>NC_092521.1:95819841-96423452 GCF_037038585.1 Patagioenas fasciata | reverse complement strand
CTAACGCAGGAAAGGCCTAGGGTTTCAACAAGGCAGTTGCCTCTCTCACCTGCTGCAGAGGAAGCAGGGAGCGGGTATCCTGGCACAGCGTGAAGTGGCCTCCTTGATCGCATTCAGATATGGATGCTGCTCCATGTTAAATAGCAACATACCTTGTCATAGAATCATAGAATAATTTGGGTTGTAAGGGACCTTCAAAGGTCCAACCCTCCTGCCACGAGCATGGACATCTTCAACTAGATCAGGTTGCTCAGAGCCTCATCCAGCCTGGCCTTTCATGTCTCCAGGGATGGGGCATCTACCACCTCTCTGGGCAACCTGTGCCAGCGATTTACAACCCTCGTTGTAAAAAAATATCTTGTTCATGTCTAGCCTGAATTTCCCTTCCTTTAGTATAAAACCATCACTCCTTGTCCTACCACAACAGGCCCTGCTAAAAAGTCTGTCCCCATCTTTTTTACAGGTCCCTTGAGTACAATTAAGTCTCCCCACAGCCTTCTCTTCTCCAGGCTGAACAATCCCAACTCTCTCAGCCCATCCTCATAGCAGAGCTGTTGCAGCTCTCTGATCATTTTTGTGACCTTCCTCTGGACCCTCTCCAACAGGTCCACGTCTTTCCTGTACCGAGTAGTCAAATCCTCTGGAGAAAAAGGCACCATGTAATCTCCTTCCCCTGCCTGTCCCGAGGTAAAGCCAGGCAGTTGTGTTCTGCAACTGACAGCAGCTTGGCAGGGTACTTGCAGGAACCTGGGGTTTTGCTGTTTTGCAGCATGCCAGAGTTTCTTTTCTGTCTGTTGATAGATACTAAGCCTGAGGGGAGATTTTTGGGGGAAAACATCTCACACAGAAAGATTATTTCCTCTTATAAAAGGACCCTGGGAACAAGACAAGTGTTACAGTGAAGAGAAAATTAAAGCAGAAGTCATTTCTCTGGAAAAATGAGAAGGATTATGTTCCTGGAAAAAACCCTCTGTCCCTTTACACAGTAGTCAAACAGAGGTCAAAGTAATTAATATTAAAGTATCCATGTAATAGGATGTGTACAATCCAGTTATAAATATAGATTACATTACAAAAACATCTTCTGACAAGACACAAAATTATAGGTACAGGATTCAGAACCACTCTTCCAGAGAGCATACATGATTATGTCTAATCTAGGCAAGATTTGAAGGAATACATTGGTAACAGAGCAATTATAAATAGGCCAGTTTGTTTCCTTGCTTCCTCTGGTATTGTTCTATTTACTATGGAGACTTCTCATATAGGCACAAGATAAGAATGGGGCTATACATTTTGCAGCAAATACATGAGCATACCTGCAAAGCAGAATCAACTTTGCTAACTGATTCTCTTGTAGCTGTAGTTTTTATTGCCCCAGCCTCATTCTGAATTATGACTGCACCATGCTCAGTACCATATAAACACACAGAATGACACGCTTCTTTATTCAGCTTAAAAGTTTGGTAGTTCTTCTTTCAAACAACAAAGCAGAGTGCGTCAGTGGTGTGCCCAAGTTTTCCCATTTTCAAGGAGACTTAAAAAGACTGGTGTGTACAGACATTTCCAACACTGAAAAATAATTGGGGGGTGGGGAACAAGAAAGCTCGGGCCAACTCCTCCAACTGCTTGTTTTATAGCAAGGGGGGGTCTGAGCGCTCTGCTTTGTAGATAAGATCAATATCCATATACTTGCCTTTGCTAAGACAGTTCCTTGTACTCTCAGGTCTCCACTTTTCTCCAGGTTTGTTGGTGCTGATACTGAAGTTCAAATTCTTTAGAATAAAATCTTAGCAGGTACTACTCTTCTTGGTTCAAGGGATGTAGGAGAATCACACACCACATCTGCTAAAGTGCATTGTTTTACATGGATGTTTTCCCTTGAAAACTGAAGTAGAAGCTGAGAAGATCAAAATGGAGTATGTAGAAACGCCTTGACTCACATTACAAACAACACTTAATAGGTTTTTACTGAAGATGGAGAACTGCTCAAGAGGAAGAGGATGCAAGTTTCTGAAGTGCCAGGCTTAGTGGTCCTTTATTATTATACACGATACTGCTACACTTCAAGTATTCCTTCAGGCTGCACAAAGGTGCATTGCAGATAGGCTGGAAGCCTGATTTAAGAGATGTTTTTACACATAGCTAACTGGATAACCAACAAAAGCTTCCCAAGGCAAAGGTTTAAAACACTCAAATTTTTCTCTTTCAAATCGGTTTTCTGTTTCTTGGTTGAATAAGTACATCAGACTGTCCTGTTGTATTTATTGCCCATCACTGGCTTTTCTGGGCTCAAAAGCTAATAATGTGGTGTAGGGGACTGTTTTTATTCTCTTTCCAACTGTTCTTTCCTTCTTTATCATGAAATTAAATACAAAAGTAATGGAAATAGTTCTAGTTCCAGCAAACTCTGTGTGTATATGAAAGTGGCTTTTCATACAATTTGCTAATGAATACTGAGTTTGATTCAGTAAATGTTCTAGAAAAAATTTAATAACTGCATGAAGTTCCATAATGTGTGTAAGTGCTTTCCTCATTGCAAATGACCTAAAGTTACTTAAGTACTTTCTTTAGTACTAATCCAAATGCACAATATAAAAATAACAACATCCATCATGTTAATGTTCTTACTAACTTAATAACAAAAAGTTTTTCTGAATGCTGCTTCTCAGCTATGGAATAACCTGTTTCAACTGAAGTGCTGCTTATTACCTTATTTTCAGAGCCAGAACATGTTTCTGGGCTTGGCGGTTACATCTATGTTAAAAGGCTTTTGTGGTTATCCACAACATTTTATGTTTATCCTGAACACCCAGGGAGATGAAGCTCAGACTTGCTAGATGCAGACAATTGAGTGAATATCCAAGTCAAAACTCCTTTGACTGTATTAATGTGCTCCTCCTTAGTTTATATCTCACCAACTTGGTAAAGTGTCTTTCATTATCCTGTCTTTGACTTGTGTGATTTTGTACTCAAGCATATAATGTTCCCAATGCTGGCCACATTTAAAACAAAACAAAACAAAACAAAACAAAACAAAACAAAACAAAACAAAACAAAACAAACAAAACACAAACAAGCAGACAAAACCTTACCACATTAGTAAGAAACTCTGGAAAAGATTCTTCAGATTCATATAATAAAATTTTTCATATTTACTTCATCGACTGAGGCCAGGGGCAAATCTACCCCTCTCACTTGGAAATTATGTAGAAAGAGTAGCCAGGATTCAGGACTGTTCCATATTTCCTTGCTTTACTATGCCAATCCTTGCTATACCTAAAGGTGTATTCATCCTGTGGTATCTTTGGCATTAGAAGTCATTACAAGACATTATTTAACACACACACACACACAAATCATCGCTTAGTTAGGAAAAGCATTTTCTAGACAGAGTAATCTTCACAAGAAAAACACTATGAAACTCTGCATGTTAGAATTCTGGAAGCTGTGGCCCAGTTTCCCTGGTGGGTGATTACCAGCCTCAGGCAGCATAGAATGGAGAGCATTGTGCCTTGGGACCAAGATCCTCGCTGGCCTCACAGCACCACCAACCATGCAACTTCCCCTGCAGCCGTTTGGCAGGACTCACAGCTGCAGCCCTTCCCTTCCAGTCCCAATTTTCCTTAGCAGTTTATATTTTTCCTCTCTTTTCAGGTGCTTTTGTCTGCCTTCCCATTCCTAGTGCCCCAGGGCGTGAAGTTCTGCTCCTACTAGCCTACTGTTAACATCACTCTTGATTGCCTGTCTGCCCCTCTCAAAAAGCCCTTACTTGGAACTCCTCCCAAATCAGAAGCAACTGGAAACAAGGAAGAGAGATGACAGAAGAGCAGTCTAGGAGTTAAGATGGCTTTGTTTTCTACAACCTGCAAGCAAGCAGTACTACGTGCTGTTTCAAACCCAAAGTATCATCTCCCAGAGCGGGAATGGCAAAGGGCTGGCATTCAGAGCCACTGTGGGGCAGAGCCAGGCCAAAAGATACAGCCCTTTGCACTGCCAGTTGTATAAAATCAGCAGAGTACAAGAACTGGCTTATTATCGACACCACTGAATACACCTGCATAAAAATATAGTACAAGTAAATTCTCCAGTTAGATGTTTATGCAAGATTTGGTAGAGGAGAAAAGTTGCCAAGAAGACCTGAAACAATAGCTAGGAATTGTATCAAGTATTACACAGAAATTATAGACTCCCCCCTGTTAATTTTTGACCAAGACTTCGTCAACTTTTGTACCATCATCAACCACTTCCAGTAACAGCAATTACACAGTACAAGCAAAAAAATAATAAGAAATCATCCACATATTTCTCAAGTGTTTTTTTTTCTTTTCCTGTCCTTAACTGAGCAAGTAAAACAGCAGTAACATATCTACCAGTATCATCTACCTTGACAAAGTATTTGAAGTGAAGCATCAAAATGTAGAACTGCCTCTTAAAGCATCGAGAGGCAACAAGAAAATCCTTCAAAGCTAATTCCTAGCATAAGGAATAGAAGTAGGTAGCTAGAGAAGTAGTGGTTGCAGCTGTAAGTCTTACTGCTTGAGAAGAAAACATCTGGAGCTTTACCAGAGATAGTAGGCATTTACAGCTGTAACAAAACAGGGCTGCCCTTGATGTATCATGCATTCCCCGAAACATATATGTATATGTATGTATATATGTCCAGATACAAGATTTGATATGAAATGGTGGTGTATTGCTTTTTATTTTAAACTCAAAAGTTTACATATAAACTTAATGAGATGTGAACAGATTGATACAAGAGAAATCAGAGCTGACGTTCTTTAGCTTGAAGAAAGCTGATCCCTTCAGGCACAAAAACTGAACAAAAGCATCTTTTAGTTGAATTCACAGGGTGGCAGAGTGGTCCCAGTCTTACTGCAACCAGGCCTGACATTTCTGGCATCCACAATCTCGGGAGCACTTTGCTTTCTGCAGGACCACATTCTGCAGAGCCAGCTGCAGTGAAGAAATCTCAACTGAGGGACAGCAGCAGCCCAAAAAGCCCCAACATAAACCTTCTCTACAGTAACAAAAGTCACTCCTTCCTAATGAGTAAGGCCTTTTATACTGACAAAGTTTATTCATCCCAGCTGCTCTGCATTCTCGTAATGGAGCCCTGAGGATTCCCTCCCTGCCCTTTACCTGCAAAGCACAATTTCTGAGCCGTTTCTGCAGAATATCTGCATCTAAACTTTAGCAAGGCTAGAGTCACTCATTCTTCACTTGGATTATTTATTTCTCAGCCCTGGTACAGAAACAAATCCAGCAATCGTCTTACAACCCTAGTCGCTTTTTCCTTGAAAAAAAAATTGCTGAGCCATTTATGTAGAGCTGGTCTCTTTTCCCTCAACACCTCTCAGCACCTTTTCACCACTTCTATTTAACATCTGCCCAGCTAATGTGATTACAGGAGACTCTGAAAGATAAACTTTACTGAAACAGAAATGCTTGACAAATAGCCAAAAAGCGACACTGTGGAGATGAAAAAACCATATTAGCGTACTTGCTGGATTGTGTAGAAAGCATCTCTTTGACAGGTGCACATGGCATGCTAAGGAGATTAAAACAGGAGATGAAAATAGATGACAGGAAGCAGAGAAAACAAAGTAGAAGGGGCCTGGGTGTCTCAGGAGGTGTATAATGGGACAGAGAGATTTTCACCTCGAGGTCAGCTCCCTGAATCCTACACAGGCTCACATCAGTGGAGCTCTTGCAGCCCCTTAGATGCTGCAAGTGATTGGCACTAACTGATATGAGGTAAGTTGTTAGCCTAGGTTTATCCCCAAAGGAATAATGGTCACACCGCCTAATTCAGAAACACGGCCTCCCACACCTCCTTCTTACCTTCCAGGGGTGAGACAAGCATGGCCATGCCAGCTACCCAAACCAACCTAACCCAGGTTGCTGTCACTGTGTTTATTTGGTGTATCGTTGTAAAAGGTGAGCATCAGTCAGGCAGTTTATAAGAGCTGGGTCCAGAGCCAGCCAGTAACCAGGTGAAAGAGAGACGGGATCTTCCATCTGCCTCTGAGCACCAGGTGGCAATACAAGGATGATACTTTGCAGACACTGGTTAGGGATCCATTGCCAGAGCTGGCTGAAAAGCAGAATATTTTTTTTTTCTGAGAAAGAAGGTGAAAAAAATATCATCGGAAATTTTGTTACTTCTAAATTAGGAGTGCACAAATGATGAGAATTTTTTGCAGTGCAGGAAGTCTGAATAATTTAATAACTTAATTTTGCATGTGGTAAAATCAAGTACTATGTGTTGAAGAGATTAGGCCACATTTTTTTGTTCTGACCTTTTCAACCCAATTTTTCTTACATTCACTCAGGAAAGCAAGAGGAAGTTCAGGTGTTTCTCACAGTAACAATGCAGCAGATTTCAGAAAAAAAAAAAAAAACAAACATTCAAACAAATCTCACAGCAAACTGTAACAAAATATCCACTTTACTCTGAGTTGTTCTTGACATTGACAAATTACCACCAAAGTTAAGATTAAGCCTTTTATTTCTGTAAAGTGAGTACGTTTTTCAAAAGCGACAAATGTTTTAAATGGGCTCTTTTCCCCTATCCGGTGTTTAATCCCATAATACGTCAGAGCCTGTCTGCGTGATACATCACACAAGTCATTTTAGGTGAAATCCCAGCCCTGCCAAGGTAAGGCCCGGGAGTCCCTTCATCTGTGAATTTCAGTATAGCCTGGGTTCCTCTCTAAATCCGTGCATTGTAAATCCCTGACTGCAAAGAAGGGATAATGGTACCTTCTGTAATGGACAGGGAGCCGCTGTACAGCAATTAAATAAAATAAACAAATAAGAAACTATGCTTTTAGCTCATATTGTCTGTATGGGCTGGTATTGCACTTAATGTCCTAGGCACATCCTTGCCAGTACATCTCTTTCCAGTCTTGGTGCATTTCAGTGGTAGAGCAGCTTCCATCTCTCCATGCTGCTGAAGACCCCCCATCTACTGATGAGAGGGACAGATTAGGGGGCTGGTAGCAAGCAGGAGCAGTCCCACAGGCATGCCAGAGGCTGGGAGGCAGCAGGTATTACCAGATTTTGATCTAGAAGGAACCGGGTATTGCCAACACACTACCTGGCTGCTAAGGTCAGCTGTAGCAAGGTGAACCCTGAAAGTTATTAGCCATTGTTTAAAGCAGCCAGACAGGAAAGGCAGATAATGAAGCAGGGACCTGAAACATGCAGCACTGACTGCAGGCATTTTGTTGATGGATGCTGGGAAAAGCCTGAACTAGTGAGTGAATTTGTGTCCTTCTGGAGAGCTCAGCTGCTTGCTGAGGCAGTGGAGATCGAAGCTGAAGTGACCAGGGCACCCCTGGAGCACTTGTCAGTGCCCAGCTAGGCTAACAGATGAGCAAATCTCCCCGTGGCCTGGGGAACATAAATATCTGAATGGAGGGCATAGCGAAGATGGAGCCTGACTGTTTCCAGTTGTGCCTGGTGGCAGGAACAGAGGCAATGGGCACAAACTGAAACAAAAGTGGTTCCCTCTGAACATCAGGGAACACTTTTTTACTATGAGGGTGACCAGAAAGGTTGTGGAGTCTCCATACCTGGAGATATTCACAGAGAGTGGTGGAGCACTGGAACATGCTCTGTAGGCAGTCACGGTCTCAAGCCTGACAGTGTTCAAGAAGAGACTGGACAACACCCTCAGACACATGGTGTGAATTTTGGGGTTGTCCTGTGCAGGGACAGGAGCTGGACTTGATGATCTTTGTGGGTCCCATCCAACTCAGGACATTCTATGATTCTGTGAAAGTGTTGTGCTAGTTACCATTGTGGAGGGAAAAGCAGGTGGCATGATCCCCTCCGAGTTTCATTGATGTGTGGTTGGGAGGGCTGGTTTCAACTGGAATTTTAGCTGTAAATTACAGTGTGGCTAGTTTTGTATGTGGTTTGAGTTTTGGTTTACTGGGACACATGAGAAACCACGAGGGAAAGAAAAGCAGTTTTTTGCCATCTGCAAGTTATGTTATCCTATTATGTTTTTAGAAGTGATCTATATATATACATGATACGAATCAGATAAAATGTTGTATTGATGTTAAGAAACTGTGGTTGGGCATGCTCATGCATGTATATGCATACATGTGTATACATACTTGACTTTATGCATTTATACGCGCATGTAAGACCAAGCTGTGATACTGCTTCTCTTAATTCTCATTTGTTGAGGTACTGTAAATCAATTTAACATAAACCAAGTTTGTGCATTTAAATATTCCAAGACTTCAGGAAGTACGTATACTGATGCTGAGATTGTGATGCCTGAGCCACCAGAAGCCGTGCATAGAACTTGGAGTCTCCATTGTCACGCAAAGGAAACTGCTACTTGTTGGAAAGACAGCAAGACCCCTGTAACAAAAAGCTTACCTTAAACACTGTGATGATCTGCAGATCTGACCCAAACCAGGTGATCTAGCAGATACTGTCAGCTCTCACTGTTGTTACATCACTGATGTTACTCATGATGGAAAATTACTCAAGGCAGAGCTCATGGAGAATTTCAGTGGGTTTTGAAGAAGCTGATCTGTATGTTGCAGCTGGAACGTTTGCAAAATGATGTGGGTTTTTTTATGGAAAATTTTTTTTCTCTTTTTGGTTTTTATTCGAAGTGGCACTAAAAAGAACTCAAGTCACTGGTATAAAACAAATGAAGCTTTCAGCAGATAACAGAGTTTGATGATACAGATGAGAAATGAAGCCACAACCAGGCTCAATTAATATAATTTAAGAGAAGACACTTAGTACAAAACTAATTCAGGATTTATCTAACAGTAAGCCTATGACATATTTAGGACCCATATAAGCCTCCATATGTCATACACAATTTTAACAAGATGATAAAAGCAACTGCTTGTTTCACTTACTTAGAGATTTTTCAGGACCTCGCTATAAGTGATTTTAATAAAGATTCAGTGATTCTGAGTAGAGCATAGCCGTGTATAAAGAAGGACAAGGATGGTATCAGTGACTACATGCCCCCATCCAAGTTCAGAGATTATAATCTAAAACTGGCTGGAGATTGACAGCTCCATTTCCCAGTAGCTTTCAACGCCTTGAAACCAGTTTCCACTCTTTCCAGAAACAAAAAATTGAAAGGTTTCAACTTTTTTTAATGGAAATATAACAGCATTGGAACAGCCATTATGAGGTCAAAATTTTCTTCTTCCCTTTCAGAAAATGAGAAGATCAGGACAAGGACAAAGGTCTTGAGAAACTCAGTTCTTGCACTTGTCTTTCTGTATTCAGAGCAACACTTTTCCCATTTAATGCAGTGGGGATCCTGGTTTCTCATATCCACAGCTATTACTCAAAGTTCCAGGTTAGCGAGAAAGTTACTTGCTGTGTCTTTTCCTCCAGCCACTAAATGAGAAATTTAATCAAATCCCATTAATTGCACGAAAATTTTGCTTGGCTGCATGTGTTTGGAGGTGCTTTGCTGTCAGCCCAGCCACAGATGATGGGATTATCCATCTTTGTTAATATGATTCCATTTAACTGTGTGCTGCTTGATATTCTGAGGCACAAAAATTTGTGTGGCAAAGCCAGTTTCTAGTGAAAAACATGCCTCTGTTCCATAAAGTCCTCTGTATTCTCCAAGCTTTATTGCTCTGCCTCCATGCATCTGAGGTGTAAGCCTAAACCCTTGCAGGACTGGAGCCAAAATGGACCAAATTCCTGTGCTATCTGTTGGTGTTGTTGACACACAATATGCTCCAGCTTAACATGAGCCCATGGAATCACAACTGCTGTTCTCCGTGTCCCTGCTTACCTACATATTAAGAATCCACAGACTCAGAGTCTCAAGTCCTCTGGGCTTCTGCCAGTAAGGAATAGTATCTCCAGATCATCACCAGACAGGTAATCTTTTCTCCTTATTTTTGTGATAACTTTAATCTGGTTAATTTCTTACCATTCACTACCCAGAGACAGAGAAAAAATGTAATAAATTAAAATTTGCCTAGAAAATGAAATACTGTTGAAAAGGTAAACAGCTGGATTAGGAAACAAATATAAGATTCACAAACAGAAGGTCTAGAGCCCAAACTTTCGTATGTCTAGGTCAGCTAACTCTCCCTCCCGTGATGTCAGTGTTGTGTAATGCAAGCCACTGCACTCACTGTGTGCCTATACAAAAGATGGCATCTGGCACAGGATTATTCTACACTATTTACATGGTGATAAATAAAGCTCAAGCCATTTCCTGAGGATCTGGAAACAGCTAATGTCCCATGCAGACTCCTAATTCCCTGGTGGAAGAGCTGCACAGGTGCTTTTCCCCTCCCTTTTCTGTCATGTGCTGCTCTTCACTGAGCTGGGCACAGTACATGGTTTGCCTGCCTCTAGCCCACCCCAGATTGATGCCCATTAATTCCAATAACTGTGTTCCTACAAACTCCATTTCATGTCTAATTTCACTATAACCTACTTCAGACGCAGTAAAACCTCCAATTAGCCCAGGTACTTTTGGGAAGGTAATGGATGGGAAGGATGCTTGTAAGAGCTGAAGAGTGGCCCTACTGGGAATAGAGTTGGTATGATTCTAGAATTAGTAAAGGACTGTCCTGATCATCTCTAGCCAATAGCTAAATAAGGAATTAGGGAGACAGATCAATGCAACAGAGAGGACAGAGGAATTGAGGAGCTTGAGATCTGGAATATTCCCATGCCCACTGCTCTCTGATCAGGAGAAAATCACATTCAGTGTCTCAGTCTTCCTATTTATATAGTAGAGTAACACAGGTTCATGCTTGCTAAACCCTGAGATTAGACAGGAAAGGTAGTAAATATGGGCAATCTACTGTGATTTAAATTGAGCTTTTAAAAAAACCCTTTTAAATAACAATCTAATCCACATTATATGTCTATATATATTTCATAATAGCTTTTGGAAATACATGTCATGATCCTTATTTATGATTTAATTGTACTGGTGTCACTGTGATGTGATTTCATTTGAATTATTACTCCAGTGGGAAATCGGCATGTCACCTCAAAGACAGGCGAAGTCTTTGGGGGACAGTATAAGGCAATCTAGGAAGAAAATTTCAGAGCTGTGGTAAAACTCATGTGATTTGATATACTGGCTGGAGCTAAGTGACACATTTTACTCCCTGCACTGGTAAATAATGATCTATAGTAGCCCAGTTTTAAAACTTTTTTTTCCTTGTCTTCTCATGTGACGTGGCTCCACCTCCAACTGCCTCATTCTTTATCCCATGGGAATCTCCAGTCTCATTTTCAATACCAGTACTTTTACTGTGCAGTTCATTAACCTCTTAACTGAAAAACCAAGCTTGCACAAAGTAAGTTAAATAACTATTTTTGTGCATCTCTCAGAAAGAGTTAAAAAGGAGCAGAAGGAGGCTGTCAGTCTAGTATTACTTAGTCAACTAACAGCCAGTCAGGAGTAGACAGCCAAAATAAAAATATTTTATACAACAGCAAGATAGTCAATAAATACAGAATTTTGACCTTTTTCCATATATTAATAGGCAGTCAAGAAAGAGTTCAGGAAAATAAAATAAATTAGAAAGAGCTCAAAGACATTAAATAGGCAAAAAGTTTGGGAGCACTATATTGCCAAATATAGCTACTGTATTATTCTCCTTCTTACTGTTTGTTTTTTTTGGGTGTTTTTTTTTTTTTATGTCTATAAATTCTGTAAGAATTAAAACTTTCAGAAAAAGGGTTGGCCTAAATATAGTTAAAATTCAAAATGGCTGGAAGTGAGCCCAGGGAAAGGAGTCTTTACTTCATTTCTCCTTGAATGGGTGACTCAAGACAAAGGTTGGCAAAGCACGCAGCTGCAACATGCACTGCTTTTTTTTGTTTTCAATTACACTATTTTTCCTAGCATTTATAGAATGCATTATTTACAACATATCTGGGGACATATAAAAAATGTAAATCCACAATTATTATAGACCTCTTTAGATTACTTCCTTGGAAGAAAACTCTTTACATTCCTCACAATAGCTGTTCTGTAAGTCAGAAATGGAGGAAGAAGACAGGCTTTGTGTCATACGCTTGTACTTTTTTCAGACCAATGGAAAAAGGAAATTTCAACAATTGGGGCCACCACATCCCAGCAATGCCTCTTTACAGCCCCAGACTTTGAGGAGCTGAAGGATGAAGCAGTAGGAAACAACACTCAGACTGGACCTCTTTTCTATCTGGAGAACCAGGAGTAGGCACAAAACCAGTAAACTCAATCTTCCGCCAGCTATAATGTTTTAATAACATGACTAGGATTCTACCCCTGCACAAAGTCTAGGCGATTCCTCTGGCTTAACTGCACTCTTGAGAAAAGCCAGGGCTGAACAAGCAAATTTGTTGCAATCATCTCTCTTGATGTACATCTGTTATCACAGCTAATTGTTGCAGTTATCATCAGTTGTAACGATTTGATAAATCATTGCAAATATAGTTCTTGTTTAGTATTAGTTTTATATTTGCAAATATCTTAGGAAATTGTTGGTCTAAAGAATCAATTGTTATAAAATGGTACAGTATGTCAAAAATTGACAGAGGACTATATTGACATCTTTGAATTACAATGGTTTTTAACAATCTGTAATACGCTTCTTGTGCCTGTAATGTTCTGATATTATTGATCCTTTATCAAACTTTTTTAACATCACTCCTGTTTAAAAATCCAAGCTAAATGAGTCTGTGAGAATTATAAGAAGTAGAGAGAAAGTGAAGAGAATACTCACTGATCTAATGAAGAGGTATTCCTAATGTCTCCAGCAATTTCTCACAGTGGCACATGTCTCAAAAGAAAAGCCAAGACTGGGAATTTGCTGACTGACCGAGGGCAGTGCCACACACCAATAACAGAAAATTGGGGGGGGGGGGGGCAGTTTTGTTTGCTTGTTTGTTTGGGTTTTTTTTTGAATGAGGTAACATGACAATCCAGGGAGAGACTGGTGTATTGTTTAATACTGGAAAGTTTGAAGATGCATGTATTTTCTGAAAAGCACAAGTTTTTGACAAATAATTGTCATCTGGAAAATAGCACTACTTAATCAGTCAAAGTGCTGGTGGATGAAGCACAATGTGCTATTTCTGCAGGAAACGGGAGATGAGTTACCACATCAAACTCGGATGCCTCACTCTGTAGAACAAGAACATGACTAATAGGTTGGGTCAAAATATTTACATTTAAAAATATTAATTTGCTTCTTCCCAAAAGGTTCTCTGAACCTTAATGCATTGCTGTTTTTATTTCTTTGATTCATATCCTGGTGACTCTTAACAAACATGTGCTTGCACATTTACCACCAATCCAAACATCCATTAAAACCATGTATCGTGTAGCCTCCTGCTTCCTTTTCCTATTTACCCTATCATTTGGATCTATGGCCTGGGGACACGTCTGACCCACTTGATGGCGAAGCATCTAATTCCAACTCCAGAGCACCCAAACCTGAGGAATAACACAGTATTTCTCTTGCAGAGTATTCCTGCAGATGATTTCTGCCTGAGAAGGATGGTGTGTGTTTAGACTTGGAGATGCACATTGCTGTTTTCAAGTTGTTAATGGTGAAAGAAGTAACATGGAGAAAGGCAAGAAACACAAGCTCCCCTCGCAGGGTTATTCTCCGGCCGTGCTGCAGTCATCTGCAATAAGATACCTGAAGTTGTTTCCCCATGAAAAGACTGCTGAGTTTATAGGCTTCTCAGCAGATTGTCTGGATAGAGCTGGAAGCAAACTCCTCAGGCTGGCTGCTTCAGGGAGGTGCCAGATGCAGACTGAGTTGGGGTTGTTTCAATGCACCCATTCATTCTCCATCACCATGTCTGCCTTCTTTTCGGTCAGCCAAACCTTGGCATCTCTGTGTGCCAACTCAGTGTCGTCCAACAGACAAGAGCTGTCCTGTCAGTGACCTTTGTAGACTCTGATACCCCTCTGAATGATGTCCTTGAGAAAGGAACTCTGGCAAAAGGGCAATGGTGTAAAATGTTCTTAGAGACTTTTAAATCCCCTCATTCAAATTAAAAGTGGATTACGTACTACCCTGGGCAGTTAACTAATCTGATGGATATTAACTCTAACATTATTCACAGAATTATGACAAAATGAATGCAATTTGATCATATAAAATATACCAGATCTATATGAAGAGACATGTTAAAATGAAATCGCATCAAAACCTAGCTCTAAACATTTCTACAGCAGGCATTCCTGTTAGGAGAAACCACCAGCTCACCTTCATACCAGTTTACAAACTCTTTTGTGAAAGACTCTTCCAGAAAACTGACACCAAAAGGCCCCAGAAAAGCCTCTGAAAGATAAAGAAAGTTTTCTGATCCCATGTCTGCAGGATCAAACCCATTCTACCAGTGCCACAGTGACAGAGATGTGCAATGGATCGAAGAACACAACAGAATGATTTACATACCAGGTTTAAGAGCTGGTTTTTATCTACTGCACACTTAAACCTTGCACACGATGACTTTATTTTTTTACACCAACCATAATCTATCTGCTACTAAGGGAAGAAATATTTTAATGCATTTAGTCAGCCCTTTTGCTGCATCCCAAGTAGTCATCTGAGATTTACATGAATCTTATCACATGCTTATTTCATCTTCCATTTTTTGGCAACTGGTCCTGACAGGATTATTATGCTCTGGAAAAGAGCAGCCTCTTCCTATGGGCTCCACTTTCCAGTGCAATGAGAACAGTTTCTCTGCAGTTTCCAAGCTTTCCACAACACTGGTGTGGCCAGGCGTGCCGGCAGGCTTTCTGAGTGGTGGTGTGTGCTGCAGTTTGACAAAGGATGCACAGCCTGGCCTCCTGGCTGAAGGCTCGCAGAGGATTCCCCTACTCTGCCTCCTGAAACTGCATGGCAGAATGATGGAAAGGTGCAATGGCCCTGCTCTGAATCACGCATCACTCACTGAGTGGGGGGACAACTGCCAGTGAAGGCCTTAAAAATGGCCTTTTTCCCTCCAATTGGTTCCTTCCCCCCTGCTCAAGAGCCATCCCCAGGCCACCTTAGAGATCTGCACCACCAAATGCAAAGGAGTGCCATGCCTGTGCCTGCATCCCTACACCCCAGAGGCAACCTAGAAAGGAATAATAAATTACATGTGAGAGATACTTACACATCTTCATAAGGTATAAAGACACACAAAAGGATATTTTCCTGATATGCTAGGTTGTAAGGATTTAATAAATACATTCAGAACCAGTGCGTATTGCTCTCTTTCAGCGTTTTTTGTTTTGTTCCATTTCATTTTGGTTTTGTTGTTTAGTTTTTTTTGTTTGTTTGTTTTTTTGTTTGTTTTGTTTTGTTTTGTTCTTTTATTAGAGAATTAATGAGGTTAATGATATCACAAATGCAGTTAACTCTCTGCTGCCAAAGGACAAGATGACTCATGAGGGGCCCTGCAAATGTGTCCACTTATGTTCCTAGTTAAAAGCTGTAGAGAGCCCAGAGGAGGGCCAAAGATGATCAGAGGCCTTCTATGAAGACAGGCTGAGAGACTTGGGGTTTCCCAGCCTGGAGAAGAAAAGGCTCTGGGGAGACCTTACAGCAGCCTTCTAGTACCTAAAGGGAGCCTACAGGAAAGCTGGAGAGGGACTTTTGCCAAGGGTAGGTAGTGATAGAGCAGGGGGTAATGGCTTTAAACTGAGAGAAGATTTAGATTAGATACGAGGAAGAAATTCTTCACCATGAGGCTGGTGAGCCACTGGAACAGGTTACCCAGAGAAGTTGTGGGTGCCCCATTCCTGGAAGCGTTCAAGGCCAGGTTGGATGGGGCTTCAAGCAACCTGGTCTAGCGGAAGGTGTCCCTGCCCATGGCAGGGGGCTTAGAGCTACATGATCTTTGAGGTGCCTTCCAACCCAAACCATTCTATGACTCTATGATAATATCGGAAATTTTCCATTACCTGGTGTGTGGCAGTACACTCTCTCTGCCCCGCTCCCCGCCGCACTGAGAACTGATGTGGCAGCTGCATGTGTGCACAGCCCCCCTGTTCCCCAACACCTCCCCCTTTCTCCTACAATGGGGCAAGTTAATGGCTGTTTTTGTGAGACCCAGGCCAGAGTCGTTAGGGGTAGTGGGTTCAAACTGGAACACAAGAGGTTCCACTTAGGTTTGAGAAGAAACTTTTTCTCAGTAAGGGTAACAGAACACAGGAACAGGCTGCCCTGGGGGGCTGTAGAGTCTCCTACTCTGGAGACATTCAAAACCCGCCTGGACACCTTCCTGTGTAACCTCATCTAGGTGTTCCTGCTCCGGCAGGGGGATTGGACTAGATGATCTTTTGAGGTCCCTTCCAATCTCTGACACACTGTGATTCTGTTAGGAGAGAGGAGGGGGCGCACCAGCCACAGTAGGGGAGGTGCAGAGAAGCCATGAAGCTTCTAGACTGTCCACAGCCAGATCTGACCAGAGTATACATGGGACTTCCTGCCGAGGCTGCTCTTTGTGTGGTCCTCTCGGAGTGCAGGCCAAACGCTACCACCGAGAGCCCTCCCGGGACTGGGATGCCATCTAAGGTAACCTCCTGAAAGAAAAACGGAACTGCCTCATCTCCGCGTGTGGGTGAGTGATAACTTAGATATTTCCTCACCAGTTAAGTGAGTGTATTAAATAATTCCTTGCCACTTGAGAGGGTGTTTTCCTCACTAGACCAGTGAGTGTATTCTGTGCTTAAATATAAGCACGTATATTTCCCTGGAGTCAGGGATGGCTCTGGCATTGTTTTGGTGAGTCACGTGTATGCACACTGTGGATCTCCATTATTCTTATTTGCTGTACCCCAATAATTTCCTCGAGTTGATATACAAATCTGTATTTTATGTTACCAGAGTGTTAACCAATTTTATAAACCCCATTTCTAATTGTTTGTTTTCCCGGATGGAGTGAAAGCCTGTTTTGGACCTTGTTGTCCACCTAAAACGAACTTCAGGGTCTCTCCGTGACACCTGGGCTATCCCTCCCTTGGGGGACCAGGGAACCTCCTGAATTGAGAAGGCAGTTCTACTCGTACTTTTACAAGTTTTGAGGACTGATTTTATGCTAGAGCACCTGGCAGAGGCTCATGCCCATGAAACACAGCAGTGGTGAGCAAGAGGAGCAGCTTCCCCCTGCATTGCTGCCTCACTGCACATGCTGTCACTGTAACGCAGGAGGTGACATGTCTCCACGTTTTGAGGAGCTATTAAAAAGTAACAGAAAGGAAACAAAACACACCACCTGGTCCAACCAAAACGTGCCAACCCAGCTTAGGTGCCCAGGGTAAAAAGGGTGCGGTGTTACTATTTGATGTTGATCTCACTGAAGTGTGGTGGGGTACAAGTATCAAGGTGCTCTCTGGAACCATAGGGTGTTACTCACCTACTTAGAAATAGCAGTAGAAATTGGGTAAACTGTGAAAATACTTGAAGCTGTCCACACCTTTGACAAATCTAGTCCTTATTTTTTATGACAAAAGACATCTTCAGCTGCAAGTGTCAGCAACGTGTCCAGGTATTTATCTAGTATAATTAAGTGTGGAATAAGGTATACCATTGCTTAAATGCAATATAAATTAGTTCTGCATTCATAATATATAGTCACTAGAGTGTACATTCATTACTTCTCAAATTTTAAGCATATTTCGGCACTTTCTGCAACAAGCTCTTATTTCTCTCATTCTTTGCCTGAAAAGTAACATCGAACTAGTCATTTATAAATGCTTTCTCTCTTTGGAGTCATTATACCCCTATATATCTTCTCCATTTCCATGATGCATACAGTATACATTTTCCACTTGGTAGGAAAACAGATGAGCAAAGCTTTTGCTTCTGCAAGCTGTTGATCATGCAGAGGGGAAGCCGTTGTAATTTTCTCAAAGAGAGCTTAGCAAGATTTCTTTTCAGTTCTTTTTTGTGGTCTCCCTCTTCAGCCAGCAATTCACTCAGCACCTTGACCATGAATTCCTTGTAAATTGGCATTTGCTCGGTCTGTTTTCAGGCACCGTACTTAAAGCTGGTCCTAGGACGTTTCTAATTACTGAATGAGGGGCACCATGTGACAGGTTTATAGTTTATTATACTGGGGTGGGCTGAGTTGTAACAACATTTTGTGTCAGGCCAGGGTCTCAAGAGATCATTAAAATCTGAAGTAGGCCACTTGACAGTAAATACCAGTGCAGAACTGAATTTGATTCCCATAGTTCTGAAAGAAAATAAAGCCAGCTCATTAGCTAGCTGCCTGGGCTGATTTTATGTGGTATTATTATTTTTTTCTTTTATCTGGCTCAATGTTGTGTTCTGATATTTACTGGTTGTTAGAAAAAACAAAGGCAAAGAAACATCATGTGCTGGTGGAAATCCTGCTCTGGCCCATGATAAAGCATTTATTCTCTATTTCACTTTTTTAACAACAATGACCCAAAAAAGAGAAGCAAAAATGAAAAAAGAAGATCTGCTACATGAAAGATAACAATTGATCAGCTGGCTTCCATAAAAAACAGAATCTTTGATCCTCTGCCCAAATTTGGACCAAATTTGCTGAGATCAGCATGTTCATCTCCCCTTTCTACACAGCTCCTCTGAATTACAGAAGACAGCAATTGGCGAGGATTTACAGCACCTCCAGGGTAATTAATTAAATGCACCTTGGGGCTCACCACTGTTGCTTCTGTGCTTCTCTAATATCACTGGGCTAAAAATAAGGCCAGTTAAAAACTATACCTCTTTCAGGTACAAAGAAACTGGTTTCGAGATATGTGGAGAAATATGGATTGTTTTCATTAATTTATTCATGTTTGCTGATTTATTTCTATAAGTTTCTAAACCAAAGAAAGTATGTGCAAGTATGTATTTGAAGACTATTCGACAGGAAGACAGCTAAAACTGGCCTAAGTTAACAAAACATCTTTGCCTTATCCCTTGCCCACATCTGAAAGCTATAAATTGGAAACTAAATAAATGGATATATAGAGAGAAAGGATTGGACCAAGCCATGAGGTTTGCATCTAGATATGAATTATTTCCAAGTTGTTGAAAGCAAATCGAGAATGGATTTTTGAGTTTAATTTAGTGAAATAAAGCTAGAAAGTCTTGCCAGGGTCATATGCTGGAAAGCTACTTACTCAAAATAAAAGCACCCCTTCTAGTACAACTTCGTTGGTGTTAAGGTAATTAACTCATCCTTCCCTCCTGAGTCTTCCTTTTCCTCACAGGCTTCTCTGCGTTTTCTTTTGATCTGTACTTTCACCTCCTGGCTGCCCCAGTTGTGCTACTGTGCATCCCCTGGCAGCTGATGCTCCCATGGGCCTGTGGCCACCTCTCGCCTCCTGGTGTCAGTTCTTTGGGCCAAGGACTTCTCCATCAACCTGCACAACAGTGACTCATTCATGAGTGGGCTCAGTGAAAGCAAACAATTATTCAGTGATAAGTCATTTAACATCACAGGAGATGGCTCCGATGGGGTGACCCAACACAACACCTCACCAGTACTACACGTGGAAGTCTGTCCCCCCCTCCCACCTCACCTATTCACTCTATTCCTGCTCCTACTGCACATCTGGTGACTCCAGCACTCATTTTGCCCATGTTTTTGGTGAGAAGGGGAATGAAAGCAAGTGGCTGGAGGCAGGCGGGAGGGGAGAGGTACGCAGGGGAGAACAAGCCGGCAGCACTGACCCATGAGATGAGTGGAACTAACCTTGCAGAGGAAAATAGACACTGGGAAATCAGATAGGTTTGTGGGGTTTTTATTTTTTTTTTTTTTTTCCTCTCAGAGGCCTATAATTAAAGGACCCAGAAACACATGAAGCTATGCCTAAGTGAGAAACAAAGTCAACGGAACAAAGCCAATTTAAAATAACTAAGTAGGTTTGGTCCCTAAAGCTCATGAGTTATCGACACAAAATCTCTCTCCATCCCCCTGATTTTCCTGAGGATCACCCCCACTGCCTTGTTATGCACCACTTCTGTACTGCTGCACTCCAAAAGTCCCCTTGCAGACTAAGACCTGACGGATGCTGAAGCCAAGCAACATGCTCTTTGCTCTTACATTTTATCTTCCAAGTGGGGCAGAGGGCTCTTTCGGTGCCAAAAACGGAATATTAAATTAATCCAGGAATGCACTGAAGTGTTCGGCATGTCTACCACAAACCAGGCTGAGCTTAGTCACAAATCTCAGAGCTGCTTTTTTTGCCTTCTCACAGGTATGATATAGTGATTTATAAACTGTGTTTTTCTGTTATGGCTGAAAAAAGTACCCAACATTTCCTAAGCCTTCAAAGATTAACCTTGGCTAACAACAGAAGGAGGAGGAGAAAACAAAGGACAGTTCATAGAGTGGAATTAAGCCCCTGTGCTATTAAGACTAGTAAGGTCAGTATTGCTGCTCGTTGAGCTCATAACAAGCCCTAGATTTTCCAAGCATTTTCCATGGCCTTGTCTAATCCAAGCAAGGTGCTCCTGTAGTTGATCACACTTGTATAGAAAGAGACTGGGAGTGAAAGGGAGGAGAGGGAGGGAGGAGCAGGGGGTAGAGCCTGAGCCTCACCCTGAAAAGGATTACAGCACGTGCAGTTTTATTTCATGGTCTGCCAAATGCCCCTTGCTGTGTCTCTGAATGGAAAATGGGATGGAAGAGTGAGCTGGAATTTACAGAGCCTTTGAAAAGCAACTGGTGTCAGCATGTGCTCCAAATATGCCAAGTACTTCTTTCAATAGAGAGAAGGCCTCTTCTGGCTTTTTATGGGGCACATGACAGCGGGCAGAAGACAACAAACATTGCGCTGCTGCGACCCCAGCAGAGACAGAAATCTTCCCGCATCTCCCCACCTACGAGGCCAACAGGAAGAAATTTGATCCCAGCTATTTTTGTCCTGCATGCATCTCACAGCAATGCTGCAGCCAACATTTGCTACATACATCTTTAAAAGCACACCTTTCTCAGAAAAGACAGTAAAGTGATTATCTTGCTGGATTCTTACTGGGTGCTTGGCTTCCCTGAGGCAGTGGATCTGAGCTATGTCTCAGTTTTTTGTTTTTGTTTTTGCTTTTTTTTCCCCACAACTGAGAGGGATAGAATCTTTTTTATTTCTTAAGGTGAAACATTTGTCTCATAATCCTTCACCTCTGGTTTCCAGTACCAGCCCTGAGAGGTGAGAGCTGTCAGGAGGAACATCACATCCACTGCATGGCAGTGACCTTAGATGGATGGCAGGAGCAAGAAGTGTCTTGGTGGTTTTAAAACCGCTTTCAACTGAACAAAGGCTTGCATGAGGTAGTACAGAACAACATGTATAAACACCCCCTGGTTCCTACGGGAAGACAAAGCCCAATCCAATGGAAATGCCATGAGATGAGAGAAGAGGTGAGCTCTGGGATGGCTGCTAGGCAGGAAAGGAATTCAGGCGGAATGATAGCCATGTGTTTATAGGGAGGTTATATGTTATTATTCCTTCTCCTCGTGAGCTTTGTTTATTGTTTTTGGAACGGGATAAAGAGAAGAAAATTTGGACTTAAAAATAACTTGCATGGTCTGATGTATAAAGATAACATACACAACAGCCTAAGACACAGATTATGGGAATACACAAACACATATTTAATTATGTACCATTTTTAGACACATAAGAAGTATGGAGAGCTTGCTCCTCCAAGCGGGGGAGTAACTGTGCTCAGGAGTGATTTATCTGACTTCAATAGAAGTAGAGCGACATTCATGAGAGCCCTTCACGTGAGCCTTTGAGCACTCCCCTTTTTGCTTGAAGGCAAACCAAACATAAGTTTACAATAGTTGGCTGGATAGTGGCCCAGCCCATTTCAAGATGTAGCCCTGAGCAAAGCGTGTGTTTCTTCCTACAGGCCTAGAAGGCACACACAGTCAGAAACTCTCCTTTTTGTAGAGGCTCCCTGTTTCTATGGCAGTTGCTGAGCTGTTAAGGTCTTTAAAGAATGTCACTTCAGATGATTCACTCTCAATCATGGCTGGCCTAAATGCAAAGTTAAAAGGGACGTGCATGTGTGTGTGTGTGTGTGTGTGTGCACGTATTTGTGATCTGTGGCAGCCTTGATGAATGCATTGTTTTACAGAACAAAAAGTTTGGATGCTCCTTTTCAAAGCAGATACATTAAACTGAAAAGCATTGGTGATGTTACTAGCATTAAATGCACTTCAGGAAATGAAAAGGCTGAGATTCTCCTCGCAGTTTCAGCTTCCTCACAATATTCACAGTGTTGCTGTCAAGGCAAGTATTTTAGTGGACAACAATAAGTTCCCTATAAAAATAAAAGGGCGAGGACAGTGAACAGAGAAGACAAGTAGGTTAGAGAAGAAAAATTTCACTCCAATTGCCATGCTTTTTCTCACCCTTTCCTAGCAAAACCCAGACTGTTTTGGATCAGCACAGACAAGTTTCTGTCCAAATGGAAAATATTTACCAAAAGCTTGGAACGACTGAAAGTAATGTCCTGTGACATAAACTGCAATGCCACTTTCACTCTGGCATTAGGAAGGGCTGTGTCAGTAAACCACCTTTCGTGAGAGACCCTGCTCTGTAACTTTCCAACAGGTAAACCACCATGTGCAAGGCTAGAAAATTGCCACATTGCTATAGTTGAAGTTCCTAGAAATCATAGTCAGAAAGGTGAAGGGGAAAAACACAAACAAACAAAACCAAACAACAACATTTCAAACTAACAAGGAGCTGCAGTATTTTTCACATTGAAAATTGCCTATAAATAAGTAATTATTTTCTATTCATACTGAGGCATAAAAATATTAGTTTCACTGAGAAACAATGATAGGGTAGTATGTTCGATAGAGTAGCTATGTCGTCATAATTGGAAACAAATATTGATGTAAAAGGATCTAAAGAGGCTTGCGTTTCATTTGGCAAAATTTGACTTCAATGAAATGCGATATTGTGGTACCTTGCAATGGACAGGATTAGAGTTATAGTGTGAAAGTGTGGAAAAGGAGGGTGGATATGCCTGAAGGTGGTCTTCACACATTACATTTTCCTTGTCTGTCCCCTTCTGTGTTTAAAATGCAGTTTCATCTGTGAAACGTGATCATGACAAAACACCATTGATACTCTCATGCTGTTTGTTCGAAATATGGAACACAAAGGGACAAAATTTCAAGTGAAAGTAAATGGTGATGATAACAGACAGACTCGACAGCTTAATGTGCAACTTCATCCTACAAGGGCTTTGCTGTCTAGTCTTCCAGAGCCAAGCGCTGTCAGCATACTTTAAATGTTAAGTTTCTCCACATAGTGCATGGTTGCTATGATCAGGGCATAGGAAATGGCGCATCATGCCATCTGCTTTGGTAACACATTTTACAGTGCATGCCCTGCGTCTATCTCTGCTCGGTATGGGCACAGATGTTACATAGGTAGCATATTGTATACATGGCTATGCAAATATGCACGTATATTATATTTATCTCATATCTATTTCTCCCATTCTGTCAAATGGAGCTGGACACACGTAAAATGTCATGGTTGAGACGGACAAACGACAGTAAAACGCCAGTCCTGGCTTGAAGAGAAAACTTGTTTTTCTTACACCTGTGTCCTTGCCCTTCATCTTAATACAGCCTTGCAACTCTCAGGTCTGAAGAAGAAAAACTAGATCTAGTGTGTTTTAGCATCTGGCTACCAGCAACCTGCATGCATTCAGGTTGCGAGCTTCCCAAATCCCACTGAAAGATAGCTCTCTAGTAATTTCCAGTGGTTTTAGAGGGGGCCAGACACCAGTCTTGCACTTCAAAAGTGCCCAGAGTCCCCCCCACAATGGCACCACCACACAGAGCAGTCTAGAGGGGATTGGATTAGAAATTCCCATCTCACCGCTCCAGCCAGACGTCATTTATCATCACCTTGAGTGTAATGCTAACTTGAGACCTCCAAATAAATTAATTGGTGCAGCTAAAATTCTGCTGAGAGCTTGCTACACCCTGGTCAGGCTCTATCAGTTTCTGGAAAAAAAAAAAACACTTGCTTTCCAGAGAAGTCTTTGTTTGTCAACAGAAAATAAAGTCTAACTCATAAACCATGCCAGGCAGGGGTTAGGGTGGAGGATGCTCAATGGGGCATTGGAGAATTGCCTGCCTGCTAGCAACTCTCCTGTCAGGCATTTTGCTGATTCCACTTGAATTTGGAGGGGAGGGACAAGGAGGAAGGGAGCGAATGTTTTGCCCAGGTTGGCAGGCAGGGCACTGCACAGTCACGCTGCCTGAATAGGGAACACAGCCTGAGCAAAACAAAGCCACAACCTGGCAGCTTTTCCTCATTTTAAGGGGCTCAGCTTGTTTTATAACAAGAACTAGCTCTTCTTGTAAAACCCAGGCATGGGCAGCTTTTCTCTCCGATAACGGATCCCATTGTTTGTGTTGGTTAGAGAAATGCTGACCTGCCTTGTCGCTCCATCCCTACGAGGCACAAGCATGTAGCTTAGGCCAGGCCCGTTGTTTGAGCATCCCAAGGGGACTATTCCAGTTGCATAGCCTCAGTCAGAAGATGAAAGCTCAACCGATGGGATTTAACAAGTGGGAGCTCAAATTCTCCTTCTCCCCTCGCTTCCCCTCCCCTCCCCTCCCCTCCCCTCCCCTCCCCTCCCCTCCCCTCCCCTCCCCTCCCCTCCCCTCCCCTCCCCTCCCCTCCCCTCCCGCATTTCTTTCTGGAGGCTTCCAGCAAGCAGGGATTATTGGAGTAGGATTTTGGGAGGCACTTGACATACAATAACTTTTACAACACAAGCCTGGGCTGATGACCAGCAACCCCTGGCTGCCCGGGCTCCGCATATGTTGCCAAATAAAAATAAACCACTCGTGCCAATAAACGATTTGATCTTTATGAGTTTTCAAAGCCATTTCCCATAAAACCAAGAACTCTGTGGGATTAAGGGGAGAGCTCGATTGCATGAGGTTGAGAAGTCAGCCAGGGCCAGAGGACACTCAGCACCTCACAGGGTCAGGCCTTTCCCACCCTGGGCACAGCAAAGCTGAGTGCTTTGCCGTCGTCCCAAACAGTGCCATCATCTCACCCGCAACGTCCACCACGGCTGGTGACAGGGGCCCAGCTGACCACAGCAGAGCTCGGTTGTATTTGGAAATAAGCCAGACCTCAGGGTCCAATATCCTTTGCAAATTGTAGGGTGGGGGTGACGGGAAAAAAAGAACGAACGGCAACCTTGACCACTTTAACAGCAGCAGGGCAGTATTTAATTTTCAATCAAGTACCTAAAACAGACTTCAAAGGGCATTTAAGCTGACAGTTTTATTTTCTCAGGGAGTAGGAGGAAAGATGAATAAGCAAAGAGTCAGATCTTTCTCAAAATAATTGAAGCCTTGACATATCTAAATTAGTTTGTAAAAGAAAATTCAGGGGCAGTTGATCTTATTAATTAGAGATGCATCAGGACTGTAATACCCAGTTACTCAAAGGCAGCCTGGAGCTACTGAAATAAAATAAAACAAATCTTCCTTCTTCTCCAGTGAATTCAGAACATATCCCCCTCCCTCTCCCTTTTCTCCATTTTAAGTAAAAGTCATAAGGAATACCTTAGGTTTTGAGGGGGAAGGGAAGGAATGTCTATTAAAAATATGTCATGAGTTCCTTCTCCCACCTTACATGTTTCATTGCATTTATGATGGATTGCACTGTCTTACATGTAATAGGTTTTGTTACAAATGAGTGAGAAAACAAGTATCTCTGCATTTAAAAAAGCATTACTTAAGCACTATTAAAATCCTCCAATGCTGTTTTTTTGGGTTTTGTTTGTTTTTTTTTTTTTTTTTTTTCAGAGGAAAATAAGCAGCATTCTTTCTGACTAGGCTTGAGGATGCTCCTTCTCCACTGCAATAATTTTCCTTGTGGTACTGAGCCACCTCTGTGCAGGACATCCTGTGTGCTTGGGAGAGGAGCCTCTGCCTTGAGGAACCCAGAGCCCAAATAGGTGGGAGAATAAACCCGAGGGGCAGGAGAAGAAAAGTGCAGGGCTCAGCCTCAGGTCATCTGAGGTCTCACAGAACATCACTACCAATTGTGTTCTCGCACATGGGCCTGTGGCAGAGCTTTACATTAGTGTAGTAGACAGGCACAAGCACCGCTCTGCCCAAAAGAGCTGTGCAGGGTTTGAGCTGAGCTGGGGCTGCAAGGACCCACGGCACCCACACAGGATTGAAAAGGATGTGTCATGACTGCATAGCATCTCTGACAAGTATCCCCAGGGTTTTGAAGGGATCTGTCTTCTCCTTTTTTTGTTTGCAACTTGTATTCAGAGAAAAACATGCTCCATTTCTCCCCAGAGTGAAAATCTTCAGGGAGGTAACAGGGCTAGAATAGAAAATAAACTTGTTCAACCTTTCCTACCTTAACTCATGTTGGATGACTGGTAATGGGTAGACAAATAAAACTGTCTGTAGGCTTATTTGGGCTCAAATAGCCATGCAATCCCTCCTGGTTTTGAAAAAAAAAGACACTAGGAATGGAGAAGTCATGTCTCTTTCTTTTCATAAAAGCCAGGCAGCTGGCAATAAAGTTTCCTCTCCCTAGGCTGCCTATGTCAGGAAGATCAAGACTAAATAGAGAAGGCAAAGAACAGCTCCTTCTAAAACCAGAGACGTTCATTTAAGATGGGGACACATCGCAACGCTGTGCAGGCAGTAAACTTAGTGGAACAGGGAAGAGTCAGCAGCGTGCTGAGCTCATGCAGCTCATTTACTAAAATATTTAGCGTCAGAAGTATAGTTTAAACTATCATTCCTACTGAAGGGGGCAGGAAACATCTTTGTTCTTTTCATGTCTTGCTTCTGTAACTGAATTATAGGTGATTTTTCTTTCCTTCATTAGCTGAAAGACTTCCAAACTACCCTGATTTACAGTAGCCAGGAACTGCAGCCCTGACCCTGAAGAAAATAAGAACAGGTGTTTGGGAGTAGGGAGGAACAAAGCACATTTCATGCCCTGCCCCTGAGGCCTCTCTGTTAAGCAGGGAAGCATCGCCTTATCCCAATGGGCAGGTGGAATTTGCACTATATTTGCACTACATTTCCCAACTGACATGGCATCATCAGTGAATTTTGAACAAAATATTTTATCAATGTTTTTTAAGGTTACAGGACCTGAGAATAAACCACCCAAAACACAGTGCAATAGAGAGCTTGCTAGAGGTGAAGGCATCTGAGACTGCTGAAGGAAAAGATTAAATGGCCAGCTCACCATCCCATGAAGAGAAAAGGTGTCTTTTCTCCTGAACCTTAGACAATGCTTTCACAGCAACTGAGAAAGTCCTTTGAAACCAAGCACTTTTTTCCCCTTGGTGCTAGAGTCAAAAGGCAGACCAGAGCTGGTCAGGCTGCAAGGGACAGTGCTTACATGCTTCTCCTTACGTGCTACCAGTGTATATTGATGTCACTATATTGAAAGGGAAGTAATTTGTCAAAAACCTGCCATAATCCTTAACAGAAGTTAATTATTACAGAGCATTGTTGAGTGTTAGGGTAGTAAACATCACATAAACTAGACTAACAGAAAAACACTGGTACAGGAAGCATGAAAAAAGCAATTTCTGGGTTGCTGAGATACTGAAAGGGCTGCAGTTCTTCTTTTCAGCTGGGTCCTGGCTCACTGTGCACCCCAACTTTTTATCAGGAGCTACCCATAGTGAACAAGAGCAAGCAGCCCCTACCACTCACAGCTGGAGTAATTATTTTTCATGAGAATATCCGTGATCTTTACATTTTTAATCCTTATTCTTGCAGAATGGAATTTGACTCATGCAAATCTGAAAAGTTCAAAGGGCAGTTGTATTTATTTTAAATAGCAAAATTCAGGCTTCAAAACCAGCCTGCTATTTATTTTCTAAACATATATTTATGAATTTTAAGCAAACATATGAGTTTGCAGGAAGGCTTTTTGACATGGTTTTTGAATGTTGATGTTAGTAAGATTGATCTGGAGAGGATAATAAACAGGAGCAAAGAGTGACTGTCAGTGGAGCATTCTTTTATAATGATTGATACTATATATGTCCAGCTGTGAAAATGAGGGGTCTTATGTAAATATACATACACATATATAAAAATAAATAAATAAATGTATATATATAAGAAATAAACCTAATGATTACATGGATTGCAATTTTCAGAGATGGTGGGAGTACCAAATCTATTAAAAGTACAAAGTACTTACACATTTTGTCTGATGTTGGACACTGTAATCGCAAAAACTGTTCAATCTCTATGGAAAGTTCAAGCAAGTTTCACAGAAGCAGCAAGACAAAAGGCAAACCTTTCTGCACAGTCTTATTGCTTTTCTTGGATTTCATTCAAATGTAAAATGAAAACAAATTCCCATGCCCAGGAAGCAGCAGCAGCAAACTGTGGATCTCAGTCTGAGTCCATCCCTGTGTGTTTTCAATGGATGCCTCAGTCCAGGAAACTCTCAGCACATGCTCGATCCCCTTTCCAAATATTTTCTTGTAACAGGCTTGTGGACCTTTAGGGGGTAGAAACCCTGAGTCTAAAGAAGGACGAAAGGATGCGAAAAAGGAACTGCAAACATCATCTCTCTTGCATAATGATTTGCCAAAAAACAAAAAAAATACAAACCCCACATACACCCTTATTGTAGTACATGATTATAGTTGGTGGGGCAAAGAAAAAAAAAGACTTGTGGAATTTGTGCTAGAAGGAGCTGCCTCAGAGAACAAACAGAAGGATAAAAAGGTGATCACTGTTTGTTATAAAGAGATATTTATTAACAAGGTCTATCCCACAATGTACTTAGGTTTTTCAGATGATCACGCCTTCATACTGGAGGTGGACCAGCCATGGTGAGATGCGCCTTGCCACCCTTTGCAGCCATCTCAGCGACAGCAGCAGTGGTGGTGATGGACACAGCACCGCCCAGGCAGCAATTAGAGACTCAGCCTATAGCACAGACCCATTGTCCAGCACCCACTAACACACAGGGATGGACATTCTCACTTACTTGAGATGGTTCCCATCCATTTGTGACCAAAATTCAGATACACCTTGTTATCCCATGAGATTCCCACTTGTGTCCTGCCCCAGCTGGGGTGATGGATGGTGATGCCACCCTTGGGCTGCTCAGATTGAACCACCTGTGCAGCAGAACCTGGGGGTATGAGCATCCTTCCCAGTCTGGGAGCAGGCCATGGCTCCCTCTCCTTCCCGTCCACCAGCAAGACGCAACTATAGTTTGGCAAGCTGGGCCTCAGGAGCTGGAAGTAAACACGATTCCTAAAGTTTGGGCCCGAGGGATGCCCTGCACAAGCTGAACGGGATCTGGCATGTTTCCCCGGCGATGGAGGCAGTTGCTACGGTAACTTCGGGATTGCACACATCAACAGATTTTAACATGTTGGCAGTTTGGGAAGTGACTGTTTAGGCATTCCAATTAGGCCAGCTATTTACACATTTAAAGGTATCAAACGCTTAAAATAAAAATAAAACCCCCAGGAAGATCTAAGAGCCTAAGCAGTGCCAAATTAGAAAACAAGCCCTAAATATAGCCTTAACAGAGGGACATTTGAAAAACAGCCTCTAAATACAAGGAGGAAAGAGGACCAAAGAAGGAAAATGAAACTCCCATTGAAAACAAAACAAGCCACTGCCTGCGGCTTGGCAGTGGGTGACAACGCTTTGCCCTGTCCTCTGCCACAGGTCCAGCCCTGGGTGTGGGAAGGCAGCTGCAACCACCCTGTGCATTCCCTCTGGATCCCCAGGGGAACCCCCAGGTCTCCAAGCAGCTTTGGCTGCAACTGGCCTTGGCCTGTGAAACCCAAGAAGTTCAGTGCTCTGCCCATCCCTCTGCTTGGCACCGGTCTGTGCTGTCACCCCATTTTCAGCACGCCATGGACATCATGTGGGAGTGATTGGGAAGAAGATGGAGGCTGTGATAGTGGGGCTGGAGGAATTAAATATGGGGCTTCATCTCTTGGGATGGCAGCATGAAGCTGAGGGGTATGTGCTCTAGCCAGAACCTTAAGCTAAGATCACCTTTGACCAATACCAACGCATCTTAGCAGTTCACCCCTCTCAGACCTTTTGTTTCACAGAATAACCATGTTTACAACTAATTCAAGTTTCCAAGGTTTTTATTTACAACTGGCTAAAGCTGGAGATATGGAGACAGGCTGCCAAACTATAAAGTGATACTAATTAAAAAGGACCCTTGCAAGCTTTGATCCTGGAGCACAGTCATGTTTCGAAAAGGTGCAGGCTCCACACAGTATGACAACCCTCTGGCTGTAATTAGAGGGATGACTGTTCACACTGTTGTTGAGGAAGTGGAAACTGCTTCCAAATCAAGGAAATCTGAAATAATTTAATCACACTAGGTTAGCATCTCCACACAGGCAGGAGAGATGGAAGATCTATGGCCACAGACATCAGTTTCAGATTTGGAACTGCTTTCCTTGCAGCCTTGTTCCACATGCCAGCCCTCATTTTGGCAGAACCCCCTCTTGTCCTGACCCACTGGCAGTTCCTATAAACCCTCTGTGTGCTTCTACGCAGACCTTCTCCCCCTTTCCTCCCGTCACTGCAAATTCGCAGTATCCATCCGTGTCTTCCTCCTCATTTGTATGAAGTCCAGACCTAACCCCCAATATCCCATGGCTGCCTGCCACTCCCAGCTACTGCCAATACCCTTATAATTGCCCCCTTACCCTGCCCCAAACTTCCTTCTAGGTGACTCCAGCACAACTCTCCCCCAAAGCCACCCACACACCCTCTCCTCTCTTAACATCTGTGATCTTCCCAGCTAGATCATTCCACTACTTTAGCTTGACTGGATGGTGCACAGTGCCAGCTGCTTCTTCACCTCACTTGTTGACCCACCTTCTCAAACCCTCCCTTCCTCCTGCGTGCCTTTTTCTTGCCATTCAGCATCTCACTCCATCCTCCCCAGAGCAAACTGGTGAAAACAGAGCAGCTTTTCAACCATCCGACCTTCGCTTCTGCCTCCTCCTCTGCAACCTCTTCTCTTTCTAAAACTCAGGAGTGTTTCATCCTCCCCTCTAGCCCTTCCATCCATCTCATCTACCCTTTTCTCACTGTTCCTTGGCTCTTTCCTCTTCCTGCAGAAAGATGTCCAGTAACCCCACCTTAGGGAGTACCCTGACTTTTGACTGCTCTTGGCTCTTTGAGTAGGGTCTCTCTCTCCTTCCCCACCCCTCCAAATATGGTCACCTGTGCATGCAACCAACCACCTTCTGGAACTCTTTTTTCTCTAATTGCATCATGGATGCTCTCTTGCCTTGCACTCAACAGAAATCTTTCTTGCCAGAGTTTCTAACTACCTCATCTTGTCCAAAGGTCAGGGTGCTGCTCCATCTTGCGCTTTCTAGACCCATAAGCCATCCATAAATCACATGGTGTAGGACAATTCGCAGGTCTTGTCGCAATCTGCGAACCTCACAGCCATAGTCACCCTGTCCCTTACACCTCTGCTAGCTGTTATTTCAAACTCAACTGAGTAAAAAAAATAAATTCTTTAAGTCTTTTGATAGCCTCTTTTGGGTCACTCTAGTTATTGTCATCTTACACTCTGCTCAGATCAGTATGCTGCTATCTGGGCATTGTGTTCATCATCTCTCTTTATATTTTTGTTTCCTGCCTATCACCTAGTCATGTCCACTGTCTTTGCATGATATCTTTGTGTCATGGCATGCTGCTAAAATTCTCCTCCTGCATCTGCACCGCTGCAACATCCTTTTACCTGGCCTCCTCACTTTTATTCACCAAGGATGTTTTTAGAGAGCCAGTGATCTTTGACCACTATTTTGATCCCATCCCTTTTTTCTCCACTGTTTTCATTTCCCTGTTGCACAGAATACAGGCTGGTTGACTTAAATGTTCAAGCTGACCCTCCTCCCGCTAATGTCTCATGCTCAGCATCAAAAGATTGCAAATTTTCAAACCAGCACTCCTTCCAGGAGTTCCTTCTCCAATAAAAAAATCCACAATGACACTCCATTAACCCCCTTTAAAATGCCTCCTTATCATGACGTTCGTGCAAAACCCAGTATCTGTTACACTGCAGCTGAGACCTCTGCCTGCCATGATGTCCACTACCATAGCATGGTTTGTGTGGGTTCTAATATCTGCCTGTATCTGCCTTGTTTTGTACTCACACTGTGAGATTCTCAGGACAGTGGCAATCTTTTGCCTGCACTCAGACTGACCTTGGCTACCTGTGCTTGTCACCTCTAGGTATTCACACCATGATAGCTGTCTCATTAGCCACCTTGACATAAAAATACATGGCCTGCCCCTAATATTGGTATAATGCATTTAATTGGCACAAAAATAATTTCATTAGATTTATAAGGAAAAGAGGATGTAAAATCAAAATAGTCAGTGTTTTTATGAAATATCTATAATTTTTCATGAACCTTGTTTTACTCTTAAACAAGATCTTTCTTTCTGTCCACATGCCTTTCCTGCTTAATTAACTACCATATCAATAAGCCAATGAAATTAAGGAAAGTTGCATTTACTTAATGAAATATCTTTAAAATCAATCTAATTAAATTGCTGCATACCTCTACTGTAGACATTTAAACCAGTGTAACCCTTACATGCACTGTTTTTAGTTTGCATTGATAAATCACTGTAACCTAATATAAGCAAAGGATTAAATTGGTTTATGTGCATCTAATTAAGAGGTTTATACTGGTTTAGCCAGATCCGTGTAAAACTAATTTCTTGAAAGTGGTGTAAGTTTTTTTGTATAAACAAAGCTTTGGCTTCCTTTCCCTTCAGTTCCCTTGCAAGTCCCAAGTCTGTAAGTCATTCACTGACAGGGTCTGAAGAGCTGACAGATCACATAGTGCTAATGACCCCCAGCTTGTTTCCAGGCTTTCAGTCTCTTTATTGCTAGGAGGAACTTCAGGTCAGTAAAAAGAGTAGGAGAAAAGGAGGAGCAGTCAACCTAAGCTGACCTGTGTCTCAGGAACACACTGGTCTGGTGAGGCTGTGTGAATGACCCCAGTGATTACCTCTCCCAACACCTTTTAGTGCTCTCTGTTCCTCTCCCATGAAAATCCCCTATGAATCTGTTAAATTGTGGGATGGCTCATTTAAAACCAGAATGGCACTGGGCTCATTCCCCTGAAAGTAATATGAGAACCTACTCTGTTCCTCCAGATGCAACATGCATCAGGATCACTGTTGGATGAGAAGAAAAAGGTTTTGCAATTTGTAAACTCTACTTTTAGTTTTTCCTTGTGAATATTATAAATACTTCTCATTCACACTGGGCTGCAGGTTCACTGGACACTTCCAAATTTATCTTTTTAATTCACAAATCAATTCAGTTGCAGCTCAATTCAATTTTTGTAGGTTATTTAAAAACAAAAACCAACAAAACCCAACAACAACGACAAACAACAAAGAGAAGAAGCAGCCGCTTTTTTGACTCAGCTGTAACCTTTCAGACCTTCTAAATTAAGACCAGGAAAGTCAGGAATTAATCTTTATGCTAAAGCTTTTTAAGCCATTTCAATTGCAACATTTCTTAACCTATAATTTAGCATAATATTGTAGGGTGCATCATGCTGTGGAACTAGCTGTTCTTAAATTGTTCTATTTTAACAAGTGAATTTCTCCATTTTAAGGTTATGTGATGGTGAAAAACAGTCTGGATTTTAATGAAACAAATATTTTTCTCTCTTTGTGTTTCTGTGGTAAATGTATCAGCCTAAAGCCTGGAGGGTGCCACTCTTTTTTTGCAACAGAATGTCTCATTCATATTTTAATCACTCAATTGCACAGAGTAAATCTGTAGCCCAAATTATTCTGAAGTGGCTGCCTAGCAGGAGGGGCATTTATGTCCATTACACTTTCTTATCCAAGCAATGGCTAAGCACAACTAGGGGATGCAACACAATTTCATAGCTTTAGCTTTTAGGAAGGTAGTTGGACTGATCAAGGAACACAAATATGATGAAAAGGTGGGTGCTGGATCCCTTTCAAGCTTACCAAAATATGGCTACCCCTGCGATTTCTGGGAGAAAAACCCACAAGTTGCACAAAACTGTGGGTTTGTAGGGCAGGTGCCAGGAAGGGCTAAGGTGCCTGTGATCTGGCTTAGAAACAGTATTTTCTTCTAAGCACTGCTGTCTTAGTCTTTGCACGCATGATACTCCACTTGCCAGTATATGCTAAACGCAAAATTATCTGAAAAGCTATTTAACCTTGTAACACTACACACAAAAAGGGAGTTCTGTCTGCAGAACAGGAAATTAACTATAATGGCAAATGTCTTATGCCATTAAATGGGCCGTTGAACTTACAAGGAGTTAAAATCTCTCCTTTGCTTACTATAACTTGTTTCAATGATTACTTTCTTCTTGTTTGATTTTTTTTTTTTTTTCAGGACAGGGTATTTAGACCTAAAAACCAACAGGTGACGGAGCCTGGAAATCAGACAATTGAAGCATAAAGTTCACCCTACTACACAGAAAATTATTTGGTTTGTGAATCTGATCTATCCACGGCTGCAATCTTCAGCTCTAAAGCCAAGCACAGAAAATTAGCTGAATGCCAGTGCAAGTACTATTAAATTGAGAGTAAATCATATATTAAAAGCTACCCACGTGGTTACATACCTGAGTGTCCCAGTCAGCAAGACGGGGATGAACACTTGTGAAGGAATTCAGCTTGTATCTGTAGCACACACACAGGAGCAACCACACGAGAACAGCACACATACTTGTAATCAGCAGGTTTTTTTTAAATTCCCCCAGCTGCACGCAAACAAATGTCATCAGATTCAACAGACGGCAAATCAGGTAGGCAAAACACAGAAACCTCTCTGAAAATCTGCCAAAACAGAATCATCTTGAGAGCTTGCTGCCATTTAGCATACAGACTATTTTGTGTGACAGCGATGCAGACGAAACTGTGCAAAGCAAACAGCTTAATCTAGATACATTTCTAATCAATTCATCTGAATAATCAACTGTGGATGAAACCATGGTTAGCAGAGTCCTCGACAAAACTGAATATAGATCAATAAACACCCCATAAGCTGGTGAAATAAATCTTAGCAGAGAATCCAGATTTATGCTAACCTGAGAGGGCTCCTTAGCAAGGATGCTTTCCTATTCATTGCTTCTTTTTTAAGGGTACATTTTAAAACACCCCTTTATAAAAGGAAAAGCAGAGTTCTGTGCAGGAGATCCCTGGTGAGGGCAGAGTCCTTCCCCTGTGCTCATCTCACAGGAAGATGTTACCTACCTCTGCTGCAGTACTTCAGTTACACAATATTTAGAAATATCACCTGCAGTTTCTAAAACCTGTTGACCTTAAGCCCACTGGCTTATTTGGAGATTTGTCCTTTTAAAAATGTCTCATATGTTGACAGCTATGGATATGTCTTGGCTAGGATTCAGTTTGTTTTCAAAAATGTATTTATGTACCATTTTAAACCTCTGGCCTAGGCAGATGAAGTTACCTTTTGATGTGATGACTATGCATCATATAAGTGATGTCATATAAATAGTATATACACACATAAGTAATATAAATATTTATGTACATGTAAATAAAAACATACATTTTCTAGATAAGCCACACACACATACACATAGGTATGTATCTATAGCCATATAAATATCCACCATTAAACACGACCCAAAAACTCCATCAGTTTGGTGCATGACTATGCAGGCACTTCTTGTTCCAAGTGCTGCTCCAAGGTGTGGTACTTTGTCACTGTGATTAACTTGAGAAATAAAACCCCACAAATCCTGCTGTTAGTCTTGTCCAGTGGGATTTTTCCCTGCCCTACCCACTCCTCAGTGCTGCCTCTAACCCACGGTAGCCTACACGTTATTTTACTGCCCCCTAACCTTCAAATCCCAAGTTTATTGTAGTAATTTGCCTTCTGGCACACTGCCATATTCTCTGTGCCACTCAAGAACGCTATTTCATTGATACCTGTGGAGTTTCTCTGTGGACAGGGGCACCAGAAATCTCCCATACAATACACTTTTCTTACCTTTCATTCAACAGCAGAGCATCTGACATTCAAGTACTTTATCTCAATGTAGAAACTTCCAGGACTAAAAGCCATTTGATTAAAAGTAATTTGATTATTTATTTTATTCTCCTTATGGCTGTTGCTAGATGCTTCAGTGGAAAGGGAGAAGGAAACCCTTACTGTCTAATCCAACTTCTGTGAGGATATCATCCTAACTCCTGCTTGTTAGAGAGCAGTTTATGCCATTGGACCTTAAAGCTTTATATTCTTTCCTGGGTGCATTATCTTGAAGGTTAGCCTTCTCTGCTGAATTCTTGGCCTTAGTGATTTGCTCTGGTAACCGAGTTTTCACATTTTGTTTACAGGGGAAAACCGTTTAAAAACCTTTTCACTATTTTCAAACTTAATCTTTTGATTTCAATTAATATTTCAGGATCTTCATTTTAGTGGATGGGGAAGAGATGCTCCCATTCAACTTCTTCTGTGCTGTTTGTTCTTTCATAGACTTTTATCTTGAGCCCTCTTGTTCATCTTCTTTCCAAGTGGAACAACCTCGGTCTTTTCAATTTCAAGTACATAATGTCACATTATATAGAATAAAACCAGCATCTATCTAAGCAGTGTCAGATAGAAATAATGAAAAAGAATGCTGAATTTAAGCACACAGTCTGCACCATCTGCCATAAATTGCAAGAAGTCAATTAAAAAGTTCTTTAGCCAGTATCAGTAATGTCTAACTGGAACATTTACTTTATTGCTAATGGCTGGGTTTACATGATGTCTCAAAGTATCAGTTTGTGAGGGCTGGCAGCAGCACAGCTTTAGGACTGTGATCATCACTATAAATTAAGTTTATGTTGTTATAATTAGCAGTTGCAAGCTAAAGTAATATTTATATTGATCCTAGTAAAATCAATGTTGTATCAGTGAAAACATACTCCAAAAGTTCATGTGGCCTGTGTCACGGGATTCCAGCTGTTTGTGTGTTTCAAAAGATGGGAAGATGGAGAAGCCCAGAGTTGGTGCTTAGGGCCTCTGCGGGGGCAAAGCCTGCTCCTTTGAGTACTTTCTCCAGGTGAGGGAACAGGGGAAGCCCCAGGGGAATCCAGCCCCGAGTGTGATGCAAGAATGGTATAATCAGTACAATTGTACAACTGTACGACCAGCAGGTCGAGGGAGGTGATCCTCCCCCTCTGCCTTGGTGAGGCCACATCTGGAGCACTCCATCCAGTTCTGGGCTCCCCAGTTGAAGATGCACAAGGAATTATGGAAGTGGGTCCAGCAGAGGGCTACAAAGATGGCCTAGAGCACGTTTCTTATGAGGAGAGACTGAGAGAACTGGGTCTGTTCAGCCTGGAGAAGAGAAGGCTGAGAGGGCATCTCATCAATGTTTATAAATATCTTAATGGTGGGTGTCAAGAAGATGGGACCAGACTCCTTTCAGTGGTGCCCAATGACAGGATGAGGGGCAATGGGCACACACTGAAGCACAGGAGGTTCCATCTGAATACGAGGAGAAACTTCTTTACTTTGAGGATGCCAGAGCACTGGAACAGGCTGCCCAGAGAGGTTGTGGAGTCTCCTTCTCTGGAGACATTCAGAACACGCCTGGACACATTTCTGTGTGATCTGCTCTGGGTGAACCTGCTTTAGCACATGGGTTGGACTAGATGATCTCCAGAGGTCCCTTCCAACCCCAATCATTCTGTGATTCTGTGATTTTCTGATGTTTACGTGCATTTGCTTTAGTCTTCCTCTGCAGCGCACTTATAGGGTGTTGTCTAGGTTGACTTTGGTGTGCTAAGACACAGTGAGTTGTTCTCTCTGAGGCTTTAATGTGAGGATTGGGAAGAAGGGAGCCCACAGCCTTGTCACTGGTCAGGAGTGGACAAGACAAGACAAGATGGCCACAATCCCATCTCTGGCTTGCACCTACATTTAATTAGTTTTCTCAGGAGAGAGTTACTTCTTGAAACCAGATCATTTGCTATTTGGCTTGCTTCAACTCTCCCAGAAAGCCTTCTCTTTGTTTAACAGGCATTTAAAACTTCGTGCTGTTGGTTCTCTAAAATGTCTCATAAGACGCCCTTTCACTTTGGTACATACCCTAGTTCTGGCAGCAGTTTACATTATAAACCTCAGTTTAATTGCACTCTATAAATAACATTTATACTTCAGGAATAGCTACAGGCCCCAACTAAGCCGGGTGCCAGCCCCTGTACAAAGAGGGAGTTAATAATAGCCCTCGGAGCAAATGACTTTGTGACTTTGTGCCAGGTACCTGAGGTACAGGACTTGCCTGGACGAGTCGCAAGTTCCATTTCTGCGACTCTGTGAGGGGCTGAGATGACGGTTACTGGGGAGCTGCTGTGTTACTAGAAAACCCAGCTGAGTGTCCCAAGTGTCCCACAGGAACCAGCTGCAAACTCATCCCGAGGTCCCCGTGCTGGAAGCAGTCGCTGACAGTGCTGCTGCCTGCCCAGGCAGCAGGTCATGCCAAGCCGTGCTCAGCCCAGGTTAAGCCTCACCTTTGGACGAGACCTCGAGTTTCATAACTCCTGAACAAAGGAGAGGAGAGGTAGCAATAGCATCATTGTTTTTATTTCTGACTGCTACAAATTATGTGATGTATTGAGAAGAAATTATAACAAAAAAAAAAAACAAAAAACAAAAAGAAACCAAACCAAACAAAAAAAAAAAAACAAAAAACAACCCACAACACGTAATTATTTTAAATTAGAAGAGCTAAAAAGCAAAACAATAACAACAATTGGGCTGAACACAGTCTTCAAATTGGAACAAAAATAGGAAGCTAAACTCTCTGTTGGCTGAACTCCACCGAAGTCAATGTTTTGCCAGCAAAGAATTTGGCTCCGGGTTTCCCAACAGCAATAATAAAGCAATAGATTTATTGCCTAAGTAAAAGAGCAGACGCTGCTTTATGTATTTCAGCACTCTGCTCCCAAAGCCTCCCTCCAGGTGAGCCAGTGTGATCGTGATGATATGCTGCTAGTCCCCAAGGAATGTGCTGATGATGGGCAAGTGAACCAAACCTGTAAAATCAACTTCAGGCAAAACAGAAAAATAATCTGCAATTAAAGTGCCAGGTAAATATATAATTATGACAGTGAGAGGACTTACAATATTCCTGCCAGTTTTTACTGTGTGTGGCACAGAGAAGAGTGTGATTTGGATAAAGGGACATCATCTACCTCTAAATAACAAAAAGAGAAAAAATCACCTTTTCCACAGTGTGCCTGCACAGATGAAATTTATGTCACACTCAAAGGCAGCTCTGAAAAGAAGCCAGCATCTATGTGGCCAATTCCATTGCACAGCCCACATAATGAGAATTTTTGCCTGCATCTGCTCTTCTACTCGGCCAGTAAATCTGTTATTTCACTGTTAACGCTAGTGTTTGGAGAGCTTGAGCTTCACACAGGTGTCCTGAGGGTCTCAGATACTGTGTTCAGTTTTGGGCCCCTCACTACAAGAAAGACATCGAGGTTGCTGGAGAGAGTTCAGAGAAGGGCAACAAGGCTTGTGAGAGGCCTGGAGCACAATCTCATGAGGAGCAGTTGAGAGAACTGGGGCTGTTTATCCTGGAGAAAAGGAGGCTGAGGGGAGACCTGATTGCCCTTTACAGCTACCTGAAAGGAGGTTGTAGCATAGAGGGTGTTGGTCTCTTCTCCCAAGTAGCAAGTGATAGAACGAGATGAAATGGCCTCAAGTTGCATCAGGGGAGGTTTAGATTGGATATTAGGAAAAAATTCTTCATGAAAATGGTTGTTAGGCATTGGAACAGGCTGCCCAGGGAAGTGGTGGAGTCACCATCCCTGGAGGTGTTTAAAAGACATGTAGAAGTGGCACTTAGGGACACGGTTTAGCGATTACTTGGCAGTGCTAGGTTAATGGGTGGATTAGATGATTTTGAAGGTCTTTTCTAACCTAAATGATTCTATGAGTCTGTGCCTCTTGCATTGCTGTTTGGGGGTGGACTGCCAAAACGTGGGGTGCAGGGATATCTTCAGTGAAGATACAGCACATTTGGTTTGTTTTTGTCTAGCGAGGTAGTAAGAACTGAAAGAGAGTAAAAAGCACAACTGTCCATGGATACAGGAATGCAAACACTAATTCCCACCTCATGGAGTTTGTTGAACTTCTTGGGGACAGAAAAGGTGGTGCTAACATGAGTATGTGGGACATGGCTCAGGCAGGGGTCTGGCACTGCTGTGGTCCCTGTTGCTTGGACAAGAACAGGAACAGCCCAAGTATAATTTGGCCATGGTTCCACCCCATCAGCTCTACCCACCTCTGGAGTAGAGCAGCCGCCAGTCTCTGTTCAGTCACCAGGCGAAGCTGACGGGGATCTGCTGATCACAGTCTCAATTTTTCAGAACAACAAGGCCACTGGTAACATTGGGAAATTATGATTTCTGCTGTTTCAAGCGTTTTATTCTCTGTCTTAAAACATAACCACAGGAGCAATTCTGAGCCTTGTTAATCAGAAAGGACCTTTTAAAGTCTCACACTGTCAATATAAAACTTTATGAAATTGCATTATAAATGCCAGTTTAGACAACCAGCACATTTTAATAATGTTTTTAAATTCCATCTTCCTTTTACACTTGCTAATGAAAGGCAAATATCTGGGGATGGACCGAATCATAAAAAGATGCAGAGATGTGACCCTCTTCTATGGGGCTGTAGCCAGGAGGTCTGGCTCTGCACTGGCTACCAGCTTCGGTGTCTCTGCTGAGAGCAGGGAGAGGGGTAATAGGCCACTTTAATGGGTGTATAATCTTTCCATGAGCAAAGGGATTTGCCAGCAATTAAAAGGGACTTTTAGGTGTTATGGTCAATGAAAGTGTTTTTAGCGTGCTCAGGATCCCTTGCTGCAGTAACTGAGACATTTCAGATCCCCAGCTCATAGTTAACACTGCTCAGCAGGGTCTCATATAGACACTGCCTGGCTGCAGTACCTAGGTTCAAAGGCTGTCTCCTCATACAGCAAATTAAACCTCTTCCTCTGCTAGAAAGCAAGCAGCAGCAGAAGGTGGCAGCCTGGTGCTCTCGCCTCCCTGCAAACCAGCCTTTCCCAGTACACCAAACTGGGAAGCATTTGCGTTTTCCCCACCAATGCCCACTGCATTCCCTGCAATCCCAAAATCTCTGTCCAATGTGCAATTCAGAAGTTACTGCAGTTGGCACAGGGAAGTATCACTGAATGGAAGTGATAGGTCTCCAGTGTTATCTAGTTATTCATGCACAATAAATACATGATAAAAATGTTATACTGACCTGAAAAAAATGAAGCTAATAACAAACCACTTCCTGCTTGAGAGTAAGTTGGAAGGAAGTCTGTAAACAGAGACCAGCATGACCTCAGTGTCCTTTACTCTCCCCACATATCTCAGAGGTGAGATGTGATATGTTCCAGAGATGGAAAATGAGGAGAAGACACAGACATGGACACACAAAACCACACACACATTCATCATGCAGGAAACTTTGCTGGTATATAGTGTTTTCTATAATTAACGTGTGGACCCCCATGTAGGTATAGTTATGACTGAAATAAGTCTTTATTTCTAAATAAGATGCAGCTGAGAAAATGCCCAGCCTTGTGCAGAGAATGGGTTTCTGCCTAATTAGGGACAAACAGAAACAACCACAGCAAACTGCTGAGGACTTCGCGTGGCAGCCAGTTCCTGCAGTCAGGAGGAGGCTCCATTGCTGTGCAGATATTTATCCAGAGGATGTTCATGAGCATGTCTAAGCATTTGTTTACACTTGGAAGTTGTCATTGCTCATCTCTGGATTAAATTTGACTTTGTGTGGGGATAAAAAGACTTTTCCTTCCAAATCACGAATATCCTACTTACTTCTCTCACTCTTTTTTTTTTTTTCCTCAGATGACCTGGCACTCTCACCCTGCTCTAGCTAAGCATTGGAAACAGATGTATTTCAGCTTGGAACATGCTCCTTTGTAAAAGGCTGGAGATGGACAACTCTGTTTTCCACAGAGGAGTTTGGTACTGGCAGCCATTCCTCTGCCATCACACACTGCCCTATGCTCCCAAAGGCTGAGGACCTGCTCATCTCCAATGCTTCGAAGCTGGGGAGGATGAGGAGGGGCTGCATGTGGAGGAAGAAGTGGAGGGCTGGAGGGATCGTAGCAAGTGACTGGTGTTTTGCCATCAGGAGCAGCCGAGTGTGCGATTTCCGCCCCTTCCTCCCCCATCTGCCTTGACACAAAACTCCCCTTCCCAGGAGAGTGAAAGGGCATTTTATAAATACAATTACCAAACTGTTGGGATCAATACCATGAGGCAGATGGATAGCTCAGCACAAATAGATAGATTAGATGGCGAGATAAAATAGATTAGTCAAATTGATCTGGGGCCGGTGAGATAAGGCCCTTCCGGAGACGGTGTGCGGGAAAGATGCCTGCATGACCCCCACACCCCTCCGCTGCTTTCCCGTCTCCCCTCCCTTCATCCTGCTTCATGCTACACTGAACCAGAAGAAAAAAAAAAAGCAGAGATAAACACAGCTAGACGATTCAAAGTCCTCTCCTCCCCATCCTCCCCCCATTTCCAGCTGCAGAGCAGGAGCGTTCAGCTGGGTGCTTTTCTTCTCTTTTCTGAGTTGGGGTCCCAAAGTTTGCCACTGACAAGAGGAACAATAGAAAGAGCCGGGAGCTGCGGCTTTGAGTCCAGCAAAAATGGGGCCTGCCGCTCCCTTTCCCAAGAATAAGCAAGGTATAAAGATACTGGCTTGAATTTTCCAGGCACATCTAGGAGAATTGCATGAAACCTTGTTTTACTAGAAGGCTCAGTTGAGAGGTGCACATTGTATACATTTATTATAAGCATGCTGGCCTTTAGTTTCCATTGCAAGACGTCTGCTCACATACATCCCTCTAGCAAGACTGTTGGGAATGACAAATTTACCCAGATCCATACCTGTCCATCAAAACCCAAGGAAATAATAGCAAATACTTCCTGTGTATGACACAGCCAACTTACCATTTTGGGAGAAATCTTAAGTTTTGGAACAATTTTGAGGGGTAAATTTCACAATCTCTACGGCTTTATATTTAAATTCCTCCTACTCTTTTTTTTTTTTTTTTTTCTCCTCCTTCCAAGGCGGGGGGCGGGGGAAGAAAAGAAAATGAAAAATCCAGAGACACACTGTTTTTATAAACACAGTTCCATCAGCGGCACTTGTAAATTCTTTTCCCTTTGGCTATTTGGCTCACATGACCGACATGCCACATGTTACAAAACAGCCACTCTTGAGAGTAGAACAAACATGCCACTTTTTTCCATCCTGAACTGCTGCTGCCCTGCAGCTTCTGCCACAGCCAGGAATAAATTGATGGGCATTTGGTGAGGCTGGGATGAAGCAGCCCAGTCTTACTTTATGTCCTGAAGGTCCAAGACCTTTGCGTGCAGCTTTTTGGCAAATAGTCAGGGCCCGATTTATCTAGCAGACTTAGTGAAGCGCTCTATTCTCTGTTACAGAATTCCATGGAGTTGCATCCCCCTCTCCATCCTTCCCAATGCTCACGTTAGCCACATTTTCTTTCTTTTGACCTCACGGGAACCTGGTTTAAGGGGCTTAGCTGGGAAAAAAAATAACTGTGCCACAAGAAGAGAGGCACTGGTGCTGGTTCAGTTCTCTGAGGTGGCTCGCTGGAGGCTCAGACAGAGCCAGATGGGAGGGGATGGGTAGCCAAGGACAAGAGAGGTAAGGGAGGAGTAACATTGCCCTTTTAAGCGGCTCATAGGTACTTAGTTCAGCTTAGCTATAGCCTTAAATGACATCCTAAACCTTAAAGGGCCCAAACCAGGTGTTTGGCATGAGGAATTATTAAACTTGCAATGAGATTTGTTATTCCCTTACAAAAGAGCACCAGCTAGAAAAATTGAATTTTCTTATGACTAATTTCCCTACAAAGGAAGACTGCATTTGTCAAAGTTTACCTTTGAAAGAAAAGGCTGGACAAAAAAAAAAAAAAACACCAAAAAAAACCACCAAAAACCAAAAACAAAAAACAACCAAAAAAACCACAGTCCCATGTCAAAATATTTCTGTCCAGAAACCATAGAATGGCAGAGTTTCATGGTGCTTAAGAGACCCTTGTCCAGAGCCCTGCCCTGAGGCAAGAGCAGCTGTGCTTAGAGTCTTCCCTGACAAACAATTTCCCTGGCCTCCAATGGTGAAGATGTTGCCCTAGGAAAAGGTTAGCCAAAAGTCACATGCTTCCATTCTCTCCCAGGGCTTAGGCTGTTCAGAACACATTACCCAAAATGTATGCAGTTGCTGGGAGTAGAGACAGGAGCTGGTTTAATCAGGAAAACTCTGCAGTGTGGCAGAGCAGCCATAGTAATGTGCATTTGGAGAACTGGCCTAAATATTTCTGGATTTTGACACCCAGCTCTGCTTTTCCAGTGTTAACTGTCTCAGCCGTATCTAACAGGTAGGCACATTTAGGAAGCCTGTAGGAATCACCTTCTGTCACACATATGGATTGCCACAGCCTCTTGCTGGTGGAAAAGTTAATGTGTCAGTAATTTTGGTTACTGGCTCACTGGAGCAGCTGGTAGCCCAGAAGGTATGGAAAGTGGCTTTGGCCCTGGGTGGAGCAGAAATATGCAATCAGTCTCCAGATGATCTGCGGAGTTTCTTCTTGGCTGATGTTGACCAGCAGAGCAGCATTTTGTTCTCCAGAATTTAAGCTGCAGGAAACCTGAGCCATTATATTAAAAATATTATTAATATCTGGTTATATAATAGATTGAAACTCTTCCTTTGCCTGTACAAATATGGTTTCTGTCTGATTCAGAACAGTTAATATACAGAAAAATTTACGTTAGGGGAAAAAAAGAAAGGCTAGTCAGCTGTTCAAAGGTGTGACATATATGAAAGAAGCCAAGTCAGAGAAGTGTGGTTAAAGTGGCCAAGTTAAACAAGATACAATTAAAGCCACTGCTTTCCCACCCTCTCCCCAAAACTTCCAAGTAAGGCTTTATGAGTCCTAGGGGACCAGGTTAGTCCTAATTGTATCTTGTTTAACTTGGCCAATTAAACAGCAAACTCTTCTCAGAGTTGGCCCTGCCTGCAGATGTCACACCTTCTTTGCTTCTGACTGCTTTCTTCACTTTTTGAAGCATATATACCATCTATTTTTATTACCTCTTGGGAATACATTTCTAAAAATGCCCTTTGGTTAATACTGATTGCAGCTATACGAACAATATTTTCGACTGCATGCCATTTCCCTGGAATAATGGGAGTTGTCACACTGAGCTGTGATACCCGCACCCGTAGACTCTTTAAAGAGTGCACATAGATCGACTTTTCAGAAAGGTTTGGGAAAAGACCAGAAACACCTCTTGCCTTACGTCCTCATTCACAGCAGATCGGAACTGAGCTGAATCTGAGGAAAGCGAGCTGGTGGCACAGACATTAAGGACAGACAGAGCTGTCGTCTTTCAAAGGAGACAAAGGGTAACACCTGAATGGAAGAAGAGGGATTTGCATTTTCTATGGGATAAGAGAGCAAGCACGAGAAAGAAATGGCCTCCTTTTTCTATAGATCACCAAAAGGTAGGAGGGAAATGAGGATTCTTTTACTGCTTTTCAATAATTAATTAATAATTAACTACACTCAATTAATTAAGTTGGCAAACATGATGCCCATCTACAAGAAAGGCCAGAAGGAGGATCCAGGGAGCTACAGACCTGTCAGTCTAACCTCAGTGCCAGGGAAGGTCATGGAGCAGATCATCCTGAGTGACATCACACAGCACATACATGAAAAACAAGTGATCAGGCATGGTCAGCATGGGTTTATGAAAGGCAGGCCCTGCTTGACCAACTTGATCTCCTTCTACAACAAGGTGACCCACCAAGCAGATGAGGGAAAGGCTGTGGATGTTATGTACTTAGACTTCAGTAAGGCCTTTGACACTGTATCCCATAGCATTCTCCTGGAGAAGCTGGCAGCTCATGGCCTGGATGGGTGTACTCTGGGATGGATAAAGAACCGGCTGGATGGCTGGGCCCAAAGAGCTGTGGTGAACGGAGCCACATCCAGTTGGTCGCCGATCACGAGTGGTGTTCCCCAGGGCTCAGTATTGGGGCCAGTTCTGTTTGATCTCTTTATCAATGATCTGAATGAGGGGATTGAGTGTACCCTTAGTAATTTTGTGGATGACACCAAGCTGGGTGGGAATGTTGATCTTCTGGAGGCTAGGAAGGACATATAGAGGAATCTGGACCCGCTGGATCATTGGGTTGAGGCCAGTTGTATGAGGTTCAACAAGGCCAAGTGCTGAGTCCTGCACTTGGGTCTCAACAACCCCAGGCAGCGCTACAGGCTCGGGGAAGAGTGGCTGGAAAGCTGCCTGGCAGAAAGGGATCGGGGTGGGGGGTGGGGGGGGGTGCTGATTCACAGTAGCTGAACATGAGCCAGCAGTGTGCTCAGCTGGCCAAAAAGGCCAACAGCATCCTAGCTTGTATCAGGAATAGTGTGACCAGCAGGACTAGAGAAGTGATTGTGCCATTGTACTTGGCACTGGTGAGGCTGCACCTTGAATCCTGTGTTCAGTTTTGGGCCCCTCACTACAAGAAAGACATTGAGGTGCTAGAGAGAGTGCAGAGAAGGGCAACAAAGCTGGTGAGGGATCTGGAGCACAAATCTTGTGAGGAGCAGTTGAGCGAACTGGGGCTGTTTAACCTGGAGAAAAGGAGGCTGAGGGGAGACCTGATCACTGTCTACAACTACCTGAAAGGAGGTTGTAGCATGGAGGGGGTTGGTCTCTTCTCCCAAGCACCAAGTGACAGGACAAGAGGAAATGGCCTCAAGTTGTACCAGGGGAGGTTCAGATTGGATATCAGGAAAAAATTCTTCATGGAAAGGGTTGTCAGGCGCTGCAGGAGGTTGCCCAGGGAAGTGGTTGATTCACCATCCCTGGAGGTGTTTAAAAGGCATTTAGATGAGGTTCTTAGGGATGTGTTTTAGTGCTAGGTTTAGGTTAGGTTATGGTTAGACTCGATGATCGTGAGGGTCTCTTCGAACTGATATGATTCTATGATTCAACATTTGGAATTTTATATGCTTCTGCCTCAATTAATAAAACACACACAATGTTTTTAGAGGGCACACTGGCCTTCTGCCCATGATAGGATTTTTTGGTCTTGTTTTAATCTATTTTAAAGTGGAGGAAACAGTCATTGTGTTTGTGTGAACACCTCAGACAAGGTTCTAAAGCTTCAGAAACTCATTTACTGCTAAATTTGAATAATAGCTATACCACATCTGCATGAAGACTATGTGCTGCACGTAAGAGCAGCCTCAAAAGCCCCCCGGATGCGGCAAAACCTTTAGCTGTCTTTTAAACAGAATGATGAACACTCAGCTCTTACAAAGGAACAAAGTAGCATTTCTTCTGACTTCCAAGAACAAGAAATAGGCAAAATCACCAGAAAACCTGATGACAGAGGTGTGCCAAGTCCTAAAGCAGCATCACACCAGCACATTATGCTAGAAACAGTCATACCTCGAGGGACGATACGTCCTGCTCTCAGACAGGAGGAAAGGGCATCCACAGCTCTAACCCCAGCTCTGCTCAAGACTCATCTCAAACAAGCATCTCCAACTCATTTTCCTGTAAGTAACATGGGGAAAAGTTTTCTGTAACTCACTGAGGAGTGGCTGCTGATAATGTTCACTTACCTCCTTGAAAAATCTAGGTGCCACACGAATGCATATGGGACACTAACAACATATATTTAGCACTTTCTGGGTACCAAGAAGAGTATATGCCTCTGTCCAGGGATTCAGCACCAGAACAATCAGGCCCCTGATGAATTATTGATTAGGAAACACTCTCTTTAGTACTGCTTTGCCTTCCATTTCTTAAAAATCAAACTGCTACTGATAAATGCTAAAGGATTTAAAAAAAAAATTGCATACGACATCACATATGACACATCCTAAGGAAGGATGCTAAGTAATGCAGAACAGTAATAATGCTGCTGGGGTGTCTGATGAGTGAGCTTCACCCACTTATTGTATAGGGAATCACCAGATGGCACTGTAACAACACATAGTTTCCTAAATTCTTCCACTAACTGGGCAAGAACTGCTGGTTAATGAAGAAACAATACCTTCTTGTTGTTATAGTGAATAAGTAGCTTTGGGGGTGGTGGTGAGAAGGGGAGCTATGTTAGATGCTTGCTGCTTCTGACCCACCTTCACCTAAACACCTGGGCTGACCCATGCATGGTAACTCTGTACCTGACTGGATGTTGCTTGAGTAGCTCTGGCTTACAGTTGAAAAGAGAAGGTAGGCTAGCAAGCAGAGTCTCTGTCATCTTCGTTTCATCTTTTACAGGATTTCAAAAAATTATTTTAGCAGGAAATGACTATATATAGTTGTACATACATACATATATATGTACATATATACAGACATATATGTATGCTCATAATTTGAACTAATCAAAACACAGAGCCTTCCCTAAGACCGCAAAGTGAAGCAGTGGCAGCGCAAGAAATGGAAGCCAAGAAAACTAATAAACAGCTGTAACAGAAGTACCTTATTCATATGTGAGTCACTAACACATACTTACTCTGATAACAAATAACGCATTCTTGGAGAGAGTCTCAGTTTTGATTTATGTCACGGTTTCAGTAAATATAGAAGAGCTGCCAAATTTGCCCATATAAATCCCAGTGATCTCATATATTTTAATCAGAAGTTTTGGAAAAAATATACGAAAGGAACTTCCTCCCGTCCTTCTTTTACCTTATTAATATGGCGCTCTGGCAAAAGGCTCTATTCTGAACTCTGCTGGAGAAAAGAGCATTTCAGGGCCCTGTTTATGACAAGATGTAATTAATATCAGGGAGGTATTAAAGGAGATTTAGAGGAAAAATATTTTACACGTTTGGAGTTAAACAACAATTTGGCCTCATTAAAACAGGTTTCCACTTGCAACTAATTTTATTCCTGGTTACAAAGGCCATCGTTTGTCTGAGCAAAGATTAAAAAGTAGCTGTTAACACAGAGCAAATGAGACTGAAATTGGAAGGGACATGTATGTTAATGAGCATCTGAGTGTCCTACAGAATGCAAAAGTGGAAAAAAAATAAGAAAAGAAAAGAAAAGAGATTCCCCTGACATGGTTGAAAAGCTTGAAAAGCTAATAATTATTTGACATGGCAAGGAATGCCCTGAACCTGCAACCAGCTCTACATGAAGATACAGCTGTTTTATAGCTGTTTGCAGGATCAGAGGCTACCTCAAAGCACTGTGAGGACAATATTAATTTATTGATGGGATATTAATTATTCACTTGCAGTTTTAGAAATAATCCACTTTCCTGAAAGGAAGGATCTGGCAAGGAGTGCCATTCACTGTACACTTAGAACCTACCCTGGGTACATGAGCTCTGGTGTCTGTACGTGATGATGCACTTAGGTAGATCCTGGGATGCATATGCAAGTTGTTGATTCTCTTTGTCAATGCAAAAGTTATCACTGGACTCACGAATAAGCAAGCAGAGCGAGCCAGCTTTCATGAAGATTTATGCAGTGCGCACACTCATCAAAGCCTGAGGGACTGCATCATCCTAAACCCTGAACAGAATTTGGCTCATCATATTTGCATTAAAACTGTACTGGTTTTGTGTATGTGACTTCAAAATCAATATTGAATCTTCCTTTCAGTTAAAGAAAAATAATTGAAATCAAAGATGCTCTGGTCGCCTCTTACCAACAGTCCAAGCACTTTGACATTGAAGAGACTTCTGTCCTCTGACAGTGACTTAAACAATAACAGACCCATTCCTTTTGGATAGAAAGCTTGTAAGTAGGAAAGCAGTGTTGAGGGCAAAAGATGTGCAAGAAGGACACCATTTACTGGTCTCAGCAACAAACTCTGTTTGTTCTGTGAATACCCAGATTGCTGCCACGTTTCCCTGGGTGTCACCCACTGACACCTTAGCTATTTTGTGTGCAGCCTTGTGGGTGCCCTGTATGTGACCACAAACAGGCTGAGCATTTTTGATGTTTCTGTGCCCATAGTATAAAAGAAGCTATATCCATCAACTTGGAAAATATTATGGAAACTTTGTATTGAATTGCTGGTGAAATGTGTTTGCAACAGTGTGAACTTGCAAAGGATCTCTTGTCTGGGGCAACCACCATCTGCTGCAAGGGTAAGAGAAGTGGCACTTTGAGCTCCAAAACCCAAACTTAGGCAGGAGTTAAGTCTGGGAAGGCATTTCTCCTCCTTCCCAAGCAATGCCACAAGCAGAAAGAGAGCTCTTGGACACACAGCCAACCTAAAAAGCACTAATGTCTCAGTAATGTCTCAATCCAAGCGGCTCTATTGTTTTAAATATTGCTGTGTTTATTTCACCCCTTCCCATTCTTTATGCAAAGAAACACTGTGAGATAAACAAGAAGTATGAATAGTTGTGTGGAGCTTGCCAGAATTCCCAAATATTTCATATTTTGGCCCCCAGGTTTAATTCAGTCTCCAGACCACCTAACTAGAGAATGAGCTGGATGTTGTAAAAGTGTTTGGGCAAGATTACAAACACTTTTGAATTAAATCATTCTGCGTTGCTCTGCTAACAAAATTTCCTCAGTGTCATCCTGATTTTTTTAGATCACACCTTGCCAGGGTGGTCTCGTGGTTGCCCACCAGCCCCCAGAAATACTGATTCAGTGATGGAATTTGCAGTGTCTGCCAGACACGGAGCCTTTAGAGACCCCCTGGGTACCCCTCGAGACAGCTGAGATGTGTCACCCTGGCAAAGGGTTTGGAGACAGAGAGCCAAGCTCAGTTAGAGGTTTAACTGACACTGCTCACAAGCTGCTGTGCAATCAAATGGCTTTTCCTTGAGCTCCATCATCTATAAGGTGCAGTTGCTGAACCAATAGGCATGGCACAGGTTGCTGATCCATGTGACGAAGTCCAGACAAGTCAGCCAGTTACTGGAATATGTGGTTTAGCCATGTAAAGTACAGCATAATTTTCCTGAGAACCACATGTACAAAGCATTGGTCTTAATGGTGTGGCATTAGATGCATTGTGCTGTTGAGACAAACCTTTTTTCTTTTCTGTTTTTGTATCCCTTTCTCCTCCACCTTTAACACCACTACCTCCTCTCTGTAGGTGTAGTTTGCCAGGCTGCTTCATCCCTTCCCTGATGTGAAATTAATTCTTGCCTTCAGCAGAGTCCACAGGCTAGTCATATAGCCCTCATTTTGCTTCCCTTTCTTTGTGTTTTCTAATTCAGTCTTCTTTTCACAGCTACTCTCTAACACACTTATTTTAGAAGAAGTTTCTTCTTTTTTTTCTGCTCATCAGATTTCTTGCACTGGCTAGGAAGAAATGCACTGCATAGTCTTTTTTATAGTGTTGTCTTACATTCTCTTCAGATCACATATTTTCCTATGCCAAAGCAATAGGCTATTAAAGTTGCTATATCTGAAAATACAGGTTCATCTTTCTTCCATTCAACTGTCTGCCTGGACAAACAGGTCCCCAACTCTAGTAGAGCATTTAAAGTGGTGATGTCAGTCAAATGTTGATGGCACATCTTCATGGCAATTGTTTTACTGTGATTGAAACTGTTGTACATAGTCAACATTCACAAATGCTCTGTCACTGTATTGATGTGTGGTTGCTCATCCTCTCTGGCTGAAAAATGAGAGGAAAAGCTCTGGTTGTGTTCCCGCACCAAGCTGCATAAACACAGTATTTCCAGAGAACTGAGAGGGAGTTTGCAGCTTCTTCCTGAAGAAGGAGAGCGTGAAGATGCATACTTCTCTTAAACTCACTGCTTTCAGTTCTGATTTTACAGCAGCTGGCAAAGCAAGGCAAGTCACGGTAGAAAAGTTCTGTACAAGAATAAACTCTCTCATTTTAAGACATTCCTTTTTCACTGTGAAAATACCAATAGTCATTGATACCTCTTCCTGCAGCAGACAATGTCTGCTCGTACATTGCAGCAAAGCAGCACAACGCTAGTAGATCTATAAAAGACTTTAGAGGACCTGGCACATACACCAGTGAGCCTACAGCCTAAAAAAAAAAGAACCACGTGGAAAAGCAGTATAAAACCTTAAGGGAAAGAAACAGTCTAGTGTGATTGTGGGCCACCATCCTGTCTCGCTGAGAAGCTAAAGCCATCTTCACTTGCTTCTCAGCCAAGGTATTGGAAATCGCATTAAGCATTCCCCTAAACATCGGCTGCTGCCTTTCACCTTAGTTTTTACAGATAAACAGGAAAAGTTGCATTACAGGTGTTTATGCCATCACTACATATACTGGAACTAGAGAGCCCACAAGGCTTCCCAGGGAAATAGATTCCACTGGTTTGCACCAAAGTACTTTTGTGCTAAACCCTCTGCTCCACCTTCAGTCTCCCTCCCCTCACAGTGTCACAACAGATGCACCTGCACAACTGAGCATCCTGTTGTGAACAGAAAAAAAAATACAGTTTCCACTGCAGCTTTGCATTGCGATCTGTCTTTCAGTAGTTGTTAGATAGCAGCATGCAAAACATCGCTCTGAAAGTCAATTCAGCAGAAGCGCTTTGAAGCCAGAACGGGATGCCCCACATGAAGGGGGATGGTGGGGAAGGAGGAGGGAGAGCTTTCAGCTGTGTCGCTTTATGATAGGGCAAGTCTGGCTCCTTACAAAGTTTATATGGAAGCACTGGGGGAATAAGAGAAAATAAAGAGGGTTGCTAATAACATATTCGCTCTCAGAGGTACTTTCTCAGCATGTCCTTGTCCTGGACACACATTTATTTATCCATCCGACTTTTTAAAAAAAATCATACTTTTTCACAAGCAATTCAGCAGCAGATGAGAACCCTGCTTAATGCTTGCAGAAGTTGGGCAGGTTTACTTTTATTTCTAGATGACACGACTGGTCTGGCCAGTGGCCCATGCAAAAGTAATCCAGTGTTGTTATTGTTACAAAGCTGTCCTGAAGAAAGTTGGAGGTGGTTTATCTTTTACAGCACTCCTTTCTAATGAATTGGCAACACATCTGACTTGGGTCCTTGTATAGGCCCTCCCTTGAGCCCTCTCACCCCTACTTGTTACTGGCTTCCTGCTGATTTACAACAAAACTTTGACATTTGGTCTGTTCCTTAATAAGGGCCTGTGACATTGCCCAGGTATGAAAAAGAGGAATAAAATTATGTGGGTTAAAAATGATATAGCTCTTTGAAGGTGGAGACAGCAGAACAGAGCTTCAAAGCCCAGAGAGAAACACGATACCCACAGAAGGCTCTTTGTTCGCATGGCTCAGCTGGCATAAATCTCCCGGCTGCAGTTCTTTATACTGCCTCTAATTATTTGAAACTCATTTATCATTTGAGCGTCAAATAATTAGAACTGGTGTAAAGAAAAAGAAAAGGAGGAAGGAAGGCAGGAAAAAAAGGAACGGAAGGAGAGGACATCATAGGCCATTCAATTGGGTGATTTTGAACAGGAAGACCTTATTGAATTATCTTGATAAGGTGACTTGAATAGCTCCTGAAGCTCAGGAAAAAGCAAACCAGGCACCTTTATTGTTTGTATTAGAGGAGTATCAGAAACCCTTGGGCAGCAAAGCAGAGGTGAGACGCTGGAGGCTACAAACTTAGCAAAGATTATTGAAATTAAGCATCGGAGTTGTGATAACTCCCTGAAGTTCTCGTTTGAAAAAGCAGTGCTATTTAGGTGCATTGCCTATGATTCAATACAGTGTTACAGCTCTCTGGTGTCAGGAGCCTGAAAAGGAGCGTACGTGTTCTTGCACACAGTAAACGCCGACCTAAATGAGTTCCTGCACTGCAGCATGAGCAATGCAATGATCAAGCACTTTGTTCAAAATCTCCTGAAGGGCTCAAATCCTGCCCTGACTTACCCTTTTTTTTTTTGCAAAACCACCAACTTCAAAAGGATTGCATGGGTTAGCAGCAAAAACAGAGTATTTCTTGCTGGGTGGTACTTTATTGGTCTGGCCAGGAGCCAGTGCAAAAGTAACCCAGTGTTGTTATTCAGATGTTCTGACATTCTTCCATAGAATTATATAGCAATATTTACTCCCCTTTATATTAATTTATTTTATTGTTTCTCTGCTTTCTGAAAAAAAAATTAATACGAAGTGAACTTTAGCAGGGTAAGGGAAAGACAATGCTGCCTTTATAGAGAAAATCTGTGCCTGTCTAACATGACCTCTGTATCTAGATAGGTGGCAACAAATTGTGGATAAAAGCAAGGGTTTCACACTCTTTTCACCTGTGAAAATTTCCTTAGAAACAAAGAAAAGGATGAGAGGGAAAATAGATTAAGATGGAGGAGCAAAAAAAGCATGAAGCTGGCTAAGAAACAGAAAACACACATGATGAATGAATTTCCAGAGTTATGCAATGGGATCTGTGTTATCAGGTACAGGGGTCAACACACTGTAGCTACAGGTGCCAAAGATATCATGTGAAGATTTCCACTGGCTCCCAGGAGGAGAGGGAAGGAGGAGCAAAGAGGGGACTGCTCTCTGCTCCCACCAGGTTCAGTCCCAAGGGGAGCCAGGAGCCAATGGGCATCTCACCCAGCCCCTCATCCTTATCTCAGGCTGATCAGCAGCATTTCGCCTTGTCGAGCAACACTGTTTGGTGCACGCAGAGTTGCTACTGCTGTTTTTAAACTGTAGTTTGGGAGAGCAAGAGCTGCCTGGTACTCCACCGTGAGCCTGCTGTACTGGGGACAAACCTGGAAATGTGAGCAAGCTGAGGAAAGACAGAAGAATGTCTCCAGAGCTGCCAGTGTGGGATGCAAGGGGGAATCAGGACAGGAGGCACAGTGATAGGGAAGCACCGGTGTTTTTGATGGACACCTGCCAAAAACACAAGCAGCAGCCCTGGCCAGAGAAGAGACAGATGCTCAAGGTACTAAGCAATAGAGCAAATACCCTGCAGCACGGATCTGGGCTTGGCAACATCTCCAGCCCTCCCAGTGCTGGCCTGGGAGCCCCATGGACAAATCGCAGCAGTGCCGGGCTCAGTGTCCAGCCCTTGCTGTCCTTCCTCTCCCTGTAGCTGTGCCTCCAGCTTGCCCTGCAACCCCCTCCTCCTTACCCTCTTCCTCCATCCAATGACCCCCTGTACTAAAAATACTCCTCCGCAGCACTTGGTACAATAGATAAGCCTGGTAAAGCTCTTGTGGGAGACGCTGTGGCTTCACATCTGCTTGTTAAAAATATCACATATTATTTAAAAAAAAAAGTTTCTTCTAACTAATTTCAACAGCAAACCATATGGTCTTTTTACTTCTCCTGCACCCATAATAATTAAATGGCTAATTTCCCCTCTTAAACTACCTTCGGCCGACAGAAAGAAACAAAGGAAATCACAGCTATTCAGCTACAAAACATCTTGTTAAAGCACAGCAAAGAGTTATGCAATTAACCCCACAAAAGCTGGAATTTCACAGTTATATCTAACACTCCCAGTTAACAAGAACAGGCTTTAAATTGAGTCTTTTTTTGTTGTTGTTGTTTCTGTTTGCTGGCATGGCAGTCACAGTTAAGGTCAGGTGTCAGACCAGATTTAAGCCATAAATGTCTGTTTCCTTGTTTTTTTGTTTGCTGGAGTCAGCACCTTATTGTGATTTAAATCAGCTGCAGGGTGCTTTGGAGGAGGCTTCCATTAAACTGGGAAACAAAGAATATGATTGCTTTCATGGCTCCAACGCCTGCCTATCTCCCCATGCATTGTACACACTGCAGCAAGAGCCCTCGCGGCTGGTGTGCTGCATGTGCAACCGACGCATTTTATAGCTTCATTTTGGGGCTGTTTTGGGGCAGCTCGAGCCTTGCCGATGGCATCTGCCAGCTCCTGCCTGCTGTGGCCTGCCAAGCCCAGCACTGCCCAGCCGTGCTCTTCTGCTGTCCAGCTGCACTAGAATCATCCAATTTTGCAATTCCCTTTGGAGCCTGCCAGGCCATTGCCTGGGAGCAGTGGGATGCTAAGGATTTCTAAATTTTCTGGCAGAGCAGCAGGGCACCCTTCTTTATGACACACATTCAAGAAAATACTTTCACATGTGCCTGACTTGAAGCACGTGGCTGGTTCAATTAAGGTGAAAGGAGTTAGGGTAGTCCTAGAGAGATTACTAAATTAGCTGAGACGGTCCTTGGAGCAGAGAAGCGGTTGTTCATGCTACAGACTCTGAGCAGTTCAAAGTCCAGCAAAGGAGACCATGCTGTGCACTGATACTCCTGGATGATGCTTTGAGCATTGTCTCTTTTTATGTGGTGTAGGACTCAGCAGCTGCCCTCAAAGGTGGCAACTGCTGCAAAGCTGAAACCACTTGTGTTATCTTTCAGTTATCTTCTATTTTCTTCTGTTCGTGGTTAAACAACCCCAAAATCTGCAGTGTAGGACATGCTGGTGGAGCCTGGGGACCCCTGTGAGACAACAGAATGCCACGCAGGGACATGTCCCCAGTACTCATCCAAGACACGAGATCTACTGGAGGAGCAGCAGTTTCATGGAGGAGGATGCTGGTGGCATGGTACAGTGATCTGCAACATAATTGCATTCAATGAGACAGAACGACGTTTCTGAACTTGACAGCTTAGGTGAGGGTGCCCATTCACCTGCTGTATTGAAATGCTCAGATTGGCACTTAGGAGACTAAAATGGATATTCGGGTGCCTAAATGCCTGTCTGAAAATTAAAATTTAGAACTGGGTGCCTTCATTTAGACAATCAGGTTTGCGAATCAGACTGAGAGATTGGATGCTTGAGTATAATTCAGAGTGCAGACCCATTATGGATATTTTTATTGTTTAAGAAAATCCTTCCAGACTGGAAATGAGGCAATGACCAGGACTGCAAAGACTGAAGAAAACTATGATGGCACTGGGCAATTTTCTTGATAAGATGAGCCACTAGATGACACTTTGCATAATAATATGATGGACTGAACATCTCTGTGCCACATTTTAATTTTCTTGCTTAGTCAATCCTATTATGTGCTGATGCCAGGCAGCCCACAGACCATAAAGCTAACTAGGGCTTTCCCAAAATACCTGCTTTCCTGACAAGGCAGGTGGCCTTTTAGCTATGTAACGCACATCAGAACAGCAGAAGTAAAATGAAGAGCAAAGAGAAGAAATAAGAAGAGAAATTATGACCACAATGCAACAGACAGAGAAGGAGGGAGCTGGGTACCAGCCAAGAGAAGATGTGGTGAAGAGGAGGCATCACACATGGAGGAAGGGCCCCAAGGTGGGACACTGAGAGATAAGAAAGGGTGAACAAAGTAGCAATGGGGTCTGAAGAGATAAAAACTGGTGATTAAAAATAAGAGAGGGAATGGGTAAGAAAAGGATGGTAGAGTTCCAGAAGATGGAGCAGAGCAGAAGACAGAAGAATGTGAAAGCACCACTTGAGAGGAATTAGAAGTCACTTATCCACTCATAAATTCATAGCAATATAGAATACAAATATTTCACTCAGGAAGAATGCTCCACATGTTTTCCCAAGCAGCAGCTTTCAAAGTCAAGAAAGAAGAAAGAACAGGGGAGAGCAGATAACATGACTGTGTGTTTCAAGTTGTGTTTTTTATATTTCGGACAGTTTATTTATGTATCTATTATTAAATAGAAAAAATAGAAGAACATATTTTGATTGTGCTATGAGGTTGCAATTGGTTAAAGAGATTAATTTAGAAGGAGATGTAGCTCTCTGTACGAAGAGAAACTAGCTGATTTAGATTTCTTATATTACACTATTTATCTATCCCTGTTTAAGAAAACAAATACACATGTCCACTGGAATTTTCTTGTCCATTTATAAGCATTTGTCCCTGTGATGTGGATCTAAATACCCCAGGTTTATTTCCTGTGCATGCCTGCTTTATTGTCCAGCTGGGAAATGGCCAAGAACATAAGCTTTTGTCCTGGTTTTGTTAAAAACAAGTTTCTCTTTTAGTGAATTTGCCTGTCAGCTAAAGCCTTCATATTAGCTGCATTTTCCTGGAGAACCAGACACATGTTTTGGTAAACCTAGCAATGGAATGCAAACTTATTGATAAGCACGGATGGACATCTCACGAGAGGAACAATGAGAAACCAGTGACCAAGAAACTGACCAGCTGTGTATAACATTCCATTCACATGAATACTTCATATAAAAGTGGGAGATCACGAGGATCTCGTCCCTTTTCCTTTTCCCTTCTGCTTATGGCCGACATTAGGAGAGGACCTTGCTGGTTGTCCCTGCGAACTGAGGCCTAGTGAGAGACTGAATCCAGCTCCGGTTGGCTACAGAGTCTAATCCAGGACTTTGGGTGCTGGCTCTGCAGTTGCTGAGACTTTCAAGATTGGTTTTGTATATTTTGTATTATTTCCTCTATTTTATCAGTAGCATTAGTAAAACATCTTTAATTTTTCCAACTCTCTTCTCTCTGTCCTTCTTTCTCTCCCAATCAGCTGTCCTTAGTTGGAAGGGGGGAGAGGGAGGGGCAAAAAGGGGAAGTGGGGGGGGAAGAAGAGGTTAACAATACATCTGCCAGGGTTTTATTGTCACCCCACAATCTTAACCCTCGACAGCTTTATCACAAAACACTGCAATTTGCAAGTTACTTGCACCAGCACAGTTGTGCGTAGTTTTTTTGTTTGGTCTGTTTCTTTGGGGTTTTGTTTGTTTCGTTGATTTTTTTAAACTTATTTTCTGAATGACTTGTTAGTTTTTAGTGGAAACAACTAATTCAAGTTGGCCATTGTGAAGGGTTTACATACGACTGCATGACAGTCATGCCCAGTGGAACTGCAGATGTCAAGGGAAGCTTCTATTCACCCTGCTGGTAAGCAGCTTCTCTGCAACTACTGGTGTTTAAGTAGAGCAGATGGGCTGGTGTTACATCTCTGCTGTATCATCCATGCATTGCAAGTCACTAAAACACCCCGGTCCTGCAGATTTTTGATGTTTTCACTCCCAATGTGTTTGGCCCCGAGTGCAGCTTGTAAGACTGCATATCTGTGTAGAAGGTGTTAGTCTTTTGTTTGTGAAAGCTGTTAAATAGGGCAGATATACTGGGCAAAAAAGGCTATTCCCTTGTCCTGCTCTTCACATCCTCCAGACTGAGGAACCTCCAAACCTCAGGATGGTTGCAATAGAGTCCAAAAGGTTTCTAGGAGCAGGCGGACATGAGATATTTCACATAGGAAAGGAGCAGATCAAATACCAAGGAACCTTTTTGCTCCTTAGCTTACTGCCTTTAGTTGCTACCTTTGCCTAACATCAGAGAAGCTTGGTTTAATATTGCAACACAAGACAGTGGTCAGAGAGGTGATGTGTAGGTAATGCTTACTGATGACTTCTGACTGACAAAGAAACTCAGTTAGTCTGAGTGCAAAGAGAATTTTTTAGCCTTTCTCTGCTGCTAAAGTGTCCCATGTTTCTACTGTGATTCTTGGGAATATCCTGCTTAGAAACCAGTGCTTCCAAGTCACATAATTATGCCAGAAACAATTGACTTTAGAAGGAAGTTAGGAAGATGCAAAGAATTAGTACAAGTGTAAATCCACAGGACGGTGGGAATACAGCATCTTACTGTCACTTACAGACGCTAACAGAAAATTACTGGGTACAAGCAGATCTCCAATTATAGCCCAGTCCTCCACAGCTACCATATTACCAGCATTATCTTCACAAAACATTTCCACTTTCCCTTAGGGATACCTACTTCTGTTTTGGAAAAAGAAATCACCATTGCTTGGAATCTAGAACGCAGCAAAGTCATAGCAACAGAACAAATTGATCTAGTTTAACGAGATCGGTCATTTTTTAATGGTGAAAATCAGTTTACAATTTCCATCTGTCCCCACGGAAGTCAAAATACGTTTTGACTTTCACATCTACATCTGATAATCATAATCCATAATACAAACAGTGATAAAGTTTCTCTACTCTGTGACAAAAAGGTACCCAGAAATGCTGGCAAGCATTTACCAGTTCCCTCTCCCACATCACCAAATGTGGATATTTCAAGTCAGGTACTCCTAACCAAACCTGCCATCCATGAGCCCTGCAGCACCTAAATGTATTTGTTCTTTAAAATGTGATTTAAGACTCCGAGTTGCAGGTTCTTGACTTTGAAAACTGGGAACATGTTATAGTTATAACACATAGCACATTTGGCTTCTTCTCCAAGGGCTGGAATCCGATTTGTGTGCAGAAAATGAGGCGAGTATTTTCACAGCTGTTCCCCGCAACTATTTAGTGGTGTCTCTAAAATGCTACTTGTTTTAGAGCAACTGGAAGTCTTTGCTGAAAAGACACATACAGTCATTCCCAGTGAATGGCGAGTAGAAGAGCGCTACTTGGCTGGAAAAACAGGTACAGAGCATTATCCCAGCAAGCACTACTAATTCTTTGCTTCTGACAGCACTTAGATTTGCACAAAACCAACAAGACCAAGTGGTGAGGTGAAAAACAACTCAGGCATATCCCACTCAACTCTAATGTAGAAAGTGCTGCCAGAAAATCTTGGAACTCCAAGGCTGAATTTTTCTTACCTAACCATGGCTAACAATTTTATTTTTATATTGATTGCCTCTTGCATTCTGAGGTCCTTGAATGAAGGGCATTTTATAAATGTAAATTTGATGGACTGATACATTTATATTCATGAGAACGTAGCTGGAACTAAGCAGGTTAGTGTTAGTTGACACTCCAATTTTGTCAATAATAATCAGGAAAAGGAGGGATTAATGGCTCACCCTTATAATCTAATCATATCAATGCTATACACAACCCAGACAATGCAAGAATGTATCTGCTATGTCAGGCTTGAATAAGCAATGATTTTCCAAACCTACAGTTAACATTTAGAAGCTGTTATGTGGGTTTTGGCACCTATTTTTCATCCACCATTTGCTGCAGAAACATTAATGTACACCAACATGCAAACATGGAGGGGATAAACTATGAATGCAAACAAAAGATGGATAAATTTACATTACTGAACCATGGGATGGACGGCAGGTATTCATGCTTTAAACAAAAATAAAATGAGAAAAGACATTGTAATGCATCTGGGTGCAAGCCAAATTGCCTAAGCAAGGCTCACGGAAAAGCACATCTATTCCACTTGCTGAGCACTAAGGTAAGCATGGTAACATCCCCCAGAAGCAAAATCCATGCTAAGAGCCTTCCACATTGCACAGCTCCTCTGGTGGTCCACTGACAACACTTGCTGCAGGAGCTCTGACATACACCATACGTTGATATTTTATCATTCAGGCTGTCTAACCTTGTCTGGAGCAGAAGCGCAAACACAGTGATAAGATGAGCAGCTGCTGGGACCCTGTCTGCATTATTGGCCAACACTTGCGCGATGGCCCTGCCTCAAATTGCCCCGGTGTCAATATCACTGGCAGCAGCAGAACAACAGCAGGAGGTTGCTTGAGCAATATTATCCCACCACTCAACCTCCAGACAGTTCATTTTCCTCAGTGCAAGTCATAGAATCATAGAACAGTTTCGGTTGGAAGGAACCTTCAAAGGCCATCTGGTCCAACCCCCCTGCAATGAGCATGGACATCTTCAACTGGATCAGGTTGCTCAGAGCCCTACAAGTCTTCAATTTTTTTTTAAATTTATTTTTTATTTTAATGAAACTAGCATCTACCCAACTTCCCTTGAAGTTGTTGGGTAGAAGATAGGTATGTTTGCTCTAGCTGGAGATAATGCTTTGGCCACTGTGGAGAGGAAGCGTGCATCAAGCCTGACATTTGTCAGCGCCTGTAGCCCTCCACTTGTCTGTGCCAGGAAACACCATCCAATTTCTATGCTCCTGTGGTCTAACTGACAGGCTGATTTCTCAAGCCACTTCATCACTCGATGGAAACATCCTTTTTTCTCAGAAACCTTTCTTACAAATCAACACGATATTGCAGCTCTCTGAGGCTTGTGTTGTAAAGGTGGCAATGGTTCTTGTTCTGATGCTTTTGGTCCCAATTTTTGCAAAGACAGCAGGGACTTGAGCCACAACAGGCATTGCTGCTGCTGCTTCTTCCACCAGCAAATAGACCTAGAGTTAGATGACACCACGGTAAAAATGCAGCTGCCCCGATGACCTCAGGCCTCTGAGAGCCACTGCTCTCCACAGAGCTAGGGGAGAATTAATGAAATAGCGGGAAATGAATGTCAGTATGTACCTCACATTGTATTATATTACATTAGTGCAAAAAATGGCCCAAGTGACCTCACAGAGCAGTTGTGTAATGAGAACACCCTTGTGAAGATACAGCTGTTTTGAACTATTAAACGTTCATAAGCCAGACATGATTTTCCTGCAATGCTCCTGCTAAATGAGTGGCTGCGTATTGCATTAGCATTCCCAGGTGCCCTCCCTAGGCTCAAGAAGCCTGGGGGTAAAAAGGCAGGAAGGCTCTGGGATGCACTTCTGAGCCTGAGAACTGCAGCGCAAATCACCCTAATTGTTTGTTAGGTGAACAATGATCACTAATTAACATTGCTAAAATGTCATCAATGATCACTAATTAACATTGTTAAAAAAGTGTTAACAAAGGAAATTTAACAATATCTTAATTAGGAAGGATTTCTCATTTGTGATATAGAGCATGTTAGACAAACAAGGCACAACTCTCCCTTTGTTTTACAGCTCTGCAGTGGGAGAGATTACATGATATGACACAACACATTCTGCGTTTGCCGTTTATCATTCTACGTCCTCGACACACTTCTGCTGTATAATTACAGCCGGGGCTAATTTTACCTGCGTTATTGTTTGCCCTGTAATTTGGAGAGAATAGGCTGTGTTGGTGCTGTGTGATTTAGTCTGGGGCAGTCAGCTGGCTTTTTGCCACAAGAGTACCGCTCACACATTACTGCAATGAAGTGCACGCATTGCAAAAGAAAAAGAACCTTTTCGGTGTTTTAATTTACTTAATGATATGGTGTGAGGGCAGCAGCTTTCTTCGGGTTTTCTTTTTCTAAATGTAATTTATCCACAGCCACTAACCTTTCAGGGTGGTGTTCTACTTCAAAGCCACTGCATTTTGTTGGAAAAAGTCCCCTCCTATTATCTGTTGCTTAATTATTAAAAAGTGTCTACTCTGTTTTCATAAATTATCTATGTATCAGAGAGGTTGGCTTATGAGGAAGAAAGACACATGCACACATGCCTGCAGACTTGGGGAGGTTACAAAGTTAATTATTGCTGATGGAAAATTAGTAGTAAATAAAAACAACAACAACAACCAAACTGAAGATATTTCAGAGAGTCCTGGAGTCAGAGACTGAAAAGATTTTGAGAACTTCCAAAACAAATTATCTTTAAAAGTAGCACCGAGAAATTGGCACAGTCACCTGAGTTACACTCTGCCTGGCACAATACTCCAAATACTGACATGGTTACTGAGGGTAGTGTATTTATCACATAATGCCAAAGTCTATCTCCAGTGGACTCCTGTTACCAGAGCAGAGGGAATTTTATTTGCCCATTTCTTTTGGTGAAATTGATGTACAAACCCTGTTTATAAGGCAATGTAGCTGAAGGGTTAAGGCTCTGCTTGTTTTTATACATAGGAATACAAAGATCTCCTGCTTCAACACAGCCCTGTCCATCTGGTCTAGGCTCTAATTCTATATGTTGTGTGGCAATTATCTGCTTCAGGTGATGGATCACCCTTCCTTTTCTCCCTTTATGAGATGCTTTTGCATGTTTTTGTCCTCTACTCTTCTCCTTACAAAGGACCAGGAAAATTTGGATTCACTTTGGCATGGAAAAAGTCTTTGGGGTTCCTGCCTCCTCCCCAGACATGCTCATCACCAGCTCAAAAGCAACCTGATGGGGAGTGAGAGACCTTGTTCTTCCTAAAAACCACTGCTTGCCTCCACATTGCTCAGGAAGGCTGGAAAAGGTGTTTGATTCCTTGCAGACCCCCCTGCACTAGCGCTGGTGCTCATCTGGGCTCTCTCAGCCCCTCAATGACCACATGCAGACAAGGGGGTGTCCTGCTCCCTATGCCAGTGAACACTCACAAATGAAATGGTACAATGCCTTGCCCCTAAACCATCAGCAAACAGCCTGATGGTTAGAGCACTTTTCCAGAAAATGACGAACGTGGGTTTAAATTTTCCTCATGTGCAAGGGAAGTCAAACTTCCGACATTCCTCTTTGCTTTCCTTACAAGTGCCAAACTCTGTGCCTTGGGTTTCACTGAAGGTTTCCTGTCCCATGTTATGTTTTCAGATTTTGATTTTGCAAGGAGAAGAGTTAAAATAAAATAAAATTAAAAAAAAAAAAATTAAAATTCTGTTCACTGCTCTGTTTTCCTTTTTTAATTCCTTGCTTGCTTGGGGAATAAAACCAGCAAAAGTAATTATTCTCAAGGTCTTGTCTTGCCTTCCTAAAGTGTTATGGGAAATTCAATAACACTTGTTTTCTTAGGAATGACATTGTTTGGCTCCAGTTACATAGGGACACTTTGTCCCATCTCTCCATGCACCCTCATGAAGCATGTTGCCTTTAATGCATAAAGACATTCTAATATTTGTTCTCAGTTAGGTTTTCTAAAAAAGACTTTGTCTTTTTTAGGCCATTGTTAAAATGGCTGTCTGTACTTTTTCTGGAAGGTTCATTTTTTTCAGGCTTAGTTGACCACGTAAGTACTGAAAACAATACATATCGTTGCCTTAATTTGGCTTCTGAGAAAGTATTTTGGCTTTGGTTTTGTTGTTTGTTGTTTTTGGTTTTTTTTTAAATAATACAATTTAAAATTCTGTTCATGAATTATCCTGTTTGCCAGCTAATCCTTTTCTGTTTCAGATGCTAAAATTATATCCTGAGATTCTTCTGAGAGGATATTCAAAAATGTTAAGTTTGCTGTAATTAAAAGGGTCCTTCACATACAAGACTATGTGTGTGTCATTTTTATTCCTACGAAGTTCACCACTCCCTTCTGTGTATCTCAAAGTGCTCTACCTGGTTTCCAAAGCTCTCCTCTGACTCCTTGTATTTTGCTATGTGACCTCTCACTTACTTCTGCCTCTTTCACAAGCCCCTCATCATCTCCTGCTGGTACTGTCACCGCTTTAGCTGTATGCAAGATGGAGATACCTATCTTTCCAGATAGATGAGCTGCTTTGATTTAAACAGCCCGTAAGAGTTTCCCCCTCTCTCCCTGGCCCCTGCCACCCAGTTCTGATATTTTTGCCAAATGGTAAGTGTTCTGGGTCTTAAGCATTCAGAAGAACATCCTTCCTTGTCCTCATGCCACAACCCAATTTCACCAGTCTATTCATATCTATCCTGCCCTAGCTATAGATGTCAAAGCCAGCAGCCAAGGCTGTTTAGAGAAAAAATACTCACTGTCTTTCCCCCACTCTGCCCCATACCTCTGCCTTATGCTTGATATAGAAATAAAGAGAAATTTTAGGGAAAAATGAAAAAAATTTTATGTAAAATACATTACCACAGAATAGTCACTAAAGAGTTATTTAGAGTATGGTTTGAAATTAGACTTTCCCTGCTGCATATTGATTTTTTTTTTTTATAATTACCATGTCAAATTGAGTTACTTTTTCCCAAAATAGTTTTATATTGTAATTCCAATTCCTGGACATCGCAGATGAAATTTAGTGCTGATCCTTAATGTGATGCTACATTAACTACATTATCAACAACACACAAAAGTACATAGAGTCATCTATGAACCTCATGCTGATTTTCTAGAATTCCACAGAAACCTGAGGGTTTACAGCAGCTGCTCTATTAGCTTTCTATAACACAGTCTTACTTTTGGTTTATAAACAAACCCTATAGTACTTTTCATTTTCAGGATTTTACTTCCCCTTGTGTTTTAGTGACCAAAAATAGCCCTGAAGTACCCCAGTGCACAGAACAGCAGTCTTTCATAGTAGGCATTTTATTAATACATCTATTCAGAAATAAAGGACTGATGTATTACACATGCATGTCTAGCACTATTTTATGCATCATAGCTAAATCTACATAATACAATTCAGATTCTATAGGAAATACTTGATTTTTTTAATTTTTTGTTTGTTTGTTTTTAAACAAGTAATTGCTGTAGCTTTCAGCTTTCTCCCCTCACATACAAATACGGAAGGAGACAGGAAGAGCACATGAGATTTTTTTTTTCTCCCACATTGTAAACATTTCCAGAAACTTCAAATAATTATGGTTTACCAGGAAGAGGTGGGCAAGAGTGCTGGATAAGAACGGGCTGTGCTCAGTAAGACTGCGATTAACATACAGCACTCCCTCCGAAATACCAACACATGCCTTCTTAAGGGAACTCTGCAGTAGCAAAGCCAGCATTTGCAAACTAATATTTCAACAGAAAGTAAGAGGAGTATCATCTTTCAACTCCTTTCACCCAACTCTCTAAAGCACCCCATACATGCTTCTCATCATAGAAATGTATTGAAATAAAAGATAGTGTGAATACAATGGTTAATTATAAGACAATGAAACTATATAAGAATAAATGTAAGGTAGCAATAATGCACCTGAAAAAAATGTAGCATATGCACATGTTGCAGAAAGATGGGAAGGATACCATTGAAACTACTAGGAGGTGATGTAGGATGGCAATAAAGGTTCAGCTGAGTTGTCATCAGGTACAGGTGGTGTAGGAACAGGGAAGCAAAACAGTTTCCTGTGCAACATGTTGAATAGTACTTGAAGCAGGAAAGGCAGTACCAGGGGTCAATGGGCTCTTTAAAAAACAGAACAAAACAACCAAACAACAAAACAAAAAACAACACATGAAATGAATGACTTCATTTGCTTTATATGTTTATACATTTCTTGATTAATCACAGCAACCTTAATAATCTTTGTCTTCAAGCTTCAGATTTATTTGCAACACAAAGAGAATTAGTTATACGCCTTCTCTAACAATTTAGAAATATTTTTAACTGTTGACTGTCTTTCCACATTTGGATCACCTTTCTCTCTTCCTCTGCTCTTCTGCAGCAGGTTCAACCTCAGGTAACTCTCTTGAGTACCCATCTTTTTCATCAAATGCAGCTTTCTGTACAATTTAAGCCTTTTGAGCTTTTCAGGCTACACCGTCATTTTCTTCCTCAGACCCTCTGGAGCTGTGAGTGCTCCCCTGCTGCATGGCTTTACAAACACCATTAATTGTCTTGCTGGTATATCGAGTCCCACGCAGCAAGAATGTTTTCCAAGACGTGTCAGATGTTGAAACTCTTCCAAAACTCACTCGACTGGTGTCTTATTTGCCTTGTCCATCACTCCAAGTAATTGCATCAATGTTTGTTGTAAATAAAATGTTTTAGAGTTAGCAATCACTCTTTGGGTGGGTGGTTGCATAACTGGGGTGGTACCAAAAATGTAACTTCAGCATTTGGGTACAAGTCACTCAGGTGAGATAGATGGATAAGCAAGTTACTGAGGATCACCAAGGCTTATAATACTCAAAATACTGGAAACTGCCTATGCCCTTTTATTTGAAAGCTAGTGAATATGTGGTCCAAGTAGATCACGTAGGCCTTCAATACCCATGGGTTGTGTGGGTATGTGCCTGCAGCATCACCCCACAAAATGTAAACTGGGCTGTGTTTTGCAGCCTTCAGTCCTGGCACTCACTTCTATAGCCACAGAATAATGGTTCTTGGTGGTGTGGGTTTCCAAGAGTCCTTTTTCACCTATGTTGACCACCTGCTGTTGTATGTATCAATGTTGTGTAAATTTTCAATGACTTCTGCCAAATAATACCAGACCATAGTGAGACAGAGCACTGATTTTCACCCTCCATCTGCACTGAGCATGTTTTTTGATCAACATCTTCCTCACATGACCTGTTATCTTCACAGATAAACCACTCGAGTTTTGTGTTGGCTTTTAATAAGTCAGCATTTTGGTTTATTGATCTTGTGTTAGATTCATCCTCTGCTACTCATAACCAAGAGATGATGCAGATTCACCATTTGCCTGTGTTCTTTGGATTTCCATCTTTGTTTTGAAGTATAACAGCTTTTGTGGACTTTCAATTGATACTTTCTGCCAGGGCTGAAACAAATTTTTTCAGTGCCACGGGGCATTTGGAAATTGTCCTGGAAGGCTGTAAAGTAGAAGAAATCTCCTAGACTGCACAAACACATGATTTGAACACCTGCAGCCCTGCCGTATTCACATGCAGCCCACAATCGATACTGCAGTACAGCTAAAGTACATGGTGTGCACTGCTATGCTCTTGCAATTCTTTGCAATTTGTATATTCTTATTGCTTGGATATTTTTTTTTTCCTAAACCATTCCTAATTCCTACTTGATGTTTCTGAATTTGGTAGTGGGGAAGGAAAGAGAAAGGGGCTTAACAAGTAAATCGAGCAGGAATGAAATAAGCAACATGGAGACATCTTTTTGGATGGACTTCCATGAGAGCTGCATGGATGCAAGTGAGGTGCTGGCTTTGCTGAACAAGCAGCTCCTACCTGCTGTCACAGCAGATCACTGAGTGTGCAGGCTGATTTAATGGACACAGAGCAAAGGGTGCAAGAGGGAGAAGTCCTGCCTCGTTTCCCAGGACCTCTGGAACAACTCAGGTTAAGAGCTGTTAGCAAACCACCCTCTCGCCCTTCCAGAATGGTACTGCTGGCCCAGTGCTGTGTGGCAGACTGAGCTCCCACTGAAATCCATGGAGCTGGGTCACAGCCCCATGAAATTAAACCCCAAAGGCAGCCTTCTCCTGAAAGCAAGAAACAAACCCAATGGCAAGCCTGTGTTGAAGGTGTCACCTCCTATACTTCATTTACATCCTTTTAAACCAACTGAAACTTGATTTGCATGTGGAAGATGAAAGTGAACCTTGGTAGATGACTGTTGCTGCTACTAGAAGAAATACCTAAATTCTTAGAAACCTTCCCAAACTCTTCAGAAATAACCATTTTCTGATGATGCAGCAACCTGTTCACTGAGGATAATTTATAGGTGTTGTTTCAAAAAAATTAAAGGCAATGTAGAAGCAGAGAAGAAATATTGCTTGGGAAAATAATAAATGTATCCTGCATTTTACATGTTGAAAATGTTTGACTGTAAATTCCACTTTTGACATTCATCCCAGACCCACTTTAAAGGCAACCCACAGACTCAACAGGGAGACAGTAAACACTAAATCATAATTATCTCATAAAAGGGGAGCCTGTTTCTCTGAATGCCTGAGATCTTGTTTTGCTTCACAAAGAATATCATAAATCTATTGTGTCCTACCCAGTTGTATTTAAGTCCAATTAGTGCTTGTATTAAAAAGAAAGAAAAACAGAAACAACACCTTCCAAAGTTTGCTGTCATTCATATAGATGTGAAACCCTGATTCTCCGCTCTCATTAAGGAGCTGTTCATTAGAGGACAACACGTTCCATGAGAGCTGAGGTCTTACATTAACAGTGAACTACGGAAAATCTCTCCCATTTGGCAGCCCACATTAACATTTCTTCTGCAAAGGGATTTCTTTTTAATGTAATATAGTGCTTCATGTGTTACTGTACAGAAGAAAAAAATAATATTTTTCAACACAATCTTGATTTGGCTTTAATATCCCGCAGGGTGACATCTGACACTGTACTGAGAGAATAACACCTCTCTGGGTAATCTTTCCAACAGAGCCTGAAAATGAGCAGTCTGTGCCATTAATACGGCCAATGTAATTAGCAGAGCAGTATGACTGATCTTTTTTTTTTTTTTTTTAATCAACATTTCCTAAAGCTATTTCTCCAACCAAAGTAACTCTAGCCTGTCGAGCCAGGGAGAACTAAATTTGAGTGTGCTCAAATAGGCTGCAGTTTTGAAACACAGGTAGGGAGATCAAAGGTAATGTAGCTGCCTGCCTTGGACGTGATTTCCAAATAAAGCTCATCGTCCAGCTATCAAGACTTTAAACAAAATGTTTCTAGGTGAAATTAGGTGAAATTAGTCATGCCACAATAATGTTTCAAGGTAAAGGAGCCTTTTTTTTTTGCATATTAAGAAAAAAAAGAAAGGAGTTTGAGATATGGTTCTTTGTCAGCAGAGAGCCAAAACTCTGTGGGAAGGGTGCCCATGTTGTATGTTCAGGTACGTCTGGTCTCTGGTTTTGACTAGTTTGGATATATTAATACAATTATTTTGCCTTTTTTATTCCGCTCTTGGGGGAAGGGCCCTTCTCTTTGCAGGTCAGCATGCAGTCAGAGAGACCAGGGCCACAGATGTATCATGTCGCACCACAGAAGTCATCCGAGATGCCTTTGGGAAGGACTGGGACCTGCTGATGGAGTTTGTCTGGACACAGCTGGCCTTCCTAGGCAAGGCTGATCTGGGAAAGAGAATTGCTGAGGATGATGATGGCTGTTGGAACATGAAGGGCTGGATGTGGCCAATGGCTGCACTTACTTACCTTCTGGGACGAAAAATGATTGGCAGTGGCATGTCCTGGGATGTTGAAACCACACCGGTTCTCTGCTAACGAGACAGTCCCATTACTTTACAAAATACAGATGCTGAGGGGCGGTCTTCTCTTTTCAAAAGATATCTGAGCCCCTGGGGATTAAGCTGATCTTCCACATGCAGTATGGTTGATTCAAGACTGTCAGATCTGTATTCAGAAGTACAAAGGCAATAATTTAATTTTCAAACATAGCTAGTGCAAGATAATGAACTCACCTAAAGGAGTGTAAAAGTCTTGACTCAAAAGTAGATTATCACGGCAAAGGAAACGGGTGTTAACAAAAACCTAGTAAACAGCCTATACATTACTGATTGTTACTGTCTCTTTTTTCTGGGAAAGGTGATCATAAATACATTCTATGTTGCGAATACTTAGTGCATAGAGGCTAAAGGAGCAGCATCATTAGGACTGTACTGATCATTATATCTTAGCATTGTTCTGCAGGAGCGTTACTTCAAGACACCTGTATTAAACAGCCCTAAAAAAAATCTAAGAAAAGGAAAACATCAGTGGTTGAAAATGTTTGCATACGAGATGTATTTTAAAAGGTAGGCTGGATTTGGCACTGGTACAATAATAAGGAAGGTTTAGTTTACCATTGAGAGCAAACAGAAACAAGTGAACAAGCCAAGGCCATGGCCCTTTGGAGTTAAGGGCTGTAGCCTCCTTAGCAGGACGGCAGCAAAATCTGGTGAGTCCTGAAGTCTGACAGACTAATCCCAGACACAAAGTCAAGGTAGGTGTTTCCACTGAGTTCCCACTGGTGAGGGATTTAGCTCTAATTCTACTTGTACTTTTGATTTGGTAGGAAAATCCGTTTAACCACTCTGCCTGTAAAATTAACGTATTTCCTGTCACATACAACGTTTAGAAAAGCTTTGATGGACTTCCTCATGCATGACCAAATTTTTGGTCTCATGAAGGCAGGCTGCACAGCCTTTACTCTCTGACTTTCTATTATGCAAGGTGGGGTTTCTATCGAGTTCTGGACAAGGAGTACAGAAGGAAAACTGTCTGTCTCCTTTGATCCTTGAATATGGCAACTTGTGGTCCAGAATAGTTTCCCAGAAAATAAAGTATTACAATAAGGCTGAAATTAACTTTTCACTCTCTCAAAAATAATTTTTTAAAAAGTTTGTATGAAGTTTATTTACCTTAATTCAGCAATGACAAAATAATACAAGTTGCATTTAAGCCACACTAAATGCCATATTGCTATTTTTCTTCCTTTATCAGTCCTCAAAAGGGCGCAGCCAAGAGGGATAACTCTTATGATTTTCCTCAGGACCAATATGAATCTTTAATTGTCAATGTTTTAGTGTTTATCAGTTAATTATAGATCTTTATCCACATAATCTTTATCAATTAAGCATTCCAAATGCAAAAAGTATTAGCACATATTCAAATTAACACACATTAATATGGAAAATTCCCCTAAAAGATTTATTTTTAACATTTTGATTTTTTAAAAACAGTATATTAGCAAACACCACCAGTATCATATTTGCTCACATGATGGCATCATGCTGTGATTAAAGTCCTTGATTTGCAACAGCCAACGGACCGCCAGCAGCCTTGGAGCTGTCATCCTGGCACCGGAGGCGTGTGGGGGCAGGGAAGGTGAGGAGGAGGAGGAAGGGGGAAGAGTGGAGGAAGTGTGCATCTATGAACAAGAAAATAACGTCATCAGATAAAACAAAAAGGCTGTGCAAATACGTACTTAGTGCTAGAGAAAAAAATAAATGCTTTGCTATATTCAACCACCATCGGAGGTGTGACTGAACAATGAGTAATGACTTAAAACGCTTAAGGAAGAAGTGCCAAACTGGTAACAGATAATATTCCTTAGAAATAGGCACAATTAATGTTGAGCTGCCCTGGTCACTAAGGTGCAGGTGAGAAGAAACTGCCTACACCCGTATGCCCAGAATTTCCTTCAGAAGGCCCTGCACAGGAGAAAATGCCATCAACAAGTTAGCTCATAGGCAGGTACCTGTCTACAGATAGACCACATGAAAACATAAACAAGTGCAGATAAAAATCACAGGATCATAATTCATTATGAGGGAATCCAGGAGGTCCCTAGTCTAACCACTTGCTCGAGCATGGCCAGCTATGGGATCTGACCAGGTTGCTCAGGGCTTTGTCCAGTCTGGTCTTGAAAACCTCTGAAGATGCACAGCCTTGGTGAGCAAGCTCTTCCATTGCTTGGATGTCCTCATGGTGAAAAAGGTACTCCCTTATGATACAAACTCTTCAAGCTGTCGGTGTTTTTTAAGCGCCCGGCATAACCGTGTCCTTGTGTACACCTGGGACCTACTGCAACCACAGTACATCAAGGCAAAAAGACAGAGATGACAGCAGAAAAGCACACATTGATACCACTACTAAGCTATGGAGCTGAGCCCTCATCCTCTTAGCAGGAGCACGAAAAAGGGACTGAGTCTTGTTTAGCTTGAACTTCTCAGTGTGAGGGTGAGGGCCAGGAGGTCCCAGAGCAGCTCCAGCACCTCTCCTGCTGCTCCTCTCTTGGTACATACATCAAACTTAGTGTCCACACTTGGGCCTTGCTCACTCAACCGCTTTCAGCCATGGTGTCATGCTGCATCCTCATCCCTCACTGCATCCTTGTTCCTCTACCTGATTTTTGAGGACTATCTGGAGGGAAATGTGCATCTTGCCATGTAGTTGATACAGGAGTCAGCTTAAGGACCTGGAAGTAGCAACTCAGAAATGTTCGCTTGGAGAACTCGTGTTGTGTGGGTACTGACATCTAATGATAACCGTAGCTAACTATTTCACTGCTGATCGCAGCATAAGCTTCCTGTTAAGCCTTATCCACTGAAGCTGAGTATCTTAAGAACTAGAGGAAGATACCTGGTACCTCTGATAGATTTTCCAGAATTGTGCTTACTTTAAGTTCAAATTATTTCAAGCAATTAAGTTACATGAGTTGTCTTTTAATGGTAAGTTCTTCCAGAATTAAACAGATTTTTCTATCGTGTCAGTTCCTCGAGGTCGTAATCAGGACATATAATGGCTCCCCTAGGCACCACACAACTCCCAAGAGTTATCCTCTCTGGAGATCTGTGTGATCTACACCTTTTTTAAAAATTATAACTAACTTAAATAGACATGCTAGAGACCATGCAAAAAAGGCCAGGTACTGAGCAGGTTTTGTCGTTCTTGCTTGCAAAGCCTGCACCACACTTTTCTTGATCCATCAGCGTGACTAACGCAGACAGTGTCTTCATTTACCAAGGGAGGACCCATCTGTAGTAACATGAGGTAGAAGAATTACAAGCTGCTGGAGTACAATGCACTGATGTAATTAGTTTGTTTGTAGCTGGCCCCTTGATTTAACTAATTGCTGCCAGTAATACCCACTGGCCCCAAACCATTGCCCCAGAAAGAAGCAGCCACCAAGGCAGGTCCCCGCCTGTCCCCGCACAACCCAGACAGCATCCTGCCCTCCCACTCTTCCGTGGGGCTGAGGGAGCAAGCCCACCAGTCCCCACCTCCCCTCCCAGCCCAGATGATCCACTAGGCATCATTCCCCCACTCCTTCCCCATCCCTGGGCGAGCCTGACAGATGGGGCGCTCTGCCAGCATCTGACACACAATTATGGTCACACATGCTGGAAGTTGAGAGAAAATGTGTGGGATTTATTTTATGTTGTTTTGTTGGGGGGAAGAGAGGCAGGAGAGGGACTGGAAGGCTTTTAAGCAGTCAAGGCCCCTGCCAAAACAAGATTGAAAGCTATGCACCATATTTCACATAATTCAAGGCTGGACTGCATGCATGTGTTATTAGTTCTCAAAACCATTGTGTACAGCAATTTCTCCATCCCCAGTGAGCTTTTCTCCATCCCCAGTGAGCTTTTCTGGCTGGGATGCCAAAGGAATAGTTGGTACAGAGCCAAAACAGTTTAGGAATTTTTCCTGAAGGAGGAAGGGAGAAATGTGGAGCAGAAAGCAAGAAGGGCTCTTCTTCGGGGGCATGACAGCCTCTGCTAATGTTTCCTAGAGTTTACAGTGTTTTCCACTCCAAACTCTCTCTTTTTTGTAGATAAAACCCCCTTTCCCCTTTCTCCAGTTCAGGAAGAAATTAACATCAGGACAAAGCATTCCGTCTCTTGGCTGCGCCCGACTCTCGCCTCCCGGGGCAGGTATCACCCGGCGACAGGACCGATCGCAGCAGCCAGGGATGCTCTGACAGATTCCTAGGGTCCTTGCAAATCAGGAGAAATCCGTTACCACAGCTTTGACAGATGTCTTACACTCATCTCTGGAGCCTAGGAGGGAGGTGAGGGAGGAGGAAAAAGAAGGAGGAGGAGGAGGAGAGCTGAAAGCTTTTCAAAGACTATTCAAACAGAGACTTTTTTTTTTTTTTTTTTAACAAGGCGAGAAATTAAGGTGGGGAAAATACTTTAAACCAAAACGTTTATGAATTTATAGCTCCACTTTAACCACAGCTTTATTTCTCTGTCTGTCTCACACCATGTTTCCATTATTGTCAGGAGAATGAACTGCATGCATGCCAAATCAGGTCATTCACAAATATAGAACGAACGTCTGTCATTACAGATTTACCACTCTGACTACAGCATATCCCTTCTGTCTATAAAAATCCTGATCCATTAGCAGGGCAAGCTCTCTGCATGTCAGCCCTTTAACACACCATGCACCTCAACAAACCAAGACACAGCCTTCCTTCAACAGGCCAGCCTACATATTTGCTCCAAAGCAGTGGTAGGAAGTGTGGGTGATGTCCATCAGTTCTACAACAGGGTCAAATTTCTTCATGCAAAAATTTACAGCAGGCTGAAACCTGGGTGAGCTCTGCACAGATTCTGGGTAAGCCCCAAACCTGTACTTGCCATCACCTTCTCACTTTCTTAGAAGATGATGCAAAGTTGCTGACTCACAGAAAGAAATATTAAGAGACTTGCCCCGAACCACCTCAGCTCTACTGCAGAGCAACAGGGGGTGCGGGTCTCCAGACTGCCAGGTCTCTACCTTAGCCTTGGCTGCCTCCAGTCAGCCCAATGGTTAGGTCCTTCCTCAAACCCACTCAGCTTCAAGATGGACCCGTGCTCTCTCAACATATTCTTGCAAGCTACTCTGACATGATATGGAATTTCAAAATGACCCTAAACCAGCAACATTTGCGGATTCTCTAAAACAAAGCGTCGTGTCAGTGCAAAGCCTGATTTTCACTCTGAAACACTGACAGTCAGTCAGGAACTGAGTTCATGCTGCACAAACCAAGCTTTTCATACGTTCAAGCTTTTCATAGTTCTTAGGAACTAAACAGAAGTCTTGCTGAAGTGCCCAAAGACACTAGATGAATGAGGGATTTTTTCATATTCATACAAGAAAACTGAAGTGGAACATCTCTTCCAAGATCAAGATTAACCTCCCAATGAATAAACTGGCCTTTCCTCTCTGGTCACATCAGCTTCTCACAGTGATGCCTCAACTTCTCACAGTGTAGAATCTGTTTTATATTTCACAATACGCAAATATTCTTTTGACAAGCACCCCAATTAGAGAAAACAAGTAAATAAATATTAATAAAAACAACACAATGCATTGTTTTGTCCAGGAAATTGCATGTGCATACAAATCTGTATTGTGAAAATAGTGCTGTGCATCGTACAATGCAGCTAGTCTTAAATCCAAATTTTAACTTGAAAATCTCCATGGACTGACTTGCTGTCATGCAGAGCAATTAGGCTTTCTCCAGTGGGCAAAGCATCACTGTTAGATTGTCACAAATGCTGGTATCCACAGTTCAAACAGCACAGAGGATAAAGCACCTGTTTAAGGCACTGCAGTTAAACCTTTGTGGATTTGTAGTTTTATGCTAGGCCTTCAAGGGATTTTTCATTTTTAAAATGAAAAGAAGAAAGCAAGAAGCACAGGTAGAGTGTGCATTTACTGACAACAATGAAGCTGACAATGTACAAGACTCCAGTTATAGTTAAGCTTCTCTATAAATCACTTATAATCTAATAGGCAGACGTGCAGAATACAGAAGGGGGAGGGGGTGTGCAGAGGACTCAAGAACTTACTCAAGCTTTTTCCATTTCCTGAGGAAATCAGAGGAGAACTGATTCTTTAACAGGGGTTAGTAGGGAAGGAACAGTAGCATGGCAGCTAAGGAGGGAGGCAAATATTGCACATGGGGAGGGCATTACAGAAAAAGGCAGGGGCAAGGCAAATAGCCATGGTGCTGCCTAGGTAGCAACTCCACGTACAGCCATGTGTGACACAGCCTGAAGAAAGCCATTGGGTTTCTTCCTCCCCTTTCTTTCACGCGTGCCAGGAATTAATAATGTGGCTGCTCACATGGTTGTCCAGCGGTTCCTCAAGCTCTCCCACCAGCTGATTCATACTGAGCGACAGGTTTCACAACAGACTGTGTTCGGTAGGTACCCACACATGGACACAGTAACCTCCACGCACGTGGGCCACGAAGCAAGCTTGGCTCTAGATTCAGTGCTCGGTGCCGGAGAGAGGAGGGGAGGACAGAAAAGCTGTAGGAATGGGGCCCAGCGGGATGCACTGGCTTTAACACTCTGATGCTTGCCGGAGGAGAGGGGAACCTGAAATATGAATGCTTTGTAGAAACAAAATTATTAAACCTTCTTAGATCTAAACAGGTCATATAATAAACGCACCACAGCCGAAGGACTCAAAGGCTGCTTTGCATTCCAGAGGGGAAAAATACAAAGATAAGGGGAAGAGCGAAGGACAGAGCCCTCAGCTGCGTCTTTGCAAGTCTTGATTTTGTACTTCCATGCCAATGCCACTCTTTTACACGAAAGGCTTCGAAAAGCCACTAGTCTTTAGATCGCTTATCAGTATTTCCGATTAAATGATGAAGCACAGTAAACAAAACTATTAAGCTGTTTAAGCCAGCTGCAGCATGCTATTAGGCTTATGAACATAAACAGACAGGCCAGCAAACCAATTGGAGGAGCTCTTCCACCAAGACAAATGGGTGCTGCCTGGAGCTGATGACAGATGGTTTTAGAGCAGGTCAGGCATGTGGTATCTATGTAGCATCTTGTATCATATGGAAAGCAAATTCTCTTTCACACAGCTTGCTCTAGCTGAATAAAAAAATCCTTTCTGTTTTTATCGCCACACCATCTTCTGATCCCCAAAGGTGACAATGAATTAGCATCATTGAATTAGCATCATTTTCCTCTAATTCACAGTGATAACCTTCCTCAGAAACACAGGGATGGACCACGAAAGTCCGAAGTCTCTTGCTTTGTCAGGCACATTTTAGTTAACTTGCAAATACCTCTGCTTACAAACAAGCCTCTCAGTCTAGCATAGTCTCCCACTCTTCATCGTGTCCCTCAGGAGTGTCATGATGAGGCTTTCCCCATAACCCAATGCTGTGCAAGTAATTTTGGTGCAGGTGACAGAGAGGGGAGGAGGCTGGAGAACACATCTGCATATTATGTACACACCACCTGATCAGTTTGCCTTGACATTGTCTCTGAAAGGACAGTTTCTAGCTGTCAGTGTCTTTGCAGCACCAGTAAAGCAAAATTTTGTGTTGGGGAGCAATGGGATATGCATTTGGTAGGGACTGGAAAGAAGATCCTTAATTCATTTCAGATGCTAATGATGTTCAGCCAGTATTAGCCCAGGTCAGCGATGAACTCCTGACCTGGAGGGGAAAGTCTCTGCCACCCGTTTTCAATCCCCTGAGCTGTTCAATCTCATGATAATGTCATTTCTGAAACAGCGCCAATGGAGCATAAAAGCATCAGGCAGGACAGAAGGCATCAGATGCTAATAGCCACTCCTTAACAGAAGAAAGGGTTTAATCCCAGGCTTTGAAAAGCACTCAGCCCCCTCATGCTAAAAAGAGGTATGCTGGAGAGCTCTGTCCCGTGTGTGTCAGAGGACGTGGGACAGCAGATGCATGTGTACCTGTGAATATATTTTTCCAAGTACATGAGGAAACCTTATGTTCCCAGGCTTTCTGAGGCACAATTAAACCAGACCTTCATTTCAAGGACACTGCCAAATGAGTGGCTTCTTTGAACTCAACTCAATCAGGAACTGAAAACATGGAAAAAAAAATAGGAGTGAGCGACCGGATGAGGCTCTGCAAGAGAATTCAAGTCTGACAGATTTATGGAAACCCTGTTCCAATATGGATCAGCACTGTTGCCTGCAGAGCTCCAGCGGCAGCAATCAATGAAAACAATGCTAACTCCGGCGGATGTCTGCACACTTAAAAAAACCCCTCACATATATGTGTTTTTACATAGAGGCTAAGTAAATACAAGTGCAGCATGGGGGTGGTTTCCTTGTTCACTTGCCACAGCAGGCAGCCCACCCTGGGGGACACAGTTCTCTGCTCTGATGTACAGCTGCGCTGGTGGGAGGAATCAAAAGAGTGAACTGATTTACCGAGTTATGAAACGGTGACACACTATGCATGAAAATGAAAGGAAATGTATCCGGGCAGGCAGCAAGAGTGAGGCGATGATGGGGTGGGGTGGGTGGCAAAAGGCAACATCATGAGATCTATGGTCATACAGTTACAAAGCCAAATGGATTTACACGACGGGCGAGGAGAAGTCTTGTCCCAGTGATGTATAAATATCAAACAGGCTGTAACCCTATTACACTTAAACACCTGGTAGTGATTTGAGTCATGAAACACACCACTGTCTCCATAAATCCCTCTCTCTGTGTGTGCATATGCACACATATTTACATTTGCAAATTTTTGATCTTCAGCAAATAATGGTAATGAGGCTGTATTTGAGTGCAGAACAAATTCTGATTATGTCAGTGGTGTAATATGGAGAATAAAGCTGGAAAGGGTCATGGTGCTCCACTCTGTCATTCCGTGCTGGGGGTTCAAATTGCAGTCAAAAATGGGCATGGCCTGCACTCTTCCTTCATTTGCCCTTTTCTGAATCTAGCATCTGCAAGTTTAAAAGAGGAAGGAAATTTTGTTTCTACTGACTGGACTGCTGAGTAAGATGGTAAATCTGCAAGTAAAGCAGAAAATAAAATAATAATTTAAAAAAGAGGTGGGACAGCTTGATCTCCAAGCAGCATAAGAAATCAAGTTTTCAGAAAATGCTTTATCTTTACAGGGAAAAGCTCTTCCTCCTTTATCTAGATCTTTATTCATGCCCCCATTCCCCACCCTTGGCATCTGGCCACATCTTATCCTACATAAAAGGAAGTACTGCCTCTTCCAAGAACACTTCCTCCTCCTGATTGATTCAACAGTGCATCCACAGCTTTACATAGAGTTTTTCCACAGAAGCGGCTGAGCCAGGTTCAGAGATAACTAGTACGTCTCTTGCTGGGTGTAAATTGGAAGCCAGACATCCACAGCTGGGTTAGACAGGCAGGCAAATTTGACAGTAAACAAAGCACAGGGAATTATGCATTTAACACGAAACTCATTCTAAGTAAGAAGGCGCCCAAGCATACATTTGTTTTGTATAATGCATTCAAGCTGTTACAAAATGCAAACCAAACCAAATGAACCCAAAAAATTGATATCAATATCTCTGTCCAGTGATAGAGATGTTAAAACCTGTGATCCATCCCTTGCCATGAACTGGCAAGAAAATTTCTGTGGTGGCTAAAGGGGAGGTACAAGCTGAATTAGATATACTGAGCACAGCGCCTTCCTTTCAGAAAAAAGCTGTATAACAAGGTCGATGCTTAGAGTTGGAGTTGCTGCAGCCACGCTGGTATCTGCCGATTTCTGTTGGTTAAGTGTTTGACAACAGATTTTACACACCCTGGCACTGAGAATAACAGAGGTCGAACAGATGATATAGTTGTCTGGGACTTCAGAGAGCCAGGATGAACTTCTTGAGACATGGGGCAACCAGCTCAAGTCCCCCAGGGCTCCTTTTGCCCTGGGAAAACTGGGAATAGTTGCAATTCTCTTCCTCAAAAGCATGTTGTGATGATCATACAGTATAAATTGGGTTATGATTATGGTTATGGTGGCCATATGATAGTCAGGCATAAGAGAGTGGCAGGCACCTGGTATATCTCTCTAGCTTATATAAATGGATCCCTGAGGGCAATGAGCATGAATAACTTATGAACTGTCAATGCATCTACTCCATGAAAAGAAAATACAATGAGTTTACCTCAACATAACCTCCAAAGTCAATATTCACATGCACATGGATGGTCCAGTTCATAATGGGGAAATTAGCTTGTAGGTGCACATATGACAGCAGAAAAAGTTAAATGACGGGGAGAGGAAAACAGGAATCCTCACCTATATTTCAAGTGAGAGAAGAAGGTTAGAATCCTTATTTTGTGCTGTGGGATGCAGCTTTAGAAGTGTTTGTCCTGAAAGTGAATCCAGGTAAACGTGTGACAGCAACATGTGCATACAAACATAGATGCGGACACAGAACTGACAGACAAGGAGGAAAATAATCCCTATTTTTGAAATGTTCCCCTTCCTCTCCTCCACGCATGTATTTTCATATGATGGGTTTGCATCAATCTAAGTCAAACATTTGCAAATGGGGTAGGCCCTAAGGCTCTGTGATAACCGAAGTGGAACAAAAACATATGAATGTAGATGCAAATGCTATGGTAAGCGGCATATGGTTTAGATACTGCTGAGATCATATGTTGATATGAGCTAACACAAACCTCTGCTTTTCATCATAGACTGTACTTGCTACACATACGTAATCTATATAAAAATATGGCATGGTTTAGATCTATATGAAATGCGTGTTATTTGCACATGGCAAATATTCAGAGAGGGGAAAGGTTAAAGACAGAACATACATGGAAGCACTGCTACAAAATAGTTTTCCCTTTGCAGCAGCCTCACTCGCTTTGCCCTCATTTGGCAGAGCACATCAGGTTCTGCTACTCATGTAATCTTTCAGTTGCTTTTTCTAAAAGTGTATTTACTTATTAATGACTGGCTACAGGGAGTCCACATCTCTCCCTGAAGTCTGGGAATGGAAAAGATCGGGGCAAATCACCAAGCAGGGAGTCACAACCCAGTGCTAACTAAGCGAGGAAGGAAATACATCTTCATGAAAGCAGCATCGGTTCCTCACACAAGGCTGAGCCCTGCCTGCCTCTCTGCATTCATGTAGTTGCTGGAACTTGCTCAAGCCCTGCGAGCAGGACTTGGTTGATAGACTTTTGCTGCAAGAAAGACTTTTTTCTGCTCTGCATGCTGGAGAATATCAGTGGAATAACCTGAATTGATCACAAACAGAATTTAGATTCCATATCCAAACAGCTCCAGCCTCTCTTAGTTATCTGAATCTAGCTCTAAGTCTTTCACAGTATTCTCTGCTATTGTCAGAGTACTGTAACAAAACAGAACTGTTTGAAGAGGTTTGTACGGAGCCCTATTCCACAGGAACATGCAGTTCTGTAAAATCAAAACACTTTACAATGTCAAGTTATTTTTTAAAATTACAATTAGGAGGAAACACAATAAAATATGGGACAGTCTCCAAGGAAACTGCTTAGATATCTTTAAGGGAAGTGTTGTCTTCAGACATCCTAATTTTTTTTTCTGAAGGACTTTGGATTTCTCAGGTTCTCTTGCTCTGCAGAACAACATTAAATCTCAAAATCCTTAGTGAAACAGCATGTGCGTCTTCTAGCCATTTCTAAAATAAGGAAGAAAATACTGCAATGAATATATTTGTGCCCACTTATATAAAACACAAAACTATTGGAACTCAGAAAAAGATAAATTAATGTGACACTACCGGAATTGAATGAAAGATATTTTACTGTTTTGAAGTTAGTAAGAGGCTATATGTTTTGGTTTGTTTTGGTTTGTTTTGGTTTGTTTTGGTTTGTTTTGTTTGTTTTGTTTTGTTTTGTTTTGTTTTGTTTTGTTTTGTTTTGCTTTTAGCTGAGGTTATGTTGCATAAAACCATATTAAATCATTACTTCAAATACTCATTTTTCATTTAGGATAGATGCACATAGGCCTCCTGAAGCAATATGTGGAAAAACAGTTTTCCCAAATATCATGGACAAAAAATTCCAATTGCATTTGCTACCCCCTACAATTCAATCAGGCCAGTTTACAAACAGTTATCTAGTGTATGCGACAGCATTTTAGACTGCTTTCAAAATCCTTTAAAAAATACACACAGAACTCTAAGCCTAAGCTGTAATGTTTGCTTACTATATCCTGATCAGCTCTTCAAAAATAATTTTTTACTCAATGAACGGGCAGAATTAGACCCCCAGCTAGTCTAAAACAGCACTCTTTTCATTATCTCCAGTCATCTTCATTTTTTGGAACCCCAAAATGGATCTAGTGGAGGAAAGAGGCCCATGTATTGGCAATTTAAGCCTACTGACAGGAGGGCTTCATAGAATCATAGAATGGTTTAGGTTGGAAGGGGGCTTGAAGATCACATAGTTCCAGCCCCCTGCCATGGGCAGGGACACCTTCCACTAGACCATTGCTCAAAGCCCCATTGAATCTGGCCTTGAACACTTTCAGGGACAGGCCATCCACAACTTCTCTGTCAACCTGTTCCAGTGCCTCTCCACCCCATGGTAAAACATTTCTTCCTTATAACTAATCTAAATCTACCCTCTTTCATTTTAAAGATGTTACCCCTTGTCCTATCACTACATGCCCTTGGCAGAAGTCCTTCTCCAGCTTTCTCATAGGCCCTTTTTAAGTACTGGAAGGCCGCAATAAGGTCCCCCCACAGCCTTCTCTTCTCCAAGCTGAACAACCCCAACTCTCTCAGCCTGTCCTCATAGCAGAGGTGTTCCAGCCTACTGATCATTTCTGTGGCCTTCTCTGGATCCTCTTCAATAGGTCCATGTCTTTCCTGTGCTGAGCGCCCCAGAGGTGGACACAGTGCTCCCAGTGAGGTCTCACCAGCGCAGACTAGAGGAGCAGCATCACCTCCCTTGACCTGCTGGCCATGCTCCTTTTCATGCAGCCCAGGACACGGTTGGCTTTCTGGGCTGCAAGTGCACATTGCTGGCTCAAGTTGAGGTTCTCATCAACCAGCATCCCCAAGTCCTTCTCCACAGGGCTGCTCTTCAGTCCCTTCTCTGCCCAGCTGGTATTTGTGCTTTGGTTTGTTTGCTTTTCTTAGTTACCTTTTGCAGACTCTTTCAAAGCAATTCACAGTCCTAGGGATCAACAGACCACGGGCTGAAAAACGCATTTCAGTAGACCCACATAAATTTAGAGCAGATTAAACTCCCAGGTTTTAAGGCAGGCCAATGGCAACCAATTTCAATAGATGAAGAGGAAGGGCTGCAGGAGGATTGCACAGGCAGTGCATGGTAGGCTTCGTCCAGCTCAGGTTTATGTTGGAAGGGTGGAATTCCGTTCCACTCCTCTTCTTGCCTGGAACAATAAAACGTTCTTGCAAAACTGAAACTTTAATTTAAAACAAATTTGAGGCGTAGGTATTTCTGGCTCACACTAATGCCTAGCAGCTCCAACAGAGTTGCAACAAGTGACCCGATGCAGGGAATGGCATTAAGTTTATGGCACTTCATGCTGTGAAGATAACCTTTGAAGGCATCAGCCAATCATGCCACAGTGCTGAGGCTGCAGGAGAGCAACTGAAATGACACTGATGTCCAGAGCAAAGCAGGAGACCCTTTCAGTGCTCTGAAGCTGCAGAAAAAAAATAGCAGCTGCAGTGTTTGCTGATTAGTTAACAGAGCCACAGGTATGAGATCCACACTCTCCCCTATATTGTTCCATGCTCAGCTCCTACTGACTAGTGTACCACAACACTCACAGCTTTTTCTTGTTACCAGCCTCAGTGGTTCCCCTCTGCTCCTGCCTACATGTCATGGCCAGGTTTAATTTCACAGCATTGGACTCTGTTTCTGCCCTGCCTCTCATAGTGGCAGTGGGTATGGTGAGGCTGATCATGGGCCTGGCTTCCCAATCCCTTGTCCTAACCCTTGTCCTTCCCCCCTTTTGCCTGGCTCTGTCTCCAGCCTAGCATTTGGCCCACCTTGGTCTAGGGCAGCAAAACTCATATTTGCTCACACTCGGCTGCTCTTGGAGGGTACATGATCAATCTTTGAGGAGGACCTGAGGTGTCCAAGGGGAAACATAAATCAGGAGGAAGCTAAAGCAGGAAAAAATGACCACAGAAAGGCAATGCAAATGGGAAAGGTGAAGCATCTTTGTCGGAAGGAGATCTGCCTGACAGAAAGGTATGGAAAAAGCCATTGCTAGAGAGAACAGAGCAGTAGCTGCCGCTGTAGCACTGACACCTCCAGAGAGGAGAGTTTTGATGGGACAGAGAAGGAGACACTGACCTAGGGAGAAGAGGTGGGGGGGTGACCTGACAAGGGACGAAGGGGTCTGTGCACAGAGAACAGCACTACTAATTAAAGGGAAATGATGGCCAAGGAGGAATGGCGCAGAGATGGGTTGTGTTTGTGCCAGAGCGAATGGTATATGAGAGGGGGAAAAGCAGAAGGCACCATGTGCCGAAATGTGACTGAGGCCCACTCGTCCCAACGCAGTTGTGTTTGTGGGTGAGAGCTGCCCTGCCAGGCTCTCCAAAAAGCTGCCGGCATTTTCAGCCCTGTGCTGTGTGGAAGGATTTCCTAGTAATAGCACAAATTCAGGAGACAAATACCTCACCATTGTTCTAGCATTTTTCACACCCAAGAGGATCTTTAGCTGTAGACCAGCAGTGGCACGACTCTCGCTTTTTGATTAATCTTTTATACCATCTGCTCTCCCTCCACCTATCCATCATCTTGCTGCCCGAGTGGTGATTACTTCAGAGTGCAAATCATCTAACATCATTCTGGCTGATAAATTATATATGAAGGACAGGACATGGTGAGTAAGACTGAACCCAGCGACATCAGTTTAAGTCTGGGGATAAGCACGGGTGCTCAGATACCCTAATGCCTGGCATACAAACAGGCAGATTAGATTAAATGGACGGGCTCCAGGGAAGTTACTCCAGGTTTACACAGGTGTAAGCGAGATCAGAATTGGCCTTCAGTCTGAGGAAAAACTTCACCGGTTTATGAAAGGAAATTTCATGCACACGGAAAACGGTCTATCCTTAATTAATTACATGGAAAATACTAAAAATATGGACAAACCGTCAACATTGGCAGCTTCTCTCTACACTAGTATCATCTCTGAGGTATACACCTGCTTGGCAACTACTGCTGTTGGTTAATCACCTTTCTGTCTGGGGAAAAAGAATCTACTTCATTTGTTTTGTTTTTTCCCCTTACCTGCATAAATGAAAAAAGCATGTGAAAGAACAGCTTGGGCTGAAGTGTAGGCCGAGTGAAGGGAATTGCTGACAAGAATCACAGAAGATGGGCTCCTTTCACGGCAGTGATGAATGCCACCCCTTCCTAGCCATCTGCAGTGGGAGCTGGTGGGTGAAGCTGTGGGCAGCAGGCACCGTGGACCCCACAGGTATTTGGGGTTTTGTCTAGAAGGTGAAGACAATAACAGGAGATATTCTGCTGTGTTTATTTTTCATTTGCCATCACTTAGTTGTCAACTAGAGAGGTAAAGGATGGAATTGGAGAAAACACGTCATTCTTTCATTGGAAGAGGAATCAGGAAAAGGGACTGAACAAGGCTGTTGCCATTGCTAATGCCTTTGATTCTGCATCGAGCCACAGACAACCTTGACAAAGCCTGCAAAGATCTTTCTGCTCTTGCTTTGTGAGTTTTCCACATGTCAAGGCTAACCTGTATTTTGTTTTAAATACTTTCCAATCCTTTTTTTTTTTTTCTCGTTTGGAAGTAACCTACAGAGCGTAAAACCAATTACAGAGGCTGAAATTATCATTATAAAGTTCCCCAGAGACATGAACTAAAGCACAGTCCTCATGTCACCACCTGTGTCTGACCCCCAAGGACAGTGGAAGGGCTCACCAAGGGCAGACAACCCATTATACACTGTAGGGAGCCAGACAACAGCATTTTCTGCTGATGGTGCAAGGCCACAGCAAGCTTCCACCAATGCAGGTGGCTGGACTGGTCCCCCCATTGCTATCTGTGCATGGCTGGCTGAGCCAGCTGATAATTCAGGGGGTTTTTGGAGTCCATGTTGACTCTGTTGCCTCCAGGCAGCATCTACAAGTACAGCGAGTAACACACCTTTGCCACCAAACCTAAGAACTACAGCCATGCATTGCAGCTGACTGCAGACCTACTGACCTGTCGAAAACCAGACTTGGTGCACAACATTATGGCATTTTTTGAGTGACACAGGCTGTGGGAAGTGGCTAGGCCTGCTGGATGGTCTGTAAAGTCACAGGCCATGTAATATCTAATCACACCTGACATCCCTTGCAGGGCTCTGGCTCAATTTGAGAGTGTAACCTATCTGGAGCAGATGCAGGAGAACTGCACCTCTCTGTTGCCCTGTCTACCTCCTGGAGAAACCTACAGACTGTGCAGGATACCGACTTTCAGGAATGGATATCTAACACTCAGGGATAAACTCCACCAGGGACTAAGGAGCAACATAAGACTCATCCCTTTTCAGTTATTTACCTTCTCAAAATTGACTTGTTGCAAATAAATATTAAGAAAAGGAAAAGAAAGGCATAAGGATAAAACCTTCCAAGTCCCCCTTTCCTCTCTAACCCAAAAGCAAAACTCATCTCCACCCATGCAGCTCTCCCACTGGGGAAAGGATGAAAGGAAGAGCAAATCACGGCTGCGGTCACATCATTTAATGCATTAATGGAAGAGGTTCAGGTGAATCAGAGCTCTGAGAAGTACCTAGAAATGCATTCTGGAAGAGAGCTACAGTCACACAGTCACTGTGCTTAAGTACAAGCCACTATTGGGGGTGGCGGGAGTGTTGGGAAAGGAAGCTTGAAATTATACCAATTATTCAAAACACTATATCCTTCAGAACTTGAAGGAGATCTAGAACCAGGGGAGGAAGGATCCACCAGGGCAATGGGGTTGATTTCTGCTACTCCTGAAATCAAAGAAACATCCCTGGATGCCTGCATTCTGGTGTTACACTTCCCTGAAAATGAAAAGTGCACATTCAGGGATGCTCTAACGACAGTGGGAGTCCATTTTAAACTGCTCCAAGAGAACAAGGGAGGCTTTCAATGTCTAATCACACGGGAGAGATCTGTTCCTACATCCTGAAATGCTTCAAATAGTAGTTGCTTCTAATGGGATATACACTGGGTACAATTAATTTCTCTGATTGCAACACTTCAGTGAAACTCCCCTCAAACCTTGACTTGCGCCATTTAGAAGAGAGCTGTGAATAAGAAATAAAAACAAGTAGATGCTTTCTTCTAATTCTTTTACTCCTGCCCTCAGCAAAACATTGGAACTAATAATATGTTAACAGTATTGCTATCTGAACATCAGGCTCATATTTTCTTGAAGAACTGAAACCAGCATATCTGAAAAAATTCAGAATAGTGGAACACATTTCAAATTTTGCAGTAGATGAAGTTCTCAATCTATTTTTGTTTTAAATAGCACTCAGATGGTTTTATTTTTCTTACTGAAGAAAAAAAATACAGACCTCATTGTTTAAGCTTCTGGTATCCAAAACTACCATAAAGAGTCAGCTGCTAAGGACTTATATTGCCAGTGGTTTGGGACCTTAGCCAAAATAACAGATTACCAAAACAAATCTAGCCCTGCACAGGACAGAATGGAATGGTTCAGTTTGAGAAAACATGTTGGTCTTTCATTGTGAAATATGTTAAAAAACACACAAACACCTTACAGTTATGGAGTGTCCCAAACAGACTTTTTGTTTGGTTTGAGAAACTTCAGGGCAGGGAGTCTTGAACACTCTGTTTGGAGGGAGAGGTATTGGCAAATTTTGTCGCATCAAATATTTTTATCGGGCATGGATTGCTGGCTCCATTAGGTTTAGCGTTCTTTCCTCTACTTGTTTGGAGCTATACATAGGGTAGAGTTTCTCAAAGACTACACTTTAATAGGAAAAAGGCCCATATCAGATCAAGTTATGGGGCACCAGACAGAGACGCTAACTGTGGGGTTTTCCAGCTTGCTCTAATTTACTGGGAATAGCCCATGGCATCCTGGTGCCTTCCTCAAGAAACGAACATAAACACAACCACCTTTTTCCAGACCTCTGGGAAGGACAAAGTTCACCTGTGGGACACTTTCTTTTTGAGAAGAGTGCTGCTGTTAGGGTGCCTGCTGAAGGACAGGGTCGGGGAGGTGTTTTACATTAAGTGCTTGATGTGGCACGGGTAGAGATAATTTCATTTTGCCTGACTTTGCATCCTGTGGCCATGGCTTCGCTTGTGTAAATACTCATGTTCTCCTATTTGACAGCTTTATTCTTCCAGTGAAGTGAAGCTGTCATGGGAGGCCATCGCCAGGGAAGGAGCAGTGACCTCTCAGGTGGTTGGGATCAGCACCAAGCAGAGTAAGACAGACAAGTGCTGTCTGCTTCCCCCATCACATGGGAGCCAGTCTCGGGAGTACCAGGCACTGAATTAGCAAAGACCTCATCTTTCAGTTCATGTTGTCTAATGCAAGATCAGTGGGGCATAAAGTTTCTATTATCTATGTTTCAATAATGGATGAACCTTCCCTCCTCCTGCTCCAAAAAGCCCTACATATAACCCCGCTCCAGGCAGATGACACAGCTGGTCCTTTGTTTGCTCAGCTCCTTCCAGATGGGTATCGGGTGCCACCTGAGCTGAGTGGGCTCAGGAAATTTTTGTTACTTGCATTTGATTTCAGACACTGGAGGCTTTCCCTTCTGAGCTTAGTTTTCTTCAAGGGTGTTCATTTTGCATTTCTGTCAGCCCTGAGGATGACCAGGGGATTAAAAGTGAGCTCTTGAAGCTCTGCATTTTCAACTTCACTACCTCAAATATCGCTTACGTATTGACTGACTATCAAGGATGCCAGGGGTATTATTATGGGTGACAAAAGTCCATTCAAACAACAGGTCCTCAGATTTGTATCTCCAAATCTGGCTCGATACAAATGACTTCCTGCCAGGTTGTAGAAGGATGATCACTGAAGCTTCTACTGTGAAGGGTTGGTTACCCTTTGTGACTCCTTTTATCAGGACCAGGACACTCTCTCCTATGATACAGTTAATTTAAATACCCAGGTTATTAGCATGGTGCTAAGGAAGTGCTAGAAACAGTTGAGCAATTTGTCATTATTTCATAAAAGTATAGCACTACCAAAGAAAATTATGTGCAAATTTGTAGCTGAAGAAGCAAAAATCAAACTCAAAACAGCCACAGAAACATAGAGAATTGTCACAGAAGTGTTAATGCTGGTCTGTGGAGAATGAGTGAGAATGGTGAGCTGGAAAAGCATCAGAAAGAACAACAGAAGGTTTGCTGACACCCAGCTCTACAGGTCATCACAATCACAGCACACCCATGTGGGGACATGCAGTTAAGAGATGATGATGAAGAAAAAGGCTGGACCTTTAAGACAGCCAGACACAGAGGTGAAAGACTGTAAGCAAACCCTCATGACTCACTGAGGTAGGAAAGGATGGAAAGATGAAAGTTCCTGTTCACTGTAAGCTCCTGAAGAGTTCAAAAGGCTTGTGAATATGAGTAGGGGAATGTGAGCAAGTAAAATCAGCTTGTTTTACAATAAAACCACCTTTGTCTTCTATAAAGTCTAACTTCGAGCTTTGCTATGAGTGCAACGCTGTTTGCTACAGAACAACAGCTAATACACTTGATGTTAAAGCAAAACTCGAGATAATGTGGTGCATTGAGTACATTTAAAAAAAAAAAAAATTTCTAAATATTCAGATCTTGTTCAGGTATCTGTATGGTATAAATCCAACCTCCATTACTCACAAATTCCTGGAAAAAAAAAGCCCAACCTACATGTGTAAATCATACCTGGCTGTTGCAGTCTTCAACTGACACATAAATCAAACAGGCAATACAAGAGGTGGTCTCTATTCTTTGTGCCAACCATTCCTGGTGTTACCCTCACGGTTAGCATCAGATGGACAGTTTCATGCAGTGCTAAGAATACCTTCTGTATTTAGATGAAGATGACGACTTCATCACTTGCTCTTGATTATGCTTGATGGGACAGAGCCACAAACTGCAACATTTTGAGTCTCCAAATTAACTACTTTAGCTTTAGTTATGCATCATTTAAACAAAAAAACACTTTGATTGCTGTCTTAACAGCTGTGTGTTTCTACTTCTTTTCCTGGGGAAAACACCAGAACATTTTCTATTTAACAGTTCGTCCCAAAAACACAAATAAAGCTCGTTTATTTGGTTCAGAAATACAAGTCAAGAAAAGAATTATAGACCTGTCTTGTTTTCAAATACGATCTGTATGACAGGATTAATCAATAGCCTACCATTCCCAAAGCACATTGCAGAAATCATATCCAATTTTCTGACTCTCAGACAAAAAAAAAATTGTACGCAGTCAATTTTAATAGTGAAATGGCTATACTTATCTCTTCCAAACAAGATTATACTATCAGAGAAACTCAGAGAAGACAGAAATTGAACTCCTCTCAAGCAAAACAGGACAGAAAGAAAATGGCACATGGCCAGCAGGAGATGTTACAGCCTTATTTCATCTGCACTCAAGATAGTGACCTCCTTCCCTAGGACACTGGACATGTCCAACAGAGACTGTCAACAACAAGGTCTAGACAGAAATCCTCCCTCTTTAATTCCCAGAGCTTCAATCTGCAATGAAGAAAACGTAAGACAACTATTGCATAAGTGGTAAGATTGCTCTGGTATAAAGTGTAAACTCAGGTTGTTCCACATGCCTTCTGCTGGAAAACAACACACATCTGTTCAGAGGGAATGAAAAAAAAAAAAAGAAGCTGCCTGTTAGAGCTGAAGGCACAGCACCTTGTATTTCTGGCACATGCTGGTACCTACAATCCACTGCACTGGAAGAAATCAGAGTCTGTGTCTCCAGCAGCAGTGCTACCACTAAAACGTTAGAAGTATGGAGCCATTTAATGGAACAACAAGAACCAAAAACATGCAAAATGTATCGCACTTCACTCAAAGTAAACCAAAGGTGCATAGGTGAAGAAATATCCATGGTGGTTCTCAAAGCAAATCAACTGCAAATACATTTAGAAGAAGTAAACTCAAGCAGACATATTATGTTCTCTTATTAGTAGTGCAATTTACTGAAAATTGTGTGTATATCTCAATTGATTTTCACTTGTGTGCTTTCAGGAGATTGGCCCATATTCTGCAGCTGGATATCAGCGGCTGAACAAGCTCTTCACACATTTCTCTATCCACCCACCTTGAACTGCTGAGTAGGTTGAAGTTTTCACTTTGATCAGTTAAATGAGGCCACCCAAAATGTTTAAAAATTATAAAGCAGGGCAGGGATCCTTTTTGGTTGTATTAATTATTTTTCTTTCAGTAGCAAATAACATATTATAAAAAAGCTTGTCTTACATTTTGTTGCTTTTACACTGTAACATAAGTTCAAGGGGAAGAAGCAGTTATTATTTAAGAGGCTTATCAAGAAAAATACTTATGATTTGTCTCGCTGTGAGGAAGTGCTGAGTTAGAAATTTAATTGAGACATTCTTACAAGTGAGACAGAAGTTAGTGGTATAGTAAACCATAAATCCAAATCTACCTGTTTTCATCTGAGTGAATGAGGTAGGTTTGATCACCTTTTTAGTTACCACTAGATGATCAAATTGGTTGAATTTGTCTGTATCTCACAGGAGCGGCACCTTGTTCTAATGTTGCAGAACTCAGTACCTACAAAACTGACTTAGAAAAATCAGATGTTCGGAATTGATGAGTTCTGAGCATTTATACAAGTCAGTAAGTGCCAAAGCCAAGCTACTAAACTGGAAATTTTTTCCCCAGGTGACCATGCAAGCCTCAACTCTTCAGGCTTTACCTACATGTTGTGGCACACCAACGGTTTCAGATAAAAAGGAGTGTAGTGATGAGGCTTTTTATGGTTATATTTAACTCCAAGAACCCCACTATCATCTTAAATCTGCTGTAGGCTTGGTCTTGTTAGTCCAGATGTCTTTGCAGTGCAGGGATGTAGGACAACTACCTAGAATTTATTAGGAGGTGTCTGACTCGCAGGTTAATGGAAATCCTCTTAAGCAGAAACTGTAGTCAGTTCTTTCTTTCCTCAGCAGTCGAGGACAAGGAGGACAACTTCTTAATGCTCACAGCCTCGCTCAATATAGTACAACTCTCTAGAATGTCTATGGGAGTTATGAGTGTGCAATAATTACATGGCTGGGACTTTATAAAGAGAGCAATAACATTAGTAAAGAAGCAAGGCTAATTTGCTATTCAAGGATTTTTTTTTCCTAAGTCATATTTAATTATTATCTTTGTTTCCTTGCCCACCATCCTTTCTCCCCCTCCCTTCTTCTCTGAAGAGCTGTGGAATTTCTATGCTAAAGGAGAAGTTGGTTATGCTGCACACTGGCACCGAGCTGTCCAGGCTATACACAAAAGATCATGAATAGGCAGGCGTGTACTTGCTCTAAAAATAGTTCAGACACTACTTAGGCATCTAAAATCGAAGACCTGCTACTAGCAACAAGTCCTCCAAAAGTGTGCGATTTGGCATGCCTGGAAATGCCAAAAAATGCTGAAGTTATGGAGAAAGAATATGAAGGGTGCTAATTGCCATCTGCCAATGGCTTAGAAAAAAAAAGTCCTTGTGATAGACTTTCAGCATGGGAAAATGTAATAGCAGCAACAAAGTGTTTACAGGAGAATACATCTAACAAAGCAAGAAGTTCTTAGGCTGAAAAGACACCTGGCAGCAGAGGAAAATGCTTCTGTGCTGTAAATCAAACATTAATGCTTCTTCTCCAATGTGCATCTGTTACTTTTTATTCTTGAGGACCCTAAGTTATAAGGTCCCCACTCTGAAATAATAATTGGCAAAATAACAATGATGTTGTTTCCTACAGCACCTTGAGCCAGCATTTCTTCTTCCACAATTTCATTTTTAGTGGGTAAGTGGATCTCAATACAGTGATCAACAGCAAGATGCTCTGTGCCCATCATATACCTCAGCTCTGACAGTCCAGCAAAGAACTGGATAGTCTGTATACCTCTTCCTGCTTTTGCTCAGTGAAATCAGAATATTTTAAGCTGTCTGAAGTATACTCTTGATAACACTGACTGGCCTTTAAATTAACTGTTAAGAATACTTCTCTTTCCATGCAGGAACTCTGGAGTGCCTCACATCTCCAATCATATATTTATGCTGGAAGGTGAAGTAAAGCAAAGAGATCAACTGGAGAATTTTTCCTCTTAAAAGATTAGAGAGTATCTTGGTTTATTACATGAAAAAAATGACCTCAGAAATAGAGGATCGTCATATCAGCTTTTGTCCTTGACTCCTGGAAATATTTGTGTGGCTTTTTTTCATATATTGCAAATAATGTGGACCTTCAACTCTAAAAGTAGAAGGGATTTCCAGGTGGAAGCATGCTCACATTCTCAGTGGCATATACGCAATGATTCCTATGATTTTGGGGCTGCCAGATTGACATGTTTGTAAGCGTGATCCTTTTTTGACTGACATGTTTAGTAGGCCTTTGTCAGGAAAGCCACCTGAAAGACGACCCACTTCTAGCCAGGCACCGTTTCTAGGCAGAAACCCAGAAACCTTAACCTTTCTGGGACCAGTCACTTGAGAAGTCATACCTACATCACACTAAAGCATTTTATACATGCGTTCAAGCATCTGAAGTCCTCATGAGCTTCAGAGCTACCCAGCAAGAAAGTCGGCAGCTACCTGCTCTTGACATAGGCCATCGCAGATCCAGCTAAAGCCGTGGAGCAAGCGAAATGACCCCAGAGCAAGCCCAGATCTGGCCAACCACGAGAGGGAGACAAGCTCACACACTTGGCCAACACTAGCCCTTGCTGCCAGGGGGAGGATGCAGGAGGTCCAGTTGTGAACTTAGTTGACAGCAAATTTGCGACAGGGTGGAGAAGAGCATGCCATGGCAGCAGGTCTCAGCCTGCTTGCTACCTCAGTCTCCAGGGGTAGCCAAGCCATGTGAGAACTTGCCCAAAGGAGAAGGAGGACACAAAGACATTGCCTTTTTTTACTGGACCCAGCTTGGAAGGTATTTTTCCCCATCAAGCTGCAGGACAGGTTTGTTACATTGGAACTATCAGGCAAAGCTGGATTTGTTGGTCTTATCTGATGGCTGTCCCAGGTTTTTCTTGACTGAAGAACTGGGACTCATTGGACAAGAAAAGCAACAAATGCAGCCTGTTGGAACATTCAAGCACTGTGGGGATGAGCATGGCATCAAGGCTGAGATAGATCAGATTAGATAAAGCAGGTCTGATCATACACCACTGAAGAAAAGGTCTGTGAAAACAACCTAGAAGAAAACAAGTTCCAGCCCAGAAATGCTCTACCTGCACAAAAAAGATATTTCACGGAGACGAAACTGCCTTGAATGCATGAAGAATGGGCAAGTCACAGCTGAGCCTTTAGAAAATGCTTTAGACAGGCTGAGCTGAAGACAAACAAATGTAGACAAACCTGAAGTCTGACACCCAAATACTTCTCCCTTTGTCATTACTAAGCCTTTAATGAATTAGAGAATGGATACAAATACTATGGCTGCTACGTGAAACCCACACTTAACAACACCTTAAACTCCAGTTTCCCTAGGAGGATGTAGCCACCTCCCAGTACTAATGACCTGGACCCTGAATTTGGGAAATTTTTTAGACAGGTTCAAACTTTGTGATCTAAGTCCATGTCTCACTCTAAGGTGAGGCTGAAAGTAAAGACGAGTGGTGGGAGGACAGGAACAGCATATCTTGCATATGAAAATGACAGCTGTCGTTGAAGAAAGCAGTATCTAGGAGACACTGCAGCAGTCCTGTGTATTTCTTTAAGAGAAGGTCTTGCATGTTTTTTTAAGACTGTGACACAAGGGTTTTCCTAAAGTTGGTTCAAACATTGGAGCCTCCACTCCAGATGAGGGTGCATTTTTACACCTGGCTTGGTGAGCAGGTGTGATTTTTTTTTATTGGTCTCACAACACTTAATGTCATTGTCACCTACAGATTAAGCTGGTGCAATGCATTGTAAAAGGCTGTTAAATTCAGTCATCATTCAGAAACATCTTTTAGCACCTGATACTGACATCAGGCCTTGTTTCACACAAGGAACATGTTGTGTAGCCCTGGTGTGAGCACTGTCTCAGTTTCTGGCTGCTCCTACGGTAAAATGGCAGTCCAGTACACTGGACTGTGATTTGGGACATGGCTACCAAAGAACTTGCCTTCTCTAAACCTCATTTGCTGCTACAGTAGCTGTTACCTCTACCGGTACATACAAACAGGCTAGGGACACGTGTGATGTGGACAGGCCCCATCAGGCTTCCAGGCACCTTGTGGAACCCCTCTGACACCAGGACGCAATTACTTTGGGGTGTATGTATGGGGAGCGAGTTTCTTTAAAAAATGACTGTAGTGCTGGGAGCGTCACTGGCGGCCAGAGCAGTATTTTCATGGCATGGTTATGTGCTGCACACATGGCAGTGTGGCATGAAAGCACGTCAGGGCAAACTTCCAAGATGTGAGGGCCCCCAAGATAGCACACAGGACGTGTGGGGCAGATAGAGCCAGCCCTGGCATATCCTGACCCGTACTTTATCTATACACACTGAGGATGGTCCTGGAACCCTGAACTACATCTTGTAGAGGATTACACTGCACAAGCTTGCCCCCGGTTGTTTTAGCAATGTGGATTCTGGGGATGTTTACATCTGCAAACTTCAAGGTGACTTGCAAATACATGGCAGAGTCCTTGATCCAACAGGGAAGGTCCACTTTTACAGGTGACCTGTGGTGGGATGGTATGAAGGAGATTTGACTGGTTATTTTCAAAATATTTATGTAATGCAAATTTTCTAGGACCCTTGTTACTTTGAAGGAAGTTATATTGCAAGAAAACTAAGGCTTTGTTACTACTAGAAAAGGGTAAATGAAATGACCCAGGTAACTGTAATCTTGACAGCCCGGATAAAATAATAGAGAAACCAATACAAAACTCAACTAATAAAGACTAATGGGAAGATAACTAAAAATGCCAATCAACCTTATGAAACAGACCTTGTCTGACTAACCTAGAATTTTGTTTTGATGAGATTGGAATTTAGACTTATAAAGTATCAGTGTAACATAACACACTTTACCTTCCATGAGACTTAACACCAAACCAATATCTTCATTAGGAATTTAAAACAATTGAAATTATTATGGTTCATTTGAAATGTGCGATAAACCTGTCTCATGAATGGCAATAAAGTGAGAAAACATCAGTGAGTGGGTTTCCTTCTACCGAGACCTAGCTGGAATCCTGCCCCTGCCCTATTTGACTTTTGCCAAACAGGCAAGACAAAAAAAAAAAAATGACAACAAAATAGATTTGAAAAGCTTGCAGATAAGAGGAAGATTAAGGGAAGCAATACACAAATGAAGATAAGTCACTCAAACAGTACCCTCTGCAAAATTACATTTAAATTAGATGACAAATGCCACCACGTGTATTCTCTAGGCACAGAGAATGAAGGCCACATCCCATCTGAATGATCATATGTGGGTAACTGTGCTGGTAAATCGAGATAGGTTCAGAGAAAAACCAAGGAAAAAAGCCTTAGAAAGTAAATCTACTTAAAAGATACGTGTGCTCGATCTATTTAACTTAAAATAGGTGGAGGGAGTGAAAATAGTCAATAGCCAAGAAGAAATTTAGCAAGAGAGGCCACAGGCCAGATCAAAGCCTAGAAGATATCACTAGACACAGTGGCACTAAAAGTAAGATCCAGGCTTCAGAGGCAAAATCTTATATCTCTGGGTTTCTAAAAAAACACCTTAAACTCAAGAAGAACCATTTGCATATTAAAAGAACTAATCAAGGCAAAGCTTATGGGCGGCCTAGATTATCATACAAAACCTCATCTGGCTTTATAACCTAGGGATGGCCTATTATTGGTAGCACTGGGCAACTGTTGTAAAGCAAATCATTTGCAGCGGGTTACATTATTTTACTGCAGGCACCTGAAGTCAGACACATGCCCAGGGCTCCAGTTACTGCTTTGAAGAGATGCAAAGCAATATTGATACACACTGAGAATGTGTTAAAGGACAAAACTGCGTTCATTGTTGATGTGGTGTGAAGAGATGCTGATCCTAATAATTCAGGCATAGTGTATGCGTTCTGCAAGCGCTGAGCTTACGAGTTAAATAAGAGGGTGGGTCAGGAGCAGGAGGACAGACAGACTTCCTGTCATTGCAGGTGGAAAACAGAACCGCTGAGTGAGGCCAAAGATGAAGTGTGTGGTGGATGGAGGAAACCAGTGCAGATTTCCCCAACACTGCAGTGCCCATTCCATCCTCACACTTACAGTCTCCTGCTGCTGCAGGCTGATGGACAACCAGCTCTCCTGCCTAGCAATGAAAAGACTCCCATGAATGCAGGTTAGTCATTCCTCTCCTCTCTGATGCTCACACGTCCCTGTAACATCCTTCACACCAGCAGCGCTGCCCTCACGCAGGACACTGTGAAGCACAAATGGGCACTGCACCTCTGTGCCCTGAGGGTGCTTTCCACCCTGCTCCTGGGGCTGATCTTATTTATGCTGCCTTACATTGAATCAGACAAACACTTGATTTACCCCCACACAGTGCACGCCACATGCAAACTCCTTAAAAACATTTGTTAACACAAGTTGCATTTTTAGAACCGCAATGTATGGGTGGTGTGTGCTTCTCCAGTACATGAGCTGCTTATCAATCATCTAATTGGGACGTCTTGGTCTTCACCCAGATGGTCCCTTTCAGCAGAGAGCATTGTTTTTTAAAACTTTGGATAATTATAACCCTGTAAATGGAGAGTGTAAGATTTGTTGGCTGCAACCAGCTCATATTTCTTCTCTAACAGCCTCATTGTCTAGTCATTGCCTTTTTCACAATGGGAAGAGATCCATGCAAATGGAGACACCCATTTAAAAATGCTCCTCAGCAGGGTAAACAGTAGCAGGAGCCTAGCCGATAGTGAGCCCAGGAAGGATTAAAATCTATCAGTAAGTTTGACTCTGCTGTTTATCTTTCCCTCCTTCCCTGGGAACACAAAGTAGAAGGGAATGAACCTAGCATATTTGCTGCTCTGTTAGCTGATATAAAACATGTTTAAATCTTCTCTACATTGGCCAACAATACCCTGTCAGCACTTTGCTTTTTTTTTTTTTCCCTTCTAAACAAAACCAATTAACCAGATTCCTGAGGGAAATGGGCCCATTATTTCTCTGCTGTTTCCCTCCATAATGCAGTGGTGAAAATGCAGCTTCAAGCAGGACTCAGGCATTTTTACCAGTGCTCCTCTCAGACCAGCCGTCGACTCAGCTCCACCGAGGGGTCTCCAAGCCCTCCACCCTGGCTCCCTGCTGCCTTGCCCTGGCTCAGGGGGGCCATGACAGCTCCACTGCCCCTGCCAAGTGATGCCACCCTCCTCTCCTGGCCCCTGGGCACCAACAGCATCTCCTTGGAGCCACCAGTCCCCAGTGTCAGCCCCTGTCCTCTGCATCATGTCACGGTGCAGGGGGACTGACTGCCTGGCTCTGAAGTTTAAAAATTGCCTTTGTCAAAAGGGAAGATTAATCTCTAAACAAATTGATGGAAGGCAACAGTAGAGTGCTGACACAGCGGATGTCTTTCAAAGGCAGAGTTAATGCATACAAGTCAAAACAGCCGCTATTCAGATTCTGTGGTGCCCTCCAGCGAGGAAGGTCGAGCACCCTGAGGTACCCTGGACACAGGGTGGTTGGATTTGTTTGAGAACGTCGCAGTTAACGGGAAACCTTTAACTCAAATGAAACATACATTTTCTCAAAAGTAAAACGCCATGCTCATTGCATTTAAAATAAATAAATAAATAAATAAATCTGAATTTCTGTTTGTTTAAAAGGTTTGATAAGCCAGGAAAAAAAAAAAAAAAAAAAACCAAAAAACAAAAAACCTAATGTGCTGTGTTTTTACTGCTTTGCAAACTAGATTTTCTGATTTCCCATAAGATTCCATGGATGGCTGGAGAACAGGCTGTACCACATGAGTCAGAGGGAAAGCCATTTTTCATCAGCCTCCATCTTTGTTTACAGTTTAACTCATTTAGGAAAACACCTATCTGTAGAAACATCCAAGTAAAAGATTTAGTAGTCCACTTGATTATGAGACAAGAAAGCCTGGAGCTCACCTCTGAAATGTTAATGCAGAACCACCGGCCATCAGAATCAGCACAGATATTTTTAAAGTTTAAATAAAACATAGGAAAACTTTGGAAGAAACCTTTAGTGCCTTCTCCGTCTAATTTGTTTGTTTGTTTGGGAGTATATGTAAAGCTTATAGGCCCTGCTTACTCCTTATGCAGAAGGTTTAAATAGCACAACATTTTTTCCCTCGCATTCAAGACACTGTGAGAAAACGTTACTTAATTCAGGTGTTGACTTATTCAAGAACTTGTAGATAAAGCTGTGACTTAACCACCGTGTTAAAGTGGCAATGCAGTGTACTCAGAAATTATGTATTAAGGCTGGACATGAGAACGTTAACAGTGCTTTCTGTTCAAATTTCCTTCAGCAAAACCTTCTCAGAAGAGCTACATGCGTAAATTAACAATAGGTGGCTTTTAAGCCAACAGTTTCAAAATTCACCAGAAAGGTACCAACTTCAAAAATACTAAAGCATATGAGTAACTCCCTGAGTCAGTGGCTTGTCACACAGTGCACCATGCTAAATTTAGGCAGGAAACTGGGTTACAGGCTTCAGATTTTTGAAGAGTTTCAGAGCAATCCATTTCTCTTCCCACCGTGACAAGAAGTGACTACACTGACTATACCTTCTCGCAAGGCTCCCATGAAATGCTGAGAGCAAAACCAGAGAGATTGCTCAAATCCATGGATTCCTGCATGACATTTATCTGAGCAGCATCTTGTTGCCTCCCACCAGAGTATTAAGCAACATGACTAACATCAGTCACGTATCTACTCCCATCATCTTTTCCCTGGGGTAGAAGTGCTCATAGGAGAGTGTTTCACGTCAGACCTCGCACTCCTGCCTGGGTACAGCTGCTCTTGTCAGAGAGAGAAATCCAAAGAACAGGGAGCAGACTGCAATGTCAGTCATGATTTCTCAATGACATCAGGGACTTAACAGGAGTTTTTGCACGAAGGAAGCCTGCGTGCCTGTTTATTAATGTTCTGACCTCAGTGGGACTGGTTCCCAGGATTAAGTCTTTGTGATACTGCAACCTTGCTTCTGAACTGTGTGGCTCATGCCAGATTTCTAAAACTGAAAATAATCACTGTCTTATCTTTTGCATGGTATTGTTTCACAATTACAGTACCTTTATTACATGTGTTATTTATTTCCACAGATAGAGGAAAAAGGAAAGTTAAGATTCCCTCACCATTGTTCCTGATTAAACTACTTGTTTACATAACATAGAAAAACTATAACAAAATCAACTAGAAAAAACAAGCTGTTTCAAATGAAACTATAGCTGCTTTTTCCTTAATCTCAGAAACTACATTTAATTTACTTGATTTAAACAGACATGTTTTACTAGGAATAACACAGTGAATTTTGTTTATGGCACATGTTAAATAAAATGAGGTCCCTGTAGGAGAAAAAAAAAATGTTTATCTAAAAACAAAGGGTTTTATTATTGTTGCTCAGTCAGGTCAATCAGTGAAGAGTTTAAACAAACATAGTATTGACATCATTTGCTACTTACAAAAGGTTGAAATTTGCCCTAATAGCCAATTAATAAAATAAAATCCCTGTGTTTGCCTGTTCACTCAGTGCATTCTTAAACATATTTTTTCTCTGTGGTTAGGTTGTTCCAGAACTAATGGAAATATTTTATTAGATTTTGAACAGAATAATGCTAGGCTAATAATGTCAGTAATTGAGAGTGGAAACTGAGGATATTGGATAAGTAGCATGCAGTTAAATAACTTTTTAATATACCAGAATTTCAACAATAGTAGCATATATTTATTTTAATCTTACTCTAACTGGTCTGTATTTCTCCCCAAAACATGCAAAACAAGTTTTCAGTTGCTTTTGTTTTAAAGTACTTTTGCAGACTGCAAATTCACAGCTATTTGTTAAAATGCACAGTTCATTTCTCACCCATCTTTTGGCTTGGGTTTTATTCAATGAGATACAGCCCTCTCACTCTGTATCTGCAAGCAAACAGAGAGATCCCAAGATACCACCACAGGAAACACCCTGGAATGAAAAGAAAACTGGGTGAATTTAGCAAACACTTGCTATTCTCCAGTGCTAATGAGGCAGAATCTCCTCAAGATTAATAAGTAACAGTTGACTGTCTGGAAAACAGAGGGTAGAGAAAGGTGGGGGCAGTGTCTGCTTCTCTTAGCCAGGCTGAGTGGAATAGGCCAACCAATACTTTCCAGAGGTGTGCAAAAAAATGAAAGCTCCCACCTTCATCCCCCTCGAGTTTGCAGGACAGCATTGGTCTAGAGCTCCAGCTCCATCAGCTTCTTCCCTCCTCATTTAATCGGGCAACTCCCCACATCAGCTTGACCTGTGGCTTTGTAAATCAAAAGTGCTTGATTACTTTTGTAATCTAGAGGTCTGCTGGCTACAGCCAGCCTGACCATTAACTGGGTCAGACTAGAGCTGAGTGTTCAGAAGACACGAGGGTACCACTCTCATGTGCAGCAAAAGCAAAGCCCATCAGCGCTTCCCTGCTCCTCTTGTTCGCTCCTCAAACCCCCAGCCTCAGCTGCCCTGCCCTGACTCACCCTCGCCGCAGGCCCTCCTGAACAGAGATAAGCAAACTTCAAAAAGTCCAGATTCTGTTTGGGTAAGTGCCCAGAAGTTCAGAAACTGGCTTGGATACACAGTGAGAATAGGTTGTCTTGGGAGTCGGCCAAACGTTCTCCAGAAAGGCCGGGCTATAAACACTTCAAGAATAACCTCTCTCGTAGTATTTTGGTGGTATTTGTTTCTCATCCTGTCTGGCTGGGAACGTAAAGTATCACAAAAACAAAGGACTTGGGAATAAATTTGCAGGCCTTTTTCTCTCTGGTCTTGTGCCCAGGCCCCGAGTAAAGGAGGAGCAGCACTTTCTACTGGTTTTGCCTACATTGCACACCCCATGGTAGAGCTGGCAGAAATGACATGGTGTGGGACTGGCATTTAGGGACAGCGGGTGCATGTTACAGCTAAGCCAGCCAAAAGCTGCCTGCTACCCAGGATAGGCCTCCTTCTCCTCGCTCCTAATCCTGGTGCTTAACTGACAGAAAAATAAGCCTGTTGAAAATAAAGACGAAGGGGATAACTTTTGCTTGGTCCCTATGTCAACTCACCATGGGGATTAGACATGCACCAGGTTAGGGGCAGTACTTTGCCAGGTTGAGGACAGGAGAGAGGGAGGGCGACCAACCCTGTTCAGCAGCAGTCAAGCTGTAAATGTGAAACTGCAGCCAGAGACCTTGAACGTTAAGTTAAAGATTCTTCTTGCATGGAAACAAATATTTCTCAGCTTTTAGGAACCAAGATGAGTCACCATATTCATTCAGCCTGCAGTCAAGCCCAGCTCTCCTTTCTGAAGTTCACTCACAGCTCAATCTAGGGTATCATCAGCTCAGAGCATTTACTCTGGTGTGGGCAATGATCTGAACAAGCATAACCACATTGCTCCATCTCAGGGCAAGTCACACAGTGGCCCCTGCCCAAGGCACACATATATCATGAGTGGTGGCGTGCTGGAGAAGATGTAAGCATCACCACAAATAAGACCAAGGCAGGGTGGCAGAGCAAACAGAGCAGATGGAGAAAACAGCAGCCCTGGACAACAAAGTAAACGCTTTCAGGGAGAGGGGAGCGTATGAAACCTGTCTGGTGTGTCTCACGCTTGGTTGAGCAAGCGAAGCACACGTCTGCGATTGCAATGTGGTTTCTTACCAGCCCAGGGGCTCCACAACCGTCTAGTGAGAGGTGAGTGCACATGAGAAGGAAGTCACTCCTGCACTGTTCCACCCCAAAATGGGGGCCTGCCACTCTCCCTCCCCGACTCACACCAGACCTAGGGGTCATCTGACCCTCTCATCTGAGCCAGTGTGATTTGGCAATCTGGAAGAAAACTGAGCCAAAAAAGCCCAAGAAGTGAGAATTTTCTGACAGGATGAACCTTAGGATCTTGCCTCACAGCCAGGGCATATATACATGCTATGGCTTCCTCACTGGCCTCCCCTCCACCCTGGTCAGGGCTGGAGGTGCTAGCCAGACTCACATTCCCTCACCCGCTCCTCGGCAGCCAGGGTCCGGGGTCAGTGTGAGCTGCAGCCTCAGCAGGGGGATCAGATGGGAATATGAGTGGCATTGCCCCGCTTCCAACCCACCGGTGGGTTGCCTGGATGGAAGTGGGACATCACTGCTGTCTGCCCTCATCCTCTGATCTCAGCATACATATCACACCCCACAGGGTGACATGTGAGTGGTTTCGGGTGGCCGGGCCCTGCATCCTCTGCTGTGAAGTCAGCGGGAGGCTTGGGCCCATGGGGTGCAAGCACCCTGGTGGTGGCACGCTGCCTCTGCCACGAGACTCTCCTCTCCAAAACAAGATCCTAATCTTGCCTGCCTCTTCCGAAGCGAGCGCTTGGGCTTACAGATGAGAGGAGCTTGTGGTGAGGTTATTTATAGCTGCAGCAGCTTCCGCGACAGCAAATAGTAACAGTGCAACATGAAACCGAGCCAAGCAAAAGTATTTTTCATTGAAAAATAGATGACAGCTTGTTTATGTTATTGTAAGGGAAAGGACTATGAAAACGAGTGGCACCAGCAGTGGGTTTTCAAAGGCCACATCTCAGGTTGGGTTATCAACCCTCATTTGGGGCACTCGCCGGTCCTCCACTGCAGCAGGACTCCAGGCTCTTGTCAGCCTCACGGCAGTGAGCCCTGTGGTACCTGCAGTATGGCAAGTCGGGTCTCTTGGCATGGCGCTGCTGCCCCAAAGAGCCCCCTCACCAGGCTGCAGGGTACCCAGAGGGTCTCAGCCCTGGCTCCTGTGGGAACCCACCACAGGCACACCAGCTGCTGCCCTTTCCTGCAGCCTAAATAGCTACTTGGACAAAGAAATATCCCTGTTTCAGCTCAAAGATGTTCCCCAACTGCATTCGCAGGCAGGAGGCTGCTGCCAGACCTTGGACTGCCATCTCTGCACCTCTGCTATCTCCAGGTAACATCTACTGTGCCTGCAGAAGTCCATGTCCCCTGCCTGTATTGGCTCGTCCCTTAAGCAAGGCTAATTAATCTCGCCTGACTCTGCAGTGTTGGGATGCTTCAAAATCTGTGGTTGCAAATGCTGCATAGTGAGGTGACAAGGGTTATTTCATCACTTGTTCATTCCTTGATGTAACAACCTTTTCTCAATCCAAATTTGCAGTCCTTGAAGATGGCTCAGCAGGCCATCTTATGAGGAATATAACAGTTAGTAAGACATTACCATCTCGGCACTGCTCCCCCTTCCCTCCCTCACACACGTCAAGGCTGTGTGTGAGGAAGTGGGGTTGCTCACGCACACGTTGGGCTGAATCAAGCACAGGCTGCCCCCACGCCTGTCGCCCACCCAGCACCACCCCGCTGAGAGATGAGGCTTTCGCACCTACACAAAGGAGAGGGAGGCTGAGCACTTCTCCATAAGAGGGAAAAATACGTGCAGGTTTAACAAATCTCCTGTGATGTTCAGCTAATGCCAAGGGGAGAATCTATTTTTCTGTTACCCTGTGGGTTTCTGTGCTTTGGTATGCTGCTGCCAGAGCCCCCCCCCAAAACTGCTCCCGCTCCTACAGAACTTTCTGCAATGTGGGGGGAAATAGAGGTCCACCAAAGGATGATCTATTTAACCCATTCTTCCACCGAAGGGGACAACAGAGCCAGGGGCTGACCCCCTCTCCTGCTTTGGAGGGGTAGCCCCTTGCTAAGTACCACTGGCCCCAGGGAGACGTAAGGCTGGGGCCAAGGTCAGGGCTCAGGCTGTGAGGGAAACACACCTGCATTGCTAGAGTGCAGGGGGTACCTCTTCCTCCTATTTCACGGTTGGCATGTGAAGTGATGGCTCTTTTTCAGTAGCTGTTAAGGGAGTTTACAGAAAAGGGGATACAAACTAATGAGGAAGCCTTTTTTTTTTCTCCTCCCTGTGGCAGTCATCCTTGTTGCATGAGACACCTTTGAAAATACATTTAGTGTCACATTACTCTGCAAAGTGAGAAAGCATTTATTATCCTAACTTAACAGTCAGGAACAAGAGGAAGCAAAAGATCAGGTTGTGCTCTTTATTTTTTTTTCAAGTGACTGCTTATTTTGGACATCTCCATTTCTGACTGTCTGGCTTCAGACAGCTGTCCTATTCTGGTTCTCCCCCAAGGGAAATGGCAAGGATCATACCTGAAGCAGCTAGGAGCACTGACTTATCTACCTGGGATGTCTCATAGTCACCCACCATCTGGCCTGTGAGAGGGTACTGGGCTTTCCATCATCTCCAAGTCCCCTGGAGCTCTTGTGAGACTGAGATGCGTGTAAGAATCCACCCAGGATGATTTCAGCTAGTGTAAGGGAAGGGCAGCATGGCTGCAGGTCTTACAAGGCACCGCAATGCAGCAGGTGCTGAAGTCAGTGAGGAAGATGTATGACAGTGTCTATCAATGCCATAGGACAGGAGTTCCCAAACTGCAGCTTATGGCCTGACAGAGGTTTTCATCAGGGACCTTCCTGGACGCTTTAGAGGGCCTGGAGGATCCCTCAAGTGAGGAGGATATCCCCCTTTGCTCCCATGTCCAAACTCTCATGAGAGTGGCAAGGAGTATCACAGTATCACAGTATCACAGTATGTTTGGGATTGGAAGGGACCTCAAAAGATCATCTAGTCCAATCCCCCTGCTGGAGCAGGAACGCCTAGGTGAGGTCGCACAGGAATGTGTCCAGGCGGGCTTTGAATGTCTCCAGGGAAGGAGACTCCACAACCTCCCTGGGTAGCCTGTTCCAGTGCTCTGTTACCCTCACTGAGAAGAAGTTCTTTCTCAAATTTAAGTGGAACCTCTTGTGTTCCAGCTTGATCCCATTGCCCCTTGTCCTATCATTGTTTGCCACTGAGAAGAGCCTGACTCCATCCTCATGGCACTCACCCTTTCAAAATCCCTTCTCATGTTCTCACAGCAAGTAGCAGCTGTGATAGCCACAGAAGAGCTTCATGTTAAAGACCAAGGATCCCCCTAAGCCATTGAGCCTCTCGGACCAGCAGGATTAATGGCACACACAGCCCACATCCCTGCCAGGCCCTTTGACTCCCAGTCCAAACAACCAGACACCTACAAGCAGCCAGTTCATCACCAGGGCTTCAGCTGGAGTCCAAGGGAAGGCTTGAACATCCAGCTTAGACCCTCTGCATCTTACTTTAGATACTCTGCCATCGCACTTCATTTATGGGAGAGGTGGGAAGGTGATAACATGCTGCCTAGAATGAAAAGAGTGAAGGACTGTGAGTCATTCAAAGCCAGTGCACGCTGCAAACAAAGTATGAAAACCTCCTGACTCCCAGCATTTATTACCCATTACAGTCTCTCATTCATCCCCACTGGGAAAAGCTCCTCTGACATAAAACACCCCTATATTTTGGGTAGACACAAAAAAACCAACAGCTTACCCTGCCCCGAAATTGCTGCTTTTTTTCTCTTGCGATCTTACAAGCCTTTATTTTTGAAACCAGATTTGCCCTCAAAGCAATTGAATTTTCAGAGCAGGTGAGATGTTGGTTTGAATTATTGACTCACACCTTTATGAAGCACACAGGATCAGGAGAGCTGCTGGAAATTTCATGAACTGAGCTCTGTTTGCAGCTCTGCCAGAAAAATGCAGCTCAAGTTTCACTAAATGTGTTCACAGCCTGATGAGTCATTATGGGCCAGGGATAATATAAAATAAAACCACAAAGTGATAAACAGTGGAGTCATTTAAGTAACTCCGAAGCAGAAGAAATCCTATATATCATGAGTAAGGCCAGTCTAATGACAGATCCTCAGTAAGGGAAATGACCTGTGAGCTGGCCTATAAGCTCTGCACATCTGTGCTCTTCAGAAGTGCAGGAGGGGTCCAGAATCAGCTCCAGTTTCTCGATTCCCAGGTTAACCCACATCATCTGCATGGACAAACCACAGAGGGAAAGGGGCCAGGCAACTCTGCAGCGATCCTTCTGGCATATATATGAGCTGCAGGAGTAGCCATTAAGCAAAGCCCAGTGACAATCGCGTTGTTGGTCCCACTGGTATTGCTGTCATATTTAATATTTAACCCACCTTATAAAGGAATGGAAAAAAGCAAATCAACAAGCGAAAATTTGAGAATGGGGAAAAGAGAAAGAGAAAAGTCAGAGCTGCTAAATCAAAATGCTTGGGAGATTTCCAAGTGTTTCCCCTCAAGTTTTACAACTGGATACATTTGTTTTACTGGAATGTGAAATGAAAAGGAATTTCCAACTTGGAAAAGTAATTTTCAACTTAGTTTTTAAATGAAGCATGTGGTCATCAAAAAAACAACAAAAAAAACCTCACAACTTTTTCTTTGGTGTTTTCCCTAAGATAAGGGTAATGTGTATGTTTGGGATAGACTTAGTCTTTTCCTATAATCAGGCTATTTTGCCAATGAATTGCCAATGTCAAATGTCTTTCAAGAGGTATGGAAACTGTCACAGTCTGCTGTCTCTTCACTTGCAGCATCTTGTCCTTTCCCTGCTGGTAACACAGGCAAGATGGGAACTTGCCACAGGCCACCTACACCACTCTATAAATGAGCAAGCAGAGCCCCTGTGACTGGCACTGCAGATTCCTGTCAAATCCCCAGAGACTAGCCACGACACAGCTACTTCTCCAGTGTGAAAAGCAGCTGCATTTGCAAAGGTTGCTGTAGGGAGCAGCTTGTGCGTACTGAGAAGGGGAGCTGCTCTTTGCATGAAAGGGGATGGACTGCCCTGAGCCCATAGTAGGTTTTGGTGGCTGTAGATGGGCAAAAAAAAGTCTTACACACAGTTTGGATGTGGAGAAACAGGCGATCCAAATGTGAGGTTAATATCAAACCATCTGTGTGTAGGAAACAAGAAAGGGTCAGAAAGTCCCTTATTTCTAACAAAAAATTGCACTATTCCTGTGGTGGGAGCATAGAGAGACCTGGCCCCATGGCACACATTGGCTGTGTAAGCCACATGACAAGCACAAAACCAGTGGCTCTTCCCCCCTTAGACCTCTTGCAGGTGCTCCACATGTTGGATGTGCCATGGTTGACATTGCGGAGGACTGTGGGGCTACACCATGGCCAGAACCTGAGTGGCCCCACACGGCAGGTTTTTTCCATCCCATGGCACTTCATGCAATCATAGAATAGTTCAGGTTGGGAGGGATCTTCAAAGGCCATCTAGTACAACCCCCTGCCATGAGCAGGGTCATCTTCACCTAGATGAGGTTGCTCAGAGCCCCGTCCAGCCTGGCCTTGAATGTCTCCAGGGACGGGGCATCTACCACCTCTCTGGGCAACCTGGGCCAGTGTTTCACCACCCTCATTGCAAAACATTTCTTCCTCATGTCTAGCCTGAATCTCCTCTCCTTTAGTTTAAAACCATTACCCTTCATCCAGGCACACGCGTCAATGCACCAGCAACGTGCCCTCCCTATACCCTGGCATGTGTCGTGGGGTGTTAAGAGGCCTTTGTGTAGCCCTGGTCTGTCTTCAGCTGTTATAATCCAGAGTGAAATGTGCACAACAGTGTTCACATTGACTTGAAATAAATCAAAATCAGCATCATATTCATCCTGCCTGCCTCGTGGTAGCAGCAACAAACTAACAAGTACTAACCCAAGGGCTGTGAACATTTTGTTGTTAGCACCACTAGTGATTTATAAGGAATTAAGCAAAATGTTGCTTGTGCTGGTTGGCCTTGATGCAGAAATAGGAGATAAAACGCATCAGTGTTTAGCCACTGCTGCAGGAAGGGTTTGGTGTTGGGGGGAGAGAAGATATTTTTGCATCGTGGTCAAGCGAAAGGCAAATTTCACATGGATTTTAATGTAGACCCATAAATCAGTCCATGTTCCCTCTAAAAGTTCATGGTCCGTAGCAAACATCTCAGTGAACCAGGGCTGAGCTTAGAGATTGTAAAGAAACCTGAAACCAAGCAAGTTTCAACTAATTTCATATTTTGTTGTGAACATTTTGCTCAGGTCTAACTAGTTTGCTTAGGAGTTCAGGCAAGTACAACCGTGTCCTTTGTCAGAAAAAATTGCTCTGAGAAATCAAACACACCACACAAAAAGTAATTACAAAACATCTTTACCTAAATCTAAATTGTTCCCTGCTCTGTGTTCATTGTATTGCTTGGGAAAGTTTCAGTTAAGGTAAGGATTCAGCTTTCATTTTGACACCTGATTTTTATTTGTTTGTGATTTCTCCCCCTCAGGAAACTCAGTGTGTCTGCCTTAGCAGCTGCACGGCTTGCTTGTTTTTGTTCAGGGAGGCATAATGGTTTCAGACACACGTTAGTCAAGCAGTCAGGGGAAAATCTTCTCTCTCCTCATTGCAAAATAAAAACAAAATTAAAAAATCACCTGGTAAGAACAATTAAAATATGCTAGATCTTGCAAACATATTCATATTATTTCCCTGTTTGCCTGTGCCCACCTCACCTTTCTGGTCTTGTAATTGCAGTGGGAGCGCTTTGAAGTAGGAACTACTTTAAAGGTTTTGCTTCATGGTGCTTAAAACACCAAAACACAGTCCCTGCCTACAGCCCACAGCCATGCCCACAGCTGAACTTCCAGGGTGGATTCTTGTTAGGCTGAAGTCCCAGTGGCATTTAACCGAGCAGGTCCATAACACCAGTGCTGATGCCCACAGCACACCCGAAATGCAGCCCTGCGGTGCTGCCGGCCCCGCTGCGTGTGGGCAGGTTGCTGCCTGCCTCCCTGGTGCAGCTGCAGGGCCAGTGAGAAGGTCCAGGGTAAGCCTCACAGCCAGAAATTGTTGAAGCACAGTGAGCCCCAGCATCTTTGCAGCTCTGGCATGCCCGGTGCTGCGGCCAGCGCAGCAGGATCACGGCTCCAGCTGCCTGTATCATCCCTGGCCACCTCGTAGAACCAGCACTGAGGAAGCCTGTAATAAAACACTGGAAATAGCCTCATAGCTGCAAAATATTTTCCTCCTTTAGCAAAGCACAAACCTTCCCACCAACAGCCCAAACAGGCAGCCCTGCCCCTCTCCACTGCCACCAAATTGCACATCAGCTTCCAGTTCCACAGGGAAGATGAAAGGGCAATGGGTGATGCACACCCTGCACTCCCTCACCAGCTGAGACTCAAAAGCCCTGGTTCAGGGAGGCTTTCCTCCCATCTGTCCTCCCACTATCACCTCCCTTGGGCACCAGGTGAGGTTGAGGAGGGAAGCGGCCCTCGGCCCCACTCTGCTGGCACCTCTGCTGAGATGGCGCTTTCGCCTCCTGAGCACAATGACGGGCGACTTTCCCCACACCTCCGCAAAAGTTGTTTTTGCAAAGGCTGTCTTTCTTAGCCCGGCATTTAAAAGCAGAAGTTATCAGGGCATAAATCATTCTGTGACTTGTTGCGAAGCCTGTGAGAAGAGATAAATGCAAGACAGTTTCACAAACCGTTGTGAGAGGGAGGAGGAGGGAGAGGGCAAAGAGCGGGAGTGGAACAGGGAGCCACAGCACCAACCCTCCTTGGATTATGTCATAGGTCAGCCCAAAGGATGCAAATAAGATTGAAAAGCTGTTTCCAAACTTTCTGAGGCTGGCTAGAACTACACATACCCGTTACAAAGCTAGGAGTAATAAATATCACGCTCACAGAGAGCATTACATCATGAAAAGGGAAAAGCCAGCAGATGAACTCATACCATAAAACCTTGACTTGGTTCCCAGCCAAGCCCAAGCAGACAACCCCATTATTACAGAGTTGATAGAGCTCCGCAGGTTGGTGCAGCTTCACCCTTCCACTTCCCATCACCTCCTCCAGCAAAGACAGCCCTTCCCTGCTCGGTGCTCCTGCAGCCTTGCCAGCAGCCATCCCAGGCACCCATAGCCAGCCACATGGTGCAAAACAACAACCCAGACATCTGGCAAATTTTAAAAATTTCTCCTCTCTTTCCAGCATACTTTCCTCATAGCAGCTCCAGTTTGTTTTTCTAATTTTCCTCGTGAATTTCTCAACCATTAATGGCTCTGAGTGACAGAAATTTATAAGCACAGTGGGTCTGATTCTCATTCACATTAAAGCTCTCATATGTCTGTTAGAAAGCACTGAGCATCTTGAAGTGGGTCTAAATTTCACTTATGACTCTCAAAACACTTTTTACAGCAAGGGGAGAGTTGAAAGTTAAGTCCTTGTCCGGTGTCTGTCTGCTGAGATTCCCAATAGCCAGCGTGGGTGATGCTGAGGAATACTATGACAGGGAAAAGTGGAGTGTGACTCAGATCCCAGTGTCCCCCAGCCCCTCTTACCAGTGTAAGGATAAGACATACAGCAGCCCTTCCCACTATCGGGCCCACCAGCCCTGCAAGGCTACTGGCAGCGAGCCTTAGGCCTGCTGTACGGCTGCAGGCATTGCAGCCCCCAGCCTGTCTCAGCCTCCGCATCTTACGGTCCTGTGACACAGATTTCTCCAGGGGTCTTTCTGAGCACAGATGAAATATTGCAATCAAGATGAGCCAAACTGGCCCGCTGGGGCCTTCTTCTCTCTAATATCTTCATTCTGTCAAAATTATACTTGATCGTGTTTCGTTATTGTTGTTTCTAACTTTCACCTCTGCCTCAGCAATTCCATCTGGTAGGTCATATTCCTCTCTCTGATTGCTTTTTGGATAAAAACATGCTCACTGGGGCCTGCTTGGAATTAGTTTTTCTTTTTATTTCCACTAGACACTCAGCTCAGCCCCATAGTTTCCCTGACTTAACACAGACAGGGTCAACTCACCTTTGCCTTCCTGGCACATGCATTCAAGTGCTGATTCCCATGTGCTACAATAACCCCATTACATTTTTAACAGTCTCCAAGGGGGAGTCATTTACAGGGACTTGAACTGAAAAGTGCAAGTTTTGTATCATCCTCTTGCATGTGCACTTGTGCAGACATTAAATCAGCAATGATTAAAAAAAAAAAATGCTGTCTTGGCTCTGTCCCCAGGACATTCTTCGAAGACTGATGATATACATCTGCCTTAACTGTCTGGGTCTGAAATATTTAAGGACCACTCTCTTTTCCCTCCCATTAATTTCATTGAGTGTCTGGAAATGCTATATTATTTACAATTTTATGCCTGCCTTGTAAGAACACCATCCTAAATAACCTCATTTCCACCTCCCATAATTATAGCAACTTGACCACTAAGGTGTAACGAGTGGTTAAAACACTACTGCCTACTACACAGTTGCCATTTACACCCACTGGTTCTCTGTTATGGTATGACAGGGTGGAAAAAAAAGATTTCCCATCTCTAAAAGACTGTGAAAATTACTCTTTTTTAAGTTACATCTCCGTTTTGCCCTGTGTATGACAGCAATATGCAAAGGTCTGGAGGCTTTCCAGAGTGTGCATGGGCACGGCTTCCATGTAAAAGCTCTTCCAGTCACAAAGATGACAAACTGGCTCAAGGAGAGGAGGACTTGGGTAGCCAACCGGTCAACCAACCAATCAGTTGATGGGTAAACTACAGATACCAGTCCGAGTACGCTTTTTAGAGCTCCTAAGGTGGCGGAGGAAAACAAAACAAAGCAAGAAGTGTTTTAAGGATGATTTTGTCTAGCTAGCTGGTGTGTGGCAACTGCATGTCATGGTGGCAGGCCCCAGTGAGCCAAAATTGAAACCCGTATGGAAGAGACACCAACAGCTAGTGGGACCTGCTCAGCTCTGCATCTCTGCCTATGTGAGCTGAGGCCGAACAATGCACTGGTAAGTGAGCAGTTGGCTTGGACCCCAGCAGAGGAGAAAAGGTACCCCATTTCTGGTGGAAAACTTGAGAAAAGCATGGTCGCCCTCTGATCTCTTCTTCTCACCTCACATTTCTTTCCTCCCTCCTTATTTTTCTCTTCCCTGGACATTCCTGTAGACATCATAGGGAAAATGGACTGTTTCTGACCTTGGTCCAAAAGGCTGACCCTTAAATAGAGATGGGAGAGCTTGGGGAAACAGCAATACGTGCCTTCAAACATTTAAAACCTTCTATTCTAACTGAAAAATACTACCTCTTCCCCAGACAGGACACCAGGTAAATGCAGATGTTTTTTTCTCAAACAATAAACTGAAAAACAGCAATCCCCAATCCATTTTTTATTTTGCCCAACTTCTGTTTCCTCACCTGTACATGTCAATATTTACAAGTTCTACCACTTCTTGGATTATTTATTTTCCCTGGTCTATTTCACTCAGTGAAAAATCTCTCCATCTCGGGATTTGACAGTTTGTTGCTGATATCCATCTTTATTAACTTCACTGCTGCAAATAACAACAACAACATATAGTCATAAAAAAAAAAAAAAAAGCCTCAAGATGATGCTTAAATCTGGTCAAGGAAAAAACTCTCCAAAAATAGCCAGTGGTTTTCAGCAACATACATTTTTTCATGGATGTCACTGAAAGGCACTTCTCCCTCCAGTTCATTAGCAGTCAGTAAATTCACTGACAATCAGCAAGAGGGATGCTGTCACCACACCTGAGGGGATGGTGGGGAGGGTCACTCTTCTCCTCACCTCCTTGCACCGCATGTTCTTTTCTGCTTAGGGGCAGGACCGAAAGGGCTCAGCACTGCCAGGCTCCCACTCGTCACCCCCAGTGAGCTTTGACACACAGGAGCCTGACAGACAGTGACAATCTTTCTAGATCGCTTTTATATTTGGCCTTTGAAGGACAATGAACCACACGGTTTAAAATGTTTCCTGTGGTGTATAATGCAGGACGACAGAAAAGGTTTCTCCCTCTTCGTTAGGTAGACCAGGGCTGAGGCACACCTGGCACACCTCCATTTCGCAGCTCACCACCACCACCAAAGGGCGCATCAAGATAATCCGAACTTCCCCAAGGTGTTTTAGCACTTCTCCCACGGAAATTGTTGCCAAGTGGAGCTACCAGAACAGCTGTGTTGGTGGGTCTCATCCTCTTCAACACGACATCCGCCGACTTGGCTCAAGTGGAGGGTTTGTTGGAGCCTCGCTGCCTTTGCGCCAAATGAATCAGAGCCCACCCCCGTATTACATCCGCACTCAAAATGTGGGGGCAGAGACATCTTTAATCAATCTGGCTAGATCAAGCCCATCCCTTCACATTTTCCCTGTCCTGTGTTTTCAGAGTCAGTGCATAAGCAAGACAGTCTGGCACGCAAAGAACCCTTTAGGCTGGCTCTTTCTGTCTCTCTGTCCAGACTCTACAGAGTAATCTAAAAATAAACAAAGCCTCAAGCCCTGATAGTGCCAAAGATAACCTTCCCACCACGAGCCACCTCCCAGCTGTGCAGGGGTGAGTGCAGCTCGGCAGACAGAGAAGTTAGGGGAGGTGGCGGGGAGCTAGTTTTGGTCTGGGAACACCCACTCTCACATACTCCTCAAGACCCAGTGGGTCACTGCAGTGACCAGCCAAGCCAGTAGTGCCATCAAATTGTTCAGCTGCCATAATACAAACAGAGCTCAAATATTTGTCTGATCCTAATAGGAGACATCCCCAGATTGACAGCAAGCCAGGATGTTGTAAAACGCTCACAGGAACAGCACAGTAGTTCTCTCCTGAGGTTTGCTAGCACAGGTCAGCCGCAGCATTGCAAAAGCAAGCGCTCGTTTTTAAGTGCGGGCACACCTGAGAGAGGGTTCGATTAAACCAGCTGGCATCACACTAAGTCTTAGCCAGGCTGTGTCCCTACTAAACAGACAGAAGAGCTGGCACCCGTGGTTCGCTGCTCTGTTCAGAAACCATCTTGTCACACACTACTTCTGCTGCCATCAGCTTTTAGAGGATCTTGCTCTGTCATATTTTCTCTCTTGCCCACTTGTATCTCTGCCTATTTAAAAGCAGCCACGTGCCTGGATAGAAAAAACTTTTCTGTGAGCCCCTATATTATCCTTTCTTAGCAGGACTGTCTGCACTGTAAGGGACAGAAAGCCAAAGGGCCTGGCTTGCATCCCAGCAGCATGGGCTCATGCAGGCCGACAGGTCGTATTATAGCACAATGTATATGTTTCCAGTTTGGCAGACGCTCACTCCAAAGGGGTTTCCAAATTTCCGCTCTAGCCTCCTGTGACAGCCTTGGATTAATTTTGTCTGGAACAGAAGATTTATTGCCTTCGAGTCACTGTGGTTCACTTATCTGCTCTACATCTTGAACCCAAAGTTCAGGTGGCATTTAGCTGTCACCCTTCTTATCAATTCACTGTGGGAATACCGTGGCGAGACCCTATTTCTTCACACTGACTGTGCATCTCCTCTTATCTTTCTGACTTTCAGCTGTGTCAGTCCTACCAGGAAGCCCTTTTGAAAGGACAGCTGTGGTTGCGTTGGTCGTAGGAGGTTAACAGTATGGGTGGTGAGATTCACAGCACTCCTGATGCTTCCTCTGAGCATTTCAGGCGTGCTAAAGCCAAAATTTAGCAACAAAAACTTCCAAGTTTTTTTCTTTTATTTTCTTTAATGAGATCAGTTTGATACCCAGGGGCCTGACTCTGCCTCAGTGGCTTTAGCTCTGGTTTATAGCCAAAGTTTAGAGAAATCTTTTTTCCTGTTCCCATTCGGATGCAGCTGAAATCCCACCAGCATGGTCCATCCTGGGAGCGGGCTGTGTCTCCGTGCCCTGAGACCTGGCGCCGGCCCAGATGGCAGGAGCGCTGTGAGAGAGGCCACTCTCGCACGGTTCTCACCAATTTGGGCAGAGGTTAGTTCGCAGGATTTGGCATCTTCGGACCCGAGCCTAGGCAATTCAGACTTAAATCTGTTGCCTAAACCCAATTTGGATCTAATTGTAAATGGCTCCAGACAGCCCTGGAGAGCGTGGGAGATTCTATCCTTTCTGCTTGAGAAAAGCTACTCCAAATGCTGCGTTGTCAGGTAGCCCATATGTTTGTGTATTTGCCTGCTCGCTTCCCCAGTCCCTCTCTGATTAATTTCTTGATGAATAGTTACGTCTGGCCTCAGTGACAGGTCGTTCCCTCCAGCAACACTGCTTGGGGACACCCATAAGCTGCTTGGTGAGATGAGTGATCGTGGGAGGGGGAGGAAGACAACGACCTAAAGCTCTTCCCCCTTTGGGACTGCCGAAGACACTGCAGGGCTGTGGAGGAATTTTCCACTGAGATGGAAAGTTTCCCCATGCTTGAGCACAGAGCCATCTGAACAACACACACCAGGCAGGAGAAGGATGAGTGGTCCATTACTTCCAAAAGCGAGGTGCTCGTGGTGGCTGAGGATGCAATGGGTTGTGGTAATTTATTATTTTAAATGGAGGGTTTATTTCAGGAGCTCAGCATTTTATTTCCTAACCTTTATGACTCATTAAGTCAGGTGAGCCACCTCTATTATTTACTTACACTTTTATATTTCAAGGCCAGATCCTAAATTGATATTTGTATCAGCTGAGCACCTTCTAAGGCCAAGCTTGCTCATTTGTCTGCCTGCTTAGCTCAGGATTTATCTTGCATTCATACCCATGCCATCTGAGTGCCTTCCCGACAGTCAGAGCAGCGAGTTTTTGACAATTTGCTTCACAACCAGCATCTAGTTCCTCTCTTCTGTTCTTGTCAATAACTATTGATACACTAACAGGAAAAAAAAAAAAAAAAAGCTTCTACACATCTTGGTTAGCATTTTTGCTTGAAAACACAAATGGAAAAGAAAAAAAATCATAAGAAACTTGTGAAGCTTGAGGAGCGGAAATGTTGCTATGTGGCAAAAAGACACATTGCCCATACACAGAAGAGCTGAGAGAACAGAGAGAACTACTGATCAACATTTTTGAAAAATACATAAGACATGAAAAAATGATGACCAAAAAAGGCCATCTAACCCCTATTTCAACTTTCACATTTCCTTTACATTTGAGAGGAAGGTGGGGGTTTCGGAGATTATATCCCCCACCCCCCAAAGCACTTAATCAGAGATTTACAACCAGTACATCAAAGGAGACTGTGAAATTCCGGCCAGAGAAGCGAACAGCGAGATTAAGTGGATTAGTCTACTGTACAGGAATCCAAGGAATGCAGCCTGCATGTGCTTTTGTTGTGGATTACTCAGCAGCAACATTATGGTTTTACATCTCCCAGAAACATATGGGCATGTGCACTTGTGCAAACCAACAAGAAATAGCAGTCCATAACACGCCACTTTGCTGAACCGGCTGTGCTGATTTCAGCAGATACAGCGTTTTCCAGGGAGAGAAGGAGAGCATCTGAACATTTTGCTGTATCAGTTGAAAATGAAGCAGCAAACAAGCTACTTGTACCAGAAACAGCATCCCTTCAGTTCGCAGGTAAAGACATCTCCCTTTAACCATTAACCATCCACCTGTTAAAGGTCCAACAAAATCCTTCAAGTTCAGACCCTGAAAAACTTTAAGGAAGCTGGGTCCTGATTGAAACTTAGTGGCTCAGATCAATAACGGCCATGGGGGGCAAAATTATACATGACTTTGTACCCTGCTCAGACTTTGGAAAGGGAAGAAGCAGTACGTGATGGCTAAGTGAACAAACTATTACTAGCCAGAGTTAACAGTTTGTATTAGCAGTCAGTAATAAATAATTAATATAGCCCTAGGAGATATAAAGCCACTGACATGGTATCTCACGTTTGGCTCTAAATGGAACTCGAGATAACCTACTTTGAACAGTAATGTGTTCACAGTATGTGGGAATTAACTGCTCAGTGTAATAAGTACTATTGAATTTCCCATCTCTGTGCAGATAAAGGGCAACTACCACCAAAAAACACAGTAATAACAGTAACCGAATGATAAAAAACCAAACAAACCTGCTTTTCACTACATCCTTAAAATGTTATAGGTTAAAATAATCTTAAAAGGGCTTAAAAAACAGCAATTAAATCATTCTATTTCTGTTTTCCAAGACTGCAGCTGAGAAAACGAAAGAAGCCTAAGTGCCATACCATGCTAGCCTTGCTAATAACTCTCTGTGAAAAATCTCATTAATTCAGCCTGGCTCTTCAGATCAGCCGCTAAGACCTTGTATTGTCAGTCATCCTCTGGCCTTTTCAGGATTTTCATAGCCTAACTAGCAGAGTCTCCATGGAAACCATGCAGTCATGCTTTGCACATCCCCAGAACTTTTTGTTCCTGACAAAGCTTGAAAAATCACATGCAGCATGGAGAGTTTAACACAGTGAACTAAACCCTGACCCACACTTATAAATGATAAACCCCAGCATACCGGCTTTATTATAAATGATTTCCTTACAAGATACTTAGCCAAGCCAGCAAAATGCTGAACCAGACAACACAGGAGGAACGCAGCTCCGGAGAGAGGAAACAAACAAACTGAAGTGAAACACACTGAGTTTCAGACTAGTTCTGCCTCCTTTGAAAGCACTGGAGGCACATAAGTATGGAAACACGCAGAGAGCAGGAGGAGCACTTTGAAGTTGCCTTCCCCAAAAATGGCATCCCCGCAGCCCTCCGAAGAGGAGTCAGCTCTCTCTCATGACTGCGCGTCACAACAGTGCTGATTCACTTGTCTGGCCATGCATCCTGGTCGGGAGAGGCAGCAAGAGCAGGAGCTATGTCTCTGGCCCCATGGCTGCATGGTGCTCCCAAGACCCCACCTACACCTGGGATAGCCCTGGCCAAACACCACCCATTCCTCTGGCCCGGGGGCAGGCATTCAGGTCTATTTAGTAAAACTGGTACCAAAGGCAGCAGCGGCACTGCCCTCAAAATGAGATTATCTGGCTTTCAACTGGGAATTGTCAGGCTTGGAGTGTGCACATGTCTGATGGAGGGTAAGAGTTTGGTGACCCACTCAACAGTCTGGCTGCCCCAAGTCTGGACACTCCCCACCAGGCTCTGCTGGGATGACCCAGGGCAGTGGTCACTGCTTACACTGACCCTCCTCCTCCTCACTGCTGCATGGAAGGAGAACTCACACTGGCAGCATGGCTGTCCAATATAAAGTATTGATTATGGCCAGCAGGGCACTGATGAGCAGCCAGTCACTGCGTCCAGGAACGAGTCCATGGAAAGTCCCATCGCATGGCCAACACCTGGTTGTCACTTGTTCCTTGGCACTGCAAGATCCTTGTGGTGTTTTTCCTTTCTCCTCCCAAGCAGTGCTGTGAGTCCATGCTCAGGGAAGCAGTTGCACCGAGATGCTCCACACAGGAGGACCAGTGAGAGTCAGAAGGGTCACAGGCAGAGAAAGAGTCACTGCAGGCCAAACACTTCGCCGCAGTAAATTCTCAGTGCTTGTGCAGATGAGCAACCGCCTGTTCAGCACAGTGTCTGGGTTTGTGAGAAAATAAGTGACTCATAGCTGAGGGTCATGCTGTAATCTGGGAGGACTGCCAGGGGAGGGAGAGAGCCGCACTCAGCCTGATCTGTGATGAGCTCACTTCTTACGTGGGGTGGAAGACGCAATTCACCACAAAAGGATCAGAGAGCCTCGAGTGGGCTGAACCCGTCATTGGGGAGCTGGCAGCTGCACGCTTCCACCCCTGAGTTGCAAAGAATGAGTTTAGGATTAGGAAGTTAGCCTCACACAGGACAGCTCAGGAGGTATTTGGCACATGCAGTCCCTCCTTGGTGGGATGTAGGAGGTCAGAGCAGGCTCTGTTTCCATGGGTTTCCCCTGGTGCGTCACCACAACGGATGAAAAACATTTCCCTATCTTCTCCTTTGCCAGCAAGGAGTGGTACATGATCAGCAGGAAGCCTTGTATCTCCAGGGCCTTTCAGAGAATAACCACAGGCATTGGACCCAGCATGGTGTTGGGACATGCAGGCCTGATAGGTGTTGCCCAAGCTGACCAGTACCCCATGGGGCTGGCTGTGTACAAGCTAGCAGTATTACCTTGCCACTGCTGTTCTTCAGTGAGTGGCATATGCTGGTGCTCTCTCTCAGTGCCATCCACCGCCAGTGCCAACCATCTGCACAACCTTCCAAGCAGCTGACGCTTGGCTGTGGAGTGTGCGAGCAGCTAGGCTACCTGAATGGTGGAAAAAGCAGGTCCTCACCCTCAGATGGATGTCCAGTCCCACTTCCCTGAAGAGGACCTTGACTGTGCCCTGCACACTGTTTGCAAGGCCAGAGGAAACAGATAGTGCTGTGCTGAATCACAGAATGTTAGGGATTGGAAGGGACCTCACAAGATGATCTAGTCCAATCTCCCTGCCAGAGCAGGAACACCTGGATGAGGTTACACAGGAATGTGTCCAGGCAGGTTTTGAATGTCTGCAGAGAAGGAGACTCCACAACCTCCCTGGGCAGCCTGTTCCAATGTTCTGTCACCTGAGTGAGCCTGTGTGGAATCACAGCCACTACTTGCAACAGCTTCAGTTTATTCGTTTGTCCATGAGGACTGAGAGCAGCAGACCTCAAGGGACATCCCTGAGAGGTGATTTTATGCAAAAGCCTTGATGGCTGCCTTCTGTGCTGTGAAATTGTACGTGTTGAATCAAAAACAATCAAACATCTTCTTTGCATATCTTGCTCTGATCTCTTATTTTCTTCAGTTTTGCCTCTCTTGCAGCCAGGGCCAAGAGCCTCTGGCAGCCCAGGAACCATGGCAGTCTGAAGCACTGCCTTGAAGGCCCCAGAAATTATAATGGCTGCTTACTTGCTGAATACAGTGTGAAATACAACCCTCTCCAAAAGGGCACATGTATGGGGCATGCAGGCACCCAGATCTTTCTTTGAATCTACAGAAGGAAAAGGGAGGCCACTGAGCTGACTTTGGGAGGTCCATAGTGAAGGACAAGCAGAGACATGACAGCAGAGATTACACAAGGTCCAAATGAAAATTACCTCCTTCAGGATCTTCTCAACAAATTTAAGCCAGGAACAAACACAAATCTCCGTTCAGCAAGTTTTGTCATAGGGCTCCTGTGGTTTTGATCTAGCGTAGATACCTTACAATTTTGCAGAAACACAGCCTGACACTCCCTGTAGATATGGGCAGGCTGCTATTTACCATTTCTCTGACTTCACTTCCTCAATCTTGACAACATGAATAGCAGATACTTTATCAGGCCCTTCATAAAAAACATTTATTGGTAAAGCACTTGAAGAGCAATATGTGATGGCCATCCTCCTCCATTTCCCCCTGAAAGCAATAGGAGCTACCAATTTTCAAGTTAAAGTTTCATCAATGTTTAGGTTCTATGAGAGTTAAAAATTATCCTAAATTGAACCACCAGCTAAGCAAACAGATGATAAGCTTTTAGTGAACTCAGGAATAGTATAGTGATAAAACCTTCCATGTACTTTGTCTGCAGGTGTGCAATGTTTATTCTCTTCCATGAAGTTGTAACTGAGCTTTGCAATTGGCTTCACGGTGATTCAGTTACCATAAGATTTTGTTGGGGTGTAATTTGGTCCCTATTTGGCTAGGCAAAATGTAAACAGGTCTACTGAAAACCCACTCTGAGCTATCTAGTTTTTCACTAGTTCTGCTAGCGGTCAAAATTTGCATCACAACTCTATGAAGTCCAGTGACAGTCATGCCCGGCCCACCTTTATTATGAAAAAAGTCTGAATAATTTCCCCTGTTAGAAGAAAAATTATTTTCCTTCCACACCTTAGATTCTTTACAGATATTTTCATTAGACAGGAATGAAGAGAGAAGAGAAACTCTTCACACTAGCTCCAAGGAGAGCCTCTGGGTCTTGCATAATACTTTGAAGCTAGCGCTCATTTCCAAACAGCCTCTGACCACACAAAGATTTGAAAACCCATCACAGCAAGTCGACAGTGGGATGACATGTCTTCTTCACCCACTTCAGATACCATCCTTCCCCTGCACACAGCCTCACTAATATTCACGTGTGAAGGAGGTTTCTCACCTGCTATGCACATCCAGGAGATGTGGACACTGCTAGGATACTGCTTAGGGTATCTCAAGTAATATTTCAACAGTGAAAAGAGAGTTGCTCCTTTCTAAATATTGGTAAAAGCATAACAGCTCAAGCACTACGGAGTCAAAAATCAGAAGCTGAGAGTTAGTTTGCACTTGTCTAAAAATACCATTAAAAAGCAGCTCTCCTGAGTCTAAGAAATCTGTTTCATAGAATCATAGAATGGTTTGAGTTGCAAAGAACCTTAAAGATCATCCAGTTCCAATCCCCCTGCCATGGGCAGGGACACCTTCCACTAGACCAGCTTGCTTAAAGCTCCATCCAAACTGACTTTGAACACGTCCAGGGTTGGGGTGTCCACAGCTTATCTGGGCAGCCTGTTCCAGTGCCTCATCACCCTCACAGTGGAGAATTTCTTCCTTATATCTATTTGTCTCTTCTCTGAGGAAAGGCTGTAGGCTAGACAAAAATATATTTCTGGTAAGTTCTTCTATAGCTATAAAATCCACGTCCCTCTTTCCAGTTGCATGTTCCCATCTCAGCGTCAAAAAGGGTATTCAATCGGAAGATGCTGGTAGGAATTTGTATGCCAAGGAGAAGCACAGATCCAAGCTGGAGATTAATGCTGAACACGCTCTGAGGACGCTGGGCAGCTTACAGTGTGTAGTTGGCATGTTGGACTGATGGCTGAAAATTGGGCCTCAGCTTTCAGGCCCTCGCCCCCTAAGCAAATGCAGCACCAAGACACTTTGAAGACAGATCTGGTCTTCAGAAACAAGGGAAAACAAACAAAAGAAGATGGAGGGAATCTTGAAAAATCACATATTCTTTTTGCATTTCACACAGAGGAGGTTTCTTGTGGGTTTCAACACCCAGCTGCTTCCAGGAACAGAACAGACATGCACGTGCCTGCAAAGCAAAACACAGCTGGAGAGCTAATTTTAGCCCTACCAGTCTTGGCAATGTCCCTTTAACAAATGAAGAATGTGCAATTTTCATGCATACGTACAAACACCAAATTCTTACTGTTAATTTAGATAGTTTTTCATGCAGTTTGGCCCAGGTACCACCAGGTGAGCCTGTCACCCTGAAGTATGTTACTTTTAGCTGGATGGTAAGATTACCTCCTCCTATTCACCATGCAGTTCTAATTTCTGCAAAATCCACTGGAGAATCCCTCAGAAAACAGATATTCCTCAGCAGAAACTAAAATCTGGGTTTCAAAAGTATTTTCTGGTGAAATTCACATACATTCATCCATTGTAAGGCTGCTGAGTGATTCAACATTTTCTTTCATTAAAGAAAAAGTGGTCTTCCTCATTCCTTCAAAGAAACAAATGCTAACATTTAAGGAAAGAAATAACAGGCAATATGCTTGTACTTAGGACTGAATTTCTGAAAGAACAAAACCACGAGTTGCAGCAAAGGTTTATAGGGGAAGGCATTATCTCTGTTAAAATAAGAGTTTCCCATTCTGGTTCTGTTTATGCTATAGATGGGAAGACCTGTTTGGTCTTGGGTTAAAACCCAAGAGTGTTCTGGGTTTTAAACCTTTTACCTGAACCAGACAACACTGGAAATGCTACAGAAGATTTATCTTTTGCTTATAATAAGAAAACTAACTTTTAATCAGAATTAGCCAAATGTTCTAGTACCTGGATTGGGTTAGTACGAGGATTCAGAAGAAGATGAGGCAAACTTATAAAAAACACCTGGTTTTGCCTATCTCCAATTTGTTGGTACTTCCTGCCCCTGTCAATGCTTACTCTCATTTCCCAGGAGAGGCACTCATTTTGATTTTCATGGCACAGGGACATGGCCTCTGGTACCAAAGGGCTGGTTCGGAGCACTCCAGTTACAACCTCCTCACCCTGTTCTCTACTGAAGAATGACATCAAAGCACCCTGTAAGTTTTGCCTATGCAAACCATCCTTCTTGCATCACTGAGGTCCTCTCAAAGACAGATCTGCTTAGTCTCCCACTCATGCATGCAACCAAAACAAAAAACCAGACTTTATTTTCTCTATTGCCACTTGCCAGTTCATCTAATGTGAGGAACACTCTCTGTTCACAACAGTATGAACAAAGGCAATAGATTGATCATCTCGTAGCTGAAACATGGAGCAAGTCCAACGATAACGCTGACAAGCTGTGATCAAGGACACTAAGCATTATGCAGAAAAGATAATACAGTGCCTTTTGTCTGCTCAACACAAATTAAACTAAGAAAGTGACTGGAAAATGATGGACTTCTTCCCTAGGTGATACATCTGCATTTTGAGGAATTGGGTAAAATCAAAAGCTAGATGTGCAACTCTTCTATATGCCCTGCTAGTTCCAGTTCAGGCTTGTTCCAAACATGTTTATCAGACACTTTTGTAAACTCTTCTCAGACGGCTAGGTAATAACTTGCATGACACCAAAGGTAATCTCAAATATATCTTTCCTTCCCTTTTCATCTTCCTTAACACCAGAGGCATCCATCTCATCATTTATGTGAGAAACAGACTAGATAATTTATGGAAACAAAAATAGTCTACAGAACCGAAATAAAATGCTTCAATATGTGGCAATAATAATGAATGAAATAAATTCTGTCATCACACAGACATAGAGTTTTACAAAAAAATGTGCCTGCACCCAGAGCATATGAAAATATTAATTCCATGTGAAACCACCTCCCCAACAAATCAGATAACAAAAGCAGACCCTTTTGACAGTCCATGTGTTAAGAGATTTCAGGATTAAGCAATGCCTTCATCCTTGTAAAATGCTATTACCTAATTTGTCTCTAATAGACAGGAGCATTTCACATGACAGCATGCCTTCATCAGGTAAAGCAATGCTTGAAATAATCTGAAGCATGTATTCTAATAAAAGTTGCAGTTCAGCTTTGTTTCCAGCAAAATTAAAAACAAAGCTGAAAGAAATGTAGTTATTTAATGTTGGTTTTCTGCAGTTGTGATCATTAATCTAGCAATTTGCCAGATACAGCAAATATTGAGAAGCATCTCTTATTACTACCATCTCCCCTGAGGTGCAATCTCCCAAACCTGATCCAGCTTGCAAGACATATTTCTTTTGAAAGGGAGTGCTGAGGCAGGTATGTATGCAAAAGTTTTCTGCTAATCAACCAGTCACAGACTATTCTTTAAATCTAGCAGATTTGAAAATTTCATTCAAAAATCTGATTAACAAACAACTACAAATTTCTTTTCATATAGAATTTCAAATCAGCTCAAGATGACATGGCATTCCTGAGTCACTGTGAACCATGTGTGTAGTGAAAACACTACACTGAAATTACATGCACCAGTTTAAACGAGAAGCCTGGTCCAAAATTCAGATCAAAAATTTAAATATGCCAGCTATTTGGGTGGTTCTTCTTAATACTTTGATCTAGGCTGTTGGAAGATAATTTCTACAACTAGTTGTGGTGAATATTAGGATTTGGCACCTATTTTGCCCAACGGGATGCATACAAAGGTACTGACAGAGCTCAGTAAAAAAAAAAAAAAAATTAAACTTGGTGAGGATGCTGAAAAGAGAGTGAAGAAACATCTAAGGCTGAACTTTTTTTAAATTAAAAAAATGTTCCATTGGTTTGACTGCAATCATTTCACTCAAGCCTAAACAAAAATTCTGTTATATTTTTCGTCTCAACTTATTTGAAAAAAAAAAAAAAAGGGTTTATTTTGCAACAAAAATGATGACTTCAAAATGAAAAAATAAACATTTCTATTTCTAAATGTGTAAGTAGGAAACATTTCGCTTTTTAAATGTTGAAATGAAAAGTTATAAAGTTATTTTTAGGAGTCTAAGGGTGTCCTTTCCCTTCCCTTCCCTTCCCTTCCCTTCCCTTCCCTTCCCTTCCCTTCCCTTCCCTTCCCTTCCCTTCCCTTCCCTTCCCTTCCCTTCCCTTCCCTTCCCTTCCCTTCCCTTCCCTAGCAGTAGTGCAGCATGTCAGTTCCTTCTGACAGACAGACTCACAGTCAGATGGAGGCAGCCAAGAGCACTGCTCATATTTCAAACAGATTTTCTCCAAATAATCACTCTGTTAGAGGAATTTCAAGGTACAGCTTGGTACCAAATGACACTTTCCTTATTAATTGTGTCCTTACCCAAAAGCAATAACCTAACCCAAGTAATTTTTCACAAATATGAATGAAACGTGCGCAGCAGGATTGTGACCAAGTAAGTTCCAGTTTTTGCTAGTGCTAACGTTCTGATTCATGGGCTCTGTAATTTTGTCCTAGGCTTGATGGACAGCTGCTACAGGGTTGGCATAAGATGACATGAAAAAAAAAAGGCAAGTGGCTGGTTTAGGATCCACGAGGACACATGAAGAGTTTGGTGGAACCAAGTTTTTCCAAAGCTGGGCCCAAGAACTTCTTACAGGAGAGGTATCCTCAGGCTTTCATGTATGACCAACCACGTTCTTACCAGAGAATTTGTTTTGGATCCTAATCAAATAGTTGAACCACACTTTGGCTCCTCGGGTTTTATTAGATTAAATTAAAGGACTCCATATATCCAAAGGAGGCCTCCACATGTGAACTGAGTGTAAACCTGCACTATGTATGGAACCACAGTGCCAGAGGTTAGCATCACCCATGTATTGGCACAAATGGGTTATTAACTTCAAGAACATAATTATGTCAATTTAAATGTCAACATTGTTAATGATGTCACTGCCTGTTATTTTAGCAGAAGCATCCAGTTTCCGTGACTTGGGAATTTGGGTTTGCATGTCTCTCATTTTGTCTTTGGTCCTAGAAGGCAGCCCAGACATCTTCAGTTGCCAAAATTTCTAACTTCCACTTACGGCTTTGGCATCTCTCCATGATACATTTTAATTTATTCTATATCTACTTGCCAGCCCATTTGAAATCATCAGTTTAGAAGCAGCATAAAATTAATGTCAAATTAGACAACAAGGAAAGCCGTACCATTTGTTTTGCTCCCTTCTCTGCTCATTCAATAAAAGAAGCACACAGCTTGTTATCTGCTGTAGTCGAGGATACTCGATCCCTGGACCTCACTGCAGAAGGCAATTTGCCATCAGATAAAAGGGAACATGGGTTTTTTTTACCCTAGAGAAATTCCTGGTGAATTCTGGTCACGTCAGTAGGGATTTCTTTCCCAAATCGGTATTTTTTTAATGTGTGTAATTTTTCCTTTTCCTGTGTTATGGCTCTACCCTTCTGTTTTTATAACCTGCAGGAAGCATATTTCAAAAATATTTATTAGCTTATTAAATCAAATTACCCTTGCTCCTGCTGGACCAAGTTTTATAGATTGCCCACAAAAAATCAAAGAGCCAGTGCTGCAGCGACAATTTGTAGTGATGGCAGAGAAAACTAGTTCTTAATCTTTTTAATTAGCAATTGAAAATACTTCAGTTTACTAAACCAGAAACTATTGGCAAGAATTGCTCTGTCTGTTCAAGTTATGTGGCTCAAGACTGGAAAGGTAAGCAGTCTCAGGGAAGATTAGCCAAAATGAATAAGTGTATGTGTTGAAAGCTCCTAGCAAAAATGGTCAACAATATTGACCTGTAAATACTTGTAGCCATGCTTTATATTTATGAAGTCATTCAGATAAATGAGAGAATTTAATATTCCTCTTTCTGCTGTTTCTTGTCTGTTCGTGCACTCAATGAGCTTGGATAAGGAGAAATGCCTCTCTTGAGCTGCCTACCACAATGTACAATGACAGAGTTCAACTTGTTGTGTGGTCAGCTGCCTACAAACCCACCTACCCTCACAGGGTAGTTGAACTATCACACTGTGGATTTATTTCACCGCTAGTGAATGCTTTTGTCATATTAGTTAAATTAACATTTAAACGCCTTTTTTGTATTTCAGATGAGTTCAAAATATGATAGGATATATATTTGCACTGCATTTATTTTTAAATTAACATTTATATGCTGGAGAACAAAGAAAAAATAAGTAGTAAGTCTGGGAAGATGCCTTAAGTCCTCAAGGTGCTGTTCAACTTTTTATATATACTGTTTGTGTCTATATATGCATACACACATGCACACATCAATATGATATCAAAGGATCTCCAGGAGTCCATCACAATAGCAACAAGAAAAGCGAATTTGCTAACACTGCAAATTTTGCACTCAAATTCAGCATTCCCAAACTGTCTGGGAGAACAGTTCCTGAATGCTGGACTTCTGTTGAGCTGATTACAAGCAGGCTCACCAATTGCAAAATTAAAATTGATTTTAAAAAATGCTTACACCTGCACCCACTTGGAATTTGGAAGAAATGAGATGTAGGGATACAAGTTGTATTTATCTCTAGATTTAAGCCAAGAAGATTGGGGGCGAGCATCCTTCTGGTTTTTTGCATTTTCCCACTATTTAATTTTTATATTATGAATTCAGGTGTTGTGTGTTTTCACTGCAATAAACTCAATAAACAAAGTTGGTTAAATTAAGAGTTCTGCAAAGTTTTGAAAACTGAAAATTTGAGGCTTCAAAGAAAGACCTTCTTACTTTTCTTTTTCCTGACCCTTTCTGTAAATGCATTTCAGTATTTAGCTGCTTTATAAACCAATCTTAGATGACATTCTTGATTTGAAAATCCAACAGCTTAATAAAGAGCAGATACAAATCCTTTCTTCAGGCCTTGCAACAGGCCACCTTGGGCCAACGGCCAGTGCACCCGGCCAAGTTGGTTGTTCAACCAGCCCCTGCAAAGCTGGTTAGAGCTGGAACCTGCTTATCCCACCAAAAAAAAATTACATCAGACCCGCTAGTATAAAATCTTATTCTGAATAAAACATCAGAAGAGAAAGGGCTGAGTCCTTGGGTGGATAAACCCAGCCAGCTTGGTGTCCTGGGCTGGAGCACAGGTTCTTGGGGAAGCCTTAGCACACCGGAGTGACAGCGGGTGGCATGGCAAAAGCCCCACCCCAAGGACACCCCTGGAGTAAACGCCAGAGAGAGGAAAAGAACTGCAGGTATTCAGGGTTATCCATTACGTTTTCCTGCATCCCTGTCCTTCCCGTGTATGAGTGGTTTGCTTGTGTGTTGGGTGCCCAGAGATCAGGGGGAGGTTCCCCCAGACTCCCAGGGTCGGTGCAACCAGTGCAGGAAGCAAAATTAAAGCTGACACCAGTCAGTCTGGTGTTACAGCCCTCTGCATTCCTATTGATCTGAAGGCTTAGTCTGCATTCTGGGTTTATCAGCCAGTGGCATCACAACTGCCATCTCTCCTCTCTCATCCTCCTAACCTGGAAAACACTTCTGAGGGTGCTGAGAGACAGTTATCAAAGATCCACTGGCTAAGAAGAGAACAACATGCCTCAGAAGAAAAGCTGCCTGGCACCTTTGAAGAAAGTTTCCTGACACTTTTTCTATTTAATTAAAAAAAAAAAAAAGCCAACCTCAATATATACATGATGTTTCACCTTGCAGATCATTTCAGAACTGCTTCTGACAATGGTGGATTATAATGAACCTCTTATCAAGACGTTGCCAGCTTGAGACAGACAATGTGTGTATGTATACGCACAGATCCCAGTCTTGTTAACATCAGAGAGTGAAAGGGATGGTGTGCGGGAAGATTTATTGCAACGAATTATCCACATTCACAAAACAAAGCAAAACAGCCCTGCATCTTTTGCACAGAGCTTTTTGCTCCTAATCGGCTCGTAAACTGGGAGAGCTGACCCAGGGAGTAGGGTTGATGAAAGGGTGATCTGGCTGGATTTTGCTCCATTTGATTTAATTATTCCTCTTCTACAGCTGTCACACAAAAAACTATTTCAAGGAATAAAACAAAAATCATCCCCCCACCAAACGAACAATGGAATAAACCCCAGAAGACTGTGTCAAAACAGGCCAAGTAAGAGCTTTCAGTTTCCTGGGTTACTATTGTAGCTTTAAGGCAGCATAAACATTATCTTCATAAGGGGAGAGAGGGTTTAAACAACAGTCTTGCATTTAGGCAAAACTATAAACTGTCCCTTACATCTTCATACAGCATACTGAGGTGAAAGTATCTGGGCCACAGAGCTCGACTGTGATGTTACCGAGGCTGGCATTTCACAGCAGAAGGCATGGAACCACAGCTGCCATAGAATAGTTTTGGTTGGAAGGAACCTTCAAAGGCCATGTAGTCCAACACCACTCTTGTAAAAAATTTCCTCTTCACGTCTAGCCTGAATTTCCCCTCCTTTAATTTAAAACCGTTACCCCTTGACCTTTAGTACCAGGCCCTGATAAAAAGTCTGCCTCCAAAAATAAAGACAAAAGGCACGTGCATCACCATGGGAAAGCCATGACTCCCATGGACACTGTTTGACCAACGTGGGAGCACGGCAATGTGATAGAGGAGCTGCTGACCCCTCTGGGGGCAGGCATGACACACGAATGACAGACACAAAGCATTTGAAGCTGGTTTCCTAAATGCCAGAAGTTTTGTAGAGCAGAAGGGCTGTGACACCCAAGGGGTGTGAGGTGCTACCCCCAGCTCCTCAGTGTGTCCCCCACCACTGTGCAGGTGCAGAATGTACAGACCATTAGAGCTGACATTCCTGTTGCAAATTGCTGCAAGTACACCACATAATTAACCAATATTAATGCAAACAATCTAGAAGGAATTGGAAAGGGATGGTAAAAGAATGTGAAGCAGATACTCTGATACCACATTTTGTTTAACTCTGGAATTTTCACATTTATCATGGCAGGTAGTAGTTTCAAAATGTCATATGTATTAGTTTAGAAATAATTTTAGAACCTCAGTAAAGCTCTCAAAGGGCACAGCTGCACCAGTCATTTCATAGTCAGTATCCATCAAGAAAAATGTTTTTAACCACAAGCACTATATTACCACATATTCAGAATATGTTTAGTCATTAACACGTGAATACAAAGAAATTATTGCCATCGTATTTTCAAAATAGGTAATGGGGGAGTTAATATTTCCCACAACTCTCTTGTATCTGTGTTACTACAGATACCTAGGCATTCAATTGGTTTGTTGCTGCTTGGGGTAGTTGTGCTTTAAAGTTTACAGTGGGATGATTGAGTGGTAAGAAGGGCATTACTGCTGTTATTCATGATACTAACTCTTATTAAGGAGAATTGCCTACAAAAAAAAAAAAGGTAAATCCCAGATATTTTCTGTGAATCTCACAGCTGGGGGATGGGTTCAGATAACACGAAAAACCAAACTATCTATAGATCAGTGAGGTTTTACCTAACAGAAAGTAAGCTCCTTAGCTCAACTGTAATATTTATGATAGGCTTAATCCAGTAAACAGATAAACTGGTATAAGCATGAAAGACCACACAACTGCATGTAGGCAATAAAGACCACACACGTACCACTTTTCAGGCTTAGGGCACTAAGAAAATAAGGATGTGCCAAAAAAAATGTAGACTATTGGACTGAACAAATAAATAGTGGTCATTAGCCTTGAATAATGGACCACGAATCCAAACAAATAGTCAGACTTAACAGGCAAAAGCTTCCACAGTTTATTTTAGCGTTGCTTTAACATCATTTTTGTGCTAACATAATGGGTGAAATCGTAATTCCTTTCCAATCTATAGAAGGTTTTCTCATTGATTTCTTTGGGGCAAGAATTTGACCCCATGATTTATAGCATACAAGATCTATAGCAGTTCTTAAAACCCTTATGTGAATATACTCCAAAGTCGAATAAATACAACCCAAGTAGTAAAACACAAGAAGCACAACTAAGGAAGACAAGTCCATATTAAATACACAAACTCCAAGGAAAAAAGGTCTTGCTTTAAGCTTAATTTAAATGATTGAGGGAGACCCATGCAGGTATTGGAAAGTTCAGATTCTCCTTTCTAAAACTTTCTGTTAGAAATACAGTGCTAAATCTTGTAGATGTGAAAGGTGCTAACTGGCTTAAATAGCACAAGTTTACTTTGGAAATCCATACAAAGCATTCTTCTGAATTCTGTTTTGGAGTAAAATGGTTTTAAACCTCTGGTCCTTGAGCTCTGTAGGGTTAATGAGAGATAATTGAAAAAAGTAAATAAATTATGAGAGACCTTAAAATCCCTGTGCCTGTACAGGGACTTTCTTTAAAGGTAAACAAACTGAAAAAGAAGTTGCAAAGCACTGAAGTAGTTTAAACACAGAAAAACACAGGACAGTCCTATAGCTTTTTACTCAGCCATATTACATAATTCCAATGACAATTTCTGGCCTCATCATTTACATGTAGCATAGGCAGTGATATCCTAGGACATGTAAAATCCTACTGTTATTGCACTATTCCACGTGTCTAATTAAACCTTATCTACCTAAAGTGCTTCAACATTACTGGATATATGTAAGTGAGCAACTTGATATTTGCATAGAGCTTTGTACATTCAAAAAAGCTTTGCATACAATAATGAAGTACGCTTCACAAATACCATGCACAGGAAGCCAAGTCATCATGAATCCCACTTTTATAGGTAAGGAAATCAAAGCAAAGACTTAGATGCTCATGGCTATGCAAATATTCATAAAAGACAACAGAAGTTACAGATCCGTAATGCAGCACAATTCATGCCAGCTGCCCATCCCTCATTTTGGCAGAAAACTGTCACACACAATAATGCAACATCATGTATTTTACCCAGATGTTCAAAGGGGCAGAGAAGAAGCACACTGAAACTGTACATGGTTTAGATGACCACATACAGCAGCAATAAAAACTTTTCAAGTGTGGTACTTGCTGCATTTGCGTAAAGACAAATCAGGTTCTGCATTTTTTAATTAACCAGTGATTTCTCATACCTCACCTTTGGGTTCAGCTAAGCCAAAGTTGGTACCAAGTCATGTTTTCTGTGCTGGTGGTCAGCTTTTCCTTACATGAAGTCAGATATCGTAAATTCTCAGGAAGGGTATTCCAAACCAGAAACATAGGAATCTTGGTAGGCTTAAAATATTACCTTCCCAATAAAAAGTGCCTTTGGAGACTATCCTTACAGTTACCTACTAACAATCAGAGAAACCTTGTGAAGTGAAAACGAGAAAATTAACTTTCCTAACTGAGTAATATTAACTTTCCCAATCCAAGTATCAATAACTTGCTCTTAGGTAATACCTTTGACAGCATAGCCAGCTCTTGCTATGTGATTATGTGTTGCAAGATAATTGGGCCTTTGCTTTTTTCAAGGCTTCTTATTACTTTACCCTCTCCTCCTTTTGCATTAAAATGGTATTCTCATTCTCCAAAACAGCTGCCACCTCAAAAAGTGTCAGTGGGACAGAAAGTGACTCGGCCTCGCTGCACAAGTCACTTAGCCCTTGCAACCATTGTGAAGCAAAGTGACACTGTCCTTCGGAAAGAGCATTTATTATTCATGCTACAGTAATGCCTGGAGGGTCCCTCAGCAGCTAGGCCTCAGGTTGTAGCTGGCACTCTACACCTGTGTAAATAAGACATAGATCTCTGTTTAGCATATAAGCATGTGGTCAAATACAACAGAGGAGCAAAATGGGTGGTAACGACACAATCTTTTGGCTCTTCAGGGTGCTTGCTCATCCCAGAACACTGGCCACCTTAGCTCAGTTATTTTGCAGGGTGTCTGGTGAGCTGGGAAGGAGGGAAGAGGGCTTCAGGGTGAAAGACTGACATGAGGAAGGGCCAGCAAACTCTGCAGGCTATTATTTGGGGTTCCTCCTGGCGTGAGAACCAAGGTGGAGTCTTTCCTACAGGCCTTCTTTAAGGAGGAAAGTTAATGATAAAAGCAAGGTAAGTAGGCATCCTGGGCCAAGCAGCTTCCTCTCAGGCTGCAATGGAAACAGGAAAATAACCCTAGAAGCATGAGGGCAGGTTGGCCTCTCTTGTTTAAAGACAGATGAGGACAAAGAGTAGAGAAACACCAGCTTCTTGAGCACTGCTGAACAGCAGAGGCAATGCAGGGTTGCTGAGAAAACTGAGGTTGCTCTGCATGTGCACATCTGAGAGTACTTACTGTGAATTATTGGCACCCTACACTGAAAAACAGGTCCCAAAAGCAAAATTCAACACCATGGGTTCTGGTCCTCTGGTACCTCAAAGTAACCACCTCACACAAGTAACCACCTTTGTTTAAGCAGCTCGGTTCCATATGAAAATTAATGAGATCGTTTGCTCCAACTCCTACAGGACAATGCTCTGGAGCCTCTCTCCAGGATAGCTGTAAAGTCTTTGCTAAATTTCATCTGCGTCCGGTTAGTATCCTTTTATCCTCACACCAGCACCATCCTTCAGCTCTTCTTCACATTGTTGAGCACTGTATCTTTATAGACAAAAAAATGACTTACATTTTATTTTCCTAGATTGAACAAGCCCAGCTCTTCTAATCACCTCCTGGGAGATAAACTCCCTATTCTCCCAGTCTCCCAAGCAGCCTGTCTCTGTTTCAGTCTGAGTTTAACTTTTGCCAGTGGAGATGATCAGAACTAGACAAAGCCTCCTAAACAAGAGCCCAGTGGACTAACACTCACCTTTTCCCCCTCTTTGCTGAAAATCATCCATCAGTTACATCTTTGCACTTTTGCCTTTTTTTTCCCTCTGGTCACATCATTTCAGAGGTTCACTGACATTCCATGATTGACTAATAGGCCAGTCTTGTCTTTCTCCTTTTCTGTCATTTGCAATTGATGGATTTCCATTTTAACATAAATTCTTATCAGCCCCTAAGTGATTGGCCACACCATTACATTCTATTGCTCAGTTCATCTACATCTCATCTCATGTTGCTGAACGTTACTGCGTTAATCCCTTTTGTTAAGGATGCATCCCAAATTTATCATCGGTAAAGGAGGAGTACTACTTTTTAAAGTTATGGGATGATTACACACACAGGTGGATGGCTTAAAAAAAAAAAAAAAGAGAGATCACAAGTAGAGTGTAAAAGGTCATTTGATTATCCATTTTTAAGCCTTGTAACGTAAGTCTGACTGTACCAGCTCTTATTTTTTAGCATGTTTGGCAACATCGCTTCTCTCTGAAGTACATAAAGCCCTTTACCATGCTCAGGAAATTGTTCTTGCATCAGTTCTGAGAGATCATCCTCCCCACCTCACCATTACATGGAGGAAAGAGTGGCAGAGAGACATTAAACATTTTAGTGAAGGTTTCCTGGACAGCTCCAGGCAAAGGGTACTAATGTCTGAAGACTCTCCTTTCTCTGAAGGGACCCTTATTCCAAATCTGGCCCACTGTGAGCTGATGTGCTCCCCACCACCCTCTTTTCACCAAACCTCTATTCAGTTTTGACTCTCAATCATGAGAGATACCTGGGCTTGAAAGAGTAGATGAGAAGCAAATTGCCAAGTGTCCTTCAGCATGGTGGGGGAGGAGGATGCAGATATTGTGGCAGATCCAAAGGAACAGCTTGAAAGCAGCTGGAGAGCTTTGAAAAAAAACCCATACACCGCACACACACAGGGCAGCTGCACAGAGGGTGCCACGTGCAATATTAATTATAGGCATGTAATAGAAGACAATATTCAAGGTTTCCAGTGCAAAGCACTCAGGATAGCATCACCTAGTAAGACTATTTCACACTGCCCTACACACCTCCATGAGGACTTCATTTAACATTATAAGGTCGCAAGTCTGTCAAGCTGTAACAATTTGTATGACTGAGGTTTTGGATATTTTGCTGAAATACACATTGAAAAAACAAACAAACAAACAAACTCTTCATTGCAAACCACAGAGGTTTCAAAGTCTGCCTTGAAAGATGAATAATAAAAAGTAAAGGAGTGTCCCTAAAACAAATCAAACTTGGCAGGGCTAAGTTACCTTGTGAAATTAATTTTTAGCATCTTCTCTCCAGTGGTCTGCCTCAGCTGTCTCCCTCTGTGCACAGTTAATGATCTTGGTGAGCAGATAACCAATCTCTGGTTGATTTACAAGGCCTTTTATTGTCTGAACTGACTATATTTTTTTAATAGAGTTTCATGTGATATTGCAATAAAACAAGGCTCATTTTACGTATTTAATGAGAAAGTGAAAACAAGCCAATAAAGATACTAAACGACAAATTTGCCAAACTGTTCCGCACAGGCTGAAATATCCAACATGCCAAATATATGCAAAGCAAATGCACAGGCTCTCTACCCTAAGTCTTACGCTTAACAAAAATGAAAATAGATTGCTTAACACCTATTTCATGTCATGAATTGTTGATATGTTTTTCCCAATTACTTTAGAAGGATTTGTTCCATCTCTGTTTATAAGCAAACAACAATATATACATATCTTAGCAGGGAAGCATGAAGGTTTTAATTGTGCTCTGCTCCGAGAGCCCTGCCTGATGGTAGCACAAAGTGTTGATGTTTAAACGTATCCTCCTGAACTGATGTAACTCAACACAATATACACCACACCAGGGAAGCACAGACTGGGAGGCAGGTATTTTAAAGTGATTGATTATGCACTGCACAAGCACAAACGAAGCCAGTGCATAGGGAGTGCACATATTCTGAGTCACAGCTAAGTCAGGATTTTCACAAGTGTAAAATAAAACACACAGGAGCCTGAGGAAAGGCTTAGTTATTTATTACTAACTCCAGAGTTAGGCACCTGAAAAAGCGTTATTAAGGAAAGAAAGAGTGCATTGGTTGCTGATTTTTCATTACCCTCCCCTTGGATGGAAGTGGCCCCAGAGGTGCAAGGCAAGATGTGGCACAGCCCCGGGTCACCATCAGCCGGTAGGACCCAGAGCTGGAGCTCACCCTCCTCGGCAGCAACATCAGCTTACCAGGGGGCTCCAGGGCTCACTCCATGTGCTGCCCCAATCCCACCCAGGCTCTCTGGCACACCTTTAATATGAGTAATACACCAAACACCACGCACCAAGCACACCAGGCTCTGAACGAGCATCTCAGACAAGCTTCTGACCATAAGAGGCACAGCAAGGAGCGGGGGTGCTGCAAGCAAGCTGGCAAGGCTTTCAAGGCAGGAAACTTGCAGCCAGCTTTTTCTCCGTCATCTCTACATTTTTTAAGCTGATGCACACTGTTGTTGCCTTATGGTGATTATTTTCACTGCCAGAAGCGTCTTTTGAATATTAGCAGCCATTAATCCCATTGCATCGGCCAGCTTAGTCAGGGTAGGCTGTTCTGATTCCCAGCCTCTGTCCTCTGCTCCTTCCCCCCCTCTCCCACCCCATGAAGTTTAAGGGATGTACCAAATGTATAGTGTTTCTACATCTGAATGGGGCGTATAAAAGCTACTTGGTCAGATCTGGTTAATTGGGGGGACTTGTGGTTTAGCGGTTAGGAACAGGCCTAATCAGGGATAGAGGAGGAAGGAGGGGAGAGAGGGGGGTTCTTTTTTTATGAAAATGTGGACCTCCCTACAGTAATTCCCCTTCAGCTGCTGCCTCACAGATGGACCTTTTAATTGAATTTTCTTACAGGCCTCAGGGAGGGAGTTCATTTCAGGTCAGGTGAGGCAATTGAAGTGAATCTAATAGCTCTAGTTTCTTTTCATTGGGAGCAGAGGGAAGTGTGGTGTTTTGTTTTTTTTTCCCCTCTTCCCCTGCTTTCAGCTCAGCCAAAAAGTTTCAATTAAAAACTGAAACACACACACATGGTGATTTCCAAGGATTTGTTGTCTTCATTTTGCCACAAGTGGCAGCAAGGTCAGCAATGGGAGAAATCTGAAGCAGTTTGTATCCTCTTCTGGTTTTGTTCCCTACACAGGGAGAAATGCAATGTGTGAAAAGTTCACAAAAATGGCACAAAAGCACTCTCTGATCTTGTGCTGGCAAATATAAGAAATGTCTTCCAGATCTAAAAACCTGTTGTGGATGAGTTACCAAATTATTCATCCCTGTAGCATTTCTTTTTACTACCATGATACTTTTCAGGCACAGAGGTCCCTCTCTCAATGGCTTTGTATTTAAACTAGCAAAAAATAAAAGGAAGCCATCCCAAATGAAGCACTCTTGAGCACGACTTGCTATGTCCACATTAGATAAGTAAGGCTGGGCTTAAAACTCAAGTGGCGTGAGTGTAGCTTATACCACCAAAAAGTTCTTAGCGTGGCTATTTTCTTTCCTGCAAAGATTTCCAGAGCTAAGTAAGTCATGCCAGCAAAAGCACGTTTATTCTGGTATAACATGTCTACCTTAGTTTTTTTCCATGGAGCAATGCTGCAGAATTTTCTAGTGTGGGCCATGACTTTAGCACATCAAACCATCAAGGGTATGGCCTCTTCTAGCCCAGGGCAGGTACAACTCCACTTGGAGGCATGCGCAAAGGAAAACTATTAGGGACATGGTACAGGTTGACCTTGTCCTCTGGGAACGCTGCCACTGGCAGCAGTGGGGCCAGGATGTCTCCCCAGGAGCTCTTCCAGCAAAGCAGGCAGGATTTTCTCAAGAGGACATCTGGTCACCTACGGCCAGGGCAGGCAGAAAGCAGGTTGCCGCTCCAGGTCAATCACAGTGAAGGACAAGGGACTTAATAGGGAGAAGGGAACTGAGATCCCCTGCAACTGCCAGGGCAGAGCCTGGAAGGTCCTAGGTGGCTCGCAGGGAGGGGAAGATGGACCTGTTGTGGTCAGAGAGGTCTGGTCAAGCAGTGATGCTTTCATTTGGCTGAAAGCCTCTTTTGGTACACCATGACCCTCAACCTCATATACATTTCATTATCTAAGGTGTTCAGATCTCCCATCACTGTGGTGTCAGACGGGGGTTGGAAGGGCTGCTGGCCTTTTGGGGTGAAAAGCAGCTTCCTGCTGCCACTCAGGCAAACACAACTTGAGCCAAGCATGGCAGGTGGGACTGAATAGCCATCCTGGACTCTGAACCAGCCCCAAAACTAAGCACAGTTGCACCTAAGAGACGATCACGCTGCCTGCAGCTGTGTTGCTGTTACGACCCTTCCTCCCTCCTTCAGTTCAACTTCAGACCTCCGTGGAGTGATGGATCACCTGCCAATCTTTAGGGCTCCACACGGAGCCTCCAAGCAAACTGCTGCCACCAGCCTTAAAGTCTCTGTACAAGAGTTTGCACCTTCACTAAAAAACAAAGGGGATCAACACACTTGGAAAGCGTGGAAGCTATCTCTTTGAGGATCGTTCTGATGGAAAGACATCAATGTCTTGTTTTGTTGCTTTCAACCTAATACAAACATGGAAATCCAGAAGTGTCGCTGGCTTCTCCTGTATGAGAGTTGAGCCCAAGCAAGCATCGAGACAAACCATCCCATCCCATTACCTTACATACACAAGATGGCTAGCATAGCTTCTGAAAAATGCCTCATCTAAAGATTTGCAAAATAACTGTACAGCCAGCAGAGCTATGAGGAAAGGGAAACAGTGCAGAGTGGAGAGCTAAAAGCTGGTACAAATGGGGAGAAGTTACCACAAATGTGAATCATGTTTGCTGATACAGTCTTTTCAGGTCATCAGTTTCTAAGAAAAAGCAGAGCACTCCCAAAAGAGCATATGGAGATGCTTATCCAGAGAGTCTTGGAGAAGGCCACAACTAAAACAGAAAGACACCCACCATAAAACGCACACTTACTAGATCACTTCATGGCTTCATCTCATTTGCACTGAACAGCTTTGGTCACAATTTATAAATTAAAAAAAAAATCACAAAAATCACAAAATCGCATCTTCTGTCAATATATTCATAAGTTTCAGTATTTCATATTGTAATGATACTTCTTTTCAAATTCAAATTAATTTAATTTAAAATTTTTAAATGCTAAAGACACAATTAAACTATTTTGAAACTTTTTGAGGAGGAAGAGGAAAGGGAAGATCTTACTTGGCATGGCTCTACATGCAAATATCTGTTTCTGTGTAAAGCAAATAGCAAATGTCTGTATCTGTGTAAAGTTAAGCTATAATAAAGAAGCTCCATTTGCTGTTGGGTCCTTTGCCTTAAACCATTCTGGGTGTTATAAGAAAAGTACACCTAGCATTTGGTGTACTTCCCTGCTGGCATTCCCAGCAACATCTCATTCATATACTTCTTTCTTCCTTATTTTTTATTTTTTAAAGACCCAGCAATATACATAACAGCAGCTTGGCTAGTGGGGCCTGGGCACAGATTAAATTTGGGGAGAGGGTCAGACAGAAGCCTTGGGACTTCCTTGTTACTATTCCCTTTATATAGCCCTATTTAGAGGCCCCCAGTGGAAACAAAGGTAGCAAGCCACTGCATCCCTGCTGCCTGGAAAAAGGAAGGGTGGTTTAATCAACCATCCGTGTTGCACTGTAGCAGAAGGGGCAAAAAAAGCGCACATTTAGGACCAGATGCTTCTCCTTTAGATGAAAGGATGATTAAAGCTCTTGTGCTGAAAACTGCAGCAATCCCAGCATCATAAATACAGCAGTGCATGTCTGACCCTGCCCTTTCACAAGGATGGAGCAGACGCTGTGGCTGTGGCGAGGGTGCGCAGAGTTGAGAAGGGGAAAAACAGCAGCTGGTAACATGCAGCTAAAAAGCTCAACGCATATATGAAAATGTAAATGCTGCACTTGCTCCTCTAAGGACACTCGCTTTAGTTTCAGAGCACACCACAGGTGCCCTAAAACTTTTCTAATCAGAAAGAAAGGGTGCTGACTAAATCCCTGCGTGGGGTTGACTATGGGCAACATATCTGGTTTTGTCTTGAGACACCCATGTTTCCATGCATAACCAGGAAGATTTATTTCAAAAGAAAGGAAAAATTCAGAAAAAGCATTGCCCATTACAAACAATTGGCTGAATGTTACAGAACAGCTGCCTCTGCAGTGTAGAACACGTGCAGGACAGTGTTGGGGAGCTATCGTAGCTCTCACTGCAAGAGCTGTTTTTTTTCTTTAGCACCCCTTCAGCACTCATAGTTGTATGCAGAAGGCTTTAACATGCTGAATTATAAATGCCCACTGGACAAACAACACATATATTCATTCTGTAACAAAGCATTATTTTGAGATATTGTACTTTTAACTTTGTATACCAAAGCGGTTCTTGCTGTCTGGGCAGCTTTAAATAACAACACAAAACAAACAACAACAAAAAAACAGCTTGACAATTAAGATGCAATTTCAGTCCTAAAAGCAAACAAAAGAAAAACTTGATTTTCCTCATTCTCTCTTCTATTGCATCTACACTCATAAAACTGGCTGGTAGTGATATAGAGGATTAAGTCTTCATGTATGAGACATCTCACATATTGCTGGATCCTGAGCAACTACGATATATAAGCTATCTCAAGCAAAGGGCAGTTGCAGCAGTTTCTCGAAAGCAGAAAGAGTTCATAGAAGCAAAGCAGAAGGCAAAACTGTTTCCAGGCATTGCAGTCCAGACATAAATGAGAGTACACGATGTGACATGCACCGTTCAGAGACTAATATACCAGCTTGCTCAGGCCAAAAACTTTAAATGCTTCTGTCAAATTAATTTCCCACATAATAATCTTGCAGAGATGCAAAGAACTAATTATAGGAAGCACCTAATAATGGAAAACATAAGCTTTAAAATTGCTAATAGACAGAAGGCAAGGAGCTAGGAGATTGAATCTTTCGCATCAGGCATTTCTTTTCTTTTGAAATTTCAGTGTGTCAGGATGAGAAAAATGGGTACAGTTTCCCTTTACATGACAGGAACAATAATTGAGTAGGATTATATGTCATCCATGAAAATACTATATTCATGCCTTGTTGTAATCCATTCATTGGTTTATGGATCCGAAGTCCCACGGGTAGTGTCACAAATCCACATAATGTCCCCTAGTAGTGGATTTTGCATTTGGATCTGTGATGTAGCTGGCGGACACAGAAAATGACATGTAGCCAGACAGCTCCCAGGAGAGCGCCCAGTCGGGGATGCCGAACAGGGCGGCCAGTCTCCAGCTCAGGTGGGAAACACAACCTCTGGCTCCCAGTCTGCACACTGCAGAGGTGCTCTGACCTTCGGACCCTTTTCTCCACAGCTATCAGAGATTTTACACATCTACCATCTACAAACATCAGAGGCGGCTATTTGTAGGCCATTTGGAGCCATTTCTTCTCTTGCCTAAAGGTGGCAGAAGCCCAAGCCTAATTTTATCTGTTGCGTTATCACTACAGCCAAATCTCATAAACCTGAGACCCATCATTATTTCCTTTTTCATGCATTAGGAGTAATGCTTAAGTAGCACGATAACATGTGATAACTCTCATGGTAGAAGATTTCCTGTGTGGCTTTGTACAAGATCTATAGTTCAACTTCCCCCTGGAAATTGAGGGGGTTTGTTTTTTCCTGGCAATGCTTTCCTTACTTAGCCTTTTAGATTGTACGTTTCCTGAGACAAAGACCATTTTTCATTTCATGCCTGAACAGGACTCAGCTAAGCTCCAGTCTTCGGTGAAGTTTTAAGGCAATCCTGTAAGAGCAATTAAAAAAAAAAAAAAAGTAAATGACAAGACTTTATAGCCACTGCCTATATAGATTATATATGTCTGCTGGTAGAGGGAGGTGCACTTTGGTAAAAAGCTTTCCTCATAAATCATTAATTAGGTATTTACAAAGATCTCAGCTGTCAAACCCTTGAAGCTTCTCAGTCTTTAATGAGTATATGAGGAGCAGCTAAAGAAGTTGTCACATTTTCTTAGACGTGCATCTCAAACAAAGATCGAATGTTGGTCCATAGTTGGAAGTTATAGCAAAGTAATAAAATTCTTCATCCCGTGTTCCAGCTTAATTTTTGATATAAACACATGCCCTACGCTGCAGTTACAGCTGACTGTGAGCAGCCTATAACTATAATATGAAATCCAGCAACATCTATTGTGCTACAACTAAACCAACTCAAACAGAAAGCAACAGCCCAGTACAGTATCATTCTGAAGTGTTTATGCCCAAAGCATATGTTCACATCAAAACCCCTCCACTGGAAATAGTTATACAATAATGCTCCCATCACAGACTGCAGTATTTCTGCAAACCACCAGCACTAGGGCAGAAGCACCAAGAACCTACCTACAGCTATCGCTGCAGCCAAGTCAGTATGATGCAGCTGCATGGTTTTTAAGATGAAGATCTTCAAGGTTAGACTGAAAGTTAAAAAACAAACAGGTCATTTCACACCAGAAGTCTTGAATGTTATGTTCTCTCAAAGCACATTAAAACTTGAGCAATGATTGTTCCAGCTACTCGGGTGCCAGTACCAAGGAGGTTCTTAGACCAATCCAAAGCATAGACTTAACCAGTGTCAGTAATAAAGCAGGTAACTCTCTCCTGGCTGTCTTGGTTAACCCTTTTATATGTGATCATTGTACTCCATATTTGACACCTGAGATCTTAATTTTTTTGTTATTGCCATAAGAACCCGCAGAATAAGGCAGACATCATGCTCTTTCAAAAGAAGAGTCAACACTGAAAATGACTGTCAAGTTCTGAGTGGAAGGATTAATGGGTAAGAAAAATGAAACCAGAAGTTGTGCCTTAACCTTCAATTTCTTGGCTTGTTTACCTTACCTTTTCTTAAAACAAAATATTTTAAAAATTTTACTATACAAGTGGATTGACAATACTGGAATTTGTCTTCCTAGTATATATGGCTCTTACTACACCCTTTTGTTTCACTTGGGTCGCTCAATAGTTAACACACAATGTATTTCAGCCACTACAAAACTTGAAGAACAGAACCTTTCAAGGGAGCTTTTTGACCTCAGCAACAGCGAAGCACTTATGCAGCAGTATCAGTGAAGCAAGGGTGCAGCTGCTGGTCTCAGAGAGATACTTACAAGGAAGATCTCCACATTGCAAGATGTCCAGCCACATCCAGCATGCCTTGTGCACAGAGCATCTCCTTAAAGGACCAAGGAAGATGTGAAGCTAGCCCATTTGAGGAGGAGGACCTTTTGTGAAAACACAAAACTTCATTATTAGAATTGTATTGGATGTTTTCTCCCAGTTACATCAGTGCTGCACCTGCTAAGCAGACCAATAAAGGACGGCAGTCCCTCAGGCACCAACCCACCTTCCATAACAGTTACATCTGCCTAGCAAAGCAAGTGGAAGAAATGTTGGAAATCTTACTTTGCAGCTGGGGAAATTTTCTGTACTGCCTTGACCTTGTGGGCCATCTATGTTTAAAAAACATTTTGTAAAGGTTTTATGAAAAGCTATAAGCATAAGTGCTGTGCACCATGTAGACTAAAAAAAAAAAAAAACCACAAGGCGTTTGGACCTATGTATGATAATATGTGTCTTAACTAATGCCTACAAAGCTATCCTGGGCCCTGGGGACAGAGGTGTGAATAACTCAGGTGCGAGTCTGAAGAAGGCACATCCTCACCCCCAGTTTTCTCTCGGGTAACGCCACAGCTTCATCATCCTCACCCCAGACACCAAACTTCATGTGTCCTCCCCATCAAGTCCTGGGGGTTTCACCCCCTGCCTAGGTGTGTGCACCTGGCAAGGAGCCAGCACTGCAAGGGTTAAAAAGTGGACTTTTCCACTCAGAAGGCTGCACTGACTCCTTTGAAGACAAATCCCTCCTAGTTTTGAGGATTACAGAACAAACACATTGTAATGGCTCCATAGGAACCTGGCCCACGAGGTCACCCTGACTTTAGTTTGTGCATTATGTCCCAAGGGACAAAAATCGAAGCACATTAAATGCTTCATGAATGTGAAATGTCCAGAGTTTTAATCTTGGGAGCTTTGCCATCTTACAGCTTGTCTTGAATGCACTGGAGTCCACAATGCAGACTGATTAGGGAGGAGCTGGCTGCAGCTGACACGCTCGCACTAAGAAAATTCAGGTAGTTTCAGACTTAAAGCAGTATTTGCTCAGTGTGCATTGGGATGGGGTTTATCTGGCTTTATACATTATAGTAGAACACATCCAATAAAGACATACATAATTTATGCAGAAAAATTCTCTCCTATTAAAAGAAAACCTTAAAAAACTAGGTTGGTCTAATAAGACACTTACAGACCCTTCATAGTTGAATGACACCAAATAACTACACAATTTCACTGCACTTGCCTCCAGGTGAGAAAGATATTAATGGAATTTACTAGCAAGGAGAATAAGTTAAAAACTTATCAGAGTTCTTTCAAGACTGCCACACGAAAAATTGTATTAAAGCAACTCTGCCCTCTTGATTGGGAAAAAAAATAAAAATCCATTCCTTTACTCTCCAACCATTAATTTAGGCAGCAGAAGGAGAATTTCTGCAGCCTTCCTCACCCTCAGCTCTACCTCACTCTGTTTCTTTCTTCTGCAAGCTAGCAGAGCTTTGTGTCAACTTGAAACTGCCTGACTTTGATAGGTAAATTCTGGCTCATTTTATCTACTGCTCAGCATACTCTGCATCGGTTGTATTTTCCACTAGACATTTTGGTCAAGATTGCTTTTTTTAACCACAAGAATTCCCATTCCTGGCAGAGACAGAGACCCCAGTAGCACTTACTGAAGGATGGAGTAGAAAAGGAATATAACAGGATTGAAATGCTGCCATTTATTTATGAAAGAGCTAATAGATGGAAAATACTGACGGTTTCACAGACACACAAACATACGTTACAGTATTTGGCTGTTTGCTTTGGGGCTTACGTGGCATTTATTAATTTTTTTAATAAATTTGTTCATTAAATAATTGTTTTTAATTGTTTTATTTGAATTTAGTTACTTATATGCTGTGTTCTCTCACAAATATAAATGTTAGACACTTCAGAAGGAATAAGCATGTGTTCTGTTAAATCACATTTAAAGAAACAATTTACAAAGTTACATTTCACTTTTCAGTGTGATACCAGAGCTCAACTTTTCTCCTGCTGAACACACTTTTACATTAGATCATTTAGCATTTTAAAGGAACTTCCTGAATTTATTCTTCCTGGATCTACTGGGGAGAACAAAAAAGAAAAGAGAAAAAAGTACCGCTTCTCAAGCTAAGGCCTTGCAAAATTGCACCGCAGTAGATATTTTCAGCCAATCTGACATCTTGCTACAATAATATCGTAACATAACCTTATCCCAGTGGGGATGGGAATGCACTGAAGTCTCTCTCACCAGCAGAAGGATTCCTCCCCCCTTGCCCTGATAATGAGTTTCAGTCCACCTAATCTCTTTCTCTCAAAGATCCTATGAAATAGCAACATTGCTCTAAAAAAAGGGATAAATTGATGTCTTTATATCCCCATTTCTTGCACACCCGGTGGCACTGGCGCAACGCCCGTTGTGCTGCGGCTGTACAAACAGGGAGCGGCAGCAGCCTCTTGCCAGGCAGCTGCTGCCCGGCGGCTGAAGCTGAGGCTTTGCAGGTCGTAACTGGGTCCCAGGGCATATCTCCCCTGGCGAAATGATGGAGAAAAGCCCAAGCAAGGGACCAGAACTGAAAGCAGCGCAGCCCACTTGAGCACTCAGGCTTGGCTTTGCTGCTTCCCGGACCTCTGCTACCACCTTCACATGGCACCGGTCTGTGCTGGGAATGACAGCATTAGCTTAATGGTTGTGCTCCGTGATCTTTGAGGGTCTCTGCCAACCAAAACGACTCCATGATTTTATGATTTTCAAGCTGTCCTAGAGCTGTATGCCATATTACTATGGCTGCTGTGCAACATAGCTGTATTCCGTATTACCTGAGCAATTCACGTTTGTTATTTCTAAAACTTGGGTAAGGAACTTGCCAGGCTTCCAGAGGCGTCATGAGCACAGATAAGTGCTGAGGGCTGCTCCCCGTGCTGAACGGTGAGTACCCACCACACAGCTCACCGAGCTCTGACAGCTGCAGGACTGAGTCAAGCGAAGAGCAAGATGACAAGCCTGTCACGCTGCAGTGATTTCATTTCAATCCAACTCTGCATTTCTCCTCTCCTTACTATGGACAAGTCCAGGTCTATTAAGGGACTCCATTAGTCTTTGCCCCCGCCTCCACCCTGCTGCAAAATGTTTTTTCCTCCAGGGCTAGAGTAGCAGCTGGCACACTATTTCCTTCTGAGGTGTAGCCAAATAATGGCCTTTTGGAGGGGGATCTGTTTCATCTCTTTTCTCCATATGGTCTTTTCATCTGAGGGGTTTAATACACTCATTTTCACAGTAGCTATCTAAGTGTTTTTCCTTTTCTGCATCTATTACTGAAATGAATAAATGTGCACACGGCCATGAGGAACAAGAGTCAGGTCAATATACCAAAGCTTTATTTTGGGAGTGTTTTTTCTGGGGCACCTGAAGAGAATGGGAGTTAGCCTTTCCCAAAAATTGTCTGGAGCACAGAGAAGTTAGTCATGCTTATGTGAGGTGAGAGAACAGTTTTCCTCCAACATTATACAGGTGCTTTTTCCAAATGGATGCAGTGTCCCTGGTCCAGAGGACAGTATTTGCTGTAGTAAAACTACTTCATTTGGGGCTACAGTTCTTTACCAAGATGACCATACAGCAAGGCAGATGCAGATAACTTGGCAAGCACTATATATGCAAACAGATAGATAGGTAATGCTGGAAATATCAGAGCAGGAACAAACAATAATAAGCGAAGCTCGCAAAAGTGTACAGCAGTGCTGTCAAAGCCCTTCTGTTTTAGTCTGGCCTAGGAGACCTATTACATCTGAAAGTGTTTCAGTATAACTGGATCCATGCCAGGGGAGTTAACCTATTTTAAATATACATAATTTTATGCTAATTGCTATGTACCTGTACACACAGCAGAAAAACGAAGGAGCAAGCCAGGGAAGTAAGAAACCTGAAAGAACAGGTGGAGAAGCCGGCAAAATGTATGCTGCATCCTGTTCTCACTTGCCACACATGTTTTGTTTTAAACAGCACCCCAGTAACAGTGAACAGTTTGGAGGGACATGGAGCAAATCAACTCAGGAAAGCCATCTTCTACCAAGGAACATGATGATGGAAGGACACAGCAAGGCACTTTGCCTGGGAATTTCAGGAGGCAAGATGCAGGTGGCAAGGGAGGGTCAGAGCTCAAAAAAAAAAAAAAAAAGCTACTGACTAGGCACCAGAACGGATGGAGCATGGGGCGTATGAGGTGTCACATGCAAGATCCTCTGGTATACAACTGCTTTGCTTTTCCTTCCACAACCATCAGTACAGACTGACCTTCACTTGGTTGCCTATTTACACAATGCCTGTAAAAGCATCAGATCCTGGAGATACCCACTGTTCTGTCAAAATTGCTTGAGATTCTTAGAGGTTCAAAATTTAGACAGATGTGTGGTGACAACATGATTTCCTAAAGCAGGTAATATAAGGCAGATCAGTACAATGAATTAAGAAAGGGCAGTGAAATAAAGAAAAAGTAGCAAGGGCACTTGAATTTGATGTGATGAAGGACATAAACTGTGGAGGGATTTGATAAGGAGATTGACAGAAGAGCAGCAGATTTTAGAAGATTAATCTTTGCAGTGCTATTTCGCATGGAGGGAATATGAAAGTTGAGGAGGCCACAAAGCAGAATGAAGGCATCAATGTGAAGGATTGCAGGACCCAGACTGTCACTGTCCACAGTGATGTGATCAAAATTAGCAGAGTCAGGGTTATTTTTTTTGTGTAGAAGGAAGGAAGTGTTCACTCATCTGCCCAAAACTGCTGTAGCCTGTTCTGGTGAAGCATTAAAGTGCTCACTGCCAAATGCCAGGTGTCCTGCTTTTCCTCTGCAGAACCAGGAATCACAGATCTTTATTTGCGGGCAGCATGAACAGATCATTCAAAATAGTCCAAACAGGGAAAAAGCCCCAAATTGTGCCCTGAAGAATTCATTGCCTTGAGAGGGTGCACATGAACACACTTGAAAATATCTGAGGCATGCCAAGATGCATTTCTTACACCATTCGGAACTGACTTTGCTGCTCAATTTGCACTCCCTGCAGCATGGCTTGCGAAGGGAAAACAAATGGCATACCAGACCACACAGAGAAGCAATATGGTTACCAGCAAAGCATTTATTAGCTTAGGAAAAGAAACAAAAAGGCTTCTTTTCAGAATTTCACCCTCTCCTTGCTATCATCTCCTCACATAAACAGTTTTCCTTGCCTGGGCTGTAATTTTACATCTATCCACTGCACAAAGTTGTAGTTCATTTAAAGGGGCATTTTATAGTGATATCCCACTCCCATTATTTAAAAGTAACTATCCTAATTCTCAAAAGCAAGACAAGAAATGCATCTCCAGAATAGGCCCTAACAATACCATGGATCTTGAGTTTATCCTCATTGTCTGAGGTGACCTCATCACTCTGAAGAACTGCATCCAAGCGAAGACAAGGGGATGGGAAATATAGCCACCCACACTGAGTGACAATAAATTCCATTTCCTCTGCAGTGCTGTTACGTACTTCCCTCTCATAGCTCATACTTTTCATTTATATTCCCTTAGCTCCCACTGTCTGGGCTTTTAATGTTTCTCGCACTGAAGGTTCTCCAGACACTTTTTTGCTTTCCACCCAGCCCTATTCATCCTCTCTGTACCTTGTGCTCTCTCATTTCATCCTGCCACCCTCATTCTCCCTCTGACTTCCCCACTCTGTCCAGCTGTAGTAGTTCTTTCTGTTCCCTCTGGCACAGTGTCACAGGGTGAAAGCTGAATAATAAACTTGCATAACACACTAAACTGCCACTCAATCAGTGTACATGCGGTCAGTACATACACTGACTACCCATCGATTTCCAGAGATCCTCAAAGAGCTAATAAGGTTTATGCTATTAATATACCATAGAAAGAGGGGAAATTCCCATCAGAGGCCTTAAATGACTCCACAGCACCACAGCTGTCAGCCCCTTCCGGCCTCCATGGCACTTCTAGGGTTTGTGCAATCTTCTAGCTTGCTCGGGTTTTACATGCAAGCGAAAGGCCTCGAGACTCCCGCTCTCTTTGCTGGAACCGAGCAGCCTGGAAGGAGCCTTCACAAACAGCAAGCATAATGCCAAGGAGAGAGAAGAATAACCAAGGAGACAACTCGCTGCATTGGCTCCTCCGTTTCTCTGGCAGAACTCCCTGGCTTCGCACTGAACATGACTGACTTTGTTGCTTTCAACATTTTCTTCCATTTCGAAATATTTTACTCATTAGCAACCCTCCTTATGCTCAGAACAGGAGATACCAATCAAGTTCTCCTCTAAAAGCTAAACGCTTGATGCCGGCACTTGAAAAGTCCTCTCCACCTTGCTTTATCTTTCCAGGATTTGTGCTGTTTTCATTTCACCCTCCCTTTCTGGCGAATCTTATCTGCCCTTAGATATTTGGGTACTGTTTTCTAGGTTGGTGATTCATACAGACAGCCTTTTGTCATTAGGATAATCCCTCATCCACAGCCCTGCCTCTATCTCCCATGAGTTTTCACTTACCTGCTTCATTTAGACCTTCCTGCTATTACTCCAAAGCCAGTTTGACTCACTTGTCTTTTCCACCACAAAGTTTGCCTATATCCCAAACTCTGATGCCTTTTCTGACTCAACATCATCCAAAAACCACCTTTCGGGTTTCATCCTCACAAATGTGCCTCTCCTTTTGACTTTCACTTATTCTGCCTTGTTCCTGAAGCATTTTTGGGGCTCTTCCACATCTAACAGCATATTTCAGTCCCCACTAGAGACAACTGCCAGAATTGTTTCATTTTCATCTCTATTCGAGCCTGTTAAGATTCCCTTCATCAGATTTTACTGCTCAATCCCCATCTGTAGTTGGACCAAATGTAAACATCCAGTTTCTAAATTCAAAGCTTTCTAGTCCAGTTTCTGCTTCTACTCCCTTAGCCAAGACTCCTGGCATCCATCCTCCACCAGCTACTGGACTGGTAACCAGTGCAATGCACTTTGCTTTGTGAGGTCTCGCAAAATGAGTGGTCTCCATGCTTACTTTTCTCCTAAGGACCTGTTTCTGGCATGCTCCAATACATCAGTTCATGTAGTCTACATACCCTGTTCCTATTAGGCCTTCCCTTAGCTCACTGCTGGCGTCTCCTGTATTGCCTTAGTCCACAGATCGCTAGTTGCTGCATCTAGTGACGTAATGAATGTCTAACCCCACAAACACATTAATACCATGACCAATGGTTGTCAGACACTGCAGTGCTGATGCACTGCCCACCAGAAACAAAGCCCACAGGTCTCAAAGGCATCCTCCTAAACCAATCACAAGCCCACCAGAAAAGCGATCTCTTACCATGGTAAAAACAAGCCTCCAAGAACAACTACTTTGTGGAAATCTCTAAAACTGGCAGCATCCCTTTTGTTTGAGGACTAGCTGCTAGCCAAAGGAGAGAGCCACCATGCAGCAAGAACATCACACTGTGTCAGCAGTAACACTAAAAAGCCAACCTTCTTTTTCCTCTTCCAAACAGTTTTCTGGAAAACACAGAGAAGATGTGGTGGAGGTAAGTGTTAGAGTATTCATGATGTTGGCTGGATGTAACTGTGGCAACTGTATCATGTGGCAGTCCAAGGACACACAGCAAAAAGTGAGTCAGGATCTGCCAATCATTTATTGACTTTCCAGGCAAAAAAAGGCAAAGGAGCCCCCACACCCCTGTCTCACGTGAGTACTCTTGTAAAACAAACCACACAGACAAACAGGATTTGTAGGATCAGGCTGGATTGTTTCCAAAACACATACTCAGCGCTGAAAGCTGCAAGAGAAAGAATAGGTACCGAGGGGAACGTGATAGCTTACTGCCCTGACAAATCAACAACAGGACTATTTGAGGGGAAAAAATGGTTAAGCTACTCAGGATAATTTATTAATATAATTTTCACAGAGATAACAAATAGGTAAACCTAGCCTATTGTAACTTAAACAAAACCAGAAACTCCAATCCACATCAGCTATCAATGAAAAAACAATGCATCACAGTGTAACTCATATACTGACACCTCATTTTGAAAAACAAAAAAAGTCCACATCATTGACTAATCACTTCTGAAAGGCAGTTTCAAAAAAGAAAATGTCATTTTTGCTCTATTGGAATGCAAAATCACTCTGCTTGAATTTCTCTTTTGAGACATTTTTACAAACAGGTAAAAAAAAGAAAATATGGGCCTTCACATTTTATTAACAAAAGCTTCACTTTTAGGCTGAGAGTTTGCTTTTTGCTTTTTAACAGCCAAGTTTCATTGGAGCATTAGTTTTTTACTGACAATATCAAAAGCATCTGCAAACACAACGCTATTCAAGGAAGCAAGAACACACTTTGTCTTATATGAACCCTATCATTTTGGGGGTGGCACTAAAGCCGCGTGAGACGCAGACCCGGATCTGAAAGGCATTTTTATCAGTGAAATGATGTTTGGCTGAGCCCCCTCTTTTCCCCTGGCACAAAAACCAACACACCGCCCTTCTTAGCCACTTTCTGGGTTTGACTCTTCATCTGGGAGTGGGATGGTGTCTGAGCCCTCACCAACAGCAGCGCTGATGCTCCAGGACTTACCTGGGTAAGCATAGGTCCCCTCTTCACCCAGCTCCACAGCCCGGCTTTTTTATGGTGCCCCATAGTCACCCCATTCCCCATTGCTGTTCTGATGGCTCTCAGAAGCCCACGGACAAGTGGGTTATTTCAATATCCACCCCATCTCTGATAAGGAGGGCAATTAGATTAGTTTACTGCAGGCAAAATCAATAGCAGACATCTGGGGGGCAGATTAGCCAGTGCTAATTAGAGCTTTTAGACATTATTCAAATAAAATGTATGAGGTTAATCAACCAAGGCGGAAAAAAATCCATAATATTCCAAGTCTGCCCTTGGTTCATCAGCCCAGGCTACTTTGGAATTAGAAATTGAAAGGAATTCCTGAAGTAAAGGCAAGACTGTGATGGATAGCTAGAAGGGCAGTACTACTTATCTACCAGAAGACAGGCATTTCTTTGTCAGATCAGAGGTACAATACCAGTTTCTAGATATTAAACTGATTTGCAAATTATTTGGGGATATATTTGAATAAGCCTCACAAAAAACAGAGTTGTATATTTCAAGTCTGCTTACTCTGAATGAATTATTTTAGTTGCAGCTATTGATTTTAAAAGGACATTTTTAAAATTGTAGAATTATACATGTAACAAATCAGCTATAATTCCACGGTAATATTTTACTAAATTAGTAATATATTTATATTCATTTAAATAGTATTTATTTTTAAAAATCTGATGGTGTATTTGGCATGTAAATATCTGTTTCAATACGTACTTTGGGCATTCATTTCCAGGCAATATAATGTATTACTTTAATATCTTCAGATTAGATTGCAATTAGATAATAAGTTCAAAAATGAACAATACATTTTCAGGATAGCTTCCTTTGAATGCTCATCTATAGAACATTTTGCTTAATAGGAATTTCTTCTGTAGAATATTAGAATTCTCATTTCTGGAAAGGATTATTTATCCACATGATGAAATATCTTTTTTCTGAAATTGTATTCTTAAGGAATGATTTAAAGTACAGCAGGAAGATGAGTATGTCATCTTAAACGTGAGCATGAGATGAGCATGTCACCTATAGTACACTTGAAAAATGTCTTCTCAATTCCCAGAAATAATCACAAACTTATAAAGACAGAAAAGTTGTCTTATTTTAGGAGTCTAAAAACAGTTTAATTATATCTTCTGAGGAGACTGATAGAAAGTGCAAGTATGCATACACAATTTAAAGAGGCTTTATTCTTCAGAGAAAGAATAAGATTTATTTATTTTTGGTCAGAGAAGATAGAAATCAATAAAATCCATATTAGAACCCAGCTATCTGATTCTCCCTGTTCAAGAGGGAGACTATGCAATTTGGCACAATCAGCCTAAGTTAGCCAAACAACTCTAATTTTTCCTAAACTATCTGAATTCAAGCATATCCTTACAATAGTGGAACTAATTTTTAAGTACATTTCCAAGTGCTTCAGGGAACCAGGGCTTTGATGAGGAGTAAGCAGAGGGAAAAGAGAAGGGCCAGAGTCCCACTAGAGTCACTGTGCCCAGTGGATTTAGACCCAGTCATAGGGGTTGATTTTTGCCCTGTTTGAATTAGGGTTCAACAGCAACACATTTGTCAATGCACCTTAAATCTTGGTGTAAAACAGTGGACACCAAACCCTGTCCACACTGTCACCCTTGTTAATATTGGAAAAGAGTTGCAGTGATATGAAAGAGCCTAAATGACCCCAAGCTGATATTGCTATGTATCGCCTAAGTGCAAAAAAGCGATCAAGCAGGCAACAAATTCCCTAATTCCCTACAATTCTTTGCAGTTTTAGGCAGGCAGAAACGGATGCCTGCCAGCATGTGGGATGCCTGTCACTGCTAGCCTGAAAAATATGCTGAAAACATGTTTTGGTTAAACTGAAGGTGGTTTTTCAGCTGAGCCTCTGAGATGATATCGAGGCGTGGGGCAGCCCCCTCTCTCACAGCTCTCCTCTGCACGGGTACAGCACCATGCCAGCCTGGGGGATGCCACGTTTATCCACAAACAACAAAAATCATGAAGGGACCTTTCACGGTCCAAGGGATAGATTTAAAGTCTCAGAGGCGGTTGGAAGTCAGGAGAAGAATCAAAGTGCACCTGTCACATGCGGCTGCTGATCGGCTGGGTCATCCTCTGCATCTAGATACACACAATTCTGTCACTAGGATTCATTTTTTACACCATTTTTCTCATGCCTCTACTTTTCATATCAAATTTTTTTTTATCAGACTACACCACATTTTTCAGGTAGTTGCAACCGCACTTTTAAAAATATCTTCTCTCCCTTAACAAAGCAGTAAATACTTTTGAACCTATAAATGCAAATACCAATTTCAAGATGGTTGAGCCCCTCTTTGGCATCTCACATGCATCTTATCTCATAGGGATTTGGTATGGACTGTAGGAAATCTCATGCCAGAGCACAGTAAGACCATTAGTGTTACACCAGTATAAATGGCACCAGAAATGTAATTTTATTAAAAAATACATTTCCATGAGAAAGCAATATCTTCAGTAGCACACTTTCTGCATAATCCATTTTTGTTTCATATTAGCTCCCTGTAATAATACAGTATAGTATGGTTATTACTATATTCATGCCCTTTTCTTTGTCTGCATTATACCTAACAGCACAGCTCTTGAAGAATTATATTTCCAAAGACCCAAGTACACAAATGAAGCTAAGAATTGAAGCTAAGCAGAAGGGATATCTTTTTGAAGCCAGGTGTCCAAGACTAACAAAACCACCGCCTTGTTTATTAGCTGAACAGGGGTCCCATACCCCTGGGATGGCACCTTGGATGGAGTTCATGGTCTGGGCACTATTTTTGATACCTGTTTGCAGAGGTCCCTGTGGGTGCCAGTAAAGAAAGGGGTGGAAAGAACTGAATGTTAAGGACCAGGAAATAAAATAGGTCTATAATAGGCACACAGGGTTTCTGCCCTACTGCAGCATCTTGGGCATTTACGATCACACACATAATAAAAATTACTTTATGAGAGGAAATTCCATGTCTTTTGGGAGCTAGACATATACAATTAAGATAAAAGATTCTGGATCTGACAACTTAGTGAAGCTTTCCACCTCCTAAATAAACTGTTTTTCCTGTGTGCCTTCTTGTGGAAGGTCACAGCCTCAGGATTCACTATGTAATGTTCACAATTTTGCACGAAACTTAGAAACTGTGAACTCCAGTGAAGTAAACGTTTTACCTTTTGTTCACTGAAACTCTGTGAACCAACTTGTCCCGTAACCACTGGTTATCCATTGGGTTGATTTGAAATACAAAACCATAAAATTTCTCTAATTCAGTACAAGTAATAAATACCCTTATTTGACAACAGTAGGAAATACCTGATTACATAATCAAAGCTCTGAGAAATTCCATATATCTTTATTTTTTTATGTTGTGGAAAATAATATAAAAGAGAGTAAAAATAAACACCAACAACAAAACCCACACAAAAAAGCCCACACAAAAACCAAACTACTTTAGAGTTTAACCCTAGCAGAAAACAACAGGATATAGTTCCCCCATTCTGTAAGATTTTTCACACTGTTGAAACATTTTCCTATTCAAATTATGACAAAATTAAAAACCTTGATAGGATATTCTGAGTTGTTTGATTCAGACAAAAATGTAAACTTTCCAAATTGTGAAAGGTTGCACTGGTGCTTCTACACGTCACATCCAATTGCCAAACCACACTCACTACACCAGTTTAACATCTATAACCACACTTTTTCTTCATAAGAAAACCACCCTACCCAACCAACCCAAACCTCTCTACTGCATCATTCACACACGAAGTTCCAGTTGACAAGCAGGCACCTTCTGATGCAAATCATTATGCTACATTTTTTCACTCTTGTTCTCCATAGATTTAACATCCATTTTTCCTGAGGGTTTACAGGTACACAGAGATAGCACAGTAAAAATTAGACTAAGGAAAAATCCAACCCAGACAAATTTACCATCGCCTCTTTTCCCCTCATGTCTGTTGACCCTAGCTTCAGAAATATCCCAGGAAAACAGGGATAAAGTAGGCCTGAGGAAGTGGTCTGATGAGGGCTACCCTTAGGATGACCAACATTTGGCTGTGATGGGTGAAAGCTCTTGGGAAATACTGTGGATTAGATGAAGCACAAAATTTTGAAACGAGGACCCTGCAACCAGGCTTATACGTCTATCAAATATTTAGAAGTGCAGATTCAATAGAAAGAGTTTAATGAGACTACAATTTTTCTCCTCCCACAGGCTATAAATCACTTCTTCCCTCTAGTTTTCCCATAGGAAATAGCCATCTCACCGCTGCTGTCTTTACCAGCATGCCCTCTGCCCCACAGGTACCAAGCATATTTTCTCTCAGATGGTTTAGCTGATGAACATTTCCAGTTAATCTCAGAGTAACCATTCTTAACCTGGACTTCGCTTTGATGTCTGCTGTCTCTCTGCTTCAGTCCTGATTAAGGACTTGTGTGTGCCAGAGAGCTACTCTTTCTTCCCGAGAGGACCAAGCTGCCCCAAGGAAAGGTTCCACCTACTTGACAAACTCTGCCTTGCTCCTGAGCTTGACATCCACCACCGACCTGAAAGGCAACACAGGTGCAACACGTTAACACATGCCCCAAAAAAACACCACGTGAAATGGTCTTTCACAAGGTCCAAGGTAGCGCAGAAGCTTTACTGTAACTTGTGTGTTGGCTAATTACGAATGGCACGATGGCCAGCCACCACGCCATTGCTAAACGGAGCTGCAAGAGTTTGCTTCTCGGCATGACTTGGATCGTGTAGTTCAGTTGGTTCCCACCACCCTTTTGTCCCTCATATGTCTGACATGTGGATGAAACCTTTGCTATTGTGCCTTCTCTTTTCTGGGAGAACAAAGAGGAGCTGACAATGAAGTGGCTGCCAGCCCATCACCACAGTCCATATATCCACACAGCTGTCAGTATGTAGTCAAAGCAGCCGTGCTAGCAGGAGAGAATAAGCGGCCAATGTGAGAGACACGTGGGCTTAGCTAGAAAAGCTATATTATCATCTGCAATACACATACTTCCATTAACATGCTATTAAAGAAAGGAAAACAAAAATCCCCACATGCAACGTTGTGACCTTGGGGAACTTTGGTAGAAAAGTACAATCTAAGAGCAAGCTTGGACGGATTTGAATGCACGTCCTCTGCCTCCAACTATTCTGAGAAGGCACCTAGCCCCTGCCCTAAAAATAAGCAAAGGCAATTGTGTCATTACATAGGTGTGCCTAATACCCAGATTTTGCATTGAGGAATGCATTGGTTTGCTATGGTAGTCAGGACTCCTCCTGTTGAGCTCTGACATGTCACATCAGTGGATTTCTTGTTTACAGAAGTGGCAGATTGTTAACGTGAAGGCAATTTCCTGCATTACAACAAAATCCCATGATATATTTAAGTTGTTGAAAACCTGGAATGAAGCAACAGCTCTGTGATATGGAAATGCCACTGAGAGCTATGTGGTAACTGGAACTAAAGTTTATGAAGTAACTAAGCAAAAAAAGAAGGGGAAAAAAAAGAAAAAAGGCAGCTTCCTATATGAAATATGGTCTCCTCTTGAACTGCTCCTCACTCCCATCACAGATGGTGAAGAGTATACAAGGCATGGATTTTCTGTTCCTGGTTAAAGCAAAGAAAAGTGGAAATTCACGGAACAGCTGCTCATGGTTTACCAGGATAGGGTGAAACGTTATAGAAAGCTCTTGTTAAATTGCTCAAGTGGCCTTTCAACACATAGGTTGTCTACCAAAAATGCAAAGAGAGAACTGGAGATTACAAGTGGGACTGAGACTGATCGGACTTCTGATGCTGCTATAACAACCCCACCTTGGGAAAGTCATATCAGCACTGAGTCTCAGTTTCCATTTGTAAGATGAAAACAGCAATATTTTGCTTTGGACTGGATATTGGCTCTTTGGATTGCCTTGACACTTACACAGAGGCTCTAAGACCCAGGGACTCCAGGGATCTGCCTGGAGCCTGGCCAGGACTAACCTTATCCCTCTCCAGCCCCACAGGTGCCACACTGGGGGCCAGGGGATGGCTGGGAGTGTGTGTGTGCTGGATTGCTCTCAGACCTTCACAGTCACCCTGAAATCCTGGTTGGCTAAAGCAAGCCTTGCTGCACCAGATCCCCATCATTTCAAGTTCTTCCTGAAGTTTTGATTGCCAGAAACTCCAAAAGTTGCTGCATAATCTCAGAAAAAAAAATAAATAAAACTAAAAATTAAAATAATGCTCAGGCTGATCTTGAAGATTTCTGTGTCTGGATTGGCACTGGCACAGTGAGAGGAGGGGCAGGACAGCAAGACCCTTCTGGAGCTCTTACTGCCTAGTATGGACCACTGAGACTGATCATGCTTCCAGCAGAAAGCATAGGGCCAAAAAAGGTTTAAAATACACATAATAATAATAATTTTTTTTAAAGAAAAATAATACATTTAAGAAACACAGACGCCCAGTTGGTCCAGTTCATTGTTCTGCTCTGACTCTCTCCTTTCCCCTACGGAGTAATTTGTGTTCTCTGTGCCTTTGAGTGGCTTCACAAAGATATCTCTGGGTCTCTCCCAAGTGGTGCATCATGGGGGTCCTGTCTCATTGCTCCCCATCTATGCTGTCCTCTCTGTGGCAAAGCTGAGGGCCTGGATTTATCACAGTGTAAGACCATTCAGCTGCCAATGCTCTTTGATATCATCTCCTTCCCTGTATACTTCCTTGCTCAAGCACCCTTTCAGGACGGTGATCACATTGCCAGACAACTCCAGTGCCTCTCTGTTGATCTCGGGAGTCTTCAGCTGCCATGATCTTCCCTGCCACTTCAAAATAAATGCACCATGATCTCTTCGAGATTTTGGGTTGCCTCATCCTCACTGCCTGAATCTTCAAGTATGAATCTACCTGCTGCCCTCCCCTAACCAGGGTGAAAGAATTTTCTCCTTACATCTCCTATGCTTCAGGCAATTGTTCTGCCAAGCAGCTGCCTTACCTTTCTGCTTCTGCCGTAAGAAAAAACGTGTTTCCCTCCTTCTTTCTAGCATCTCTTGCTGTCATTTTATTCTCTTTTGTGTTTTTTCCTAATTATTCTGTACTGACATTATTTATGCTTCATCCAAAAACTGTAAGCCAAAGTACATTATGGGAAAGAATATCATCTTGTGATAATCGAGCTCCTTTCTCAACAATGGAAAGCCCCCATCCCCTGCTTTTAGAAAGGGTTTTTCAAAGTTCTCAAAGTAGGTCCAAAGTCACCCTCTACACACCCAAAAAGACGATTCAGATTTGTCCTGAGGGGATTAGCATCTCAGCTCATGTTTCAAGCCTGCTTACCAGGTTAAGTCCATCTTTGGCTGCAAGTTTCATTTTGCACACTAAACCCTTTTCTTTCCCCTTCCTTCCTCCCCCAGGCCCTGCCACCCCATTATTTGTCCAGGATGGTCCCCAATTATATGACAGCTTTGTAGTTTTAGTAAACCCAAGTACAGGCTTTCTTTTCTTATTCCAAGATAGATACACTGAAATAGAAAATGCTTTGTGCAAGAATGTCACGCTGCCCTCCTCCAACCTCAGCAAAACACATGAGCACAGAGGTGATTTTCTCACCAGCTCTCATCTCTTCCTACAGAGATTTGCTTGCAAAGCAAAGACTGCTTCAGCAGGCTGGAACAGGGACTTCACAGGTTTTGTTTGAAGCGTGAAAAACTGAAGTGTGATGTATTTTTTTTTGCTTTTAACTGTTGTTCAATAAGGTGGATTGAGGGTACAAGTACCTATCTGAGGGTGAGAGAGAGGAAGAATGAGCCATTTAGCAGCTTGGATTTCCATTGGGGTCAATATGATCAAGACAAAGTCTTGAAACACAGGCCAGTTTTGCAAGAGCATTTCACAGTCTATCAGACAAATGACACACTGGTTGGTGATGTGCCAATTTATGCCAGTATCACCAATGCTTCTGAGAAAAAGTCTCTTTAGGAGACGGACAGAACTATTATCATTTGCTGGCAATCGCATCACTTGTGCAATGATGTCGTAACGCAACACCCGGTTGTGTTTCCACATGCAGCTGAGCCAGGCTAGTGGTTCACCACCACCAAGAGGTCTCGTTCCTCTCTCTCCCCACCTCCTCTTGTTAGCTCTAGCACCCATCAGAGACCTCCATGAGCGGGTTCAGCTCACTGGTCCCACTGAGGACCACCTTGTTCTGGTGGTCCGGTGAACCGAACCAGTTCAGAGCTGTGCCTCAGGAACACCAGAGCTGGGGCAAGGTCAGAGGTGGGGGCACGCTGCCAGAAGATGGAATTGGGGGGAGCTGGGAATTACCTGTCCACATCACCCCACCTCCTCCTCACACTGAGCATCACATTTGAGGGATTCACGCTCTCTGTAACCCCACAGAAGTGGCAAATTGTCAGCCACATGCTGTGGCAGAGAGGATTTGACTTTACCTGTAGTTTTTCCCAGAGATGGAGTGAAGGGAGGAGGAGCGATGCATTAACGAAGGAGAAAGCATTTGATAGCTTCTTGCCACCTCTGGCAACAGGCCTTGCCGCTACCTAGGTTTATTGGTTTTGAATTCAGGGTTGTTACTGCTGTCATGTTTGGGTTTTATTTGTTATAGCAACACTTAAAAAGCCCAGAGTTGTACAGATTCAGCAGAGGTCAAACAAATTGTTTGCATTTTTGCTATAAAAGGGGCATGAGGGAGAGCGAGACAGATGGTAAATTGGCTGCTGAGAAACAGAGCTTGAACTTTTTTCAATCATGTCTCCCTCTTAACTCACAGCTGGCAAAACTCTCAGTTCTGCAGCAGGTCTTTCAGTGGTCAGATCAAATCCAGCAGCACAGAAAACAAAACTCACCAGGAGCCACACAGGGTGAGATATTATTTCCTCATAAAACTACAAAGCCCAGAACAATAACTGGGCAACACTGACACGTATTGTTGTCCTTTATCACAGTCTCTTTATGAGCCTGGTTAAAGAACAGAGATGCAATTGTCCTTTGATGTGTTCTGTTCAAAGGACTTTAAACCCGCTTCCACAAGTGATAAGACAGGGAAGGGGGAGAGGAGAAGCTGAAACACAACAGAAAAGTCTTGGCAGATAAATACCTTGTTATATTTCTGTATTTCTGAAGACACTACCGTAAAAAGATACAGCCACAGAAATCACAAGTCAGATATGTTAGATGAGCAGAGCAGCTTACGCCTGCGGCAGTCGCTCCAGAGCCAAGTGCTTCTTGGAAACTCACGGGCGGTTCACCAAGGGGAGATGTAAAGGTAAACTTAGCCTTACTGGTGTGTGCTGGTGTCAGCCCTGTTTAGAGGCTCCCTCAGCACTGACTTCCATTGTGCTACAGCAGCACCCAGATGGGGCTTCCCAAATTGTCTCTGGAAGTTCCTTGGCTCCTGATGCTCAGCTCTTTTGCAGTAAGCTGTGGGGCAGCTCAGGTGTCCATGAACACAGCACCATCACTCACATCACTAAATGCTCGCCAGACATGGAGTAGAGGCAGCTTAGGGACAACACCCAAGTAAACCTCTATTTTATTTTCCACAGCGACGACAAAATGCTGAAGAATGCATGAAGGAAAATAACATGGCACCACCCTTGCCAAGTTCACACTGGGACATTGTTCCTCACTGTGTTTTATTCTTGCTCTGCACCCCTGCTATGAGGCAGTAATTTTTGGCAGAGGTGCTGGGGGAGATAATGTTTCAAACAGTTAAATCTACCAGAGATCCTCTGTCAGAGCTCTAAATCCCATATTCAGAAGCAATGTAAACACTTAACAGCTAAGGACCAGATGCTCTTGAAAATTCTGCCCCACACCATGCACTGAAAAACCTGGCTATTGCAAGACAACACACTAAAAATAATCCCTGATTTGGAGTTTGCTGCTGCTGCAGAAGCAAGAGAATTACAGTTTGGCTCCTGCTCTTGTTCACACAAGGCTAAATCTATATAATAGAGCACTGGGCTACACTGACATCATAGGGACTTTTTTTAGGTAATGATCAAATTAGCTGCCACAATCTGAAAAGTTCAATTATCAGCCTGATCCCAGGTATTACCATATTATTCCAGACACAAAGAGAGCATACAACTTAGCAAAGGTCAGACATGAAGCGTGTGCCAGACCTAAAAATTGAACCCACATGTCCCAAGTCCTTAACGTTTCAGACCGAGTCCACCCATCCTCAGAAAGGATGTTGACCATGACTATATGGTCACAGTGTGTGACAATACTTCACATTTATCATCACGTCAGGGGTGAAACCTGGTTTTGAAAACTGTTCATAAATAAGGTCAAGTTTCCCAACAACATTGGCCATCCAAACAGATGTCGCAGTTGCTTAAGTGTTTTTCAGCATGTCTAGACACCACGTGGTGATTAACACCAGTGGACCATGCTTCTGTAAATGCTTGGAAGAGCAGAGCCCAAGATGTGGTAGATGTACAGTGGAAGGATTTTGGAAAATGCAGATGAAGTCAGAGAGAGAATCAAGTGCTTTCTCACATACTGCAAATAACTGCCTGAGCCTCAGCAGCACTCAGTTAAGAAAACAATTAGGATTGAGGTAGACACCAACCACAGGTCTTTTGTCAGGATCATTATAAGGTGCTGCCAAAATATTGGCTTCCCTTGATTCTGAACACAGCCTGGCAAGTGGCAGGACAGCTCCCAAGAGGAGCTGCAGTGAGCGCTCCAGCTTCTGCTTTGGAGCATAATAGTTTGGAAATTGTATTAAAACCGAGAACGAGGACTGCAAGCTAAAGAAGTAAAGCATTATACTTCCTAAACCACATGCAGGAAGGGGAAATGATGAATCCTTGAGGAGCCTGTAGAGGCAAACAACGCACTATCTGGTACTTCTGTCACAGCAAGCCCTGCTGGGACCCCGCCGGGAGCAGCATGGTTCCCCCCTTCCTCCTGAAAGCCGGGTGCTTCATGCCAGCCCTGACAGATATGGCATTGGTTCTGCTTATCCCACACTTCGCTGCTCAAAGCAGCATCCTGCTCTTGAAAGTCAGTCTCCCTCTTCAGTCAGCTGCGAGTCTCACATGGTCACACATGCGCTGCAAATAGCGTTAGCTTTATGATTAGAGCTGTCTGCTGTGAGACACATTTTAAAATTCATGACCTTTCCCATCAGGGTTCAAAACTGGACTGGTCTGAAGATGAAAGCCTGGCTTAGACTCCTGCTGTAAGCTGCTTCCCTTCCTTCCTCCCCCCAGTATTTCTCCTTCAGCATTTACTTCCAATTATTTTACAGGCTCTCTTCCATTAACTGTGGTTTTAAAATTTACTAATGAATTGAGGTAAATTAAAGTTCATCGGTATCTGAACCAAGCATGTGTTTTAACTTTACAGTTGTGCCTGACCATCAAAGGTATCTTCTTTTGTCAAGTAGAAGATGCTCTAGGAAGGCTGCAGCTGGCCAAAAGAGATAGAGACAAGTATTGAAGGGAGAAAAACAAGAGGGAGAGGGCTTACGTTGCCTGTGAAAGAGGTATTTGCAGAGGGATTTGGCCATAATACCAGTAAGATGAAGGAGGGAGTGGAGGAGGGGAAGAAGAGAGGAGGAAATGCAAAACCAGCCACAGCAAATGCATTGGCACTCACGCAGTCCTGGAGACCTTGCCAATGGAAATCAAAGAGGAATGTGTTTGCTCCTTACCACAATTAGAAGCAACCAAACTAAAGAAAAAAAAATCCTCCTCTCAGTGGGATTGTTGTCATGAATTGTATTTTACCACTCTAGCACACTCCCACTGCTGGCTTTTTCTCAAGGAAAATCCATGAGAATATGAATGCATTTTCCTAATTTACACTCTGCAGATCAGGATGTTTCTGACAGTTCCCAGCAACTGCATGAGCTGTGTTTCCTAGTCAGTCTGGCCAGAAAACAACAATTCATTTTGTGAGGCACTTTGGGACTGAAAACAAGGCCTTCCGAATGCAGAAAGGGGATTCTCTCTAAATCTAAACCACGTGGGGCTACTCATCGCCAACCACTTGGCAGGGAGGTGGCCGCACGTGACCACCAGCCTTTGCAGAGCTTGCCAGGGCACATGGTTTGGCAGCGAGGATGCCCTGAGCTATGGGGAAGCTACACATCGCCCCGGATGGCACTGCTGCTTGCATACTGCTCCCCTCCTCCACTGTCACCCCAGCCCTGGGAAAAGCCTCCAGTCACTGCTGGGGTGCCACTTGCCAGGTAACAGCACATGTCGTGGGGATCTCTAGATGCCCTAGCAAGATGCATGGCCTTGAAGATCTATATCAGTGTTTCATGGGGGAGAGCAGAAAAATGCCTCCACTCTGGCTCTTTACCTATGAAGATTAGCAAAGCCATTGTGCTGCTAAGCAACATGGAGAGAAACCATGGATAGTCAGCCCTATGAGAACCCAGGCAGGCAATAAGTCCCAGATTCCTGACCCTTGCATGCTGCTTAGTTGCTTTGAATGAAACAAAGCCTTACATATGTGTCTTTTGGCCATGGTCACTGGTATTTTCAGATCCTGACAGTCTTGGCAGGGTAAACAACATTTTCTCAGCTTTTGGTCTAATAGTTCTTCTGCTCTTCCATCCTTTAAGGCCCAGCCTTCATGATTCCCACTGTTTTGCAGCCCTCCAGAGATGCTAATCGGCCAGGCTAGACGTGGCTCTGAGCAACCTGATCTGGTTGAAGATGTTCCTGCCCATTGAGGAGGGGTTGGACTAGATGACCTTTGAAGGTCCCTTCCAACCCAAACTATTCCGTGATTCCATGCCTGGAGGATGAGAAGGGTATGGCTTTCATGCTCTACCAAGCAGAGCAAGCCTTTAAGCACAGCCCAGCTATTTTAAGTGAACAGCCATAAAAGACTACCTGTGAGCTCAGAAACTCAGGGGAGTGATGGAAGCAACTCAGGTCCCCAGGAGCACTTTGTCTTTCACAGCTGTTTTTCCTTCCATGTCTCAAGCTGCAGTTCCTGAGTGGGGACACTCAACAGGACTATGAGTGGCTCATCCTAGAGAGTGTATGAGGAGTTTAAGGAGAGCAGAACGCATCCAAGGAAAGACCGTGCAGCTAAGCTATTCATCTCCAGGAGTTCCTGCATCTTCCTCCTCTGAAACAGTGTACCTGTTCATATGATCACATAGATCACGTGATGACTCCAGTCCTGCTCTACAGGTGCTCATCTGGCATTGTCTTTGCTTCTTTTTACAGCTCAGCTTCCTCCAGTGAGTGATGAGATCCCTCCTGCTGTGACACATGCTCATGGCCATTGCTATTATGCTTTGCCCAGTACACTTTTTTTTTTCTTTTCAGACAGAAAGTAGAAGTGGTGAATTATCATCTCCCTACCCTAAAGGAGACACAGCTCCTTCCTCTTTTCTGGGTATCAGAGAGAGACCATCATCCATCCCTCTTCTCCCCAGTAAGGGTAAGTTCTACCAGTTGTTGCTAGGATGGCACTACTAACAACCTCAAATCAGATGCAACTGAAAAAGGCAACCTAGTGAAGGGTTTGGGTGGGAAGCCATATGTAGAGTGGTCATTTGGTTAGTTCAGTCTGGAGAAAAGGAGAATAAGAGGAGATCTCATCACAATTTACAGCTTCCTCACAACGGGGGGAAGAGGGGCAGGCGCCAAACTCTTCTCTTTAGTGACCAATCACAGAACCCAAGATAATGGTAGGAAGATGTGCCAGGGGATGTTTAGGTTGGACATGAGGAAAAGGTCCTTCACCTGGAGGATGGTGGAGCACTGGAACAGGCTCCCAGGGAGGTGTCACAGGGACTGGACAACAGCCTCAGACACATGGTGTGACCTGTGGGGTTGTCCTGTGCAGGGACAGGAGTTGGACTCCATGATCCTTGTGGGTTCCTTCCAACTCAGGCCTCAGGACATTGTATGAAGCCAGAAACAGTTTGCAAAGACTTGTGCCTCTATCCAGTTCCGCACAACAAGCAAGGGCTGTCAGCATTGCATATCATTGTGCAGATGCCAGACAATGAGAGACTGACTCACGTCAAACCAGGACAAGTGAAAGTACTTTACTGAAGCTGAGCAAGAGCTCCCTTGCCATTACTCTGAATAATGCAGACTAAACCAATGGATAAGGGCAGTGATGATGCCACAACATCCAAGAAGCCTGCTCTCCTAGGAAACACAGCCGGTAAGGGCTATGGATTCACTTTGCTGAGTGGAAGTTCAAATTAATCACCATTGATACATTCCCAAGGGTTCACTATTTGACTGATGAGCACTCACTGGGGGTGGGTAGAGAACGGAGATGAAGGTCTGCCTTGGTATGCATTTCTGTGTGCTTTTTTCTATTTAATAAACAATGATTGGAGTTAATGGCAGTGCCTGTGTTTACTGTCTTGAGCTTCCCCCAATATTGTTAGAGATGGTATGGACAGGAAGATCCAGACTTCCCAAGATAAAGAGGACAGGGGTGGACCACAGCCCAAAGGAGCAGTGCTCCGAGCTGTGTGTCAACAGAAGGGAAGTGGGAGCTGTGATAAAAGTCACTGACAGTCCATTTCATCCTCAGATCCACACATCTGCAAGCCAGGGCAAGTTTGGGGCCATGGCAAATGACAGAGGGCAAGGAGCACACCATGCTCTGTTGATGGTGCTCTCAAAAACTGGTATTAAAGTCTCACAAATCCCCAAATAAGGTGCAACTGAAATAAGCAGGGATAGCTTGCATTGATGTGTGATCCTGACCCTTCAGCATGCGAAGGGTAGCAAAGAGACATCCATGAACCAGACTCTTTCTGTTCTCAAGGCTTCTTTTCAAGTGTCTGTTACTTAAAAAGAGTCTGGCTCCTGAGAACAGTGAGAATTCTCCTCTGTTCCTTGGAGCCTCTTGTAGTCCTTGAAGGTTTTAAACAAAACAAAACAACCACCACCACCACCCACCACCAACAACAAATAACAAAAAATGGTCCATAGATGAAGGGAATACCCAATTTCTGTCCTGTAAAATTCCTATAAGAGCACAATGTTCGCATTTTGAGACACATCCAGTTTCTGGCATTGCTGTGACCCAGAACTGTCCATTACTATTTTTGGCATTCTTATAGGTGCTTTGACTCTAGACACCTATTTAGTCCATTCTGCACTGTCTGCAGGAGGACAACCTGCTTGATTTTCCAGCTATTGCTGCTTTCAAAATGCTCTTAATCAAAGACTTGAGTAAGCCCAGGACCTATCCAAATGATGCTGTTGTAAACCATGCCTAGAAAACACATTTTCCTGTCATTGTCCAAGAATGGCTTCGGATTGAAACTTCACAGTGTCCCTAGTTCGGCCTGGGACAACTGAGTTGTTTTGTATCAAGTTAGCTGGTATCAAAAAGAGAGGTCCCTGGTAGTGTGACCCAACAGGGAGGAGATCTTCCTTAGGGGTCCAGATAGAGAGAAGGTAACTATAGGCAGAGACCAGCCCAAAATCCTGGTAGTAGGCGTAAAAAAGTCCAAGTCCAGAAGCCATCCAAAAGAAAGGAAAATGCTGCCATCCCACATCTGCTGATGAAGAAGGATGTAAACATCTGACACCCATGAACTCGGAGCATAAATTTCAGAAAAGGAACAAGAAAGAATCAAAGATAAAAGTGCTAGGCTAAGCGACATTCAACCCAGCACACCAGTATGCCAATACAGATTATGATAACGAATCTCTATCAGGACTAAAGCTGATAGTCAGTTACCCCCAGAACCTTCTCTAAACAAATCTGACCCAACATCGAGATACTTTTCTCATGTTGCTGAGGTGTTTCTAATCTGATCCTAGATATCTTACCAGGGTTTTTACTGTAGTTGTAAATGCACATGTTATTCTACGGGTTAGGGCCCTGACTTTTGATATTGGAGACTCAGGTTTGCATTTCTGTCCTGAATTGAGCAGCAGTCACCTGATACCATACCCTGATTCAGCATTAATGGGAAAGTGAGATACTAGAAATATACTAGCCCAAAAATAAAAAGCTTCAGTATTAGAACACTTCAATCACTAACTTACACAGCAAAATCACTGACTTCTGTTATTAGATACATACAGTTTCCACTGGACTCAGTATTTGCACCCACTTCTACCTGAGCTGAGCATGGTTCTAAGAATCTGAAGATTTTTGCAGTGCAAGTGAAAAGGAGAAACCACCTTGTATCTTACATCCTTAGCCTACCTGTTTTATGCTGCTGTATTAGTAGATAATTCTCTTTTAAAAGAAGAAAAACACTGAACTGAGAACAAAGATGACACTGTATGTAAGTTTGAAAATAATCTAAAGAAATTCTGAACTCTGCAAGAGAACTTTATTCTCTATTAAATTCTGCAGGGTCATTTGAAAGTTCAGCAAAAAAGTTTGTATCATTCTCTCTTACAGAATTTAGAGAAAATTTTATAGTCCCCTATTACTTACCCTACTTCCACACTGCTTTCTTCTTCATTGCATTCAATAAATATTTTTCAGATGGGATACCAACATTTTATTGCCCTTTCATAAAACAGCAAATTGATTGCAAATTACTTGTTTCCCCCATTACAGATATTTGATTTACTGGCACCCATTGTACAACATGCCATCACTGAAGAAACTGTTGAATTTGGTCCAGAGGATACTAAATGAAGCCCAAAATATTGAAGTTCTGAGAACAAAAAGTTTTACACATTCGTGTATGCCAAAGCATACTGATCTGACAACAGCAGGGCAAATTTCTTCTTCTCCTGTGCAGATGGGATGCACCAGGTGCCCTGCATAGCCTTGTTCCCTATCACGTGAAACAGCTACTGCAGAAGCAGAAGCAGCAGCAAAAGGTTCTTGATGCTGTTTGGTTGGAAGCCTTTGATCTACGCCCAAAAAGACCGCTCCTAAAATCGAAAGACCGTCCCACTATTCCCAGCTCCTCGGCAGGTAGCTTCTGTCCTCTGAAGTCAACTGGAGTGCCAGTCAACACTAACTGGGAGGCTAGTACAGATTCATTCACTGTGAAACAAATGAAGGTATTTACATCAAATAGCAAAAGACATGATTTCAGCCACTGCTTGCACAAAGCAAGGATTTGAAAATAAATTTACTCTAGAAGGTAGGAAGAAATATGAAACATTTGTTACATCAGATGCCTGTTAAACGCTTCAGCATGCACGCATTTGTCAGGTCCACGTTTCTTCTTTTAATGGAAAATTTTAAATTTTGTTTCTAGACACACCATTCACCTATATCCTCACCAGAGACTGGATCTGGGGAAATCTCATACTCCACTAGCAACCTCTTTACAGAGAGAGCAACACTGGTGGCTTTTCCTGTGTTTGTAAAAGATTTCTCCCAGCTTGCGCACTAATCACTTGTGCAGGCTCATTTCAGTTCCTCCTTAACAAACAGCCAGGTGCACTCTGTGCTGAGTAAGAAAAAATGAGCAGCAGAGAAGAGGTTGTCTTTAGAATAACTTGCTTTGTTTACCATCACCAAAGCTTGCCAGGTTTTTTCCACTCTGCCCTTGTCTCCTCTTCCACCTTTGAGTCTATTAACACCTCTAAGAAGGAGAAAAATGTCCAACTGTTCTCTCTTAAATTGGAACACACTCAATGATTACATTGTACATGCAGTATTAGACCATCTCCGTGACCTGCTCAGAAACAAAATGTGTCAAATTCTGCTTGTTTTAAAAATTCTGTCCTAACTTTATTAGCTCCATGTTAGCTCCCAAAGGACTTAAATTAAGGCCAAGGTGCTAGGATTCTAGACCGTGGTAAATAGCAACGAGGCACAGCAGCACTTGGTCTTAAAGAGTGTAGAAGCTCTAGCTTTGTTTATGCTGTAGAGTTCTACAACTACAGCAAAGTAAAAATGCAGAGTGTAGTAGCAAAAGGCACTCCAGCTGCAGCCAGTTTCCCTCATGGGATAAACCACCCTAGCTAGACGAGATCCTTACCACTCCAACAATTTCAGTTTTAGAGCCTTTCTCAACTATCATGAGGCAGGGATGCTATTCTCTGCTCTGTATTGCTACCCAGTAAGTGTTTGGGAGCATATGGTAAGCATGGAGCAAGTCCAGGGCAGGCAGAGGGAACTGGGATGACCATCTCTCTGATGACCAATGACAGAACCCGAGGGAATGGCAGGAAGATGTTCCAGGCGAGGTTTAGGTTGGACATGAGGAAAAGGCTCTTCCCGCAGAGGGTGGTGGAGCACTGGAACAGGCTCCCCAGGGAGGTGTCACGGCCCCAAGCCTGACAGTGTTCAAGAAGAGACTGGACAATGCCCTCAGACACACGGTGTGAACTGTGGGGTTGTCCTGTGCAGGGACAGGAGTTGGACTCCATGATCCTTTTGAGTCCTAACTCAGGGCATTCTATGATTCTAGGAGGTGGGGTTGCCCAGCACCACGGAGCTAGTTTGCAAAAGCCAGAGAGAGCAGAGTCCAGGTCTCCTAAGCATCAGTTCAGAGGCACAGCCAGGAAACGTGCTCTCTCAGGACCAGATGTAGGGCCTGTGCTGCAGCAACAGAATTGCAAAGGGAAAGGATTGGAAAAACAAGAAGGAAGAAATCTCATGCCTCGATACGCAGGTCCAGAGCATACACAGAACCCTGCCTGCAGGGGCACAGTGGGTGCCTGGCTCTGGGGCCTTCACAGCTGGTATGTGTGGGTGAAGGGCTTCACACCCAGCTGTGCTCACAAGGAAGCCCACGCACTGTGGTAGCCTGGCACAAGCGGTGCCCAAACCAGCACCATGCGTGTCCCTGCTGTACACAACTGTTCTGCCCAACCTGCATATTTCTGCTCCATTTCCTGAGTTTTAGCTTGTGTCTGGCAGATAAAACAACATCCATCCATCAAGCTCAGCAAGGCTGTTATCTGCAAGAGCAATAAGTCTCTCTCTGTACTCTCTCCTCCAGCTGCCTCCTCAGCCAAACCAACTAAGCCAAACCAGCCTGGAGCTCTCAGGACAGGCCCATATGCCCAGCATCTGGAGAAGGCATGCAGAGAGCACAAGCCTGTGCTTTGCCAGGGCCGTGGTGTCTGCGGGAGGTTTTCTTTTCCACGACAGATCTGGATCCTCGTGCAACCCATCAAAAGCAGCAGACACCAACCATCTCTGGGCCCCTGCGGGAGCTCCCAGAAACTCCAGGACAATGCGACAAATGCTGCCTGGAAGAGCATCTCACCCTTTCTGTAGAAAGGACCTAAAAGTGATATATATCCTGAGACGACAGCTAACACTCACTTTTGGAAACTCTCCTGAACATTACACTACTGGGATCTTAATAATGTTATCCATAGTGTCTTGTATAATGTACTTAACCGCATCCAAGAAAGAAAATGAATACTTAGTGGATCTTACGACTCAAACATGTCAGAAAGATAATTAAGAGCAGTAAATTATGACCATGAGAGATAATTTTACAAATGGAGGCCTGAAAATGTCTGGACTTTCATGTTACGTTTGAAAAAGTAGCAGAAAATGGAAAATAAAATGCTCATAAACTTAAGCCACAGAAATGAAAGTCTACATGGATATTAAATAATAATAACAAATGGGAAAAAGCTACATATGCACACAGCAGTTTTAGGAGTCCCACCTCCTATGCATAGGACTAGGAAGAGGCCTAGGGAGAGCAGGCAACTACCTATGGTGATTTTCAAGCCTGCAAAATGACTAGCATTACCCTCCCCAGACCCAGGGAGGCAGACAATGGACTGGACATGGACAGACACAGACTCCCAACCACCGTGACTACCCCACAGCTTCCTTCCCACTCATGGCAGTGAGACCAGGGAGTCCCCTGGAAGCCTCCATCCCTACCACAGCTGTGTCCACCTTCCCCTGACTCCTTCAGGAGCTCCCCGTCCCAGCTCCTGTTCCTCACCTTTACATGGAAATGTTCAGTGTTGCCTGCACAGCTGAGGATTTTGGGCAATTAACCATCGCTATTTCAGAAATAACATTTGTGGTGTCGGGCAGCCAAAATAAACCATACCTTCCAAACTGATTTACTGTCTTTCATTTTTTCTTGAGGAAAAAGGCAAAGCCGTGCCAATACTACATTACTCAGCACTAAAACTGTTAGTCTGGTCACCACGAGGACTTGTGCTCTTCCCGTGGATTTGCTACCTTCTAATTTTGACCTGGGCAGACTTTTTAATCTCCACATTTTAACAAACTCACCTTTAAAATGGATATTGGACCAGTCATATAAAGGGCTTTGTGTTGTGGAGATGAAGGTATGGGATTAGGTCAGTAGCTATATAAAATTTTCACTTGAAAATGGAGGGGCCACCAACGTAGACAGCCTTATACAAGTAACTGTGAATAAATACACTTAAAACTCACTGTAAGAGGCAACTCAGACTTGAGTTGGAAAGAAAATGACTGTAAGAAGATCAGCATAAAATGGATTAGAAGTTTGAAGGAGAGGTTTGAAAAAGAAATGTGACTGGCATGCAGAAGGTGGACAGATTTTCCAGACACAGAAAGAAGCATGAGGAAGACTTCCAGTGCCAAAGGAAACAAGATAAATGTCCTACCAAGCAAAGTAAAAATGGGAGCTATGTTTCCAGCAAGATAGATACCACTGTTTCTCCCACAAAATATGTGCAATTATTTTACAACATCTATTCTCAAAATGTCACATTTCAGCAAGAATGGGCAATGCCCGCATATGTAAAAAAAATAATGTCCACGTATTTGTATTTAGCATGGGCTTACCATGTTGGTGTAACCAAAAGCTGATGTTTGAAAATTCAGGCCCAAATGACTTCACCAAAATCAGAATGCAAACAGATTTTCAGGAATCTCAATGTGTTTTATTTTTATGGCACTGTCTTTGCTGAATCCAGCAGAAATACCATTACCCCATTACCATGATAAGCTCTGTTGTGTTGAGTGCCTAACCAACCCACATAAAAGCAGGGGACCTTAATTTCACATTGGAATTAATTTATATATTATCAGACTGTAGGTCCCACAGTACTTAGGAAGCTGAATATCAGTATTATAACCAAACATGGTAGCAGGACTGCCTCTTCTTGAAGTTGCCATCACATCAAATGAAAGTGCTGACTGGTCAGAAGGCTGGTACAAGAAACTAGATGGGGAAAAGAAAAGGAGCAGGTAAACAATGTGTTTGCACAATAAGCTTGTGGATCATAGCTATAGAGAAACCTAAACAGTGTCAGATAAAATTGACTGAACTGGGATTTTGTTGGGTAGACCAAGATGTCCCTAATTTCATGAACATCTACCATGCTCTCTCCACAGCATTTCTGCCTCAACCAGCTTGGAGGCACCAAGCACGAACAAAGATGGAGCAGCAAAAACGACTGCTCCTTGTATTGATCCTGTCTTGCCTGTTGCAAAAGGGGGTGCTCAGACTCGAGACTGCAGCAGGAGAAAGGACAGCAGACAAATGCTGGCCTGGAGACCTACTGTGGGACTAAGTGGGTCTCTTAGACCAAGAAGCTTTTAGGACTTCACCAATGCTGAGCTCAGAGTACTTCCCCTGAATTTGGCACAACCATCTACTGAGCAATGGCAACTGAAAAGGAGGTCAGTGGGCTGTATAAAATGCAGACATAGGAGCAAGGTGATAAACAGAAAGTAGTCTGGGAAAGAAAAAAATAATTGGTGTCTAAACCTTGCATTCACTTTGACCTTCAATGTGCACTCTTTGCTGCTGCTCCCACCTACAATGTCAAACCGATGCTCTTCCATCTCATGGTTCTACTATGAAAATAAACCCATTAATATTTTTAAAGCATTCAGGATACTGTCACACTGAATGACGGCAAAAACCCTCTGAGGAAATTAATAACTCTTTCTTCAGTGCAGCTTCTGAATAGGATGTTGGAATTAAGGGATCAGCTCCTCCCTCCCCTTTTGGAAAATGATGAAGAAAAACTACTGAATAGCTGCTTAGTGAATGAAGACTGTCAATCCCATGGCCTGGATGAGGCACTGTCCTGTGAAGTCGTTTGTAATTGCATCATTAAAGCCTGTACTGTAACGCACCCCTGCAAGGCAGCCAACAAAGTTGCGCAGGCAGCTCAACTCTGGCTGCAATTTCAGTGGGGGCTGCAGGGAGGGCTGGGAAGGTCCTCACACACAGCACTGAATGACCAACCATGAGTAAATGCTTCCATCACCACCAAGGCAGGACTTCATTCTCTGTATTGACTTGCACCAAAAATTTTATCACCCTTACAAGTTTACAGCCTTGGCAAGGCAAAACACAACACAAAACATGAGAAGCTCTGGAAAGGACAAGTTACAGTGATGGAGGTAGAAGAGTGGCAACAGGCAACTCACCCTGCCAGAGGAGAACACCCAGCAAGGAAAGCTGAGGGGCACAACCCCAAGGCACAGGCCAGTGGTGCACAAGGAAGGGGAGCTGAAGCAAAGATGAGGGTTGGCTACGTGGATCAGTTCTGGGGGAAGGAGATGGCAGAAAGGGTAGCTGAGAGTGGTCAAAGGAAACTGCATCCCATGGGAAACAAGATAACCAATTCATCTATGTCTAAACCAAATCTTAAAACCTACTAACTGTCCCCCCTTGCCACCTGCCCCCCCGCCCCAAACAAAAACCTTCTCTTAAAAGCTGTGACAAGGAGGGAGAGTAAGATCCTTCCTGTTCAGCTTCTCAAAATTACTCCCACCAAAGTCTCAGCCACAAAGTCTCAGCCATAAAATTCTACCAGCTGATGTTAAAACCCTGTACGGGAAGGCTCTGAGCAGAACTCATCCAGGCAGGCACTGAAATCTGGGTAAGAAGTCGTTAGCAATCTGGCAGAGGCTGTTATGAAGTCAATAAATATTTCCCTGGCATTCGTGGGATGCTCCAGCTCCTCTCTGAGACAATTCGGCTTTCCTCAGCCTCACCCTGCGGGGAGTCCTACCTTGCACTTGGGGTGGGACACACAGCTGATGCTCTCCACGAAAGTCAAACATCAGAAATCAGCACTCATCGTAAATAAACCACCACAAGCTGAACTGAAAGAAGCCACGACCCTGAGCTCAAAAGCCGAAAGCCATTGTTGTTTCAAGGGCCAGGTTTGTTCCCTATTGTGAGCATGGTAAATTTTTATATACAGATCTCCCTTTTCAAAAATGCCAGCCCTTTCCTAGGCCTAGAGTTTGAGGCGATTGTTGCTATTTGTGAATGACTTGGGAATTAATTAATGTAAAGCCAACTGCCTCATAAATGGTTGGCATTGTGAACAGCCTCAGAATCATGGGGAGAGCAGTTTATGTGGTCAGAGCCACATTCAGTGCTGCATGTGAAGGGAGAAGATTTATTAACACAATAGGTCCGTTTTCCAAAAGTGTGCAAGGGCTGGTTTATAATGAAGGGGCACTGTTCACAGCACAGTCAGCACCTATTTTTTTTCTGGGGTGTATTATAAATCCCAACTAATAAAAGAAGGTGGGGGAGGGTTATTTAGCACTTAGGGAATAAAACTTCAACATAGAAACAGCATAAATAACATATTTACTATGGAACGAAAGAAGAGCGGAGCTGGGGAGGGGGGAAGAAAAAACAGAAACTAGACTTAAAAAAAAAAAATAATACAAAGTAGTACACTTATTTGTATCCTGATGACAAGAGTTAAACTCACACACTGCAGCTAATTAAGTTAAATGAGCCTACCAAGATGTATTATAACCTATAAATACTTTTGGTTGCTTACCTCTCTCAAGAACTATCTTCAATTTTAAAATATCACAGAAAAAAACAAATAGCTAATAATATGGTTTAGGCACTGATAATTAAAAGAGAGAAGAAGGAAAACGTGTACTTTTGGATAAAAATAGTCATTTGGGTATTTTTAACTAAAAACCTACCCTGAATAGACCAAGGTAAAGCAGATCATGGTCACTGAAAACCTCCACAGTGATCTCCAAGCCAAGCAGCAGGCTTGTGCTGAAAGCCATGACTTTGGTGGGCGAGGGGCTGGGAAGGGACCAGGGTGGCTGTGGCCAGGCACAGGGCTGGACCATGTTTGCTTTGGTGGCGGGGTACATCATCAAGGCAAGCTGCACTCTGTGAGAAGCTATTTGGTTCCATCTGCATGTGTGACAATGCTAATTAAAAGCACGGTGTGTGCTGATGGAACAGGCATGGTGCAGGACATTGTTTTCTACGTCCATCTCTGCTACTGGTGGCCGCACAGTCTTGGGCACATCCCCCAACCTCTGTGCCCAGGGCAACAGCCTTCTTCCATCCTTTCCTGACACGTGCCTTATTTTCTCCAGCTCACTCTAATTTCTCTTGCAGTCCACTGCCTGCAGTAATTTGGCTACGTGTCCTTGAGACCAGGGACAACACAAGGACTCTTTGTAGCTGTGATCAGCCTTATCGTGTCTGCTCTCCCCAATGGGGCTGGTGCAGAGGGGGACAGAGCTACTGGGCTTGGCTGAAGCTGACTGACAAAGAGCTCTCCCACTCACAAAAAACCCACCAAAGCAAACAGTTGGTACCCACATTACCCCATTTCTCAGTCAGGATAGTCCCCTCTCTCACCACAGTCATCTTCCTGCCACTGGGATGCTCTAAGGCTCCCAGACATTTGCCATGGGGTTTTTCCTTGAGATTACAGTCTTGCAGTGATAGATGGATCAAATAGCTCTTGCTAAATGTGCCTACACAAAGGTGTTTATAAGAAGTATCCTATGATTCGCCTGACAAATATTACACCAAGACAAATATCTATGTTTAATTCTCCCAGCTAGACTGCATGTATGTTATTATCATCCCCAGAAAGCTTCACTATTGTTGTGCTTTCTTGAAAAGAGAATAGGAAACTATGACAATAGCAATAAAAATTATGATGCTGACTGTTCTTTTGCCTCTTACATCAAAATTCCTAAAGCTGTTTAACAATCATCCCGTATTTCTACATAGCAAGGAAGAATATGAAAGGCAAAGTGAAAGAAGCCAAAGAAGTTCCATTAAGAAAACTTGAAAATTCATGCTTTTCCCAAAACACAAGTGAGGAACCAGATAGTTTAATGTATATAAATGAGAGTGGCAGCTCTATTTCATGCTAGTTAGACCATCAGATGTAGAGGCCATCATTGCCAAGAACTCCCACGTAGTTACTTTTAAAAAGAAATCTCATATATGATGAAGTAATTTTCTGAAAAGATTTTTTTTTAATCACTTGTCTAGTGGGTTTCCACACAAGCCATCCTGCTCTCAGAGCAGTCTAAGAGTCACGTTAAGATCCCGATATCATTCACGAGAGCTAGAAAATTCAGGAGTTAAATATACTGCTTGTTCCCTGGGTCACACAATGTGTTCAGACTTTGTTACACTCAAATAACATCTTTTTCTTTAAAGAAGAACTCTGACAAAAGCTTTCCACCTCTCTCTGATAAGAATAAGAAAATAGATGGGAAAAGGAATAAATACTGTAGAATTCAACAGCATGAAGGGCTTATCTCCTTCTTCAGACACTTTGAATTTTGTGAGATTTCCCTGACTTTTATAAGGGGACTAAACGCAGCACTTCAAAAAAAAAAGTCCCTGCCATTCTCTGTTTGTTTTCTTTGAGCTTCATGACCAACAAGAAAACCACACATACCTTGTCAATTATTTTTACCAACAAAAACACAACCCTCTTGTACTGAGAGCCTGAGCCACGAAAAGGTTTTCCCGGGCTCGTCAAGCCCTCTCCTCCATTCCCCCTGCAGCCACTGCCCTGTCTGCTGCCAGTGCTGGGGTTTCTCCTCCTGACCTCGTGGCTGCCCATGGTGGCAGGACCAGCATCTGGGACACGTGGGGCTGCACGAACCAGCTCCTGTCAGGAACCGAAATCCTTGTCACAGCAGTGTCTGAGTAACTCCCTGTCTCTTCTGAAAACCTGCGTCAGCATTTTACAGCACAGGTGCAAGGATGCAGCGTGCAAACGGTTGTACAGAAGCTATGGTGTCACAGGGAATTTAAGCCAGGCCTTTGCATCCCAAGTGGCATCCTAGTCCCTAGGCGACCCTTCCCCATCAGTGCAGAAGAGGAGGAAACGGTGAGTGCAGTGACAGCCTTCAAAAACCATCGGTTCCTCTGCTGCAAAGTCATCTCATGCTAGAGAGAGGAGCAGAAATTGTAGCTACAGTCTGCTGCTAAGACCAACCTGTTGTTCTCCTAAAAAAAGAAAAAAAAAAAAAAAAAAAGGAAAAAAAAGCAAGAACTATAGGTTTAACCTGAGTATTATCAGAGATTTGGAAGTATTAAGAGCCTGTTCAGCTGCACCCTTGCTAACAGGTGTCCCCAGCAGTGAAATGCAATTAATATGGAGAGGATTTCTGGGAACATGGGGATGGATAGGTCAGCCAAATAATCCCACGTTAAAACTAGTGGGCTGTGTGTAGCTAGAAGGCCAAGACAATTTTGATAAAAAATACAAACATTCAGGTCGTGCTGGGCTTACTGAAAGGTTTTGTAACAGAATTATTAAGCTTTTCACACCACAGTGGCGCTGACACTTCTGTAAAGCACTGGCAAGGTGCCAACAAAGCCAAAAATGCCCTTCACTACTGCATTACATGCTAAGAACCACTCTTCTCCTGCCTCATCCCAGCTCTCTGCCGCCTTCCTGAGCGTCCTGGTCTTTACCCTTTCTCATTTTCTTTGATCTAGTTCTCAAGAGAAGAACATCTGATCCCAGTAATCTCAAAAGAGCAACAACAGTGGGAGGCCCATTAAATCTCATTTTCAGCTTGTCCTGAGAAACTGAGAGGAGGGAGAGGACGAACAAGAGAATCCCAAGCATGGCAGTTGCTGTAAATAAGAGAAAACAGAGGGCACGTCAAAAAGGGAAGAGGTTGTTGAAGGATCAGTGGTCCCAAGCTAGAGATTATTAAAGGGGAAAGAGAGAGAGATACCTCAGCTGGTTTTCCACAAGAAGCAAATGTTTACAACGAAGGAAGCATGAAATGAAATAAAATACTGGGAAAAGCCTGTGCTAATATGACATCAAGACTGCAAGTATGAATGTGAAGAGGCCTTTGAGGGCCATCATTACACATCCTGTGCATTAACACTGAAGTTGGAGTAACGCAGGAACCAGAAACCTGAGCCCTTTTAATTACAGTTGGCTCTGGAGGCTCAGAGACACACCTCCATACTCAGGGCTTGGATGCCCTTAGTTCTGCACATCCCACAGAAGCTACAGAAAAAACATTTACATTCTGTATTAAAATGTGGGCAGATACAAGGGAGTCCCTTTTAACAAATCAGTTTTATCTTACAAAGTTTTCTGGGAAATAACCTTGGCAGGCTAACTAGTAGTATGGGAGACAAAATACAGGATTCTGGAGGGTGGAGGGGAGGCTGAAGTAAATTAATCCCTATATAATGCAGCATTCAATGTGCCTATTTACTAGATGTCAGGAAACCAAGACACCACTATGAAGTCAGTAAACTCTTCTCTTAAAGCAATGATTCAGAAAAAGGGTTTTGTAGGTTGAATGGGACCACACAGGTTATTTCTGATCTTCAAAGTAAGTTGGAACTCAGATGACCTAAGCGTTTGTGGATGAACGATCCTGGGAGGAACCCAACTCTGTGCATAGTCTTGGCACAAGGCTGAAAAGCTGCATGTCTGGGACCCCATCAGCACTTCCTGGGGCTGCGGGGGCAGTTGATGAGGCTCAGCAACTTCTAGTAATTAAAGAAACAGGTGGAACAACATCACACTATCACCCAGGAACTTAGCACGCTTCTTTCTCTGCTGCCCTCACACTCAGATGCCTTCCCTTTTATTTCCTTTCTCTCCTCCACCCCCGCATCCATCATGAAAAATTAATTTCCCTTTACTGGAGCTCACAGGCAAGAGGGAAAGTTAAAAATAAACAGCTTACATGCAGTCATTTGTACCAGGGAAAAAATCCAATAATTTCAGGCCGTAGTATGTCTAAAATTATGTAATTGTGTCCACTAGTAGGATGGAAACATTTTAGCTGGCAAACAGGGGTGCAGAGCAAGGCATACCACTGGAAGCTTGAAATAGCAAGTGGCAGACACTCAAATAAAATAACCGTAGTGAAATGTAGAAGATTAGAAGAGAAAAGGACACAAACCAGCTATGACTTGACCTCAGTTTCAGTTTACTCCAGTTGAAACAACTGAGATACTTATAGCCCTAAGCCTCATCATTTAGTCAAGAATTGCCCATGATGAAAGCAGTTGGAGGGAAACGTTTTTACACACATTTATCTGCTCTAATTTTCCTCCAGCTGCTGCCTTTCCAATTTTGATCTCCAGACAAACAGCATCAAGACAGGTGATTTAATAGACCAAGCTAAATTGAAGTGACTCTGGCAGCCAGCACACGGAAAGAATATGCAGCTACCTTGTGTGAGGAGACCTCTCCATCCTGGAGAACAGGGAAGAAAGATGAGCTTTGGCTCAGCACCCACCTTGGCCACTCCACCACAGTCAGAGACACCACAAGGACAACCCACAGCCAGGGGCTGCCCAGCTCTGCCTGCTGCTCACCGCCGCCCCCTGCCCCAGTCCACCTCACACATTTGGAGCCCCTGGGAAGGGCTGCATTGCTTAAACACAGCTTGGGATGCAAGGTCATCCCCCATCACTTTCATAAGCCCACTGATCATGTTTCTCTCCCCAGGGAGAGAGGCCTACAGGCTTGGGGAAGAGTGGCTGGAAAGCTGCCTGGCAGAAAGGGATCTGGGGGTGTTGATTGACAGCTGGCTGAATATGAGCCAGTAGTGTGCCCAGCTGGCCAAAAAGGCCAGAAGCATTCTGGCTTGTACTGGGAATAGTGTGACCAGCAGGACTAGAGAACTGATCGTGCCACTGTGCTCAGCACTGGTGAGGCCGCACCTTGAATCCTGTGTTCAGTTTTTGGCCCCTCACCTCAGAAAAGACATTGAGGTGCTGGAGAGAGTTCAGAGAAGGGCAACAAGGCTGGTGAGGGGTCTGGAGCACAAGTCTGATGAGGAGCAGCTGAGGGAGCTGGGGCTGTTTAGCTTGGAGAAAAGGAGGCTGAAGGGAGACCTGATTGTTGTCTACAACTATCTGAAAGGAGGTGGTAGCATGAAGGGCATTGGTCTCTTCTCCCAGGTAGCAAGTGATAGGACAAGAGGAAATGGCCTCAAGTTGCACCAGGGAATGTTTAGACTGGATATCAGGAAAAACTTCACCAAAAGGGTTGTCAGGCATTGGAACAGGCTGCCCAGGGAAGTGGTAGAGCCACCATCCCTGGAGGTGTTTTTAAAAGTCATGTAGACATGGTTCTTAGGGACACAGTTTATTGACAGTGTTAGGTTAATGGGTGGACTCAATGATCTTAAGGATGTCTCCCAACAAAAATGTTTCTATGATTCTGTTCCTCCCTCCACAGCATCCCACATTCTTTGGCAAAACCATCTCCACACCTTGAAGGCATGTGGGTATAACAAATCCATGCTTGCTGGCAAGCGAACAATTCTCCAAGAGGGTCCCTCAGACCCAGCCCCAGCGAATTTGTGTTTTGCTGAAAGGTACAAGCCATGCTGTTTAGACCACGCTTGTGCAGGAGCGTGTTTGCATTCTTAAGAGCAGCGGTGCAAGTCACTTTCCCCGGGTATTATCATAAAAAGCTAGGTTTCCCCCAATTGCTTTTCTGAGCTTCACAAGGTTGCCACTTTGGGTTTTGTGCTGGGGCAGCAGGGGTGAGATTAGCTTCCCAAAGAGAATTAAATCCATAAAAGAGGTAGAGGAGGGCCTGCTGGTGCTATTCAAGAGCAGTGGGAAGATACACTCTTCTGCAGACAGAGCTTCAGAGCACAGCCCCCCTAACCTTTATTATTATTCTTTCACTGCCAGGGAATTTAATTGATCAAAGCAACCCAATTCTTGGCACAAGTACTTGAAGCTGTGAATCTGTTCAGACCTTGAGCTTACAGCCAGAAACCCCCTAAAGTCCCTAGCAGGTTTTGCACTCAGCTGCTACAGGGAGCATGTCCCAGCACCACGGTAAAGAAGCGGCGATAGAAAATGCTGAGAAAGAGGGAGGGGAAAGGGCCAATTTGACAAGCTCATAAGGATTTGATCAAGTGCGCCCACTTGGCTCAGAAAGTTTGGAAAATTGGCGTTATCTCAGCCCCACAAGGTGGGAAGCCATAGATGGTGGTAGAGTGCTGCTGCTGCTTCCTCAAGGCTATTGAAGCTCAGCAGTACCTCTAGCCTGGCAGCATCGTTTTCACATTTGTTCTTATTGTAGCTTTTGGAGATCTTATTGCTGCCTTGCAGTACTTAAAAGGGGCCTATTAAGAAAGATGGGAAGAGACTATTTAGCAGGGCCTGTTGTGACAGGACAAGGGGTAATGGTTTTCAACTAAAAGAGGGGAGATTCATGCTAGACATGAGGAAGAAAACTCTACAACAAGGGTGGTGAAACACTGGCACAGGGTGCCCAGAGAGATGGTAGATGCCCCATCCCTGGAAACTTTCCAGGCCAGGCTGGATGGGGCTCTGAGCAACCTGATCTAGTTGAAGATGTCCCTGCTCATGGCATTGGGGTTGGACTAGATGACCTTTGAAGGTCCCTTCCAACCCAAACTATTCCATGATTCTAGTACACGATGGGGTCGAAGGTCAGCACTACAAAGACAGAGAGATAGGCCACATCAAATCCTTACCCATCTTGAAGATGCACTGCAAGCAACCACCTCAAAAAGAGGGGAAGAGGCACAAAACAAATGAATCAAGAAAAAATCCCAGCCAAGGGGGCACCAAGGACACAGATCTGTACAGCAGCACAGGCAGGCAGAGAGTTTCCAGTCAGCTCAGTGGCCGTGACTCTTTGATGTGGAGCACTGGCTACCAAGCATCACTTGTCATTGGTATGGGCAGACGGCAGCAGTAGCCAGCAGTGGCTGGAGCACTGCCAGCCACCCACCCTCACCTCTTTCTGTGGGGCTCCAGTGCCCCACAGCCCTGCCAGGACATCCTGACTGGGCTGCTCTGATTGCCACTTGGCTGTTGCTGGTATCTATAAAAACCACACAAATTACATCTCCCCTTAAACCCTCAAGCTTAAAACCTCAACCCAGATCAAGAGCATGGACCTGGCACAGACCTAGAAGCAACTGGCAGAGGCAGGCTTTTAAAATTATCTACCTAAATATGGATTTCTAAGAGAGAAACCAGAAGTTAAAAGAATTAAAACTTATCATAAATACTTAAGTGAGATACAAACTGGAACAAGTGTCTTTAGGTTTGTTGGCTGTAAAGATGCCTTTTACACTTCCAAAATATCCGCTGTCACTCTTTCCCTACCCATTCTTTGCTCCTGTGGCTTTTTCCAGCCTGACTTTCTGTGGAGTCAATAGCATCTGAAAGGAAAGCTGCCTGTGTTTCATGTTCTTCCTAATTTGCAAGAAAAACAAATGTAAATCACACCTCACATCTGCAGTACTGCAAAATCAAATGTTAGATTTAAGGCTCTACTATGTACAACAGAAGAATCAAAAAGTACAGTTGGAGTGACTAGATACTAGACAAATGTCTTTTGGTTTGGTTTTTTAAGGTCTGCTTGGGGAAAAAGAAAACTGGCATATGAAATTCCATTTCCCCTTGACTCACTTAGTATTGTTTTGCATTAAAAAGGAAAAAGCCACATTATACAAAGCATGCAGCAAGCTGCATGAGTGGAGTGGGTATGTTAGAGCAACGTACTGAGCATAACTGCTTATTTATTAAAATCTGATAGGTGGTGAAACTCGATTTAGCTGATGTCAGAAAGCTTCCTAATGAGGCCTCATTTTTTTTTTCTTTAATGAAAGGGTAGCTTTTTGCCTCCTCTAATCAGCTTGACAAAGGATACATAAAAATGCAAAGGAACATAAATATTACTGTAATTACCAATAAGAAACACCATGGACAAATGCAGGAAGTACCTGCAGATCCTTCTGCAGACGTAATGGTTGAATACTGTGGATTATTTCTTCTGCTCTGGAAAGGAAGGGCATTTCATAAACCATAAACCACTTTGATCAAAATCTAAAACCAGCCCCAAATTTGCAGCTTTTTTTGCCAGACTCAGACATGTTCAGAAAGTACCTCTGACTAAGCATGATCTCTTTTCCTGTTCACAAGTTCTGCAAACACTGGTGTCCCAGTTTATGAGCATGGGGGGGCTTTCTTCTCATTCAGTGGATGAGTGAAACTGCCCTTCAGTCCCAAGCCCAGAGCACAGATTGCCAAATCTACAAAGAACCTTGGAGGCGGCAGCAGCAACATCAAAGGTAGGTGCAAGGGAAGGTATCGCTACTAGCCTTAGAGCTGCTATGCAAATTAAATGATGCAATGTAAGAGTATGTTAATGCCTGCATTAAGCCTCTGAACATGCCCAGTGTGAACCATTTCCAGAAGCCTAAGCAGATTCATTCTCAGCTGGAGCCTTGTATAATTAATAAAGGCACTGTGCCTTCTCTCCTGACCCAAGTGGCTAGGTACCAAACCATTTATAGCTTTATAGGTTAACACCAACATCCAAAAATGTATTGGCAGCTTGTGCAGATCCTGGCACATTAGTGTGATGTGTTCCCAGCATGAAGCACTACTTAATAAGCGGGTCACTGCATTCTGCATTAGCTTCAGTTTCTGAGTGGGCTCAACATATAGCCCCATGTAGAGTGTATTATGGCAACGACATCTCAAAGGGACAAAGGCATGGATAACTGAATCAAAGTTCATCTGAAAAAGAAAAAGTAACCCTGTTCTCACTGGAGATAAAGGCATTTTGAAAAGGGCACTGCTGCTGTTCAGACATCCCAGAGCATCTTTCAATCTAGCACACTGAAGCAGTTCATATACATTAGAGGGAACAGTGATTGTGTGACAGAGCCAGTACACATTCAACACACTCCTCCCGCAGCCCCACCAGCACAGTCCTCACTTCACCCACATGGATGAGCAGCCCAGCGCATTTCAGCCCCAAATGCAGCTACCACAAGACATTGCTTCTTCACTGGAAGACAGGATTTGTAAGAGTAAAGAAGTGATTTAGGAAGCTACTGGATCTTATTTCAAGCAGAGGCTTCCCCTTGACAAGCAAGACTTTGTCTTCCTTGGGTCTCCATAGTTGAGTGCAGACTCAGCCCAGTTTTTGATGAAGATGATCCAATAGGAACCAGGATGACTTTGTACCACGATGCATCAGGAAGCTCAAAGAAGCACTCAACAAATTCTATGGAGAAACTGCTACGGGATGTGTACAATGCTATATGTTCTCATATGTGCAGTAGTACATTGAAAAATGGAAATAGTAGCTACCAGCACAGACCAGTGTGCTCAAGTTTCTCAGGCCAGATAAAGTCATAAAGTAAAGGAATGATCTATCACACGTGTAGTGCATTAGAACTCTTCATTAACAGAGGGACTAATCAATTTATGGAACTCATGAATCAGTAAAGCTATTACTTATAATGATTATTGGCAAATTAACATATCACAGTGTACTGACCCCGATTCATCTCTGGTGTAAGCCTACTACCCACACACAGCTGGTAAAGGGCACTACTTGCTGCATTTCCACCCTGCTCAGTCAGACTGGGTCCGCCTAACACCAAGGATAAAAAAAGCACTACACAGCCAACCCCCAAGGTTTCAGCTTTGATAACCATACACGTGTATAGACTGTACAGAAGACAGTAAAGCAAAAACAACTGTGAAATGTATGGAAGATCACAAGCCTTAGCCTCCAGGCATGAGTTTTAAATGCACTCAAGGTTTACCTACAAGCGGACCCAGTGGCTGGCTCATCCAACAAGGAAGGAAGAGAGTCCCTTGCCAAATTCTGATGCTAATCCAGTTGGCCACTTGATGCTTGCTCTCATTCTGAAGGTATCATAATCCAGCACCTTAATTTGGACCCGGCTTTAGCCCAACAAGGATCCTAGTAAGGAAGTTTACACACTAAAACCCCAAGGCCAGGCTGCCTGCACCCCAGTTGTGCAGTGGTCTTATGGGCTAAACCAGCCAGAGTGGGACACATGCAAACAACTCCACACAAGATTTAAAGAAAAAAAAAAGGGGGGGGAGGGAAGTGGGGGAGGGAAGTGATATTATTTGATATTATTCAAACCACACTTCACCACAGAGCCCAGTAGTCCACATGCAAAAAATGATTCTTTATTAGCGATCCTGTGGCTTTAAACCAGAGGAGACGTGGGCTTTGAAATCCTACAGACAGACAATCATTCCCTATTTAATTCTACTAGACTTTTTCACAGAGGCTTTTTATGGTCTAAACTGACATTCTTCTCTGTATTCATTACCACATTCCTGGCCTAAAAACTGTATGACAAGGGAAAGGAAGTGGAAAATTAGGTTACAATGCAAACAAACATACTGAAAACATTGCACATTTGAAAACAAATTAAGTTTAACTATACTTTGCAAAGGTTAACTTCATAGGTTTTATTATTAGAAAATATCAAAACACTGTTCATTTACTGCAGGGCTCTCCTGCCTGCTGCTTTGTTTCTGGGTCATGTAAGTGTCACAAAGGGTCAGCTCCACATTACTTACAAGCCACGCTTGCTTAACAAAGTAATCCACAATCTTTCCAACATTCATCTGCTATTAAGCGCTCTCGCATAGGGCATCATTGACACTTACGAGGCACTCGTAGGTTCACCGACACAAGGAAGCTCCTACTAGCTGAACTCTTGGCCCTCTGAACATACATGTAAAAGACCAGAGACTCCAGCCCGCCTTAAATCAACATTTCCCCATTGAAATCAGAGGAGGCATGCTGCTCTATTAGTAGAAAATCCATCCTTGACAGCAGTCATATTGCTGCTTACTGAATTAAGGTTTAATCAGAGGTTATCGTTGGCTTTGCTCATTCATTATAGCTTATTTTTGTCCCCAAAATACCACAGAGAGCAGCCAAAATTGCAGGATATTAGTACAAGGCTCTGTGCATTTCTCTGTTCTATAAGGATGAGAGTTTTGGTTGTTGGCTGTGCCCAGATGGACCCTCCGGCTTTGTGCCGACACCCAGCACCACGCAGTCCCAGCCCTCCTCTCCCTTCCTCCGCTCCTGTTTTCATGGGAAGGGAATACAAGCGCCAGAGACCCCTGTATGTTGCAGCGAAGTCCTCATTGAGACAGGTCAGGAGATGACAAAACACCACAACTCACTATGGCATGCCTCCACGGGTCAGTCTAGAAGTCTTTGCATCTCCTTTTCCTACATGTTAAATTTGGACATGTATATTTCAGGCTCTGCGCGCCAAAGAACAGGACCTTGTTGTGATGGGGGAAAGAGCCCACATTAAATTAGATGTCTGGTTTGAGGCAATGCTTCAGACAAGATGACATGGTTGGAATAAAAGAGTGTTTAGAGCTACGCAGGGTCTTAATGGATTTCATCTTTGTGTGCAAGTTAATTGTCAGTCTCCTGTCCTGGTGCCGTCACTCCACAGCTCCCTGTTGCTGAAAGCTGCCCAGGCTCTTGACTAGAGCTGCAAACACGCACATCTTAATCATCACCATCTTAAATGGACTCTACAGAGCAAACCACAAAAGCCCAGCTGCAATATTTATGTTTCTACAATGAAAGGCCCCAGGGAAAAAAGAGGTGGGGATTGGGAAGGGACCTTTTCTTTCTTCTGAACACTCAGTGTAATTACATTCCTAATGGTGAATTTATGATACCTTATCTTGTGCACAACCAATACCCTATGTAGGTCACCAGATTTGATATGACACTGAAAAGAAAGAAAGTGGCTGATGGTTAAGCAAAGCTGGAGAACTGGATGGCCAAGTTTCTGTTCTGTCAAGCACCAACATTTCATCACCTTGAGGGCATTATTAAACTTGCCAGCCCTTTTGCTCCTCTTATTAGTAAGACATTTCCTGAAGAACAGGAAAGGAGGAGGGGAAGAGGCACTAAAACATACTCACTTTCTAAAGACTTGAAGACATTTGTCCATTTTATGATGCTTATTTGTTCTTGCTCTCTCTGTTCTTTCCCATTGTGCTTCTACCCCATTTGGATTGTGTTGACATCACTCCTTTGTTATCTTCCTAAATTAGCTGTAATGAAGTCCTTTGAGCTACATGTGCATGCCTTATTTTTTCGGTTTTCACTACTCCAAACCGTTCCTATTCATTTTCCCTCACACTAGAGCCTCCCTTCCCCCAGCCCACAAAATGGTTTCTAATCTGCTTTTCATTTGCTCCCTTTCACCTTTGGTTACTCGGTGGCCAATAGCCAGTGTACTTTACAAAATAAATTGCATTGTAACTGACACTCTTGGAGAAGCAACAGGCACCCACACGGATAAAGCTGAGCATTTAGAGCAGGAATCATCTGAAATTTCAGTGCCCCAAGATACAAGGACAAAGGGAGGAATCAAGAGGAGACAGGAAAAACAAACCAAACCAAACAAACAAACGCAATGAAAGGGTGCTTGTAATTTCTGGGACATGCAAACAAGTCCAAGGGACATTTGTAGCCATAAAACCACTGGAGTGCAGATCATGTAGCTCTACTACCGCAGCCTGTCTGGCTGTCTGACCATCACTTGACTAGATTGGAAGCTGGTTTTATGCAGTGCCTTTCGTAATTGTGGTATTTCACAGCACTTTACAGAATAATGAGTTTGCATACTGCAGCTATTATGCACTTAGCAATAGTGCGCAGACAACCTTGCACATCTAGAATCGATTTTATTGAGAAGTTGATGGGCAGGGCACACAGGCTATTCTCTGCCTTTTTGTTTTGAGAAGTGTCATGTATCTTTACCTTGTCTCTTACAAGGCAATATAAAATCTGGGCTACATCTTCAAGGGAAAAAAAAGGGTTGTTTTTACGGAGTGACAGCTTGCTTAAAGCGAGTGTCCCAAGAACTGGCTCCTATTCCCTATTAGGATGATGGAAACATATTGATTATTAGCTACAATGTCAGATAACAGTATTTCCATAATTCTGAATCTACTTGAGAATTTGCCTCCAAATACACACAAAGTTTTGTTTGAAAGTTAACTCACAACCATTAACTCAAATCAGAGTCCACAGCTTCCAGCATAGGGTCATCATAAGACCCTGCACCTTATTTTCTACTGAAGTTCTTCGATGTGTTTTTTCTTGTTTAAATAAAAGGGGAAATCAGCACCAGTAGTATGCTACTTTTGAGTTTTCATTATTTAAGTTGTTCTGAATGCAGGCTGCATTCAATAATTTTTCTTATCACTCCGTTCCACAGTGGCTTTGTAATTCTCCTCAGTGTTTCCCAGGAGAGCCATAAATTCCCTGCAAGACCCCAGTAACGTTTGTAATGATGATTATTGGGAGGTGATGACAAGTGCTAACTTTTCTATATCCTTTAATTTAGGAACAACAGACACAAGCAAGGCAACATGGCCCAGCAAAATGAAGTTTGAGACACTTGCTCCCCATGCCTCCCCTTTTTCCTCTTGTACTTTGTCCTGCTCATTCTTCTAAATGTTAAGCTCAGTGGACCAGGAGTTGTGTCCCCTCTCCATAGCGGACCTTGTGCATGGGGATCCTACTACAGAACATCAGGAGCCTTTTGTGTGATACAATTATGGAGCTGTACTGAAGCTGTGACAATTTCCAACCCACTAGTCCACTTTTAAATGATGCATAATTCTTCCTATCCACCTCGGATTTTGTGTAAGAAAGCTAATTCTCCAGCCTATATGGTTACAGTGAAACCTTCAAAACAAATATAATGCAGAATGATGTTGTGACAAGTTACCTGCAAACCTAGCAGATAATAGCGCTCAGAGGTTAAACCACTCCATTTAGCCGAAAGAAGTGTTAACTCTTACATCTGATAAGAATATCAATGTCACTATTCAATATGTGACACATTCTCTTTGCAAAATTACAAAGACAATCCATTTATCCATTAGTGCAGGGTGTGTCACATCAATTACTGGGATAGATGCATCAGGGAAACTCAATTGCTCTCATAGATTTTTTTTTTTTTCCCCAAAGTTAAAGTTGCATTTGCTCCAACCCCAAAGGAAGGAAAAGCATCCCTTCCCCATTATTTAAAGTCTTCACTGCTACACCGTTCAGAAATCTCAGCCAACTTTCACAGCTTCATGGGTGCAAAATCCCTCAGCAGTGTCCTGTAAAGATTTCCATTTCCATGCAACTACAGGACAAACACTTGCCTTCAGTTCACAGATCTGTGGTGCAATTGAAAAATGAAGATTACAACATCAAGCATGAGTAATACTTAGCCCTCCCTGTTCCCTCCCATGCATGCATCAGGCATAATCATCACCATTTTAGATGCAGGAAAGCTGCTATGGCTATAAATGCCTTTGTCCAAGAGAAGAGCAGAGCTGAGTATCCATCAGATGAGATTTGTAAACAGGGTGTGGAATATCATATGGGAGGAGCAGAAGAGTGACATCTAAGTACACACTAATATGAAATTTTCACCCTCCCTTCACTACCCACCCCCCCCAGCCTGAATTAACGTGCAGCAAAGCACATCATGCATTTCTTTTGATGGACGATTGGGTGCTCAGTGTTGAGTTTAAAAATCAGTAGTGCCACATACGTCCTTAAGGGAGCTACAAACTTTGATGCTTAGCTTCACCACTGCAGGTGTAAACTCCTTCCCCACCCTCCTTGGACAGACATTTTCATGTAGATGACAAAGCAGCACCCTCAAAAGCTGTGCTGTTCCCACAGGTCTCCAGTCACTGCAAAAGCTGATCTCTGGACACATCAAGTAGCTTCCCAGTTCTCACACAATATTAGCTCAGGCAAGGGGTGAATACAGAGGACAGTAAAACAGCTTTCGGGAGCACTGAAGCTGCATTAGGTATTTCTAATCTTGTTAGCCTGACTTTATGGTTTGGGAGTCATAGTGAAAGCCCCAAGGGCTGAGGCCTTTGACCAAATATACAGAATCTTATGCCTCTTATGCAGTATCCTGGATCCATTTAAAACCATTATTTATTAGCTTCTGGAATCACAGCTGACAGAACACCACAAGCAAGACTAACGCCAGCTTTCCCACGACTGGCAGATATCAGAAACACTTAAAATCTGGTAAGAAACTTCTGTCTCATGAGACTTCTTCAAACTGGGGAGCTCTACATAGCTCACTCAACTTCTTCAAGCACAGCTTAGCTTTCAGGTCCTGACCTTATCTGGAAAAAGGTACCACAAAGGCAAATATGAGATGTAGCATTTGAGAAGCAGCCAAAACTTTTTCAGGCTACGGAAATACCTTGTTCACTCTGGTTTGCAGCCCAGGCCTGTGTTTCTCTCTATTTAAAGCAGTTTGCTAAATAAGGGGGTTCATATTCCACAGAAATCCTTCAAAAGGGCAAAAGGCAAACTAGATTTGTTGATCTTTTCCATACTGCATCCTCATAGGAGGACTGCTCCCTGAAGAGTTTATCCATATATCAAAAGACAAGCTGTGATTCCTAAGCTGATTTCAGTCTGTATAATTTCAGGCCCAAGTGTATTGGCACAGTTAATGAAAACATACGCAACAGCAAAGCAGCTCTGTTGCTAACATTTCACCGTTTGTAGGCAAAGCATGCCCATTAGTCACGCTGTTATATTGCAGCCTAGGCATTTGCATATTTTACTAGTACCAGGCACATTTCTTCAAATTTTTGAGGTTAGTGAAGTTATCCAAAAGATGCAGCTTCAGCTCACGTGTGATGCCGACCTCTGCTTGAGGAACGCCTCCTGCTAGATTCCCCAAAGCCTACCCCAGCCCTCTTTTTGAGGATGAACAGGGGTGGAAAACACACCTGAGAAATGGGAATGGTGTCGTGCCTCTCTCATCCCACAGCACAGCAATTCAAGCAACTTCCCAGGAGGCAGGAAACCCACCTTCAGTTCCCTGCTCTGCCCCAGAGCCTGAACCCACACCGCCAAAAGCACGCCCGAACCCCACAGCAGCACAGCCCCTCTTTCCAGCTCTCCTGCTGATGTTAATCCCACTGGGCATGAATATTCACCAGAGATGCCTAGTGATGTGGGTAAGTATTTTGACTCGGGTATATTCAGTCATTTCACCCAATTTGAAATAGGTGTTAGGGGTGGGGGTCAACACAGATGACCTCCATTCCAGAATACCCAGTAAAATTGTCAGTATTTGAGGATTCAAATTTGGCATGAACCACCCAAAATAGTTCCCCTGCTTCAGCTGGGCAGCTGAACGGGGAACAAGAAAACCAGGTTTTGCAGAGCCCTGTTACTTCTATCTCACCTCATCTAACACATCTTCTTAGCTCTAAACTTAATTTTCCCACCCATTTATTAATTATTGACTTCATAATCAAGCGCTAGCAAACAAGGCATTAAATAAACTGAGTAGTGGTACTAAGGCATTTGATAAACTAGAATAACACATCAAAGGCTACAGTCTCATGGTAATACAAGTTCTAGTTAAAGGCCTCCCCACACATATATGCCTTGATCTGTTAAGGTTATTAAAAAGGCAAGCACAGCTGTGTTTTTAATAAAATAATTAGCTCCTTCAGTCTGTTTTGAGTGATGTTGCTCATTTTGGATTCAATTTAAGCTCCGTCCCATCCAAAGCAGCATACAATTGCAAATTATCTGTATCACAAATGAAAGTTACAGTGCTATTTTAAAACTAATTATTAACTCAATGCTGTAATGGCTGGAGCCTGTAAGGCACAGATCCTTGAAGGCCACTGTAACTCACAGATATCAAGGTGTCATACAACCTCCTGCAGAAAGCTGTGAGCTACAACCCTGTGTCCCATTGCAGAAATGTCCCCAGAAAGCCCATGCCTGAAAGCATTTGACACTTCCTATAGACAGCAACCAGCCTCTGCCTAGCACTAGTGGCTGTTTGTGAACTTCTGTACAGCAGGGTTAGTTTAAGTAATAATAATATTTATATTCTAAAGAAGACTGTTTAAATACACCTCCCACACAATGTGATTTCCTATTTTTAGAAGGAAGATGCCTGCACATCAGAAAAAGTGAGTAGCAAAGATCAGAGTAAGGAGTTTCAAGTCAAAACTCCGTTTTTAGTATTTTATTTAGAGTATGTTTGATTTTACTTTTTTAGCAGCTGCCATTTGCTAAACACCTTTCACTTGGAAGTCAGCAGAAATAGCAAAATCCAAAGGGAAGTTAGTGAGTTCTGCCACAAGCACTCACCACTGCTGTTTATGAACTAAATATACTACACACTGTGTACTTAAAATTAGCCCATCTGTAATATGCATGTAACTCTTTACTTGACAGAAAAGGACCAAATTTAAGTTCCTCCCTGCCAGGGAGAGCCTGATGAGCAGCACTGCATGCTGCTCCATCAGTGTGTGGTGCTACCTCACACTCATCACCCAGCCCACGCAGGGTTAGCAGGACCTGGGGACTTTGCCACTTGGAGGCAGCCCCTGGGCTCTACCAGCGCCCCCATCCCACCTTTGGCACAGGCATGACCTGTTCCCTCATTCTGGTATTGAAGCAATGGCCTTGCACAGCGGTGGAGGTACCATGTGCTTCAGGTACAAGGGAAGAGCTTGCAGCATCTTCCCAGCTTGGCTAATGGCCTCAAGTTGTGCCAGGAGAGGTTTAGATTGGATATCAGGAAAAATTTCTGCACAGAAAGGGTTGTTAGGCATTGGAACAGGCTGCCCAGGGAAGTGGTGGAGTCACCATTCCTGGAGGTGTCTAAAAGATGTATAGATGAGGTTCTTCTAGAAGTGGATTAGTGCTAGATTTAAGTTATGGTTGGAGTCTATAATCTTAAGGGTGGTCTTGCAACTAAAATGATTCTATACCACACCAGCTCACATTTTCCCTATAATGGGAAATGCTATTTTTCACTGCTACCACTGCACCGTGCTTCAGGGCTGCCTCCCAGCCTAGAAATGCTGGGCTTCATGCTGGGAGGAAGAAAAACAGTTCATTGGAAATCCTGCTAAACCCACTTTCTGAATCTGGGACAAGTAATTAATTATTTTACGATAATAACACCTGAGAGTCAAAAACGACTGAGCAGGTTGCTGAAATTAGAGGGTTTTATCACAGCAGTGAAATGGAGGGGCATTTAGGATGTAATTGCAGTCTGATGTTCTCTTTGCTGCTGTTCCCCTGATGGAGTTTCTTCCTGGATCCTACAGCACTGATCTTCCCTCACTCTTTGTGGGGATGTGCAGCCATTACTCATATCGAACAAAACCCTGTACCCAAGGCCTTACACAAAAATAAACTTTTCACTTTGTGCAGAGCAAGTAATCAGTGCTGTCTGAGCACTTTTCACAATTAGCAATTTTTGCACTTTGGCAATTTTATTTTCTGAGTCCAGAAGTAAGTAATACCTTGCCTTGGATAATATGTTGAGAAAGGTAAGGTGATTATAGAAATTGCTAAAACAGAAAAGGGTGCAGCTAATGGTGTCAACAAGAAGGCACAAATTCCCTGCAGACAGGGAATAACTAAAGAAAAGAAAATAGGTTTTGCAACAGATGTAAGCAATGAAAGAGATAAAGGCACAAGAAAAGTTAATGCCCTCTTACAGAACCAGAACTGGGTTTTCAGAATTTGAGATACTGTTTATATATACATATTTATCTAAATTTACTTCAAAAGTGCTCTATCCTGTAAGCAGCCTGCCAAGAATTAATAAAAATAATATATGTATATTTCTCTGTATTTACTCTTTTCTGTCAGTATTTCGCATAAACAGACCAGAGGAAGGGGTGGGGGGAAATACACATGCACAAATAGAATGGTTGAACACTGTGCAATCCTTTAAGGCTTTTGGTTCCAAGATTTTTTGTAACTGCCAAAAATAAAAAAAGCCAAAATGTTTTCACTCAAGCAATCAAACAGCATTTACATCCTATTTAAACTCCACTGACAGACTGCTAGTACTGCTCTGTGCTAACACGAAAGATAGAAGATACATATAGACCTAAAAACCCACTGGTTAGCATTTTCTCTGATTTGCTTATTTCTCACAGGATCCTGTGCACCAACAGAGGTTATATTGCTCCTTCAAGTGCTCATGGTACTAAACTTTTACAGCTTCCTGCACCCATGAAAGTGTGCGCTAACATTCAACCACTTCCCTGTTAGTTATTCTGAGCAAGCCTGCACTGGAACCGATTTATTCCAGCCCCCTTTATGCCATTCCCTGCAGACAGGCTGCACACGGCTGTGCTGAGAGCTTCCATTTCTCTTTGCACAACAGGTCATCAAAACAGCTTCTCAGTTTGTCAGCACGCACCACGCATGTATCATAACCAATGGACTGGGCCTGTCACGTAAGGGAAAATGCGAAAAAGATCAGTTTTCCTTCTACACTACAGCCCTGTCATATAAAACTACTGCACTGCTTATCCCAGAGTCTTGGGACCCTGACACAAGTCCTCCCCCATATTTTACCAGCTACATCTTTTCATGGTTATTCTTTCCATATCTGAACAAATGTAAATCCTCAGGGATGAGAAACACTTAAGGATTCCTCTCTCCTAAGTTTAAGTTCATGCATGTCTCAAAAATAAAAAGACAACCAGACAACGCTGGTGCACAGCTTCATCAGAAAAACAAAAACAAAAAAACCCACCACACTTTCCTTCTGAAGGTTTCTGCAGAGAACATGTTACCAGAAGTACGTTGAGGTAGGCAGGAAACATCACTCCTGTGAAGTGAGACTTCAAAACACAGAAATATATTCTATTTTCTCAAGTCCTGCTTCCCCCTCCTCCTTCAGTAAAGCTGCTGCAGTTCTGAGCTATCAGCTTTGCTTCATTCACGGTTCCTGGCCCAGCTCCAGAGAATGGGGCTCTCACTGATAATGCTGGATACTTTTTTAGGAGACATTTAAAAGCTCCATCAGGAACACAGTGGTCTGAAAGCCTGCCAAAAATCTGACTGACTTTATAAGCTCTATTAGCGGTCAGCCTCACTAGCAGAGTTTTTAAGCACTGCCAAACTGCTCTGGCTGCAGTTAGACATGCTGTTTTGGCTACAGCTGATGCAGGCTAAAGAGGTGTCATCCCCCTCAAGCTTTCCCCTAGCTTGTCACCACCTTCCTGCCAAAATTTACCAACCCGTTATATATCTGACAGCACAGCTTCACATGCAATCACCCTCTCAGCCAGCTGTGTTCATACAAGCCAGGCTGAAAAATTCCAGCGATTAGAAATGTTTCAGCTAACCAAGGTCACACAGCCAGGCTCAGGATAAAGGAGACAGTGAGGTGGGCAAACTGGGGACACTGAGCTGCAGCAAGCTCAGGGACCAAGCAAGGTCCGGGGGAAGCAAGGAGCTCAGTGGTGGATCCTATTTCAGGGAGAATTGAAAGACAGATCTCCTCTTGGAGGTTTCTAGTGACTTCATCCAACAGAGCAAGTCTTTGACCACTACAAGAGGGCTGCTCTGCTGTTTCCAAAATGGTGCTCAAAAATACACAGCCAAAAAGTTTCACACACCCGAAGACAAAACCCCTTGTTATCTACAGGCAATTCTGGACACCAGGAAGCTTGCATAAGTGTCTATTAATAGCAGTAACAGCTTATCTAAAAGGAATGAAAGGCAGCTAATACTAAACTTGGTGCACGGGTTAGTCTGTAGACAAAACACATTGCCTGCTTTGTTGTAACTGTTCTAGCACAAACACAAGATATTTAAAGAACAAACCTTAACCATTAGTGCACTTGGGTGGGGTTTCCCTCCCTCTCTGCCGCCTAACATGTAAAGCTTCTCCATAAATTCCAGTCCTGCTGTTTCCTAAGAAATGTGTTTTGGGAGCAGGAGGAGAGGGGTGGTAGGCCACACCATCAGTATAGCCCCAGGCAGCATACGTGCCCTGAGGCACACAGTGTAGTCCCCAGACCTGTATTCAGCCTACAGGAAACACCAGCGTGACGGAAGCTGCCCAAAGGCCCCCAAGGATATGTATCTGCCACTCAGTGATCCCTTCCATCCCCTCTCCCTATGCAGATACTTTTCACCAAATTGGCTCTCAGTCCTTATTGTGACACTCTATTTTAATTAAAACACAAAAACCAGAGAGATGATTCATAAAGGAAACCTCCCCAACAATAACAAACATCCAACAGACATTGCTTGGACTGGCCACCTATCTCAACTACTAAATCCTTAGAAAAAAAAAGCCGAGATGCAGGCAGCCCTCAAAAGCACCTTTATAATTCATCTCCTCCCACAGCCTACCACAAGACTACTGTGGGCTTGCTATACTTAAACTAGTGCTTGGACTCCTTTTTCTTCTTCTACATCTATTGGAAATTTTCTCCAGGACACCTTCCACTGCCTTCCTCATCACGGAGAAACTGAAACAGAATAAAAATCTAGCTATCATTTGCCACCATGGCTACTGATACAACTCAGAGAGGGACCTGGGTTCATGAAAGAAGACCTTTGCTCCCCAGAAGAGGGAGTGATGCCTGCGATTGTTGGAAAAAGCCAAGGATATTCTGTAGCAAATAAAGGTGACCGCTGCCTGGGGAAACTCTTCCCTTACAGGACTCACATGGGATCTCACCTTGCAGTGAGGCAAAACCCTTTCCTGCGGGACTTCATCTCACAGTAGAGCAGCAACAGGAGGTGCCGGTAAGGCTCAGTGTCCTCCAAGGGTACAGAACCCTAACCAGCTAAATCCCTCTTTCACTTCCACGATCAGCAGACTCCCCTGATGGTGTTCCCTCCTACATGACAGCTCAGCTTTGAAAGGACCACCTCCCCCCCACAGGCAGATCAGCCAGTCATCAGCCCTTCCACCTCTTCACCACCAGAATAAGGATGACACCTTCACAGCAAACGGGACATAGGAGAGAGACGGGATGTAAGAAGGTAAAACCACAACAGTACTGAGCACTGTGGGTATCAGAAGTCCCACAAATTTGTGGTTTTAGTGGTAGTGATGGTTCCCAGTATTGGCACGGCACGTACCAACACATCCAGCTGCATTGTGGACGCACTCAGAAACCAAACCACCGTGAGCTATGAACTGCTGCCCTCAGGATGATTCACTCAGATGCTAGAACTTTAAATGTCACTATTGTTAACTCATAGCTCAGCAAAACATGCAAGAAAGAATGGGAAGGGATGGATTAGGAAAGTCTGCATGATTAGCGTGAGTCACAGCTCATTTGACACCACCAGTGAATAGGCCGTGCGCCCGCCACTTTTTCCTTGCTTTCAAGAAGCTGAACCCCAAGGCAGGCCCTCTGAGCCCATCTACAAAGGACCTACACTTCAAAGTGAAGCCAAACCAAAGGAGCCAAGCAGAGCCCATGGGTTTATTCCAAGCCCACAGAGAGAGAGCTCAAAGGGTCTGAAAACATTTGCACAAGACAGTTTATCGTAAGAGAAACATATGATTTTGCAGCTGTAACCATCTTCATGGAGGCTTAAGCAGCTCTTGTTCACAAAGCCTGCTCTACCAAAGGCTGAATTTCTGCTACTCTCCAAGTCAGATATTTGTTACAGCCCTGTCTTAGCTGAGCACACTTCTAGCTGGAGCTTTCCCAGTGCAGTTACCAAAGTGTATGCCCAGTTCCAGTCTTCCTTGACCCAGCTTTGCATCTTACACCAGAAATGAAGGTACAGGCTCAATAGCCACAATGCTGGATGGAAGCTGAGTTTGTTAAGTTGATAATATGCCAAGTATGCATGGTTTTGCTGAGGAGCACGCAACACAGTGCCTGTTGCTTTCTGTTCAGTGTCAGCAAGAAAGCAGAGCAGAATCTCTATCAAATACAATAGAAATAGAGATTTTGTGGTAACAAGCAAAGAAGTTATTGCTGCAGGCCTGAGAACAAAAATTTATACCAGTCAGTGGAAGTAGGGCAGAGCAAAGTGCGTGGCTTGGAGCATACAGACAGAAGAAAATTATTTATGGCAACTACAGGGTGTGCCATGGGGAGGGGGATGCATGGACAGGAAAAGTTCTTCATTCTTTTACAATTCTAAGACTGCTGTGATGACAACACAATTTCATTTAGCACCATGGCCATGTTACTAATGGGACTGAGAACATGGAAAAATTAGAAAAAGCACAGCGCTGCCTTTCTTGAATTTCAAAATAGTCTTGCACTGACCATATGCAGCTTGTCATTAAATGAACTGAGCAAGTCAAGGATGTAAGTGGGATAGGAGACAAAAAAAATGCACTTACATGCAAATCTATAGTAATGCTATGACTTTACATCCAGGTTATCAAGGCTTCCAAACTGAAAAAAGAAGAGGTTTACAACATCCTTGCCATCACCTCACTAAGTAAATGCCACCAAACTGGTTTTGGAAGTGCTGTGCTAGTCAAGCCATTTTATTTAAATATAGCATTTTTATAAGTCCAGAGGGAAGGAAAAAAAAAAAAAAAAATCAGTCTCGGGTCATTCCTGATGCTTCTTTATATTCTGATTTGGTTGCATTTTATTTGAACTCCAGCTTCACAGCTGAAAGAGCTGTCCTCCTCCTCTCCTGCCATAGTGTATGACATTCCTAGAGAACTATACAGCAGCAGGACTGAGCCTGCAGGCCCATGGAAACCTTAATTAGTCTAAGCCAGGGATGTGACACACCAGTAGTCCTCCTGCTTGTGTGTTGTTTCTCCTTCACCAGTGCTGGGGGTCATTCAGTTATGCAACGAGCTAGCTTGCCACCAGCAGCAGCAAGTTCTGCTCCCCAAAGCATCTCACTCTGCAGTTACAGGAGCAACAGTCTGGGCATTGGATGAGAAGTGGTGTTTTTCTTCAGCTGTGGTTCCAGAAGAAGGAGGTACCTGTAGTAGAATCCACAGGTCTCCGAGGTCAGCCTATATGTCTATTAAAGGAAGTATACAGACTCATTCTCCTGACCATCGTAGAAAATCTGAAGAGATTACTTCTTTGCTCAGGTGATTTGTGGGGGTTTCTGTTGTGTTTTTGTTAGGTTGGGTTTTTTGGTTTTGTTCTTGGCTTGGTTTTGGTTTGGTGGATTTTTTTGGTTGGTTGGGTTTTTTTTAACCCAAAAGGCGTTTCGTGTTTGTCTTCAGGACCACACTCCTGGTGATTCCCGACACTTCACTCCTCTCACGCTCAAAAAACACAAGCACACATCCATTCTGCTGGGCTGGAGACTGCTGAACTTTTGCCCACTTACTTCAAAACTAATATCCTGTGCACTGGGCAGTGTCATCTGTCAGATTAGTTCAGTCTAACTACTACTTTCCCTTCAGTGAACACTGCTGTGCACTCCTTCCAAGCAGGTTTCACCTAGCCCACATTGCTGTATTAGAGATAATGGGTAGATCTGTTCTTCTTTTTGAAGCATTTAAACAAAGCCCTCTCATATAGTATCACGATGTGGTTGATGCTCAATATGGCTTTATTTCGTTGGGATTTCTGCATATGTGACTCCAAAACCATACTTTCTAATAAAAAATCTTGTTTAATAAATAGATAAATCAAAACATCCACTCAGAAACAGATTGTCTCAAAGCCTTTCCCTGTCACTGAAGCATTATGTTTAATATTGCCCTTTGCTTTTTGATATACTGAGAAGAAAATGGACCAAGAACATTTCAGACTTGCTTCCTACACAAAGTCATGTAAGCATTGTTGGTATCTATTGCAGATGTGTGAGTTATGTTTGGATACATGCTCCAGTGCCTCACAGCTTTCAGCCATACACAGACTGACAAAGCCAGAGTCAAAATAGCTCTTTTCAGTTTCCCACAGCACCAATGTCATTCACCCAAGCACAGATGATCAGCATTTCCCCAGTTTAAAGCATCAAAGAGCCTCTTACAGAGCTGAACAATCCTTGTGACAAGACAGCTTGGGGAGAGAGGATTTCCCAAACTCCAGCATGAATTTTGGGGCCTGCTCAGTCTCTGTGTGTACCTGTCATTGATTCCTTTTTCTCTCTGGGACAGCATAAACCATCAATGTGTGGGAAATTTGCAGTTATCACTCCCTGCAATGGGCTGGCTTGTTTTCTGCTCTGCAGAGCATCAACATGAGAGAGCCCTTGAGCAGGTGCAGGCCGACGTCTCTTGTAAAGAAGTTACCACCACCCCCCAGCATCTCTAAAGTAAATGCACACAATAAGGAGCCGCTATGCACTGGTAGGGGGTGGGGAAAGCCAGAAGGACATTTATCCCATGTCGTTAAGCCCTATAAAGGTATTGGTTAGGTTTATCAGCAATGGAGGATTTCAGATTGGCATCCCAGGACAGAAGGATTTAAAGGGTCCCTTATTTCCAGTGTCCTTCCCCTTTTTATGGTGTCCCCCCCCGTTTTTTTGCCACAAGTAAATTAAAATTGTTGCTGCAGTATTGCTGACCTCTTTCACATAGGGCATCAAATCTCCAAAGAGTCCCTTAACGCCCTGTCCTTTCCCAGTGCTGTATCCTATTAGTGCACTGACCCTTTGTGCATCCAGCAGAGCTGCTAACCAAAAAATGCCTTTGGAATCTGAAAGCTGCAGCACAAAGGCAGCCCTTGGGTTTGAATAGGGCAGAGTAGAGGGTTTATTCCTCCTTGGAGCAAGCTCTTCACTGTGACACAGGGGTTATGGCAGAGCAAGGAGTTTAGGCCCTTCGTTAGGTATAATTCTACTGAAAAAGAGAGAAATCTGAGTCTATACCACAGGTTTCCCAAAACGGAGCTTTCACCAGCTGACTTTGGTTGTGTAAGCAGCCTTCAACATAGCCAGATTCTCAAGTTTAGTTCAACATGGAGGGAAAACTCCGGGCAAAAAATCTGGGTTGGAATCTCGATCACAAAAACAGCAGTACGGTTGTATACCACATAAGGGCATCCCATTCAGAATGTAATAAAGGGAGCACTTAAAAAAACAAAACATCTTTCAGGTATTAGAGCTACAAAAGCTTTCTTGAAACATTCCTTAAACTTAAAAGATGAAAACAAAGGGCTTAGCAGTTCTATGAGCTGACTTAAAAACAAGCTGATGTGAGCTGGTTTAGAAAGCAGCTTCTTCCTTCATGTCTCCAACAGTTTTGAAAAAGGAGTGGGAGATATCTACATGCAAAGAGAAAATAGATGTCCTAGAATATCTGGGACAATGTCAAAATATGGTGACTGTTGTGATGACCACAGCTGGTCTTCAGGAAGAAAAATTCAAGATGTAAAAGGTATCTCACAGTAATGAATTTTTTCTTACCCGCTGTCACAAATGAAGGGCACTGAGCTGACTTATTTCCAGTATCCCAGCAGAAGACTGCTAGGACAGAGGCACTGAGCCACAGAGCATGCTCCCACATCCCAAATGCTTTTCTTTCCCTTCACCCACCAATGAATACTTTACACAAGATATTTTCTTTCTCAGTAAGAAATCTGGGGGGAAAAGGTGAGACAGCTAAACTTCTGAAGATTGCTATCCTATCACAAAACAAGAGATCACAAGAACATAGCTGTGTTTAGCATCTCACCTGAAAGTTTTTGTTTCTACAGTTTTACCTGCAGTTATGCTTCCCCTTCAACCCCCACTGACCAGGCTTTGTTCACAGGTCATTTAAGACTTCTAATTTCTCTTATCCTTCAATTCAGGTGCTTAAGACAAACATCTAATCTTTGTCTTTATTGCCTACACCTACTACAATGATTCCCATGATCTGCCTTTCATATTGTCACTACCACCTTCCTTCAACAGGTGAGTTAGGAAGCCCTGCTGAGTCTGCAAACAAGTTCACAGGAGGCTCACGATGTTTGTCACTTTACTACTGGAGTCAGAAGCCTCTTTTACTTCCTTTCTTCACCTCGATACTCACTATTTATGTATTTAACTAACCTACTTAAGCTGACCAGCTATGCCTTCTTGCAGGAAACAGATTTTGGTGTCTAGTCCCTTCCCTTGGTGCAGCCCAGGGGAACCCTGGCTCACTTAAATCCCTGAGTCACCTGGGCTGAAAGGGAAGCATGGGACAAATCCCATGGAGCTGGTACTGAAAACACAGCAATCAGAAGAGCACTTCAGGTACAGAGGATTTCAATTTTCTGTAAAAGACTTTAAAAATACAAAAAAAAAATCCTTTAATATTCAATTTTGGTAACAGTACCTCATCTTCCAAATAAAAATTAAACATGAATGTTTTGTAAGTATTTTCAGATATTATTTTCTCCCATAGCTGCAGAGAAAATGAAACAAAGATGCATACTGTGGCCCCTGTGTGGTATAAAAAAATATACTTCTTATTGGGAGATTAACTCCTTTAATGGGAGCCAGGAAAGATATGGATAAAGTAAGAATATTCAGGGTAAGATAGTGAAAATAACTGACTCTTTCCCCCCCCACCAAATATTTCTTTTATCACCAAAGAAGGTAAACTTAGGAACAGAGAGGGTGCTAGATATGTCATTACTATTACAAGCTTTATATCTGCACAAATCAACACATAAAAATCTTTCCATACCAATGATTTGTTTCTCTTAGCAGCAGACCTCCACCTTTACAAGAAAGACCTGTCATTTTCCCAGCTCTGCACTCACCTAAATCTTCTCTCACAAAGGATTGCTCCGATGTCTCAACTATTCTGGGGTGCTTCAGTCCTCAAAGAGAAGAGGCTTGGACATTTAATTCTCCCCTTTTTTTGTTGTTGTTGTTTGTTTGGGTTGGTTTTTTGTTGTGTTTGTTTGTTTGTTTGTTTTACTGCCTATGTTAGTCACCTGTGCCCATGAAAAATGTAGCATTCATGTCACTAATAAAATAGTCTGCTAACATCCTTGGAAGCAGGAAAATAAACCCGAAGCACTGATTTCAAGCTTCAGCTGGAAGAGGCACCCAATATTGACTACACAAAATTAAAGATGAAAGCCAAGGCCTTTGGCAACATCCATACACCAGTGTCTCTAGCACAGAGCTCCCACTTGGTTACTTTCATTGCCCCAGAACCACAGGACATCCCCATCTCCACTACACTGGGTTCACAGCACCGGTTCAATTAAATCAGTAGTGTTGCCATAGTTGGCTTTGCTTACAGGCCACCAGCACTGGTCCAACCTCCCCTACTGCAATCACAGCTTCAGCAAACACCAACTCACAGCCATGCTGAGGGACCTAAAAAGCTGTGAACAAACCCAACTTGAACCATAAAGTTAAGAACTACAGCTAACAAAATCCAGGTGTTAAGCCCAAGACAGATATAAGTGAAATATAGCTCTTCGGAATAATTTTTTCTCCTGTCATCTTACTAGGCACTTAATTCACTGATGACCTGAGCAAAGTAGCAAGCAAACCCACCTCAAATGGACCTGCTCCTGCATCCCCTATCTAGTAATTCCCCTGCTGCAGTTCACCCTGTTTGCAGTTAGGTATTTCCTTTATTGTCAGAAAACAGGTGTTTTTTGTTATCTCAGGGCAAATAACAGACCTGTGTTACCCTGATCTAGACATACAAAGCATAAAGATGAACAGAGGCATTCGCCAATATCCACATGCCATTGATTCTAGCAGAGGGCTCCCACCTGATTGCATTTGTTACCCCAGAAGGACAGGACTCATTTTGCACCATTTTCAGTGTAGTCAGTTAATTAAGGTCAGCTGCAGACGGACAGCACTTTCCTCTCCATAAAACTAGAGAGCTCTGTTGTCCCTGTGTCACAGGATAGGTCGTACACTCCAGTTACCTTGGAGTTAAGATATATATATATAGCTAGATATATATGTATCCTGTGTGTTTGGTTAAGAGCAAAAACCCTGCCTCAGAGCAGCTTTTTCTTTCTAGGCTGTGGCAAAATAAAGGAAGGTGAAAAGCACAGGCAGAGGCCCTAGTAAGACTGACAGAAGCTCACCTCGGTGATCAATGCAACAGAAAAGGATGAGGCAGTTTTCATCACTTTATTGCGGAGCTAGCTGCTGCAATCAGAAGGATGCCATTCAGTCCATCACGCTGCAAGAGGCCTCATCTTCAACCATCTTCTTGGTAATTATCACCTCATACAGCTCACATCAAATGAGACTTATCAGGAGCTCCAGCTGCACTCAGTCACCATCTTGGAGCACACATCTTATGATTCCTTCTGAGGACAAGCAGGCAGAAGCCAAAAATAGCTTCCTCACCTTATTTACACAACAATCATGAACACTGTAATAAACAAATAAGCTCTGATGAAGCTGCTTTATAAAACTACTTCAGATTTAAATATTTTATCTTGCTCCAAGAAGGATAAGCAGAAGTACTAGCACTATCTTTAAAATAACAACCAAAAATAAAATCATAACTGCTCAACTGTTAATTTCTAATGTGCGTGTGAATATTGAAGATAATCAGAAGCATGGAAAAAGAATTATTTTCCAGCCTTTTTCTTTTTTTTTTTTCCATTCAGTTCTTACTAAAAAGGCCCAATTAAATATGTTTAATTCTTGCCCTAGTTGGCATAACCTATGTTTAAGTCACATTGACCTCAATAAAACTTAGGCAAGCACTTAATTTATCTTTTAAGTATTCCCCTAAATCAGAGCACATAACCAAAGGCAAAATTAAACTGCAAAAAAGAGTAAACCACAACAGAAGTGTGATCCCAAGTGCAGGGAGTTCACTTTTGGGGGATTTGCTCTCTGCTTTGTTCAGACAGACACATCAACGTGTTAAAGGTCTACAAGGGAGATAGAAAGTCTTTATGCTCACATTGCATGCTGTATGCCATTCAGTTTTTTTGCTTCATGTAACATTTATTGAGTTCTAATTGCAAGTAATGTCAAGGCTTTGAAGACCAAGATTTTGGAAATGGGGGAAGGAAGCTCTGAGCCACCCATCTGTTCTCACAGATACCTTGGATCCAGGTGACTGACCATGCATGGCAAAGGTGACTGGCCTCACCTTATCAGCTAAATCTCTTGTGTTGTTGATCTGCTTAGTACCAGGACTGTGGAAAGCAAGCTGCTGTAAAAGACAGCTGGAGAAACCCCATGCTGCATGGACCTGGTGGAAATATCACAACAGCTTGGAAAGTGTCAATACCTGATTGTTTCTCAAAAAAGGAAGCAATCATTAAAACCACATGACCTCTGAAATCATCAGAGGAACTTGTGGGAAGATACTCATTTTAGTCTCTGGTGGCACTATGAACACCCTGATAAGTCCTCATTAAAATAATGTAGACTAAAATGGAAGTGGACTGTGGAGACTGCATCTACAGCAGCTTTGGGCTTTATGCCAGGAAGCAGTCATGCAGGACTCTTTTTGTTGGAGCTTGCATGGACATCTGCTGTAAGGATCAGGCCCTAACATAGCAACCAAGACCCCAAATCTCAGAACCATTCATTTCCACTTAAATGAAGTACTTCCTAAAAAGTACCTCCTGAAACACTCAGAAACTGAGCATTGCATTTGCACATTTCTGTGCCAGCACAACATAACATATGCTTGACATGTCTAGAAATATTATGGTGCTGCTTCCTTTTCCTGCCAACCAAGATGACTCTCTCTTTTCCTTCCTGATTTTCAGTTTTGTGCATTATTTCAGTGCAGGAGGAGGAGGAATAGAAGAATACTCTAGAAAGAAGTTTAGAGGACAGGGGCAAAGCATGTGTTCTCAGAATGGGCTGGCAGAAGTGGCAGAATATACCACAGAGCGTGACACAATGTGAGAAAATATTTTGTGCTTGCTTTTCATTTGTTCCCACAACAGGTGTGCGCTGGCCTGACTCAAATACTCCACTAAGTAGCAGCCATCGCATACACGTTCAGATCCACATCAGCCCCGCTGAACGCAAACATGCCGCTGGCCAAGCACGAGTTGAAGAGTCATCACAGTGGCTACAACCAGGATGGCTACACATCCTCAAAGTCCCACCACAGTCTGCAGGGCATGGGGGTCCTCTCCCACTGCCTTCCAGACTAAAATTGCTTTCACTTGTCTCCACTACAAGCAACACTGGGTTCAAAGGACAGAGCAGCATTGATAAACTTGGTACACAATTTTAGGAAGACCACAAATGGAGGATCCACCCTTCAAACAGGTTTGGATTTGAGAGACAGCCAAACATCTGAAAGATTTGATCCTTATCTGAATGATTCAAACCACCACACAAGTCTGCACAAATGGACTGAACTCCCTAGAGAAAGCCCTTTCTCATGGAATTTTGAGTCTTTCCAACCCTGGCTTGGCAAGAAATAACACAAGAGCAGACTCCCTCATGGTATTTTGGTATTTCTGATTCCAAACACAGCCAAAAAATCAGAGTGATAAATGGATTTCAATATATTATATGAATTTATTAGACATATGAATTATTTTTTTTCTGATGGCAAACCCTCTCATGTTTTTGAGCACGGACCCAGTAATCTCAGTCTCTGTGATGGCTGAACTTTACTACAGGCTAGAGGCATGGAGTTTTCCCTTGTTTCAAAAGTAAGTGCAAAACTCTCTTTTCCCTCTGTTCCAAAAAGTTAGCCCAGTCCAATGGCAGATCACTGCTCCATAGAAAAGTAGCAGCGGGACTCTGCCATTTCTACAACAAGAAATCCTCTGCCTGTTACACCAATGAGAACGTAGCTCTAGCAAGGGGTGGTGGGAACCAGCATACTGTCAGAGAGGGACTGGCATCTAAATTTCAGGGCCAGTTTAAAGTAATAAAGGACATAGTCTCAGTCTCACCAGCCAAGGAAGCCAAACCAGTGAGATATTCCCACAGAAAAGTCTGACAAAGGTGCAACAAAAAACAGAGATTAACACGCTTCTCTTAATTTGCTTTAAGGGGAAAGCCACATATTAGAAAAGAATGAGAGAGGGTGCATATTTATATCCAGCAGTTACAGCAACAATAACAACAAAAAAAGTATTTTACCCATAGTCTGATTCTTGAAGAGGCCCACAGTGGCAAAAATAGGATGATTGTAAAATAATAGCTCATGGTGTTCTCACACTCTTATTTTTCCATGCTGCTAAAAGCAATTCACTCAATCAGCAGTTGGCTATCACCAAAATTCCCTCCTTCATCTCTCTCTTCCACTTAGGGAGTAGCAAATATAGGGCACTCAGCTCATAACTTTATTTTTTTATTCAAGCAAGAAAATTCTTATAAAAATGAAATAAACCTCTGGTTTAATGGCCATCAACTGAGCACAATAGCTATACTGGGAACAAAGGATCTTGAAAATTTCCCTCCATGACTACAGGGCTGATTCTCTCATATTAAATGATCATGGCACGATTCCAGATGCAGAGAAGCCAACTCCTTCAGGATGGTTTGTTCTTGATTTTAGCTAATCCTTCCAGACTCTAGATTATTCTGTAATAAACCAATCAGCAAGCGGGCTCCCAGGGTGCAACACCCCGCTTCTCAAAACTTGGATCCCCACCCACTCATGCAAACTAGTCTCATGTGCACGAAGGCACACGTTTGCTCACCCACTGCTAAGTTCCAGAAATCCTTTACCACGTACATTCTGGGAAAGCGGTTATCTTCCTTCTGCAGTTTCTTTTTTCAGCTGGTCTTCATAATCAGTTGGCTTCCCTCTACCACTGTTGATGACAGTCAATATTTCTATAGCACAATCTAGTAGACTGCTTTAACCTGGCATGAGTCTGGACATTTTCTACTTTTTCCACAGCCTCTTTGACAAAAGGTCATTTTCCCCAGAAATACCAGGGTGATCCAGTCTGAAAATAATCCAGGACCCAATTGTCTCTTTACAAACAAACAAGATTAGTTAAAAATAAAAAGAAAAATGTATGATATCTTGCATTTATTTTGTTTTAAACACATTCAGCAGACACATCTGCTCAATTGAGGCTAAAGAGGTTTAGTTTGGGTTTATATGGCAAAACATTCCTGCAATTATAAAGACCAGGTCCTGTATAGCAGTCATCTTTTGCACCTCTCTCTTCAGACACCCTGTCACTGGGGCAGTTTCTCCTTTCTGGAACATTATTCTGTCTCATTGAAATAAAAATAATTCTACTATGCCCTCTCACAGTTTTCATGGACCAGATATTCCTCTCCTCCTCTCAAACCATTCTGAGATGTAATTACGCACAATCAGCACATTGGTCTTCATCTTGAAGGCAGCTGAGGTCTTTGAGGATTAAGAAAAGGTGCAAGGTAAATGTTAGATATGTTATTATTACTTTAATTAGGTGTCCATCTACTAATGACTCCTCACCGAAAGCATGAATTTAAAACTGGGTTCTACCAACTTCCTCTCTGAGTTGCTCATTGCCTGCCAGAGACATCAGGAAATTAACTGGAGCCCGAGGAAATGGGAAACAAGGGAGGATTCTCTGACCACATGGTGACAATTAATGCAGAGAAGAAAGGGCCCCTTTCAGAACCAGCATCCTGGTTTTGTGGATCCCAAGTGTTTCATCTCTCAAACTATCGCCTCATTCTTCAGAAGCCCCAACATCTGAAACCTGTCTAGAAGGAGGGATGGACAGAGTCAAGTTGTTCTTCCACCAACAGCTCCAAGTACTGCCAGTGCAACATGCCAGAGCTGTCAGCACTTTGTCTTTCCTTCCCAACTCCCTCCACAGTAGCCCAACAAAATGAGAAGTATTTCTGGAAAGACAATCTAAAAGACCATGCCAATGGCGCAGAAGTCCCCACTGGAGAACTGGCCAACAGTCCCAGAATTACCACCTGACCAAGCTGACATGGTTTTCACTAGGACTAGCTAAATTTACCCATGATTTGCAAACATTCTCAATTCATAAATCAGTAATGATTCAGAAGTTATTATTGCCACATTACACCATCTTCTAAGAACAGCATCACAATGCAGCTGCTTGCTACATCTGTGAGTATTTTATGAATACTATCCACAAGACAAGGAAAAATATTTTCTGCCAGGACCCACCAATTATTAACATACTGAGAGAGTAAAGGTAAGCTAAAATGAGCAGCAATTTACCCTTCACCTCTTATGAGATACACTTCTATCTGCTTAAACCTCCAAGTGAAAGGAGCTTGGCACATCCTTTGAAACAGTTAATTTGAGTTTCCACCCCCAAATCTATCCTTTCCAGTTTGGCACAGTGGGAAGATTCTCCATAGAGGAGCAATACGAGTTGCTACAAATCAAGACTCAGGTGTTTGGCAGGTATCTGTATTCAAAGTTCAGATAACACCTGGCTGTATTGTCCTGCCTGTGGTTAGAATGGTGATTCTCTATCTGCTGTAAGTTCAAGGGAAGGAAAAATGCAGACACCTAGATAAGAAGCATGCAGCAGATTTACAGAAGCTACTGGGTCTTGAAACCTTGTAGGAAGAACTGATGCAACCAAGTGTCATGGTGTGGTGGAGGCGATTGGTTTACTTAGCTTGCATTGCCTCCTTTCTCTCGCTCTTGGATAACCTGGTTTTCCTATCAACTGTTTTAATAGTCTTTGCTGAATGAAACATATCAGGTTTTCAGGATTTTTCTTTAAACAGTCTTGTGATTTGTGTGTCTTTTTGAGGTTTAGCTATGTAATTCCCTTTGGCAATTTTTCTATCAGAGGTTCTAATACTTCTGGAGACACTATCAAAATTATGCATATATTTGTGATTACGTACAAAGCTGGCATTATTCAACTGCAAATCTGTAGCCAAGAGAAGCATGGAAACTCCCTAAACCAAAGATGATTAGAAAAAAAAAAGTAATTCCTTTCAGTCACACAAGGTCTGATGCATCTCAGGTTGCCCTTATTCTACCTGGTCTTTCTGCTTTATGTCTGTTCCCTGTGAACTGACACACACAAGCCACTGCTTGATCCTGATGCCCCTGCACATATGTTTAGGCTGCCATTAATGTCACATAAGAGACTAGCTGGAAAAGACACGCTCCAAGGAAAGCAAAGCCAGAACATCCCCTTCTCCGCAGCCAAGTGCATCATGCTGCCAGCACATCTGCTCCCCACCAAGCCAGTGAGCCTCAAGGTTATTTTGGGACCTGCATGTAAACTAACTGATGGCACAGAGCACAAGCAGTATGAAACACAGCAAGGATAGTATGACCAAAACCGGCAATTCAGAGACCAGCCAGCACAAGGGCAACTTACCTGCCCAAAAACAAAAGGCGAACTTATTTTCAAGGATACAAGACCCTGTGAGGTAATAGCTCCTGAAGCAGAGCAAGTAAGCATGATGGAGAGCTAGAAGGAGGATTTGGGGCCAGTTCTCAGAGGCACTCCCTCCATTTCTGGCTGTGCCATTATGGAGGCAAAGCTTCCATTGAGAAAGCATGGCTTGCAGTGACTTCAGGCCGAAAACCAGTCATGGAGGGCACCTGGGCTACCAGCCTTTGTCCCTCTCTTCTGGCAGAAAGGCAGCGGGCACCTTATGAGATGCCTTTTCCTTGAGGGAACAGATAAGGCCAGTGACCCAGAGCTCAGCCAACCCACCATGCAGGGCTTGGAAAGGGGAGAGGAGCAGGGATGTGGGTGACTGGCAAAGAGGCAAGTCTGGCAAGGGGCAGCCCTGGGAGCTGCAGCCATCCAGGCTGGGCAGCAGCACACTTGTTCCCTTCTCCTGGACAGAAGGCCTGCTTTAAAACACCCACGCTTTCCTTTTTATTACTATAATTTATTTGCCATAGTGAAGGCTGTGGTCAGGTGCAGATTTCAAGTGAGGACCCCGTCCCTTGTGGGCACTTGGCCTCTAACTGCCATTCACACCCCATTAGGCGGAGAAGCTGCCTGGCTGGGCACCTACGGCACATGGGGCAGTGAGCCCTGCTTGGCCACAGACTTGTGCACACTTTTGGGACAGCCCCAAATCACCCACCCGAGCATAGAGGTATTTAGGGGCAGTAGATACCCCAGGTACCAGAGTCAGTCACTGGTAAAGTAGGGTGAAAAACATCTCCAGAGGTGGGGAAACATGTCAGAAAGCCATAGCTGACAACATTTAACCACATCTCTGAACAGAAAAATGAGAGCCGTGATAGAGAAAGCTGCAGGAGGCTTCACACACTCATCCCAGAGATGAGCTGCAGCATTGCCTGAAGTTTGCTCCGTCTCTTCCAGGCCTATAGAAGTGACCATAGGCTCCATGCACATCCACTTATTGGCAGAGCTACATAGCCTCCTCCTGCAAGAACACACTTCTCCCTGCATACAAACCTCACTCATTTATGGCCTTACATCCCACCCAGCAACAATGCTATTACTATGAGGCTCAATTGTCAAACCAGTTAAGATTGCACTTAGGGAAATACAGTAACAAAAATCCTAAAACATGAGTACCTTAAACTCTAGGAAAGTTCAAGTCTCAGGCCCTTCTGCAGACCTTCACTGCCACATCAAGACAAAAATACCACCAGGAAAAGCAAATACACAAGAAGATACCTAAGGAATAAAAATGTTAATTAAGGATCCATCAGCAACAGCCTTTCACATCCCTCAGATTTCCCCGAGGGCTACATCCCCAGCCAAGATCCTCTCTGCTGTGGGTGGCTGGAGTGCACGTTGGAGGTATCACCTGGCCAGGACCCAGACCTCAGATGAGACTTGGGGTACACAGGGCTCCAGCCACATCTCTCCCCACAGCCCTGCACCCCCAAGGACAGCTCTAATATTCAGGCAGCCGATATTTTGACAGTAAATGAAATTGTACGCGGAAAGCAAGTGTTTTGCACTGTCACTTATACAGATACTCAAAACACTGGGTTTTCCCTCTCAGTAACATTTCAACAACAATAGATTGCTGCAGCCCTCCTGTGAAACCAAGAAAACTAGTTCTCTCCACAAAGCCATGAATTGGGTTAGAAAACGTATTAAATTTCAGTTTACATATGCACATTATGCTGTTGGAGCCATTCTGTACATCAAGGTCCAATCAGACCACAGTAACTATCTGCTGCTGGATAGTCTGCAATTTACACATTACTGTTCAGGGGCACATAAAAATAAATGCTTAGACTTTACTCAGATAAGCTTTGGCTTCTAGATATTTAAAATTCAAATGCCAACCTAAATAAAACATTAATCTAGCATGAATTTATGTCTAGTCTATTGTCTGAATGGCCTGTTTGTCACCTGAACATAAATATGCCTTTTGTTTGAAAACAACAGAAGCATATTTCAAAAGTATACAGGTCACAGTTCTATCATGACATCTTAGACCATAACAGTATACAGATCAAATTAGTTTCCATTTGTTTTCACTGGAGAGAGTATCCTTGGGTTTTTTTGGCCAGTGTTCACACTCACATATCAAATGGTTTACAGCTGCTGATGGACTAAAAACTATGCACTGCAACTAGCTTCATAAAATATCTCGTGGTTTTGACAATTCTCATTTCCACTCAGTTGTCTGCCACACAGACTTACTTTTGGGGCAAGGAACATCTTTTTGTACCCGTCCAGAATCAAGACAAACAGGCTCAGGGTGAATGGAGACATTAGGCTCTACAGCAATAAGAACAACTAACAGCATAAGTCTCTACCAGTTTTCACTTACAAAAAGGAGACACGTTATACCAACAAGCATCAATCAGTGTCCTCACCCGGGGACAAGTTACCAGATTTTAACCAGCTATTTTATCTAAGAAGTAACTGAAAGAGGAATTTTGAGGAATTATGTTCAATAATTCTCATATAATAAGCAGCCTGTAAGAGAAAACAACTTAAACCCTGGAAGGTCTCCTAGTAAGTACTGGGAGTACAGCAAAACCACCGCACTTGACATAACAGGAAAACAAACAGACAAAACTAAGACGTCTCCTGCATCCAGCTCTGATGAACTGTCACAGGGGAGGTCAGATCATCCTGTAGCTGACAGTGTGCCAATAATTTCTATTAAATTCCAGTGGAAAAACCCAGCATCCGGGGGAAAAAAAAAAGTTTCCTTCAGCTATTGTTTCCTCTCTAAAGATCACTTCTTCAACTAAAAGGATGGGGAAGAGGAAAGAAAGAAAGGGACTGGGTGAATAATGCTCCGTGACTAATAGCGGTGGTCTGACCAGTCTGAAACAGCTTCAAGTACCCATGACCTTTTTAAGAGCCACAAGTTCGACACTAACAAAAAAGCATAACGCAAACTCTCACACCCCCTTCCTTTTATCAAATGAGTGTTAGGATGAATAAGCTGACAAAAACAACACAGAAGTAATCTGCTGAGTAATTCCTCTAATATTCCACCGTGGGTTGGCTCAGAGTTTGAGGCACACAGCTACGAAAGCGCAGCCCTGACTGTATTTCAGATGACAAATTCTCATTAATCACACGGAAATACTACGTGTTGTTCCACAGCTTACACAAATGTTCTCCTGGAGCAGCACTCAAGTCATTAACAAATCGCTGACCCCTCCGTTTATCTCATTACACAATTTCTCCAAGAGGATGTGAAAGCTCTCACCCGACTGCTCCATGCATCCCACTCCCTGTTGTTATCCTATGGGACGTCACTCAGTGCACATGTTCTTCACTCCATTTAAAGGTCTTCAGTATAAATTCTGCCTTTAGAGGGTGGCACACCAGTTAACAACTGTTGGGGCCTTGTTTCCTGTATTTCTTCTGTCAATTAACACAAATCCACTCCAAGATATGGCATCATTATATCAAGCTTGGCAAAAACAGATAATAGCAACAATGATAACAACATCCAACTTTAATATAATGGTTTAGTACTTTTCATGAGCAGGTCTTAGAGAAGGCCACTAGCACAGTACAGAGGGATGCAATGTTCTTCTGTGGCTCTTCCCTATCATCTTTCATATGGTTGGACCATGGAGACCTATTCCCTAAAGCAATGCATACCAGTCCTGTGCAAATGGAGATGTAGTGAATCCTGTGAATATCATTTTGAAGTCACCAATAGACAAAAATTCATGGTACAATTTTGGTGAAAGGGAGGGAATAATTCACAAGACACAGTTTACCTGAGTCTTTTTCAACTCATTGAATATATAGCATCACAGTAATTATTTCCAGATTTAGTTTAGCCTTTCGTGTTTCATATGTTTTTATTCCAAAATCACTATTAAAACACTGAGTTTGACTTAATACCTAGATCAGGCTATTAGAATTACATGAAATGCTGCTTTATTTCTTGAGTAGACAAGTACACAATTCTGGTTCAAATACTGAAATTCACTGAAACACTTCTTGAAACAACTGATGTCAGAAAACAATATGATCCATTCTATACAGAAGAAAAAATACAATGCTGGTTACATTTTGAATGCATACTGCCAAATTCTCAAATGATTGCATGACCAGAAAAAAGGCACACCATTAACTATAACTACTTAACAAAGATAACTCAATAAAGCTTAATGGAAAGTGCTCAAAACTGCAAAATAAATCATCTGCTAGCTGTAAAAATCAAATCATGTTTACTTAGATGCCTAGATATTATTTAGCCAGCACTCAAGTTGAGAATATTATACTACCTTGCAGGAAAAGTAGCTTGGGCTAAAGCAAGAACTGCGATGTGATTGCCACCCAAACCCCTAGGGAAAGTCTGACAGTGCATCAAAAGTCCAAGCCTAAAATGTGGATGTGGCAACCGAAAAGTAAAGGGAATTCAAATTCAAATTTCAGACCATCCCTGTTCAAAGGGAAACTTGTTTAAAATTGTCAGCAAAACTCAGGATCTGAAAGCAGTGAAAAGGTGCTTTGTGAACTTCATGCAGCTACAGAACTGATTATAGAGCAACAAAGCAGAACTTCAAGGCACAGCCTGAGCAGTGAATATCAGAAGCCAAAGACCACTCCTGCCCTGAGGAAAGCTTAACCAACAAGCATACCTAAAATAATGTGGTGGCAGTATAACAAACTGCAGGGACCATCCCAAGTAGAGACTCATGAACAGGAGTGAGAAGCCACAAATGAGAACAAAAGAAGGATGGGGAAATGAATGTCTTAGAGAGGCTCTGACAATTCTGAAGATAAGTAGTGACAGGAAAGATTTTGAAGAGAGAAGTAAAGAGAGTGGAATTCAGAAACAGGAGAGCTGACAGCCAGAAACTGCTTGGATTTTAAATGAGCTCAGTGGACAGAGAAGGGGAAAGATCATTGAACTGTTACCCATGAATGACAAGGATGGAAGTGGAACACTATGAGAAAGAAGACATCCAGCATATTTGGCAGAAATAGTTTTAGGAGGGTCTTGAACAGGGACACAGTGGCAACTGATCTTGCTCAGACTCTGACATGTATCAAAGAAGAGGGAGATAGGGATAAGTGGAAAAGTGTCCAACCTAGGAAGAGAGATAAAGAAGAAAGCAGCACCAGAAAATTCAGCAAAGACAAGATAGGAAAAACCCTTGGGCATGTGCAGAATTGCTGAAAAAGTGTTTACTGATGAGTGGTGAAAGAATCTCATGTCAGCTCAGCAAGCTGGGAAAAGCACCTCAAGACTGAAAAGGGGCAGAAACAGTCCCTATAACAAAAGCAGCAAAGATGCAAAGGGAGCTCAATGCATTCTTAAGACAGCATTTTTAGTACAGCATGAGGGTGAAAGTTGCAGCAGAATCCATGGGATATACAGAACCAATTCCTCTTTTCCCAGTCTGCAAAAGATGTTTCTTCTCCCACCTACCCCAAAGAACAAGATCACCTTCCAAGTCTAAAATTAATCCTCTAGATATTTGAGGAGGACATCAGGGATGTAACAGATTAGAGAACCTATGAAAACTTGTGAGCTGTGGCTAAAATCTTTTCTAACTCCTCAGGAAAGGTCTCAGCAAATGTCAGCTAATGAAGGACAAGTGATGGCTAGCAATGGCCAGAAGCATACAGTGTTCCAGTTGACCCACTATGCAGCACTTGCTGAAGTAACACATACATATTTCTCAGATAACATTTGCTAACAGGTTTCACACCCACTCTGTCTGGCCCCTCAGACTGATTTCAAAGTGACTTTCAGAAGACATCTCAAATAGGAGGGCTAAGACCACTATTCTCAGATTTCACTGAAGGTACTGCAACATACTTTGCAGAGGAAGAGCGAGGAGGAGCCCTTCAGCTGCCATCAGACCAACACCTTGTTATTTTTAATGTGCACAAAAACTGCCACGCTCTGTAGCGGTGGTGCTGCTGGGCCTGTGCCTATTCAATAGGGGATGCTACACCTACTGGGATTCAGCAATTCTGAGCCTTGTTTACCTAGGGCAGGAAGTTTTAAGCACAGTCAGGAAGCCAGGAAGGGCAGGGTTGAGGGAAGAAAAGACCTCTGGTTTCTCTAATAAGAATGCCAAAGTGTTAGCTATTACACCTGAAAACTTGGGACCACCAGGAAGGTCCATGAGCATCAAACAAGATAAGGCATCTCTAAACACAGCCAGACTAAAATGCCCAGGCTGATATACTTGAAACATGTCACACAAGATGCACTGAGCTGTTGCAGTAAATAAAAGCATCTTTTCTCCTGATGACTCTGCTGACCTTTCATGGGAACCCATGATCACCATTGGGCAGGAGCCACCTCCATCTTGATCCAGCAGACCCTGCTCCTTAGGCAACCCAGAGGGCTTGCTAGACACTGTGACACAAAGTGCTCTGTCCTCCTTCCCACCATGGATGAGGCACACTATGCTGAGCTAGGGAGAGCAAACACCTTTTTTCCTGTACAATGGAGCCTCTCAGCCTTATATGGATTAAGCACCCTGTAAGAGGAGCACTGGAAAATGCAAGGTGGTATGGCATTGTATTGTATTAATGTCACTTAATGGTAACTGTCAATGATCGTGATGGAATAAATATGGAAAAGGAAATTACTGTAATTGATTGACAGTCTGGAAGCTTCCACATACGATCTAATGAGAAAGACCTGTGAGAAGCTGCTGCAGTGGAGGCTATTAATGCAAATCATATGCACCATGCCTGCTCTCTGAATTATGCAATGCCATGTGAATGTCTAATCTGTTTCACCAAGCTTGTTTCTATCCAGAAAGAATATTCCACTGACATGTTGATTAGTATATTAGGAGAGTTTTAGAAGTTCAGTGCTAGAGTAGGTGTTACTAATTTAGTTCAGAATGAAACAGGTCTGTACAGCCATTAAAATCACTACATAAGTTCGTCACAGCTGATGGGAATTAGCAGGAATGCCTTGTGATCCATGGTAGGAGTTAACGAATAGATAAGGAGGATATCACTTTTCCAGGAAACTACTGTTGAGGACTCAGGAACTGAAGACAAGAAGAGGTATTTGGTATATCTTCATGATATTTTGCATGGATTTCCAGAAAGAACATTGTGATAACAGAAACAGATGTGAAACTTAGAGGAAGTAGCTGGCATATTTATATTGCAGCAGTGCCACAGGGACAAGGCAGTGTACACATTAGAAAATTGTGCCCATCCCCAGCTTTCTGGGCTGATGTAATTGTATTTTGCCTCTAAAAATACCTTTAGATCAAATTCCATTTAGATCAATGATGGAAATTATTTTGATGGAGTGATCACAGTCCCTGAGGACTACTTGTCCTTCGTGCAAAGTTGTAACACAATTAACACCACAGTGTCTGTTAAAGGAGAACACTGATCTGCACCACAGGAGACCTCACACAGTTTCAGATTAAGCTTGGGGATGTGAAGAAAGCTTGCATAAAGCCACCTGTGCTGGCTGCCTCACCTTTATTTCCACCAAAGTAACACTCACTCAACTTTAACAAGAAATTGAGAGAAGGCACTGCAATGTATACAGGATTCCTCAATACTTTCTAAAAATAGCCATTTTACAAGTCTGCAGCTTAAATAATAAAACTGAAAATTAGCCCTGTGTCATTCACTCTAGCTAAAAAGAACACTTAGAGCAACCATTTTGCCTTGGTGTTACTTGCATCAAAGGATCAGAGGCTAGTTATGTCTAAAAAGAGATGGAGAACCTATGAATCCAGTCACAAAAGAAAAATGGCTGAAGAACAGCTTTGTCTCAAGACACAGTCCCAGCCCTGTGACACATATTGTCCTTTTATACCTGCCTAGCACCTGGCAGGAGATGGGAAGGTTTCATGCAGGGCAACTGTATGGACATGGAGGACCCAGGGCAAAGCCAGGGCTTCCAGGTGAACCAGTGTTGAAGTCACCTGCCTTGCCTAATGTGGGGTAAAGAAAAGCATGTTTCCCACTCCTCCTGGTCATGAGACACCCTGAGGCACCTCCACACCTCTTGCACGGAAAACAAGACAGACACCATGCAACAGATCCTCAGGATCCACCCTGGTGATCCATACCGGAACACTGTTTTCCACCAGTTTGTCTGCAAAGCACAATAACAATAAACCTTCACTTTTGTGCAAGTGTTGAGGTTTCATAGAGTTATTACTTGCTCAGCAACAATACAAAACAGCCCCATTACAGTCAAGGCTTTATGGCACCTAGATATACCTAGGGAAAGATGCAGACAGCAGAGCCAAAGGCATCTTGAAAATAAGCACAAGGAATGAGGCAGGGTTGTGTACTTGGCAAGTCAGCACTGGGGAAGCAGAGATCCACATGTCATTGTAATATCACCTACTCTTGTAAGGCAAAAGGTGCTGAAAGCCCCCCTGGATTCAGGCATTGTTACTTTATTAACTTTATTTGCAGTATCACAGCAGAACCTCAGCTGTGCAAACACAGCACAAGGAAAGGGAGACCTTGCCTCCAAAGACTTGCAAATACTCCAACAGCCCCTCTAGTAGAGGACACTAGTTTTTTGAGCTGGGTGCAACAATCAGTTCTGAGGAATAACCTTTGAGCATCACTTCTGCAAGCAGATGAAAGGTGCATCCACCTACACAGGGAGCCCATGGGCTGGCAGTCAGGTCCAAGCTGGACATGGGGCAATCAGGCTCAGCAGGGCCCTGGGTGCAGGGATGCCTGCATGGGACCTGGGCCTCAACAGTGTGATGGGTGGCTTCACACCCAGCCCTCATGGACTACAAGATATGTCATTGCAGGGACATCCCAAATATCTTCCATGGGGATAAATATGTGCTTGGAAGCCAGTGGTTTAAAATCCCTTCACAGTGATTTCCAAGCAGAGGTAAATGTATGTTTGTAAGCTCCCAAGAAATTGCTACAACTTCCTGGCAGCTACACAACTCCCAAGAAGAATATTAGGCATCCTGCGACCTGCAGACCCCCAGTTGAGGACACCTATAGTGGCACAACACATACTCCTGTTTTTTACCCCTTTTCCACACTGCCCCACCACAGAGGTTGCTTTGGGAAGGCGATGTTAAGGAATGTTTTGATCAGACTTGCCTTGTTAACAGAAAACGTAAACTCTCCATGACATTTTGATGTCTTGAATTCACACCACAGAAATTTATTAATGTCTCTTGGGGGTTGAATTTGTCTGGAAGGGATGCACAGGGCAGGGATGGGGATGGATTTTGCAGGAAACAGAAGTTTTCTCTAGCCTTGGAGGAGTTATTTGCCACCCAGGGGCCAACATTCTCAGATTTTCCCAGAGACTGATGTTTTCAACATATAGAAACACTCCAAGGGAAAAAGTATTGTCTGTGTTAGTGTGTGCTCAGCATTCAAGATTTCACTATTTTATTTGCAGAACAGACTCATTTTCTCTGTGCGTATTCAACAGGAAGTTTGCTTTCAGGTAGGCTAGGCCAGAAACACAAAATCTGGGTCCAGATTTCAATTGCTCCCACAAGTGCAGACACATGAGGACTCAGCTGTAAATTAACACTCCTCTGACTTTGGGGCAAGCTAAGCTTCTATGGGAAAACTGATCTTCTACCTTAAACCACGTGGCATGCCACTCCACAAGAGCCCAGTAATGAAGGAGGACGGTATTAATATTCCAATCAAAACAACCAGGAGGAGGAAAAGGAGAACTGGTACTTCCAGTGTCAACTCCAATTAGGGGGAAACAGAAGCCACAGATAAGAAATAGGAAGCATCTGTATGCGAAAGCATATTTAGCTTTGAAGCTGGTGTGGGAATATTGGCTTAGTCCTTACTTTCCCCAAGTGTTATGTCATCTCATGTGTAATGTTGACACTTACAAGGATTACTTATTAAATAATTCCTTTACAAACAACAGGGAATAATTCTGGCCTTTGATATAGAGAGATTATGATCTCAGATGCTACTATAAAGATCTTATAGTCATCTTAGCAAGCTAAGCACATTAAGAATCAGGGAAGAAAATACATGAATGCAAAATATGGAAAGTAAACCAAAGAACAGGAAAATCAGAAAAGTCATGCTGAGCCACAAGTTTTAGGATCTGAGAAAGGGAAATTATTAAGAGATTAAAACAGTCCACACCAGTCTTCGATTGAGGAAAAATTGTGTTCTATTCCAATCTGGGCAGAAGGCCTTCATTTTTAATTTTATTTTAAACAATTTCCCATTTTTGGACCAAAAAAAAAGGGGGGGGGGGGGGCAGGCACATTAAGAATAACCTGCAGATGTCTAATTAACCTGACACATCCCTCCAGTCAGGCACAGTCAGCTCCCAATTGCCTGCAGGTGCTTTATCCAGGTTGTGGATACTGCTTGGCATGATGCAAAGACTCCCAGGCCAGCTCTGTATGGGTGCAAGGCTGCACGTACGCTGCTACCCTGCTCCTCCTAGTCCTGGAGCAGTTTAGCCTGTTTTGAACAGCACAGAATTTGAGTTTATAAGCTTTGTTGGGCTTGAACTGGCTCTCTGAGGAGCTGGCCTGGATACTGCTGCTCTGCTGCAGAAGCAGGAACTGCAGGAGAGCACAGCACATGGGCACCCACCACCACCTCATGCCCCCAAATGCAGTGAGCAAACCCAGGGACCAAACCCATGACTTCCCCAGGGCTGTTTGTCCCAGGAGGACTCATTATTTGGGCAGAGGGATGGAGAAGCACAACCCACAAAGTGTAGACCCTCACACCCCACCCACGGCACTGTGTCCGTCTGCTGGCAAAGTGACCAGTAACTTCCCCACCACCTGGGGCATCCAGAACAGAAATGAAATAGCTACAGCTGCTGAGCTGACCATCAACTCCACCCTGAACAGTTTGTGGTGCACTCTGTATTATAATCAACTGAGTGACAGAAATAAGATTGTGCTGATGGAGAGTCTGGACTTGACACTCAAACCAGAGTTGCAGATGAAAGAGAGCTGCAGTCGCTGTGTCTGGAGAACCTGGACCCAGCATCACAGTCCAGGCTGGCTCTGTTTTGTGGAGAGTCAGCAAGGCTCCTGTAACATATTACAGCAAACTTGGAGATATTTCTGCCCGAAGTCCTGAATGGGCAGATGCAAGGGTTCAAATGGCTCCCCCTGTTACAACACACCTCAGCTTCAGGGACATTGTACTCAGGATCATTCCAGTGCCAACCATTTAAATAAAAATAGTCTCCTTTCACTAGGACATTTTTTTCTAGCTGTCCCCGTCTGAGCATCTGCTGTAACATGGATGTAAGGGAATGACTCCTTTAGAAACAAGCTGAACCAAAAAAAAAAAAAAAAAGAAACAGCACTGATTTAATTTGTTTTCTCAAACTGCAAACCCTCATACATGCTTGAAGCAAATGAGGCATTAAAGCTGAGAAAATGCATTGAGGCCCTTCAGCAGCACTTCCTTCAGGGCAATGAGAATGGCAAAGGTCCTTTTCATACTGTCCCATTGTCCTGGCCAGTCACTAGGTGTTCAGCCCTGGAGCTCCAACTAGCAGCACGGTATGGGGTCACCCAGGGCAATGAGCAACAAACAATTTAAAACTTTTCCATAAATCTGAAAAACAAAGAGGCTTTTTACCTCTGCACTGAAAAGAGTAAATCAGCAGAGCCTCCATCCCCAGAGCCCACTGTACCAGCCTGATCAGTGCAGTCAAGCTGATGGTCTGACAGCAGACCTGCAGCAGGCAGCCCTGTTCTTACAGCACAGAGAAATCGCTCCAGAAATCCTTCCCAGTTACCTGCTACAAAAGGGGAGGCCCCTCCCCCTGAACCCCAGTATCCTACCTGCTGGTAAAGCGAGCTGACACTTCTCCTGCTGGTCACACCATCAAGAGGCACAGCTCCCTCACACCCTAAGGGTCACAGCAAAATAACAAAGGCAAAATAGGGCCGACTGTTAACCTCTTTCTGAGCTTTAAGGAGAAGCTTGCACTCTTTAATTAAAAAAAAAAAAAAAAAAAAAAAAAAAATCAAGCCAGAAACACCTCTTTTTTAATCAGCAAGTAGAAAACCAAAGCAAGAACCACTTTTTTCAGCGAGTGGAAAAGCAAAGCAAGAACCACTTTTTTTCCCGACCTAGAGAGCAGCACAGAGGAGAAAGGATAAAGACTGAAACGACTGAAAGCCTGCAGAACATTCTATAAAACAGTTATTTTTCCCCTCAACAATGGTACTCTGTCCCTGACGTGAATCAAAAATGTCACAAGGCAGTTTTGGTGAGGCCGCATGTGAATGCTGGGTATTGAGCTGCAGCAGCTGCAGGCAGATTTGTGGTTAACCCTGTGCGACTCACCGCTACAGCTGGCTCCCGCTCTGTCACCGCGTCCGAGAGGCCACTCCTTCCCACTGCGATAACCACAGCCTTATCAGTGTCTGCGCTTCGTCCCACCACTAGCATCACAGGACCAGCTCAACGGTGAAGATGTCAAATTAAGAGGTATATCTACATATGTTACATACAAGCCTACTTTCTTCTAAGGTCTCAAGTTTATATACTTCAAAACCCTGACAACCCAAAGCCACCTGAACTCAGACCTGTGTTTACTCAGGAAGCAGCAGTTCCCTTTGCAAAATCTTGAAGAGAATAATAAAACATGTTTGTCTAAAGAACACCTCTTCCTATGCCACTTCAGAGATTTTTCTGCAACACCAGTACTAGGAAGCCTTTTGCCATTCCCTTGCAATAAGACAGACTACCCACTAGCATTTTTATCTCCATGTTATCTAGCTCTACATATAACAGGACACTTTTTTCCTAAACCTTTCAGCAGAAGTTACCCTCTCTGCCAGTGCAGTACCAACAGTAGAGCTCAACAGGGCAGCAAAGTTAGGTTAGTGAAAAGCAAACAGTGTGTCTCAAGCATCATGAAAATTTCTGCAGTTGCTGCTTTTGATATAAAATTATCTTCCTTGCAATATATCTTCCTCACAGAGGAAAAAGAAAAGAAAGGAGCAAAACAGAGCTGGAAGGAGAGATGCACAATTCAAGAAACACAAGCCTGGTTCTGAATGAAAAGTTTCCATTAAAAAAAAAAATCTCTTTAAAAGCCACATTTTAGAAATTTGTAACCAGCTTCAGCCACCACATCTTTCCCCAAGACAGCATTTTGAACAGAGGTCTTGACTAGTATTTTTAAATAGATTCAGAATTGCTCTAGTGACTGAAGTAAACCCCTCAAGAACAAACAAAACAAACACACACACAAACATACATGGAATTGGTTTTAAAATCTAATCAAAACCAATTTAACATAGAGCAGTAAGTTGCATGCACTTCTATGCATCAGAGCAAGTCCCTGCATACTAATTAGTTTCATTACAGGGGTACAGGCTACTGCAAAGAAAGTATGTTGGACCAGAGCATTCCTGAACTAGATTCTCATGCAAAAAATGGAAAACTGAAAATCTTGCATTTTATTAATGGATTTATACACACAGAGGTATCTACTTATTGGGTCAAACTTCATACACTCGCATCACCATAAGCCCACAGCCAGGTTAACTAAGTGGAGAATCTGTTCACTACTACAGAAGTTATTTAAAACAAGGGCCTTACCATCCTCCATTTGCAGTATTTGCAGGAATTTTTGTTGTGAATTTTTCCTTACAGGACAGGCTTGGCCTTCTGTAGAATGAAGGCTGCAACCCTAATACGCATGCAGTGGCAAAAAACCACTGAATATTTCATCATTCTCTCCCAAATCCATCACCTTGCTGACACCTTCCCTCCCACCAACCCTCCTGAAGTTCATCTCACTTTCCTGCAATCCAGCCCTTCAGCCAGTATTGTCTTTCCAGCAAAAATATGCAATGGATATTTTTAAGAGCAAGGTGCTAGAACAGGGGTGACAAACTGCTTTTCACCAGGGGCCATATTAGCCTCACAGTTGCCTTCAAAGGGCCAAATGTGATTTTTGGATTGTATAAATGTAGGAGAAATTATATTTATACAGTCCAAAAATCACACTGGGCCCTTTGAAGACAACCGCGAGGCTGATCTGGCCCCTGATGAAAATGAGTTTGACACCCCCTTGCTAGAAGATACATATCAACTTAAAGCAGAAAGCCCTTTAGATGTAGCCTCTCAAGACACGAAGGCATTTGAACATGCATTAGCAACAGCAGCCACTTTGTTCCCAGAGTTTTTAACAACACAGGCAAGGAAGAAAAAAAAAAAAAAGGAAAAGGAAAAGGCAAATTCCAATGCAATCAAATTGCTTGTGAGCACACACTGTGTGCTGGATGGCAGGGCAGCCAGGAAAGCTCCCGCTTCTCTTCACAACCCCAGCCCTCTGCTTCACCTGACACTGTTTTAGCCTGCAGCATACCCAAGGGCTACGGCACAAACTGCCCACGAGGAGAGCAGCAACATGAAAAGCTTCATCGCATCATTAGGCCACAATTTGTGCTAATCCCCCAAATTCTGTGGGAGAATGTAAGCACCTAGGAAATAGCCTGCCTTTGAAGAGGAGAACTCCTGGATGGATTTAGATGACCTGTCATCCTTTTCCTTTACTTAATCTCTACCCCATCCCTCAGCCTCATTTTATTTACACTAGGAAAAAAAAAAAGCCCTCCTTCCCTAACGCTAATGCAAGCCTCCTGACAGTGAGCATTATTTTAATAAGCCTTGGCAAAGCAGGCCCATTTTTAATGACACAATTAGAAAAATTAATTAAAAAAATAAAACTGGAGAGAGAAAGAAGAGGAAAAAGGGCTAAACACAAGTGATCAAAAGAAGAACACGGTGCCATTGTAAAATGTGGCCATCTATCCACACCAAAATCAGCCTGTGGTGCCCACCACTAGGCCCCAGCCTGGGGTTTACAAATAAAATCAAGAAGAGAGGGACAGGCAGGAGAAGGAAACCCTGGTTGCAGGGATGGGCTGTAGCTCAGGAGGAAGCTCCCCAGCAGACACCCGCTCTTCCCATTACCTGCCAGGACACAGGGTGGTACAAAGCCTGGAGGTCAAGAGGGGAGAACTACCAGAGGATTTGTGGTGGATGTAGGCAGTCCCTTCTCTTTCTCCCCTTCCTCATTTGGCTTGGTGAACAATGCTTTGTTGCCCAGGAGTGGGGTCTTGTGCTGCAGGGCCTCCTGGCTTTCACAGAGAAGACAGAGCTGAGAGCCTGAGTTTCTGCTGGCTGGAAACCTCCTGCAGCATGTGCTGAAGGAGAGTACAAGGGGTGTTCACCCTTTTACCATGGACAAAATCTCTTTTGATTAATTGTACCCAGCAGCCTAAGTGCCTCTGACACCCCTACTGCAGGCAGGCCTCCCCTCCCTGCCTGTACCAGTAGATGCCACCCACCACCCTGCCTGGCCCTGGGGACAGAGGTGGTCAGTACCAGCACCACCTCCCCAGTGCCTCCGATACAGCAGAGGAAACATCTCTAACTGCCAAACAGCTTTGTGGCTATTCTTGAAGTTATCAGTGCACCTGAGAGCTATCAGTTAAGCAAGGGAAGGATTCTAGGTGTGAAAGGCAAATTGGTGACAGCTGAGCAGGACTGTCCCACCCAGGTGTCAGCATCAACCCATGCTGCCTCCCAGGGCAGGGCCTGTCCTGTGGTTGCTGGGGAAAAGAGCATTTTCTGATTGTGCATTTCACAATTCTTCTCAATGCTTTACAAAATCCTCAAAGGTTAGGAGGCCACTTGGCTATACGGGTTTTGGAGCTTGACACCATAAGGCTCTGGATTTTTCCATAACATGGTGAAGTGGAAGAGTGTCTTTTTAGCCATAAAAATGGTATATGCCACTTGACTAGCCCAACAGCTTTGCTGGTATCCTTTAAGCTTAACTTACCCTGTGGTAGTGAGCATCCATACTTGGAAGTATACCATACCTAAATTGTTATTCTGTCAGCATAACTTGAGCCTGGACTTACAGAATGCAAGCAAAACACTAAGATCAACACCCAAAAGGTGGTGAAATAAATTATCAATATTGTCCTAGGTCTCCCCTTACCCTACGCCCTGGCTCAGAGGTTTTTGCTCATGTATAAATTTTCAGTATTGATTTGCCCTGTGAGATCAATGAGGCAACTCATACACATCAAGGCAAAGTACACACAGGTCCAGAAACTTCAGCCATGCAGCACTGGTGGATGAACTCAAAACAACCAGAATCATGGCAAAAGCATGCTTTAGGTTCACATCCTCCACAATGGCAGGGGATGCATATTCCATTACATGACCAATCAGATTATCTTAGTAGTACAGACACTTAAATGTTCCATACAAAATTCTACTTTTTTCCCTCAGTAACATGTGTGCATTATGTATATTTTTAAAAGACCACAAAATATCCTCAAATTTAAAATGTTTGGACAATTATTTATCAGATTATACAAGCAGATGTCTGTCTCTGTTTTTAAAAAAAAAAATTCTGCTGTAACACAACATTTTAAAAGAGCCCAAGCCTCATCATACAAACTTCTCACAAAAGCTATCTTGCTCAACTGTACACTGCCCATTATGAAAGTTGCATTTCTCTGCAGACTTACAATAAAAGTGAAGGGAAGGTTAACATGTGACAGAACTGTGTCAAATTTCTGAAAGTTTCTGCATTTCAGATTTTCCTTTTTAAAAATTGTTTTGAAACAAGATTTTACTCACCACAACATTTTAACCCTGTTTGACATTATAGCTGAGGGATAATCCATTTTTATTCTAACCTGTTCTGAAATTTCCCACATTTTGCATGCTCTGCAGTAAAACAAGTTATGGGACTCTGAAATAAGTTAGCCAAATTATGATGCGAAAGTTTTCTGCTACAAGTTTCAGGGAGAATATATTGGCTAATCACAGGCAAGGACTACCCCTGAGAAGCAAGGTCTGTTATGATGAAGTTCATCAACAGTCATAAAAGGGGAAGAAGAAAAAGAAGTTGTTCAAACTCACAGCGCTGCAAAAGTCTACTAATGCCTCTCTGTGGTAACAAGAATGACCCAAATCCATTAGTGGAGCTTAGCACTATCTGCAGAGGCACCAATATCAGAGAAGACACACACTTGCATCTACTTGCTTTAGTTCTTTCCACATTCTTTTGGGAAAAAGAGTAGCACAACCCACACTCAGAGCTCGGTTGCTAAAGAGTGTTTCTCTTTGGTTATTAGTATAAGACACCAAACCAGGAAATCTTAATGTGAATAGCCATAACCGCAAGCTTTCAGGGGAAAGGCTTGTGTTTTGCTTCTCCGGGTGCCAAGTGCGTGGCATAATAAAGTGGCAGTTGGTAGCCAAGCCTCCTGGACATCACTGCAAGATAGATCAGTAGCAATTAAGAGAGGCCAGAATCCCACTGAAATCAAGTTTTGCAACTGAAAAAAGCTACAAAAGAAGAATCAAATCTCCATTTCAGTGGATTTGGTTGTCACAGGAAGTATTTCCCTGAGACTCGGTATATTATTTCTCTTTACTGAAGCTTACCAAATCCTAGGGACAGCATGGCCAAGAAAAATACCTCTATGCAATGAAAATCAACAAGGAAAAGTTTCTTTACTTAAATGAAGCTTGAAAGGCAGGAAAGGGCAAGTAAACTCCTTGTTTCTTACTACTTCAGATCAGACAAAGCATACCTTTGCTTTCTGCCAGCAGTCACACCTTTTTGGGGAATCTTAATATCTCCAAAGGAAACCCCAGATCTCTACTCTGTTTTTTTAAAGAATCACTCACTTCAGTGACTGGGGAAGGGCGCGGGAGGGAAGTCTTATTTCTTTGCAGGGCTCCCACCCCACTTCCCCAGATGCATACTCCCCTGGTAAAATCTCTGCCAGTTCAGCTTCAGTCCTGCCCCATAGTTAGTACCCTACCTATCCAGAAAAGTCTCCCCCCATACTCAGCTTCTTACAGCAGAGGGACATCACTAGTTAAGGTTTTCCTAAAGGACCACAACTTGCCCTGCAGTTCCAGGACATTTCCCCAGCTCAGAAACCTACATTTAATCATACTCACTTTTGCTGGTAAGTGAATGAGCAACAAAGCCAGAGCAAGACCTCAGATCTGCTGCCACATCCCTACTACCTCCTGGCCACCACTGAGGGGTTTTGTTTCTCCTTAGGACAAGGAGACCCTGCCATCGAACCTCCGACCTGTAAGGCCCTGCACAGGGATGATTTAAACATAGAGGTGAGCAATGCTCAACCTGAAATCCCATTGCTGCTCTGCAACAGCCTTTGCAAGCCACTTCCCCAAAGGCCACCATGTTAATGGTGGTGGCTCGACCTCCCAGTGTCCCACTCTGATAGCCACCACATGTTCCCCACTCATTATCCTGTTGCCATTTTCCCAGTTCTCCTTGTGCAGAACAGCTACAACAGCACTTTTCATCCCTGAAATGCATCGTGCAAATGGGGAGCACAAGTCAAACAAAAGCTACAGCCACCCTGTTTACTGGGGAGAAAGATCAATGGGTTTCAATGAAAGGACAGGAAGTCAATGTTCTCACCCTAACTTGTTGGTAAAACAGTGAATAGTGCTATCAAGGCTGACAAAGCCTCTTTTCTTCCCCCCCCCCCCTTACTTTTTTTTTTTGAATAAAGAATCCAATGGAGGGGGTTATCTGTATTTATCAACAGGCCATGAAATGGGTAACATCAGCAAGTTTATTCAACTATTGTTTGCTCTTTGAGAGAGTTAAACAGAAGCCTCTAAGTGCACACAGGAAAAATTTTAAAAAAAGAAGCCACGCAGGAGAAAAAAATGAAAAGCAAACACACACACAAGAAAAAAGGCAAGCTGTTAGCATTAAAAATATACATATATATCAAGCAGGAGCATGGATATGAGGGGTTTGTAACCATGTTTGTTTAGCATCTCTCCTGTGCTCAGAGTGTATAGAGCATCCCAATGCATTGACAAGGAAGAGCATGGCTGACCTACAGAAACTGCCAGCCTCTCCTTACACCCTTTCAAGGCCACTGCTGTGACAAGCCAGCCATTATGGCCCTGCTAGAAGCACAGTGTTTATATTATTAGGCCCTTCTTCAAGAACATCTGGAGCACTATGGGATGCCCTAGTCTAGTCCCCATCTACATCTTGGCATTTACCCAGCACCACAAAAAGGTACCTGTGCTCTGGGGGAAATACCACTGAATTCAAGCCTACTTGTATGTAAGGAATGTGCTATCATTCCACTGACATGGCCCTTCTCTTACCAAGGTTTTTTCCATGCAGTGAAACAACATTTTGCAGCTACTCATAGAAGTGTTCTTAAACCTCTGAATGTTTGAAAAATGTGGCAATACAACTGACATAAGAAAGGATGTTTCTGGAAGAGGAGCAAATGTGTGTATAAACATTATATTTCCCAGCACCTTCAAACTATGTCAATTTGCCATACAGCCTACATGTATGCATGTGGCTTGTGCATTAAAAATAATGCACCTGAATATTTAGGTACATCACATACATTGTTCACATGATATGTAGCGCATTCATAGATCTGTAGTGCTGGTAAAAAACTAAAATGCTATCATACAACTAATGCCAAGTGTTTTGCAAACATGAAAAGTGAAAATCATCATCTTCTCCCAGGACTACTTCTCAATGTCCTATATGTAAAATTTCAGACTCTAAATTCAAAGTGAAGCTAAACACAGGGGAAATTGTGATTTTCCTTGAAGGCTCAAAAGAAAATTCAGGATTATATGAAAGACATGAAGTTAGTTATTAGTAACGTTATTCTTCAAAGGGCTATAGAAACGGAGAGGACTAATATCATGGGAAAGCCAAGTAATTGGTGAAAATGTTTTTAAAGCTAAACCCTTTCTTCTACTGCTATAGAAGAACAGTAAAGATACTTGATAATGTATCTTTCCTGCTTGTTTTGTGCCAGAAGTGTGATTCCTTAGGCTTGTTGCTTGCAGTGATCCTGTTTTCCTACTTAAAATTTCTCAGCCACATTTTATACATTGATATAAAGCTTGTACCTGCAGCTGTCTATCCAGTAGCCTGAACACAGCAACACATAAGCAAAAGACAGACGGGACACGCTTTGGGACTGCCCTCCACCTGGTTACCCTCTGATGTTGCTTGCAGCGCACTTATCTTGCACAAGACACACACAGAGGTAGAGATGGCAAAGGGAGGTTTGAAGTGATCTCACCTACATCCAGCTTTGCTCACCTCTGCCTCCTGCGTCAGACCTCAACAGAATCAAAACAAGGGCCAAAGCTTGCTGCTCCCCCAGGATCTGTGGCACATGTCCATGCACAGCCAGAACCTTGTCCTACTTCTATTTCCTCTTTTAATAAGAGCTGACAGGCCTGTGTCTCTATTACGGTTGCTTACACCAGGAATAGAGAACATGTAACAATGTCTCACTCCAAATGAAAACACACGCAATCCTTTAATTTTACTTAATATGTCTTGCTTCTGCTCAGCATTAACTTCAAATTTTATAAATTCCTTGGTGTGCTCCTGATTATATGTCACTTCAGGTTTTCCACTAAATAATAACATAAATAAAAATTACTATATTCCAGGAATAGTTGAGATGCATTTTGTATCTATATACAGACAATGTCGAAAATGGCTCTCTCTTAACATTTCTGAACACAGATGCTCCTTAGAGAATCAGGGTTTACTTGACAAGGTATTCAGCAACTGTTATAACACTTAGTGTATACCCTGCCTTAATCCAACAGAAATTTCAGCTTTCTTTTGGAGGCCTAACAGTTGAATTGATCTTTTATGCAGGGGGATAAATTTAATTTTCTGGCTCCAATTTGGAAAAGAATGCCTATTCAAGACAGGACTTAAGCCTCACGGAAGTCAATGGGACCTAAACACATGTTTACAATTAACCATGTGCTTAAGTGGTGGTCTGAACTGGGTGAATAAATGTGAAGTCAGTAGGTCTGCTTGCATAAGAAAGAATTACAGAATTTGGCTATAAGAGGCTGGAAGATTAGTAACAAATGTGTCATTCCTGTAAGTAATTTACTTAAACCAAAGCCATGGCAGAGCTGCTTAGAGTATGCACTCAGATTAATTTGAAGGACAGACTTAGAACATAATTATCAACCAAGTACAACTGTAAATTTGTAATAATATATCAGAATCACCAACTGACTTTCAAATGAGATCTACAGAACCAAACATCCTGCTCAGATTTAATGAGTTCCAGCCCGTTTCAGAGCTAGGTTGTGACTTCACACAGAAAACTGAGTAAGTAGCAATGCAGGCCAGAGAAGTAATTGTGGCTCCAAAATATGAAACCAAAGAACATTTGTAGGAGCCTCCAAAGCCTTCCAAAACTATTTTTGCGGTAGCAGCTTCTGAGAAAAATATGAGAAGCCATCAACAAAGCTTAAGGGGTTTCAAGTTCCCAATTCTCATTGACTGATAAGGGTCCTGTAGACTGTCACACACTTTTAACAGCAAGGTTAAATCCTTGTATTTGCATATTTAAAGAAACACATTATGATTTTCAGGGAAGTTTATCATGTCCATCACTTACTCTCCTTTTTCCCAGGCTTGCTCAATACTACTGACACATGAATAGGTGGTACATCTACATTCAATGAAAGTTGCACACTCCTATGCAATACAGGAAAGGAGGAAAGGGAATGATCTCCAGTTGTCACTCTAGCTGTGTAAGACCAATGAGAAGTTTAACAATTAAGAAGACTTGGACCAAATGACCCTAAAGTTTAGTGGTTTTTTTGTTTCAATTGCTTTGTTTTGTTTTTGTTTGGTTGAGGGTTTTTTGGTTTTGTTTGTCTTGGTTTTGTCCTTTTTTTTTTTCTTTTAGCCTGTGCTTCTACTGCACTTCTAATGCACCACAGTCATAGGTGGCTGCAGAAGGTGACCCTTCAAAATGGGCTGACACCACAAGCAAAAATCAACAACAACAAGAATTTGCAGAGTATGCAAGTGACTGCAGCTCTCCGAGGCAAGGCATGGCTTCAGCAGCTCCAGCCCAGGGCATTTGCATCCCACTGCCCACGCCAGAACACTGCCAATCCTTGCAGGATTCCGAGGCAGCAGGAGGAACCATTCCCTCTGGACATGTCACCTTCTCCCCAAGAGCAGCAGGAACAGTATCCATGCTGGCTTTCCCCATTGGCAACAGATAACATAGGTGCCCTTGTGCTCACAGAGCTACATTTGACTATTTTAAGGCTCTACAAGCAATAACCGAGCTCCAGAGGCTGCAACAACTCTGGAAGTTGCTAATTAATTCACCACATCTGCCCTGCCTTCTCCACAGTAACTCAACCTGGCAAATGTGTGGGTTGCCCAGCTAAGGAGTGCAGGGCCCTGAGGTATGAGGAGGCATATGCCATTTCCTCACATTTTCCTCTACTAAACACAAGGTAGAACTCTCCAGGGAGTCAACACACTTTTAAAACAAACAAACAAAAAAAGCATTCATTCAGATCTGTGCTAAGTATAATACCTGCATACATAAGGCACAGTATGCACTTGAGCAGGGACAGCATTACTGCTGCTGAAGTGATTTACACGCACCAGAGGACCAGTAGAGCTGCTGCTGCATTCAGACATACCCATGTATCTCCAGCTTCCCAGAATAAGCTCCAGCATGGTGTCCCTCTTGGGACCCTCTCAAATATCCCCAAGGGGCAGGTTCTCTGCCTGCAGACACAGAAAGGGAACTGCCCAGCCCACCTGCCATAGGCTCCCAGGGCAAGGGCCTATTCTCCATTTCCTTCAACAGACTTTTCCCCAGAATTTAGATGTGACACACACACAGAGGATTACAGATGGTCTCAGAAACATAGGAAAGTTGAACTTCCAGCAGATCAAGCAAGGTACCAGTCTAAACAGTAACAAAATATGAATACCTATTTACCTGCTGCCATTTCTTCAAGACTGTGAATAACATCAGTCTTCCACAGCACTGAAGACTGTTTCTTTACCACCAGGAAGTCCAGTCCTCCTACTAAATCACTCAGTGTGACTCCAATCACTGCAACCTCTATCCTGAAAGGACTCCTGGGGAGCCTCATGTAAAACCTCACAACACTTCTTTCAGCTGACCCACCTGATTCACATTAACAGGTGATCCAAGTCCCAGGCACATCATCTATTGCCTAATTACCTCCAGCTCAGACTTGGAAAACAGGTTAGGAGGCCATCTCTTTGCCTAAGCACACTCTACCCTGCTGTATGATCATCCAAACTTCATTACCAACACTGTGGGCTTCAGGCCAGGTGCAGGAATTTCTCCTGCTGTTTGCTATGGGGTTTAGATCCACACAGAGGCCAAAAGCAAAAAGAGTAGGCAAAGAAGTCCCATGCTTAACCCAGGATTTGTAGTCTGACATGGACACACTGAGTTCAATATGAAACTCCCCAGAGCAATTCCTCAATCTGCCATGCCACGTTCAGGACAGACCAGAAGTCTGCTCAGGATGGTATAGACATACCCTCCCATTTTAGGGAGTCTTTGCTGTGTTGGGTGTGGACAGAGAGCAGCATAAACCCCTCAGTTTCAGGGCTGATCCCCACAACTGCGTCAGGGGATGGGATAAGGGATATCAGTTTGTAGTGGGTATCTGCTCTGCCCCTGCACTGACAGCCCTGACCCATGTGCCACAACCAGCTCTGGGCAGCCATCACAGAGGAGCATACACTCCACTGCTCCTGGCTGGCTTCATATGCACCAGATGCAGCTGAGCAGCAGGCTGATCAGCAGCATTTGGCACATGGGCTCCCAAAGCCAGAGAGAAACCACAGCGCAGTGCTGGAAATATATGAGTTGTCAGCACCGCAGTGGGAGAGCAAGAGACAGGGATGAACGGCAGCCGCTGAGCCAGTTAAATCCGCGCCTGCCCGCATAATGCCTGCCTGAGGACAGATGGACACGAGCAAGGAGGCTGGAGTGCAAGGGTCAGGCAGCTCAGCCAAGGACACATGGCAAGTTAGTGACACAGTTGGGTACCTGAAGAAGGACCCAGGATTAACATGATGGAAGGGACGTAAGTCTCCTGGTTTTGAGTCCCCTCTCCTCATCCCTACACAAAACAGCCCTTGTGGCCAGAGCATGATTTTCCTCAGCTTGCTTCCTCTCATTTTCATTGTGAGAAAGGGCCCTGGCTTGCAAAAATGCACTATCTCTGCTCAGCAGGGCCTGTGCCCTTGGTTATCTGCTGCCTTGCAAAACCCTCTGTGCCAGAACGGTGGGCTCGGCACATCCTACTGCTGCAGAAGCTGCTGCCATCAGTGCTGTCACTCAGCACAAGCAGCAAGCAGCAGCAGGCTCATGGCAAGCACATAGGGAAACATAGCAGGGCTGGAGTGGCAGAGTGAGCCCCTCTGGGAAGCGAACCCTTTCTTTCACTGGGATGCAATGTGCAGTGCTGACTGCAGCATGGTTAGGAAGCAGCAAAAATCATGCCAACATCAAAGGGGCACTCGTCAGCCCAGAGCTCTTTCCTGCAACCATTTGACTCATTATTATTTCCTTATTTTTCTTTCTTTTTAATTTTTTTGGTAAGAGGACTTCACGACACATTGCATGATGTATTCTGCTCACCTCACCCACCTCCCAGCCACCAAACCCAAGGGGCACTGCTTGCGCTCACAAACTGCCTCACATGAGCTCATGTGCATCCTCACGCCCTCTGCGACTCATCAGGTCAGAACTTTGCTCCTCCCTGCTCCTGTGCACATACATACACACACACACATGTATGCAGAGCAACATGATACTCTCCTTTTGGCCAGGAGGTGAGGAAAAAAAGCTCTTTGCTGCTTCACATCATTCCTAAACCTTGCAAAGGGGAGCTGTTTGCACGGGGCTTCTGGGGGTGGTGGGGCTGGCGCAGGTGCTGCATGTCTCTGTGGCTCCCTCCAGAAGGCTCCCAGGTGATGAGCAAAGGGCTGGGGCAAGGGTGCAGGTGGGCAGCCAAGGAAATCCACCCAATGCAGTGTTGCAGCCAGGGCAGAGACTCCAATAACACTAGCCATCCGCAGCTGCAAGCTGGAATGACTAACCAGGCCCTTGCAAAAGTGCACAAGAAAATGTCAGGGCCCTCAGGGTGGCTGGGTAGGCAAAGACATGAGTGTGGTCCTTGGGCTGGCAGCAGTAGGAGGCTGGGCAGCCACTGCCTCCCCTCTGGCAGCTGCCACAGCAGCAGGGGGTTGCAGGAGGGAGAAGTCTGGGCATAGCAGCCCAGTGGCTGTGCATGCTGGGGGCACGTTAGACCCACAGAAGCACAAGAAGGGTATTTTTACTGTGCTTAAGTCAGCAGTCTACTCTTTTCTGTTCTGAATACAGGTAACCAAGCTGGACACCCAAAGGGGGTGCTATAGATGCCCTCTGAGAACAGTCACTCCACCAGGCCAGGCAGGAGCCAAGTCACTCCCAACACACTCCAATGCCTCCCAGAGTTCCCCTGGCTGAGATGCCTTCACATCTTCTGGACAGAAATGCATCCCATGGACTGGCCCACTTTCTGCTGTCTCACTGTTATGCACAATAGTCTGATTTTAATTGTTACAGAGCTCTTCTGTACCTAAAATGTACCACGGGTTCTCCCGCAGGTGCACAATAGTGATCTGTTGTGTGTGGCATCACAGCTGAGGAGGGGGAGTCTTGGGAAGAAGCTTGCTGTCTCCTGTGTAGCATCATTTTAGACGCTTGGGTCCTTCTCTGCAGGGGGTGGATGTGGCACTAATGCACATTGGGCAGTACAGGGCACACAGATTATCTGTTAATGTCAGAGCAGGGGAATTCCTTGTCATGGGATGCTGTGGGCACTGGGGGTTGGCATGGGTTTAAAAGGCAGCCAGGAAAATTCATAGCAGAGACACACATGGCAGGCTAGTAACTACAAGGATGTTGATCCTAGGTCAGGCAGTTCCTGAGTCAAAAATCGCCGGGGACTGGACAAAAGTTGTGCACAAGTGACATGATCTGTTTGCCTAGTCCTTCTGCTGCATCTGTGCCAGCTGTGTGGCCAGACACCAAGCTAGGTGGACCACTGCTCTCAGTAAGGAAGCAGGGAGTGAAGCCAGCATTTTCCCTGTCTCTTCTTGTTCCATACAGGTGTCTTATCCCCTGGGGCGCTGGGAAGCAAGGTAGCTTTGTAGTCCAGCCAGCAGATGTATTGCCAGCATCAGACGGGGAAGAGCTTGCCTCCGCACACCCATTCCCACTGCGCTGTGCCACCAGCTCCCCTGGGGCAGGCAGGGATGCAGCTCCTGGGACCCCGCTGCCTGCTGCTGGGAGGATAATGTGGATGTGTGACACTAATGACAGGCCAGAGCAATTTATTAAAGTTCTTTTGTGGCAGCTCATGCCCTGTGAAGACAAAAGAGAGATGCAAGACATTAGATCACCAAATTTAGGACCTGACCCGAACTTTGAAATAAAGCTTCATCTGAGAGAGAAAAGCAAGGGAATGACACAACCCTGTGAGTATGTGCACGTGTGTGATCCAGATGACCTCCTTTCACTTCAGATCACTGACTCTCACAGGGCATCTCACTGCCCAGCAGGACAAGGCACGTTTGGGGACTTATGGATTCACACCAGCTGTTGGGATGTTTTATGAAGCAGAGTCAGACCAATCCAGGAGGCAGCCCTGGCCTGCCAGCACAGCCTCCTTACCGCTGACATGGGGGCTGGCAGGCTGAGCAGAGAGGCTGAGCAGGGATGGAAAGGACCATGGAGAATAGACTCATTCATCCCTGCCAGATAGCTTTCTCTCGAGTCATTGCTAAGCACACTTAACACTGCAGTGTTTGGAAAGAACCCATTTGGCACATACAGCCTATGCTAGAGACTTATACAGCAGTTTTCTGACCTGGCAGCAGGCACAGTGCCAGTGCTTTTATATATAAAGTTTGGATTTTTTTGAAGTTTGGCTACTTATTTAATTGCCTGTCCCACTTCTGAACAGGATCTTCCGACTAGTCATTTGCAACAACCGTGAAAGGCAGGAAGCGGCGTGTTCCCACACTGGAGACTGACCATGACATCACACCAACAACAGAGAGACAACACTCCCCGCAGCTGCCCCAGCAGCTCCACCTCGCCAGCACACACAGACCAGCCCACCCAGCGCTCATCAGGACAACAAGGAGCCTTCCCGGTCACACAATCACCGAAGCCCCGACCAAAGGGACCTGGCAGCATTTCGCACAGATGTGCGTTTCCTATGCTGCAGATGAAAGCAAATTGCAGGCTGGGTGGCCCGGGAACATGAGCAACATGAGCGAAGGCTCCCGCTTCCCCTCCTGCCCTGAAGGGAAGAGGCAGGCGGGTAGCAAACATCCTTCATCAGACAACTTGTTCTGAAAGACACCGTGTCCTCCCCAGGAGAGGAGCAGGAGCAGAAGCAGCACGACGTCTACAGGGGTGATGGAAAAATAGCTTGGAGAGCCTTTCACTGCGAGGTTATTGTTCTGAATCTGGCCCAGTCGACGGACCTTATCAAGCGTTGTTACTACACAGCACCTATTTCATAGCCATGAGTTGATCATTAGGCTTCTTACGTAGCAGCTGTTCACATCATTAAAAATACCACCAACAACACTGGCCATTTTAGCAGAGACACTGAGGACTTGGTTGGAAAGGACACCATAAATACTCTCTTTTTGTCAGTCTAGATGATCCACCTCAGCCAGGCCTAAGGCGTATTGATAGAAAAGCTGCTGCTGGCTGGCTCTGCATTTAGTGAGTCTAGTCACCAGAGTAGTGAAAACAATGCATCAGTGATCAGTCTTAGGGAAATATTTGTTTAAGTGGTAAATAATCCCCAGAAAACAATTAACTACTGTTTGCCAAACTGCCAGCAGCTTGATTTCTATCAATATTTAGAAAAACATATATTTAAGAAAATATGAGAGCTGATATGTGAAAATATTCAAATTGAGGACTTTGAGCAGCAAATTCTTGCTACAGAGGAGGACAGCTAATGGCTTTTTTTATAATTAAGCAAGCTAGTTTTTCTGCAGCCCCTTTGCAAACAATACTGGAAGGCTACTCCTCAAAGGAGCCTTGCTCTGGTAACAGTGGGAGTTAATATATTTTCTCAGTAGACAGGCAAGTGAAGTAAGCTTCAGACTCAGATCACCTTATCTTCTGTGATGTCCCCTACCCAGATTTCTATCAAATGTTTTATCTCTGGGGCAAGCCTTCACTTTCAGAAAATAAACTGAAAATAAAGAATTGGGGAATTAGTTATGTATGTCATTTCCAGGGCCTTTGTCTCCCTTTCTCCCCCCATCTACCAGACTGAAATTATCATATGAATCCCAAAACAACGAATCACCTCTGAGTCCTGGAAAAGTCCCCATAGCAAGGAAGTATCTAGAATTTTACTTCAAATAATTAATCTATAGAATAATACAATTTGCATAATTTATAGCCATAATAATAGGGACTCAATGCTTGTTACTGCTTGAGTTCAGCAGACAGAATCTGGCCATAGATATCACAGCCATACCAGAAATTTTGCTGTGCCAGAACCTCTTTATCTTTCCTCAAAGTTTTAGAACAACAGCCATCCTGCAGTCCTGTCTCACTTAGCTACACCTGCATTACTTTTTTCCCCATATAAATATATTACAATCATATATATATATTATAATGAAAGATATGTATCTAGTGTGTCTATATTATACCATGTATGTATTTACTATCTATATTCACATACTATACATAAATGTTGCCTTCCTTTGAAATGTAGCGTATAAAGATACTACATTGCTTTGCTGCTTCAGTCATAAGAGAGCAGACTGAACTGCAGCTGTAAAAATAAGAGGAATAAAAGTCCATTTTATGTGTCATCACTTATTTTTTTCCTGTTTATCCAGTAACCCAGTATCAGAAAGGCTGTAAAGCATCCTCAGCTGTTAGTGTGAATTCACAAAGTTCCTGCTGTATATGTAGACTTCTCTTATGCTTGTTCTTGCCTTGAATGTTCAGAACTTCAGTGATCAAGGATCTGAACAAGAGATCTGGCATTTTTTCACTCTACAATAGCAGCTCATAGTGCCCAGGACACTGGCTGAGCCTGGAGGCTGCCTTAGGAAAGCAGTAGAAATGCTGCAGGACCAAGACGTCCTCATCTGGGATGCCCCATCTGCTGCACCAGCGGTTCCTCCAGCCACCTTGGCCCCCACCCTTGGTCACCTACCTCCTTCATCAGCATCCATCGCCCCATGACTCCCTCCCTTCTTCCTTGCTTATACTGGGCTGCAAAGCATGTCCCAGGGCACCAGCACTTCCCACCACCCAGTAATGTGTGCTTGCTGCCCAGAAGGCAAATCATATCTCAGGCTGCATCAAAAGCGGCGACACCAGCAGATCCAGGGAGGTGATTCTGCCCCTCTCCTCTGCTCTGCTCTGGTGAGACCCCACCTGGAGTCCTCTGTCCAGCTCTAGAGCCTTCAGTACAGGAAAGACATGGACCTGTTGGAGAGGGTCCAGAGGAGGCCATCAAGATGATCAGAGGGCTGGAACACCTCTGCTATGAGGACAGGCTGAGAGGGTTTGGGTTATTCAGCCTGGAGAAGCAAAAGCTTCGGGAAGACCTTATTGCAGCCTTTCAGTACTTTAAAGGGACCTACAAGAAAGATGGGGACGCACTTTTTAGCAGGGCCTGTTGCGATAGGACAATGGTTTTAAACTAAATCAAGACATGAAAAAGAAATTTTTTTATAATGAGGGTGGTGAAACACGGGAACAGGGTGCCCAGAAAGGTGGTAGATGCCACATCCCTGGAAACATTCAAGGCCTGGCTGGACAGGGCTCTTAGCAAACTGATCTAGTTGAAGATGTCCCTGCCCATTGCAGGGGGTTGTACTATCTGAACTTTGAAGGTCTCTTCCAACCCAAACTATTCTATGATTCTCTGCAAGGTCAAAACTTGGGCAGGGACCAAGTAGCCACGTACCCATCACACAGCACAGCAAGGGCCACGTCAGGTGTAACATACAGACCAGGGCCATGGGGAAAAGCTTCTCCCTCTGCTAAATTTGCACCTGTAGGCTACGGCACAACCTCCATCCCATGTTTTTATGGTTGTTCTGCATGGAGACAGTAGAAAAGAAAATTCGTGGATATTGCTTCTGACTTAAATAACACCAGCTACAGAGGTTTTCTTAGGGCTGCATTTGTCTACATATGATGTGCACACAGGAACAAGCTAAGCCTAGGTTTACACTTTGAATGTGTTCCCATGATACAGGGTCAAGGCCCAAAGTCATGTTTAGAGAGCATCTGTCCCCAACACTGAGTTGAGGCTAGTTATTAACTCTCAGGTCCAATCTTAGTGGCATGTTCTACCTCAGGTCAATTAATGGGCACGATACATCCTAAGGCAAGAAAATAGCAAAGAGAATGCTTTAGTCTTTCTGTAAACTAAACCACACAAGGCCATCACCATTCTTGTAACGGAGAAACACATGCCCTTGTGGTTGATATTACCGTTGAGAAAAGCACTCTTAGGAAGACGACAGCTTTGTGCCAATTCCTGTTTTTCTGAGTTCTTATGTTTTCTTTTTCCTTCAGTCATATCTTGCCTTTCCTTATGAAGAAGGACTGAGCTGAGCAGAACCCAGTGGTAATTAACACACAGCATAGAGCTCTGCCTTTGAGAAGGAGGCGAGGAAACACTTTTGCTATTATGCAGAGACCACAGAGACAAAGTAAGAGTCATAGTAATGAAGACAGGAAGGATGATGAACTCAGATTCAGGAAAGGGAATAGAAGCATCAGGCTAAAACACAACAGCAATTTTATTCTAGCAGCTACCTTCTGAAACTGAAATTGGGATTAAAAATATGTTTATAATAAATGACACCCTCCCTGCAGCCAAGCAGCAGTCATGTGGAGAACCAGTGAAATGAGGAGCTGCAATGGGTGGTAGAACTGCACAGACCCTGTTCATGGCAAACCCCCTCAAGAAAGGGCAGAGGCATCATGTCCCAGGTGGAAAGCTCTCCCCATGGCTTACCATCTGTAAAATATAAAAAAAATAAAAACAAGGACAAGGATTTGTGCATTCAGATATTTATGCTGGCCAGCAATATTGTAGGGCAGTGAGAGGCAACCCTGGCCATAAAATATGAGCTGACCCAAAAGGGAACTTTTTCTTTTCTGCTTTTTTCTCAGCTGAGCCACCTACACGGAGAAACCTTTTATCCCCTCTGTTCCCCTGCTCCAGAAAGCAACAGACCTGGCAATTCTTCTGTAGGCATTAAGGTCCCGATCTTGCTCCCAGCAAAGTCAAAGGCAAAATTCCCATTGTGTCAAGGATCACAACTAATTTCCTGCAAGCTTGGTTGAGCTGTTCGAGCCAACTTCCCAAAACAAGCCAATGCATTTTTAAAATGACAGCTGGGGGTCTACTGCATTATAACGTGACCCCTGAGAGGGTAAAAATTGCTGTGAGGTGAGTCGTTCTAGCTATTGTCTTAGGCTGCTGACTCAGGAAGACAGGGCTGCCCTGTTTCACATCTGAAAGGGCTTTTTTATTTATTTCAGGACCACACAGGCTAGAAACAGCTTGGGGTTGTCGGTTTGTGGGTCAAAGTGGGGGTGGTGGGAGGTTTCCTTCATCAACACAAATTCTGAGGAAACTCAGGTTGATGAGAAGCAGCTTTCTGATGCCCAGGGATGGTTGACACTGGCAGAGGTCTCACCAGGGCTCCCCACAGAAGCTGATGATGGAAATAGTGATGCCCGGGCAGACGGTGCAGCTGGGACAGTGTCCCCAGAGCAGCCAGGCGGTGGGAGTGATCTTCTGGAGAAGGTGGGAGCCAGATCAGAGGCTGCCGCGCAGGAAAACGCTGGGGACAGCCAAGTTGGAAGAGGAAGTAGTGGCTGCAGTAGGCGTTGTGCGAATCCTGTGAACCACTAATAAATGCCAAAGAGGAAGAGAGTTGAGCCAGGATGCTGATAAGGGCGCCCAGGTCTGCACAGGGTGGAGGAGGGCCTCTGATGATACACCCTTGGTCTGCACAGGTCTAGAAAGCCAGCTGCTGCTGAGGTCAAAGCCATGGTGTACCACTGGCACAGTCAGCTCCGTGCCACCTCCAGGTCCCCTCGACACACAGACCACCAGCAATTCCTGTCCAAGCAGGAACCAGTCTGCCCCGGGTGTGGCTGTGAATGATGCTGAGGGGGCTGTTGCCCAACTCTCTTTGGCTGGTCCTGAATTTGTCCCCACTCAAACACAAGCAGAAATAAAATCAGCCTTTCACTTTCCTATCAGCGATTTATGGAACATTAGAGCCTGAATTGGCAAAAGTCCCACTTTACTGACAGCAAGATCAGGCGCTCACCCAGCACTTCACATACAATTACTTTTAATTCGGCTTAGTTACCAGTGAACTATAATATCTGCGAGAATTTTTAAATGGATCATTTTGTCAGTTTTTCTCCTTACACTTGCTCTGCCTTAGACACTTGTCACCAATTTTATTTAATTAGCACCACAATCGTATTAACACCACTTTTTTTAAAATTTAATTATGCCTCTGCAGTACCCCAGCTTGTTTTGTGCAATTAGCGCTCTACTTTCATACAAATTAATCTCCCTGGAGAACTGCATCGAAAATAGAGAAAAAGAAGAGACCTCATTTAGCGGAAATAACAACATCAACTGACTATATATGTATATAGCCCTCATGTGTTGCCAAACATGCAATTTGAGGTTTGTGCCTCCCATACACACAAAATGATCTAAGCAGTTTTCTCAGGAGTGAATTCAGCAATTTTGTTTTGTCGTGGGTTTTCTGTCCTGGACGTAGAGCAAAGAGTTAACTCTGTCTCCTGCTCTATCAGGCAATTTAATCTAAAGAGGACAGGAGGAAGACTGGTTCCTGTATCTGGTAAACATTTGCTTTATCAGGGAATGTAAGAGTGCTTCTAACAGCCCTTTCTCACTTTAACTGCAGCCACAGAGATTTTGAGGTGGATTTAGGGTATTTAAATCAACTGACTGCTCAGTCTCTCTGATGCTTTTTCCTTGCTGAGGTTTGTTTAGTGTTTTGACTGCCCTCTGCATAAACAGCGATGAACCTGAACCACTAACTTATTCTCCAGTTTGCTTATACGGCAAACAGCAAAACACAGCTAATTCCTGCAGAGAAAAAAGCCACGTGGGTCAACTTTACTCATTACCTTTCTTTGTGCCAGTGTGTCAGAAATTAGCAAGAAGCACAGCCCAGTAGGGAGCATTATGCCCAGTTATTTGCTTCAAATCTCTCTATACCATCTTTTATTTTAATTCACCATCACTTGCACTTAAGTGTGTTTCACCAAGCAGAAATGCTTGTAGAAAGCACATGTGAGAGCAGCGTACAGGACTGAAGTGTACATATCCATGCAGATAAACGAGTGGGATGGGGTGGTGTAATTCCTCTGGAGCATCAGAGCTGAGGGATACAGCAGAGTACGTTAGGGGCACTGAGCAATGCATCATGATCAACCAGTTAGTACCCGTTCAGCACAAACCAAAAGCTATTTCTGAGTTTAATGAAAAAGTCAGAGAAATTGGACCTACAATGGTCATTTGAGACCATCACCAAAATCACCAGTAAAACCAGGATTTGGTGCATTTTTGCACGTTTCCACTAGCTGGGTTTCACAGGAGCTGACACCCTTGCTACTGTCCTTGGACACTATTGACCATGGCAGCAAACCTCTCCATCCACCCCAAATCTGCCAGAGTGGAAGAGTCACATAATCTTCAGGTGTCTCTCTTAGAGACAGTCACTCCTGGGGCAACTGCAGCTGCCCCATTTTATTGCACCATCAATTGAGAGTCTGCAGAGCAATCCAAGCAGGCTCAGCTAAAACCTGCGTGGTGAAAAAGAGATGGATGAATTTGTGCCCAAAGTGTGTTCACACAATTCAGCCCTACCGCCACAATGCTTTTCAGGCAGCCATTGGACAAATGCGTTTGATGAACCCCTATTGGGTAACTGTAAGAGGCTTCTCCTGCAAAAAGTTGCCCATGACACAGAGGAGCTGGCAATAACTACAGAGAAGGAGAGTTTGGGTGGTTCAGATATTATCTCAAACCCTTTTTGTCTTTCAGAATGGTACTAAAAATTGTGCACAAAGACAATCCACAACATTTACTGTTTGATCAGAAATACTATAAAAATACACATTCTTTTGAGCAGAAATACTATAAAAATACACATTCTCTTACTGTTAGAGATTCTCCCGCTTGCTCTAACTCTCATAAAGAACAGATACATTGGAGAAGAAAGGCAAAAGTGGAAAGCTGGTAAAAAAGTGGGGAAGAGTCAATCAGCTACACAGAACTGAAAAGAGACCAAAGACCATATCAATGATTAACAGGAGTATATCAGGGGGTTTGGGCTTTTCAAAGCTTACTCTGAGCCAACTGAAAGTGAAATGTGATGTGCTGCAACCTTCCAGTGTGTTTTAGAGCAAAACAAAGTCCTATTTAACACACATCACCGGACTATATGCTTGGTATTTTTTTTTCACAACCGATTGCTTGAAACTTTACCCTTTAGCTCAGGGGTGTCATACTCATTTTCACCAGGCACCCAGTGAAAGCTTTAGCTGGTCAAACAGGATGTTTTGCATATCTGAGAAGCTTGTCCTAGCCAGGTCAAATTAACTATCAAAGAAATAAAAGCCCAGGACCTGCCTGGACGTTCCTGTGTTCTGGGATAGCTGAACATAAAAACAGTGCCAGAGTGACACTTGGCTTCATCCCATTGCCACCAAAACATATTTTGTTGCTTTGGCATCTTTCAGTTTTAGGCATATAAGACAGGAGAAAATGTGGCATCCCCTGGTTTACTTAGCTACAGAGGAGTGTAGTAAGGTGGAGAGATTTGGACTGCTGTGGAAAAGTGCCCAGAAGTTCAGAGTGAGAAGTCTTCCCCACCATCTCCACATACTTTCTAGAGGACACGGGTGTCATGAGCAGCTTGGAAAGAACAAGCTACAAGCAATACGAGCACAGTCCTTGTGTGGACAGCCTGTGAGCCCTACCAGCACAGTCCTTGCATGGGGGTTGCCTTGTGGGGGTGGGGGGGTAAAGGGGCTCTTTGCCACCCATCCTGGGCAGACATCTGCATTTCTGAGGTGCTCAGGTGGACTGCAGAAGAAGGACACATCTTCATGTGGGAAACAGGGAAAGATTCAAAGCCACTTTAGCCTTTGTGTTCTTCACAGGCTATGCTACAATTCGACCTCAAATCAGTCGCCAGTCCTTCTGTCTCTGTGATCTAGCAAGATATCTACCATAGGCAGCTTATCCCTCTGTTTTTCAGTCCTCTCCCAGCCTGTGACAGGGTTGCCAGTGTGCATTAAAAAGGATTGTGCAGGATTTCTTCTGCTCCAGGCTGAGGTATAGACAAAGGCCACATTTTCTGTAGTCAGTATGAAATTATTCCTATGTTTTCCACTGCAGCAGTGTTATCTTTCTAAAGCTTGTTATCTGGTATGTTTGAGTTCATGCAAGTGGTCCAGCAAAGGGCAAAATGCCTCCATGATACCTCAGGTGGAGTAGAGCCAGCAACCCTAGGACAACCTGGCACCATCAGAGGCCCACTGGGCAGTGACCTTCCATCTTGCCCTACATACACCCTCTGGGCCTGCACTCAGAAGCATGGCTGTGGCCAGTGTTGCCCTCCCTCATGGGGCATGGTAGACGAGAGATGACATAGAATCAGAGAATTATTTTGGCTGGAAGAGACCCTCAAGATCATCGAGTTCAACCATTAAACTAACACTGTCAATAAACTGTGTCCCTAAGAACCTCGTCTATGTGTCTTTTAAACACCTCCAGGGATGGCGACTCCACCACTTCCCTGGGCAGCCTGTTCCAATGCCTGACAACCCTTTAGGTGAAGAAATTTTTTTCCTAATATCTGATCTAAACCTCCCCTGGCACAACTTGAGCCCATTTCATCTTGTCCTATCACTTGCTGCTTGGGAGAAGAGACCAACATCCTCCATCCTACAACCTCCTTTCAAGTAGTTGTAGACAGCGATCAGGTCTCCCCTCAGCCTCCTTTTCTCCAGCCTAAACAGACTCAGTTCCCTCAGCCACTTCTCATCAGACTTTTGCTCCAGACCCTTCACCAGCTTCCTTGCCCTTTTCTGAATTCTCTCCAGCACCTCAATGTCTTTTTTGTAGTGAGTGGCCCAAAACTGAACACAGTATTCAAGGTGTGGCCTCACCAGTGCCGAGTACAGGGGACGATCACTTCCCTATTCGTGCTGGCTGTGTTATTTCATTCCATCCCTCGTCTCTGCTTGCCAAGCCAAGGAGGAGCACGTTACCCTCGCGCTTGGGGCAGCTGTGTTTCCCAGGCGTTCCCGCGGGTACCACAAGCACAAAAGGCTGTGGCTAAGTGTCACGGTTTAGCTGTAATTATTCCCTGGAGACAATCCGTGGGGGCCTTGTCTAACTCAGGAATCCGCCTCAGTCGCAGCCAGCCATGACCTCACTAGTGACAGAGGTCTTCCAGCACAGGCAGACACAGCCACGCCAAAACATCACTCACACCTCCGCAGTTTATCCAGCAAGGGACAAGCTGTGGGGTGAATGCTGCATTTGGCAACCCTGTGTGCAGGGTCTGATGCTGCTGAAGTCGCTTGCATTGCCAATACTGGTGCCTGCATTCTGCAGCCCCTTCTTCCCACCCCAGCAGGTCTTTGCACTTCTGATTGCTCAGTGGCAAACCACTGGGGGTTTTTCTAGCCCAAACCCTGGTAACCGAAGGGGCTTCTGCCAGCCTCACAGGACTGGCATTCTAAGGTTAAGCCGTACACATCTGTGATACCTCCAGCTGAAGGGTTTCTCGTTAGCACATTAAAGCACCACTGGCTAAAACCCCCTTGTTCACGCTTGCTGCATGGAGCAGTTGATCACTTCAGCAGCAGACCAAGTTACTTTGGAGATTAATGACACAGTCATTCAGCTTTGTCCTTTCTATTTGTTAACTAGTTCGTTCTGCAAATAATAATTAGGGGGGGGCGAGGGGGTGGGAGCAGAGAAACAACACACAACCAACCCTATTCTCCAGAACACCACTGTGAGGAGACAGGATTAGAATGACATCAAGTGGCTTTCAGCATGACTTTGTGCAGTCTTTGTGCAGTGTCAGGATAGACATTCATACTGCAATACAATTATTCAGTCAATCCCAGTCTCTGTGAAGTCAATGGATACTGTGCCAGAGACTTCAAAGGAAGCAGGATCATGCCCTCCTGTGCATTTTAGGGCTCTAACAGAGGTTGCTAAAAGCAGTTTTTAGGCAGAGTAATCCTATTTATTTTTCACAGAAGCATGCAGAAACACTAGGCTTGCTAGCTGCTAAGGGAATTCCATTTTTTTCCAGTTAATTGTGTTCCTAAGCAGAAGATGAAAACCAAGATCTTTTTTTAATCTTCTACAAAATGAAATTCCAAAAACTACAAAGCTCAGTTTGCATCAACAAAAGACATGTTTTCCAGTAACATCAAAACATGTTTGGTTGGTTTGGATATCTGCTTCATAAGAGATTATGTTTCATCATAGATATGGAAAAAAAAAAAAAAATTCAGTGATATTTTAGTTATATGAGACACAAGAATGGTCCATCCTGACAAGGTCTGTAAGGAAGGTCTGGACCACACTCCAAAATTTCACTCTGGCCTTTTTTTGTAACTGAAATTCAGAATTCCTGGATTTTTCTTTCTCTGATACAGAAAAAATGGAAGTTTTTGAGTAGTTCTAACCATCATCTAGTAGCTCACAACTTGTATTATGAGAACATTTATAAAGAGTTAATAAATGACCAACAAAGACTATGGACTTGCTGCAGACATTAATATTTTGTGTTACGAATGCTCATAAGCATACAAGTGTTGCAGAAATTGAGGGAAGCCAATCGACCTCCTGTCCTCTGTAGTAATCAATTAACCATATACTAAACCATCTCTTTATCCTGTATTAACCATGGGTCCAGCTTAGTCTGCTGATAAAGCCTACCCTTCACATAAACCATGACAATTTACGTGAGAGCTGCTTTGCACCAGTGCCCAGGGTGACATTTCAAATGCGGAGGCCAGCCTTCACAAAAACTTTGTCACCATCTGAGGCAATGTGTCCTGGATGAGACACCGAGTGTGATACCAGGAGGTGTTTACACCTCCTCTCACCTCAGGCAGGGCACAGCACTGGAGGAGACAACAGATGTAAAGGGGATGGGAGCAGGGGCCCAATTTATGCACCGCCAGGTCACAAGGCTTGTAGTTCTCACAATATCCAACTTAGTGTACTGTATAAAGGTGGCAGAAGCAAATAATCTGTCAACAATTTTTTTTTTTTTAATCATCTGTAGAATCCTGAGCAAAACTGTCCCACATCAGTGGTCTCCCAAAATCCTTCATCCAATGCTGGTTCCCATTTTCGGAGCACAGATGCTCTTCACATGCACTGGGAGATGGAGTGGTGCTGCCCAGTGCTATATGGGGTGACTGTCAGCAATCCCATCCCTGCTATGGCAGCTGCTGCTTTAGCTTCGTCTGTGAGATACAGAGCTCTGATGACAACGTGGGACATAGTAATCTACATACTTCTAATATGAAGAGCCAGCTCCTCGCAATCCCCCCTTTGGATACCCCTCTTGCAAAAATGGGAACAAAAGATATTCTCAAGCCTGAGAGGCCATCGGGGCTCAACTGTTCAGAGCAGCCATTTCCTATCCAGCAAGAAAAAGAGAGTCAGAGAGGGAGTGAGACAGAGAGAACCCACAGCACAATTTTCTGCCACAAAACAACCTCCTCAACTAAAGGCACAACTGTAATCATTGAACACTCCTCGCTAATATGTGAAGGTGACTTACAGCCCAGCTCCCTTCCCAGTGCAAGGGCTCATGGCAGTTGGGAGCGCCGGGCACGTCGGATCGGGGCTGCAGCCCATGGGACAACATGCAGGTCAGAGGTGTTTCCCGCAGAAAGAGGGGTGCTTTCTCCTCCACTACCCTGACACTGTGCAGCCACAACATTTCAAAATGCATCCTGTTAAAACGCAAATGCAATTATGATAATGGCAATGAAGACCAGTGTACTGCGATAGTCTTAGTGTTTGAGATATCCCAGTTAATGTTTCTGGTTTACAGAAATCTTAAGAGGCTTATTACATTAGATCTGTTTCCTTGGTTAAGGAAAATCAGCTTTAAATCACTCTTCCCCAAGAGAGGTAAATGGAAAGTATAGGCAGTGTGTATTTTGATTTTACCCAAATCAGTTTAAATTAACACTGAAATTTTCACCACAAATATTTTCTGACTCATCTTAAATGGGGCATACATCAGTCTATATTGAACTCACGTAGAGGTTTCCTTCAGCTGTTACAGAGTAAGCTAGTTAAATAGACTGCTATCTCTTTTAACAATTGCTAATGTTATCATTACTTCTAAACTGAACAAGGCGTGCCAGGCTCAGGGTTTGATCTGTTGCTAAAGATGTGAGCTGTATAAAGTTATCTTTCAAATTTAAATAGCAAAGGCATAAAGGTGGGTAGCTCAAGGAGGGTATACAACACATGAAGAGCTTAAAAAAGACTCCAGGAAGAATGGTCTGTGCTGTGATGAAACACTCCTGCTATATTAAAAGATGGTGGATTTCAACGGAGTCATGATAGCTCATGCAATGTCTGAAGTTGGATCCACAAAATGCCCCAGTGCCATCATGGATATTGTATAAAATATTTTCATCTTCCTATAGCCTACCTTCTTGCACCCTAGGAGCAGTGACCTTCTGCACTGCCGTATCCCCGCATGTCTTTTCTGAGGCCCAGTACTATCTCCGTACCTACATAAGCAAACCTGTAAGTGCTGGGTCTGTGGCAGCATAGGCATCTACCTGCGCCCCTCCAGCTGCAAGAGCAGTTCTCCAGATGGCAAGTTCCTCAGCCCAGCTAACATGTCTAAAAAGCACAAGATAATTTCCAGGAACTAAAAACTATAACCCCACAGTCAGGACTGTGTGGATTTCTACAGTACAAATGCAAATACATCTACTATTCCTGAAATACATCTTTGCTTGTTTGAAAGTAGCATGTGCATGGGATAAATAGTGCCTATATAGGACTTCAATGGTAAAACTAATCATCTGATATGCTTCCCATATTGTAATAGAGCATCACAGGTCCACGAACTGTCAGAGTTCTTCATTTCACTTCACAGGCAGGTATCACTATCTTTTTCAAAGTCAACATGCTCAAGTACATAAAAACCAAGTCCCTACTCATAGCATTGCAAGCTTCATTTAATGGTGTCACTAACAGAGTGAGGAAAAACTCACACAGAACAAAAAAGGAAATAAAGGACAAGGTGGAGCTCCATTTCCTAATTCTCAGTAGTCCATATGTAAGTCTCCATACATTCCTCCAGAACAGGTCAAATATATGCCAATTAACCCATACTCTGGCTAGTACTCTAGCTCTTATTTTGCTACAAAATTATTCTCATTTTATTGCAGGACGAGAAACTGAGGTTTGGGAAGACAAAGGAAAGGAAAAAGAGCCTTGCCCAACCTCCAAGATTGCACTGCAAAGAACAGAAGGAACATTTCCAGTCTTAAAGGACACAAGGCTTATAAAAATTGTCCATATGAATTATTTCAGAATTTTAACAAATGGTCACTATTGTTTTCACTATTATGGAAACTTTTTTACTACCACAGGTCAAGTAACAGCAGTGGCCCTGAGTGTAATATCAAGAGGCAGCAAGACGAATTTGCTAAGAGCTTCAAATGAGTAGAGCCACATCTTCACACCAGACCAGAGATTCTGGTCCAGTATCTCTCATTCAGCTTGTTGCATTTCTTTAGATATTTTCTGTACAAATACAATCATATGTCATTCACCCTAAAAGTACTTCTCTTCCATTGATCATTAGCCTTTCTTACCCAAGTGGCTGGGTAATTTGCAGCTACTTTTGAAACAGGTAATCTTCCTGTCAATGGAGCAGAGGTGGCTCAATAAAAGATTCAGCAAAAGGAATTAATTGGGTCCTGAATGAGTGAATTAATGGTTTACGAAATCTTAATAAATCATCTGCTACTTCCTCATGTATGTCATGGGAAAAGCTTCAAAGATGTATATAGGGCCAGATTCCCTCATCGGTGGCAAAGACCACATAGAAAACTACTTAGAGTTGAAGGTGTGGGAAGCAGAGGAGGAAATGGTAAGGTCAGGTTACCACCTATGATCAGCTGCACTCAAAACTCAGGAGAGCGTGAGACAGCACCTGCTGTGTGGGTGCTCCAGGTTGCTGGGGAGAGGTGAAGAAAACATCTCCATGGCATGACTGGGCTCCAAGAAGGTCCTGGTGCCCTCCTGCATCATTGGGAACACTACAGGAATCAAGGAGCCAAATGCCCAAACATGTGTGTGCTGACTGGAGGCTAATTGTGACCATCAGAGATGAGTGGTTAAGTGAACACGCCTGTTAAAAATTTACAAGGCAGTTGTTAGCTTCTATAGCTCTTTAGAGAAGAGGTTGTGGAAAAGGAGAGAAGCTCCTCAAAAAAAGTCCAAAACAAATTAAAACATTTTTTGTCTTCTGAATGGGATCTAGTTAAGCAGGCAGGAATAGATATTGGCATGGGAACAACAGTCAAAATCACTGAAGGTCTCAATGGAAAAAAGTGCTGCCCAGAACACAGTGATAAATAAAATGTGTGCAAGTTAAGACACTCAGATTGTTCTTCTTTCACAGAACACTTAGTACTTCTCAGGCACCTACAAAGAGGAAAGTAGAAAAAAAAAATTGACAAAACCCCTACTGTCACAGCTCCTTAATAATACCCCTGCCGTCATGTGAGCTAACTGTGCTGTGCATGGCAGCAGTTGGACGTCATCATCACCACACTGATATCCCATGTAGCCAGGGTAACCAGGACTTCTTGGTGCTACTCATGAAAGGAACAGAACCTCTTCTTCCTCCTCATCAATAAACTGATGTCTGCTGTTGGCGAGGCAATGGCTGATTTGCTCAGGGGTGAACCGGTGGTTTTGCTCAATCCTGCTGTGCTGTGCGGGAGAATGGTGCTTGCATGTTTATACGAGTGAAAGCTTCACTGCCTTTGACTGCTGCCAAAAATGAGAAAGATATTTCCATGCAACCTTTCAGACTAGCTTTCTTTTAATGTTTTTATTCTGTTCAATGACTTAAATCCAGTCTGTGATTTCATGCTCCTGGAGGTACTGTAAAAGTATAAAATGAAAAGACAGGCCCTATCTGAAGCAGTTTACAGTCTAAACACAAGTCAAAGAGAGAACAGATGAACAGGCAAAGTAGGGAGCATGGCAGAGATTAACCAGGGATAAGATAAAGAGAAGGAAGAGATGGGGATAAAAGACTCAACCCGATGAAACCCGTACAAAAGTTGGAGGGAGATAAGAAGGTCCTCCAGAGGACATGCTGAAGGAGATTAAAGCGGTAAGAAGAGAGGCAGGAAATGATAGCACCATGGAAGCCAAAGCAGAAGAAGGTTTCCAGAGGAGCAGCAACAACTGCCTCAACAGGGGCTGGTGAACCAAGAGGAGAGCACAGTGAAAACGGTTTGACCACATCCCCACTGTCCCTTTCAACATTTTTGGGTGAAAGTTCAGGGGTATCAACTGCTGCAAATCAGCAGGGAGGAAGGGGTTGTTGGTTTTGGGGTTTGGTTTTGTTTTTCTTTAACAGGGATAGGGCTTGAGAGATTCCCTAGAGCGTACTCTCTTTATAATCCTTTTGGGATTAAATAACTCCAGACACATTTCCCCGAGGGCTGGATCCCCTTTCAGTTTGGCAGGCTGGATATGCAGCTGCAACCTCTCCCTGCAGAGGGGGAGGATGTTAACTGTCTCCCTGCCACAGATTGCATGCCATGCCTGACACCCCTTAGCCCAGCATCAACCTGACATTTACCCTCTAGACTGGCTTTGACATGCAGAGCAGCAGAGGAGTGTCCCACCATCTTTTGAGAAGGACAAGGCCCCAGAGGACTCTGGAGCATCCAGGCAAGTGGCAGGGGAGTGCATGGCCGACCGAGCCTGGTTTCCAAATGCCAAGCTGAATGCTGCAGCCACAGCTGCGCAACAGAGGGTTGAGGAGGGAAGAGTGGTGCAGGCTAAAAGAGCAAGCCAAAACCCTTGTGTAGGTGAACACTTCCTTTTGTAATAAATGTAATCATACATTCAGGACACCTACCATGCTAAACCACTGGAAAATGAGGTGCTTTTTTTTTTTTTTCTGGTGTGTGGAAGAGAACAGAGGAATCTCCTCTCCTGCCCTGGTAAGACAAAGAACTCATGGGAACATAAAGCCATATCATCTCATCAGATATGGAAGCTTACCCCAAACTGCAAGTGTCCCGTTCAGGATGTTCTGCTCTGCTGCCTGGCACAAGTGCACTCTGTTTCTATGGATTTTATGACATAACTCGTGATGGGTCAGTCTGTAGGGAGTCACTTGAAACCTGAACTTCCCTTGTTTAGAGATCACCAGATTTATTTCCTGATTAAAAACAAACACAAAAACCCTACTACTTGAGTCAGTGAGCAGAAAGCCAGTCCAAACCAAGTTGAAACCTCCTCTCTGTTATTTTCGTCTATTACCAGCTTTGTTTTACCCCTCCTTTCAAGAAGCTCCATGTTACAACATGCCCAGCTACTTGGTTTCAGTGTTAGATCTGTAGCTAACAATGAACCTGTCCAAAATCTGCTAGGAGAAGGCAAACGTGACAAACCTGCAGTGGTGATACATTTCATTTTGCAAGGATGTGATGGATATTGGAGTGAAAAACCGCCTACTGAGACAATAGGAGAGAACTGGAAACTGGCCTTTGTGCTCCCTGAAAGTGATACCATGAGGGAAGTAGCTGGTGTAATAATTTACTCAAGTCAATAAACTTTATTAGTGGAAGATCAAGTAAACATTGTTAGAACCTGACCAACCTATGCTCTTTGCTGGCTTCATTTGAGGAACTCACAGCACTGGGAAACAACTGTGCAGAAGGCACGTTTTTCTGATCTGAACTGAAATGTCCCCACCATATGGGGACACACGTCCTTCTTGCTTAAGCTGAGCTCCCACACAGCACACGTGGGAATGCAGCTATTGCTACTTCCCCTTTACTGCTGAGATGGGGGAAAAGCATCTGAAAATTTGTAAAAAAGATTAAATTATGGAAATAAAGGTTTCAGCAATACCAGGCATGCTGCGTAAGGTGTCACATGCATGTGGCCCAGCAGATCAGTCATTTGCCTGGTGTTCCCCTCAGCATGGAAAGTCGGCACGAGCTCTGTGCATCTGAGGCTGTGGGAACCACAGCTTCCTCCTGGTCCAGCTGTGCTAGCTTGAGAAGTTACGGCTCCTTCTCTAGGGGGAAGATTTTAACAGCCCAGCTGATTTTGCTTGGTGTGCGTTTAGGGCATGCTGAAAAAGAAGGAATAAGCTCTGCACTGGAGGAAGGATGAGCAGCACAGATTGGTGCAGGTGGGCAACACAGCCTCTGTGGCACCCAAAGAGGACAGATGGCCACAGCACATGCAATCCCATTTTGTGCTTCAGGATGCAAGTGCTCACAGACAGCAAGTGCTCGAGGCCACGGGGCTGGTGCGCTGCCTCACTGCCACAGGGTTCGCTTCAGCCCTGCTTTGCGTTGCAGATTCTCTGCAAATAGCACGATCTTTATGTAAATGGCAAGGTATATGTGTTTATTCTCTGTGGGTACAGAGTAAATCTAATTAAATCAGAAGGCTTCCAAAGTGCCATTAAGGCAAATTTGTGAAACATATTAAATTACACTCCCATCATTTTCCTGCGGTTTTGGCCTCCCCGTCTGAGGGACAGGAGTTTAGAGCAGATAAACTGACGGAAAGTTCTTCAGTCTCCAAGGAAAGATGGGAGAACGAGCGGTCTGTTCACATTTTCCCATAAGTATCACAGTAGCAGTCTGTGAGGGAAGGGTTTATTTTAGGAAGAGCTATTTTGAAAGCTAAAGTGTCACATCCTGGCTGGCTCTTTTCATGGTGTTACTATAATCATCCGGTTATGGCAAGCTTAATGCAGAAAAAGCATCTTTTTTTTTTTTTTTCCCTTTTTTGGGAAAAGAAACAATGTAACTAGCATATTTTTGGACAAAGGCTGTCATTTGATTTCTTTTTTTGGTATGTTTTTTAGTTTTCCCTGTCATCTAATCCTATTTATAAAGCGCCAGACGTTAGATCTAGGAACTGCCTGTCCTTTTTGATGTAGAAGTCCATGCTGGAAGCTCTGCCTTGCCCTGCACACTTGAGAGGGTTTTCTGAGTCTAGCACAGCAAGCACTTTTCTGGCTGGCACACGGTCTCCCAAGGTCCCTTGTTCTCAACCCAGCTGTGGCTGGAGGTAGGAAGCCATGGCTGACAAGAATTCACTGTCTCCACTATCTGAGTTAATGCTTTTCAACATTAAACCGATGCACACAAAGATCGAAATCATCCCCTGGGTACCTGTTGTCACGTTGGGAGTAAGCCTGCTCTCCCCAGGGAGATGCAGCTAGGTGGGCAGCTGTCTTGCTGCTGCGTCTGACCTGGAGGAGCCAAGTCTTGGCTTAGCAGACATGAGAGCTGGCGGGTGACTAAGCTGGCTGGTCCTGCTAGTGCCACTCCAGCTGAAGGCCAGGGGAGCTCGGAGCAGGACTAAAAGACTGGGTGCTTTCATAAAATAAAATTATTTTTGCCACTGGAGTTGAAGCACAGTAGCTCATTCTGACTTAAACTGCATTTTCTGTGAACCAGACAGACGAAGAAGACACAGACTGCATCTCCCCTTGTGCTTAAGTAGCTCCTGCTTAGAATTGGACATAAGTAGGAAATTGATATACTTGCTAATTTATTGGAGGGAAGATAATTCTCTGAAAACCAAGGAGACTGCTCTCAATTTATGGGAAGTGGACGCTTTTAAACAGTGAATGAACGAATGTTGAAAGAGTCCTGCCTATAGAGCTACATGCATTTAATATTCAGAAGACTCACAGGAGATGCTAAAGTGCCCTCAGCTCAGAAAATTAATAAAATATTATCTCATGAGTGAACTTCAAAAGCTTTGGCAGTTCCATTCATTCCACTTCAGATAAGCAGCCAAAATATTGCAATATCCTGCTAACCTGATGTGAAACATCCAGCTTTCCTTGGCCAGTAACATTAAGCTGGAAATGTGTGAACAATCTTTATTATTAAATATTTAGCCATTTCATCTGCTTTGTTGTGCCTCCCTATGCATGGATCCAGTAATTCCTGTTCCTAAAGGTGGATCTAGGCCCAGATAGTCAGCAGGGCTTTGATGTAATAGCAAGCGTCTGAAGACACGGGATTTAAAGACAGATTTTGACAAACCTTGCAACTCCGTATTTAAGGGGCGAACTGTCCAGAGAACTCTCTTTGTGGGAGAGGAAGACCCTATTTGGCTGATGGGCAAAATGACCAAGTCTGCAAAAGACATGGCAAGAGGACGCTGTCTGAAAATAAGATGTTTTAGAGGAACCCTAAAATTTGGTGGCTTTGTGCTCACCTTGTCTCGCAGCAGCCCATCTGCTGACAGCTGGTTCAGGGGCAGCTTGGACAGCCATGGACCTCAGCTCTCAGCCATTTCTCTCTCCTTTCAGAGTTTTGGGTTTTTTTTCCTTTGTTTTCCTCTGAATCCTCTTGCCATAACAAGTTACTAGTGATGCTAGAATGGAAGCTGTTGGTACAGGCTGAACCTTTTAATTTTGAGCTGTCAGGAGGAGAAGGGAGAAGGCCTCAGGCCAACGCATGCCAACACATAGGGTTCGTGCTCCACAACCCTGAGGCCTGGCACTTGCTGAAAATGCAGGTGGGGGGCTTAATACTGAGATCCCAAATTGACATGACATCTGTCGGAGTCCACATGTACTAAAGTTTCCCTGTTACACCTTCCCTGCTGCAACGACAACTCACCCAGCCACAAATGGGATGGCACATCTCAACAGCATGCCTATGTGAGGCACCACCAGTGAATGATGTTTTGGCACCACAGTGTTACTCTGGCAGAGTAATCCAGGACTGAGAGATCCTGTGCTCCTCACCTCCTCTTCATGGCTCCCCAGGTGCTGCTTCCCCATTGACCCCCATTGAACATCAGGGGTTGTTACCTTTGCCTCCATATGGCACAGTACAGGGTTTCTGGCCTCTCTCCACTTTCTGATAGAAAAGAAGACAATTTTAAGCAGTGTTGAAGAAATTCCCATGAATTCCCCTGGTTGTGATTGGATACTGCTGGGAAATAGGACAGAGATCCATTTCTCAGCCACCAGTTCAACAAGAGGCAATAACAGCCAAGGACCAGCATCAACTCAGAGCTGTCTGGTTACCCACACAGCATCAGTTGTCTCTGTTAGCCCAGCTATTCACTTCACCCCAGCCCAAACTGACACTCTCATCAGTGTACCCTACAGACCGAACAAAAATTAAATCCCTGCGGCATCTGATTCTCTTCTCATCCCTGCTGCCGGTCCCTCCACATGCAGAAGGGAGCCCAGGGGAAGGTTTATTAGTCTGTCGATGAACAGAAAATGAGAGTGCTTGCAGTACTGTCAATCCAGCACAAGTAATGAGTTAAATATATATATATATATATATTTGTATTTATATTTAATTTCCATTTCATCAGTAATTCCCGACAGATGGAATCCTTGCATTTCAGGTCAACTTGACATCACCAGCACTCAAAGGTCCAAGTGAGCATTGCCAAATTTAATGAGCTGCAGTAACAATGTCTCCACATTATTGGTCTAATTACTAGCTTCTGAAAAGAAAAGAAAAAAGGAGGGGGAGAGGGAGCAAAGGAAAATTCTCTAAACAGATGAAACTTTAATTAACAGCATTTTGAGACGTTACTTATTATGGAGCAAATGCCACTTCAAAGTGAAAATAACCTCTAGGAGGATAATAGATCTAATGAAAGGTACAGTAGTCAATTTAGTACTAACTTGCTTCATATGTATGGCTTTAAGCCTTCATAATAACCAGACTTCACGAAAACAGCCAGCGCACACCAGTGCTCATGATGCAAAGTCTCAATTTCCATGGAGCAGAGACCATGCAGAAGGGTTTGGCAGGAGGGCAGCCTGCTGCAGGTGGATCCTGGCTATCGAAGCAAACCACAGCATGTGGTCACTTCAGCTGTTGGCCAGTGAAGCAAAGGCCTGGCAACTGGAGCGGCTTACGTTGAATTTCCAATGTAAGATTTTTACATTAAAAAATAATTGTTTTCATTAAAAGCAGCGGCTGCAGTCTTGGGCTTCCATGTTTCATTGAAGCCAGTGGAAATGTTGAACATTAAGCTCATGGAACTAATCATAGAATTTAGCTTCAAACTAATTAATCAAATGCAAGGCTAATTTCTTCAAATTTCTTTCAGCAAGTTCTGTTTCTCTCATACACACACACTCATTCATTCACTTATCCAAACAGACATAGTAAAAAAATCCTAGCCTTCAAACTAGTCAAAATATTTTTCCTGTGAACTGAGAAGGAAGAAAAGGAAGAGGTTTGTTGCTATTTCTATTTTCAAATACAGAGCATTGCTCAGATCTGCCATGATGATGGGCCATGTCAGATTAACCAGATCAGGTAACAGGAGGCTGCAAAACCTTTCCTTATCCTGCAGAGACTTTCATGAATCTATTCATACCTTGCCCACTTGGCAGACTGGTGTAACCACCTTTATAAACCCCACTGTTGTGAACTGTGGCCACAGCAGCCAGAGTAGGCTGGCACCTCCCTGCAATAAATTCAGATGATCCGGTAAGTGAAAATCATGCCAGTTTGCACTGGGAGAGCTTGGCTGATATAACAATATTTGCGTGCATTTAGGTGCATTCCCCAGACAGGGACCTACACAGCAAAATTCAGCGCTCAGACGTCCTGTGCAATCTTGCAGGATTCACCCAGCCAACTGCTGCGCTCCAGGCAGGAGGCAGGGAAGGATAACACTTGGCCTCATCTGACAGTGCAGAATGCACACTCACTGTGAATTGAGCTTGAATATTGCTTGGAGGTGAGGGGGAAGGAGAAGGCATCAGATTTGTTTAGGCATAAGGACATATCTCAATTTTCTCCTTGGTTTTCTTCCCACTCCAGCCCCAGTAGGCCCATTATTTCCCGCTTCAGAATTAGCACCTTTGCCAGAAGAACATAAAGGAGATGGCTAAGGAAAGCTGCAGCCTCTGCCCTTGGAGCATTTTCTGCCCTGATGACGGGACCTTAATTGAAGCCATTTGCTTTGGGAACAAAACAGCAAGTGCTCTGCTGCCAGTATACAGAAACACAGGGGGCTCTGTGAATCTGTGTTTCCCAAGATGCTGCCAAGGCACAGCCTGGCAGGATGGGGGAGAGGGAGCTCCACATCCCCAGCAGGGACCCTGCTGGGCAGAGCCCTCCTGCTCACCTTCGGTACTGCCATAGCAGCACTGCTTAGATTGGCTTTGGTGGCTCTAGCCGTGCATCACAACTTCTTAAGTTGTTGGATTTTTTTTCTTTGCATAGGCCTCTGCCCTTCCAAAGCTGCATGTATTATGTCCCAGCAAACCAGATCAGCAAAACTTCTGTGCTTTGGTAAAAACCCAAGACCACAGCTACACCTGGGCTAGTCAGAATCTGAGAATTTAATAGTTTAATAAAGAGAGTTCGCTTTATCATCACCTCTCCCACCTCCTACCTCAAACTAAAATATATATTAAAAAGAAAAAAAAAAAAGAAAGAAAAAAACAAGGCAGGAGCTAAGAGGCTGGTGGCTATGTTTAGCTGGAACGGGATTTGAGATTTTGGGGGAAAACCCCTGGCTGCGAAGCACCTGGATGATGTAATTTGAGGGAGAAATAGGTTTTCCTCTATCAGAAGAGGGATCCTGACATTAGTGGGCATGTGGCTGTTCAGTTATTGAGAAGGAGAGGATCACAGGACCCACAAACCAAGGTGTACAACAGGAGAATATACTGCAAAGTGTGCCCATGTCACAGGGCATGCCTTCTCGGTGGCTTCCATACTGCCAAGCTGCACTCAGCTCATAGCCCTCATGGCCATCTCCCTGTATGAGCCTACCAAATAATTCCTGAATAGGTTCTAGTCCACTTAAGCTATGATTTTCCCATAACAAGAAGAAGATGACAACCACCATTTAGCCACACATTTCTTGGCTCCTGCTGTGTTCCCAGGTTCAAGCCCAAGCTGCTCACCCAAGCTACTCCAACCCCAGTTTGACACATGAAGACAACATTTCCTCAGCCACCTGGCTCAGGGACTTTTGTGAGGCTTCATGCCAGTGCTTTTGTGTACATGGGAGCTGGTTCCTCTTCCAACCATTGCAATCTCTTCTAATGCCCTCAGCTTTTTTGCCCATGACTTTCAGGACAACCTGACCACTGAAGTGGAAGCCTGCAAGGCAGCCTATGGGCTCCAAGCAGCTGGAAGGTTTCCAGGCTTGTGGTTGCCATCTTTTGTTACTGGAAATACCCTAATTAGTTTCCAATGCACTGCATTAACCTGACAGCTGTCCACCTTATCCAATGTCTGTTGGCTTCTTCAAAGCTTTTTTTTTTTTTTTTAAAATACCAATTGCAGACTGCAAATACTTTTGCTAACATGGTGCTCCTTGCTCTGCTCACAGCTGAAGATAGTCTGCAAAGACACTGCACAAATGGTGGATTTGGCTGGAGTTGGTATCTCCTATGACTGCTCGGCCAGACCAAGCAGGTGTATCTACACTGGCAACTCTCTTTCCCTGACCAAGAGCAGGGGGGAGGCAGGAGGCCCTGGATGGGGAGAGCTGTGGGGTGTCCTGGAGGTCACTCAAAACACCCACTCAGGACCTTCACCTCTGAGGTACCTTTTCTGCAAAGAGAGGAGGTCAAATCTCACTTGGACAGAGCACTTAGCTAAGCCGGCAGATATGTGTTGTAGCAGGTATAAGCAGAGGAACTATCAAATAACCAGGCAGAGTTTAAGCCCTAAGACAACTAGGAGTCCTGTACTACACAAATATCCTAACTTACAACTTTCTTGTACTTCTTTCTCCACTTGCTACACACAGACACAGACTTCTCACAGCACAGAAGAACAACAATGGACTAACCTCCTCCTATTCTCATTCACGACGCTTGAAAACAAAACAATTTTCAAATTAGTCTCCCTAACCAAAGGATGAGAGAGAGAGATCCCCAGTGCAAAGTGTTTCTCCCAGCTCGCTGGTATCCACAAGGCACAGCCCTGCAACCTGGGCCTGAGCTTTAACAGTCGTTTGCAAAATTTGCCACTGGATCCAGGTTTGCATTTCAATCATCTCTCATAAGCTGTGGGTCTGAGACATGTGTTTGATTCTTGTCTAGTTGGCTCTTACCACTGACTCGCTCTCAGGGAAGAGACGGATCAAACAGATGACGTTGAAAAAGGAGGTGCCTGCACCTTGGTTTACTTCAAGTATTTGAAAGCCTGTTATTGAATGTAAAAGAGGAATAAAAAACAAAAACAGTAATAAAAAGCAACTAATGCATCCAATTTTTATGGCCAAAAATAAAGGCACTGGAAGGCAGGCTTTTTAATGGCTATCATCCCTCCTGTGTTATTTGAAGATCCCCTTGTAAATGGGAATCCTGGGTCTGTTTTGCCATCTGTTCCCTCCACTCCTGCCTAGGAATCCTGAAAGGGTATTTATTGTATATGCAGGTTCAGTGAGGCCCACTTACTATAAACAAATACTGCATGAAATATGGTGGGGCCTGCTCTTTCTACAGTGCCTGTATTTATGAGGAAACATTATAAAAACAAATATGTAATCTGGAAATAAACCTGTTAAATGAATAAAAAGTCCTACGGAGTAAAACATAATGATTAGCAGAGCCATTCAGTGAAAGGCTCTGTTAAGGGAACACATCTGCTGTCATCCACTTTGCATCAGTGCTTTTCCCCCCTGATAAAAATCCATCTAAAAGCAGCCATCAGGAAATCATGGGGGAGGGGTAGGGGGAGAAGAAGGAGATGGATGATTCAACCTAAGAGCTATGAGGCCAACCACGGTACTTTTGCTGGTTCTTGAAATGCCTCCTGAGTCCTGCACCCTGCTGTCCACCAAATATAATCTATGTTATTTACAGCATGTACTAGGTACAGATTACAGTCACTCATCTGAAGGGGGAAAAAAAAGGGGAGGAGGAGGAGGGGGCACAAGAAGTAATAAAAAGAAAAAAATAAAACATTAGCAACGCAGTTGAAGGCCAGCATGGTGTGCTGAACAAAGATTCAAATAAAGAACTTGAAGTGCAACATGTTTGTGCACACATGCATAGAAAATCGTATTTCGCTTTTAACCGATTGCACAGAGCCTAAACACAGGTTATAAAGAAGAGCAGCACAAGACAGATCTGCTATAGAAATGCAATGTTGTCTGATCGCCAGCTTCACATGTGTGCAATATCTCTATTCAGATGCAGGAAGTACTATTCTAGCTACCTGTTCCTATTGACTCTATATTTACAGACCTCGAGTAAAATCACAACCTGCTCCACACCCACTCCTTCCCACCCACGCAGGCACAGCCAGCTACAGCCAGGCGAGTAACCGCACTTGTTGTCACCTTCTCTCCCCGTGATTTACATCTGCTTCAAGATGTTCTGGGTATTTCCTATCTGAGTTTCTGCTTTCCACTGTGGGTTGCCTGACCTTCCCCGTGGAGCTACTTATTAATACTCCAGTCTCTACCCACAACGCAAACAAAGTAGGTACAAGCTGATGCAACTCTGGAAAGTGCCGTATCAAACACTGATGCAATGCCCCTGAGAGGCACAAGCACTCCCCCGGAGCACGTGGGATGAGGATGCCCAGCTTGCTTTCAGCTTGACACGCTTCTGCCTTTGCCTACCAGCACAAAAAGCTGACAAAACCCACATGGTCCCAGTCTGCAGTTTGGGTGCCACCCGCTAACTATTCCTGGGCAGGAGCGTTACACAGACAATGTGCTTTTCCTTCACTGCGTGTGCAACTTCATGGTCAAACTGAAGTGCATTGCCTGGCTTGTGTTTCTAGCACTGGGATCGCTTCTGCTTCTTACCCATCAATGAAAGTAAAGCAATAAAGCCTTCACCTTCGTAGCAAGGAAGACAATGCCTGAGTGTCAACTAGAGAATTGAGTAGCAGATGACAGGCCTGTGACTCCCCTTCCCCACCAAAGCATGGAGTAAGGCATCACGCAGCATAATTTGAGTACTAATTGGCAAAACAGGCGTAATAATCTGCTTAACGTGCACTATGATGCTCATGTACTGTTTGCAAATTATTACCAAGCATAGGCTTGCTGCCTTCTGTGTACGTGAGATATAAATAAAAGCTTAATGGATTTATATCACTACAGTTACTACTACTGCTCCCTGACACACTCTAGTATTTTTATTGCTTTTTCATAGCTGACATGATTCTCATGGTATGTAATTAAATATTTTACAAAGATTGGGTCTGATCTGACAACCCTTATGCACATGAATAATCTCATTATGTTCAATGCCTCTACTCATGTACCCAAAGAAGGCAAGACTGGGTTCCTACTGCTACAAAAGTAAATTTTTCCCCTTCTGTCTTCTTCTTTTGGGATTTTGATGGAATTAACAATGTAAAAATAAAAATAAAAGACCCTTAAAACCCCTTCACATTTATGTTGTGCATTGAAACCTTCACCTAGGATTTGAAGAAATGACAAGAACTCCGTTGTGGCAGTTACGTTTGGCCAGGGAAGGAAAGAAGTAAGAGTTTATGTTTTGTCACGGACTGCAAGACATTGGTTTTTTGCCAGTCTATATGTTAGTGTGGTTTCCTTAGACCGATTAAGGGCTTGAAGGGGGGAAATTTTTTCAAGACTCACTTTGAAAAGGAGTATATTTCAAGCATGGGGATGTTGCCCAATCTTTTTTAAAAAGTATTTTAAATATTACCTGCAAAATATGTCACAACTGATACACATGCAAAATGCTTACGTGTCTCATGGGCTGTGCAAATCCTGTTCCCCACTCACCCAACACATCTACACGTTCACAGGGATATTTAGCTCCCTGACCCAAAGCTAGATCGGGATCTCCCTTACAAAGCATGGTTCAGGTGGTTCAGGGTTGACCCATTGTAAAACCAGCTTTTCAAGTTATGACTCAGATCTAAGCCTACAGGCAGACTTGTGCTTTGCCATCCTGGCATCCGGTGAAACTCACTGCTGCTCACCCAGAATATCCCAAAACACTGGGCAGGAGGGAAAATGCACAGGTGGATCTTTGGATCTGAATTTTAGATTTTGGTTAATTTAAAATAAATATTTTTAAACTATCACAGCCATCCTTTTTCCAGAACCAAAGCACAGACAAACAGGCATCTGGGCCTCTGTGAATCCCTAAATAAAAACTTGTGTCACTTTGCAATGCCTCTGCAGCTGAATGAAGGTATTTTTCTGGTTTTCCCCCAGCAGGGAATGCAAGAAGGCTCTGAACACAGCTAGCGACTTTATGGTCATTTTTACGCACACTCTCTTATTATTTTCTTCTTCTTGAACTCCTGAGAAAGCCTCTCTCCCATTTTTGGGCAAAAAGGGAACTGAATACGAGTTTCTGGAAACAATCAGGCCTTTTAAATTAAATCCTACTGAGTTATTAGCCTAGTACGAGAACCAAAATATTGCATAGTCGCACCTAAATGTGCGCCTGGGAAGCATTGAGCCTGATGACAGCAGTGCCCAAGCAGGAGGAGGGCAGGCAGGCAGCCTTCTGCCTTTAGGGACTCCATTGGACCAGTAACTTTGAGTGTCACTGAATCATAAGCCACAATATGTGGTGAAGCCCTTTCAGCACATGAAGTGCAGAAGAGCGTTGGTGCCGGGGCAGGGATACAAAGCCCTCTCTGGGTCCTGTTTACTCAGCAGAGGTCACACCATGGGCTAACCCCATTCCCTTTCAGCTGATGCACCCTTTGCAGCGATTTACTGTTGCACCCCAGAGGGGTGCTTTGGAAACAAGCCCCTCCCAAACCTGAACTCCGCTCATGACAACGACTGCAAATTTGTTTTAAGACCCAAACTGAAAGGAAAAGAACAAAAAGTTGCCTATAAATGATCTGATCCCGCAGTCCTGACCTCTTGGTCATGCAGTAAGGGAGCGTTACCCTGCCCCAGCACCTAAGCCCAGGAAGGGGATGCCTATTTTGAGATTCATCAGCTGGCCTCTCTTTCCCTGTCGTCACGTGTTTTTCCAGAATCAATCCAGAAGAAGCCAAACAAGTCTACCAGTCACCTTCTACTTTTCCCATCTTTATATTTTGGTCAGTGTGGGGAAACAGGCTCCCTTCTGGATGGAGCTCACACTTGGGCTTCAAGCCGGCTTCCCTTGGCCTGCCACACTGCTGCCAAGTTGCCGTCAGGGACAAAAATCAAGAGCACTGAAATGGCAGGAGAAAGCTGATCCCACATGATGCATTGGGGAAAGACAGCGCACACCAAGGCCTCTGGAAAACAGACTCTCTTCTGGCTTCCCAGCCATGTGCAAATTTATGAGGTTTGAATGAAATTCAGCTGAAGCATCCATCCAAAACGAACTCAATCCCTGGACTTTTGTCCATTTAAGAGTCACCTGACTGTGCCCCACGCTGCCTAGGTTAAGCCCTGTCAGTATCTGCAACACCTCAAATAACATTAACCCTTCTGTTGGTACTGCAATGTAGGAGGAACTTTTTAAAAAGCTTTTAAAAACATGATAAAAACACACAGATCAAGACAACACAGTGATCCCAGCACATGGATGCATTACAGCCCTTTGACAAGTCAAGGGCAGCACTTAAGGAGAGCAGAAGTGGGTTGTTAAGCAAGGCACAGGGTTTACTTGCCCATATGCACCTATGGACGTCAACATATGGATTTCTTTACATCTTGACCCCAGAGAATGGGCATAAAACTTGAAAACTGCCACCTGGTTTCTGCAGTTATTTTTCCATTTAGGGATTAAACAACATCTAAACCCATGTGTGCATGTTTTTCTATTGCAAACAGGCAGCACAGACAACTGCAAAGCAAGGAGATGGGTGTGAGAAAGAGGATTTCTACTGACCTAGGGGAAAAAAAATAAAGGGATGAGTCCAGGCCTGCCAAACAGCTGGTTAAACTTCAGAGCTCAGTCTAGTGTTGTTCTGAGGCTTGTCTACTGACAGCAGAAAAAGCACCTTCTCTCCTGCCTGCCTTTCCTTTTGTGCTGCTCCTGCAACCCCACCACGCTGGAAGGTGCTCCACACAGCAAGATCAGGACTTGTCCCCTCACCTGAGTGAAAAAGGCACACGTTTTTAAACATAGTTTTCTGAGAGAGGTACAGGGCTCTGGTCAGATGAGTGCTCCAACGCTTTTAATGTGTTACCACTCCTTCCTTCAGCTGTTGCCGGCTACTCCCATCCCCCTGGGGCTGGAGAGCAGAGCCTGTACACACTGTGAACCCATGGCAGTGCAACCTGCTGCGGGGTTGTTGAGCCCATCTCGGCAAAGCGCCAACCCACCACTGCCTTCATCTTGGCCAGGGTCCCGAGAAGAGGCTGCAATACCTATTAATCATAAACCCTGTTGATTAAATCCATCTAGCTCTTTCGCTCAGCTACAACCAGGGGTGAAGGCTGTCCTGTAAACAGCTCTCTCTCGCGATCCAGCTGCCTGGCTGTGCACACAAAGTCAAGGGGAGAACTAGGTCTTCATCTACATTGAGTTTGATGCAGGTCCTGGGTTTTCTACATGCATGCAGCCAAGGTCTGACATTGCCAAGCGTGAGATCTCTCACAGTTCCGAAAGGAGGTGAAAACTTCCACTGAGCCCTGAAAGAGCCTGTTAAATCTTTCACTGACCATGTACAGAGGCGAGTAAGGAAAGATGGGGCCTTGTTCCAGTGCTGCTTCATGCCTTGGGAAAAAGGTATGCTGGGGCCTCAAGCACAAGTCCAGAGCTGTTCAGAAAATGAAAAACAAAGAACCCTGAACATTTCTTTGTCTCTATTCATAACCACAATTTCATTTGCATTGATGTTTCCTAACCAATTCTCTCCTCAAAATAATTGATGGGGAAAAGATCAAGAGATGTAATTAAAAGAGAAACAAATAGAAAACAAAGGGAAGAGGGTAAATGGGCATGCGACTTCAGGTCAGGGAAGGAAGAGGAGCAGGTGGTGGAACTGATGAGGGAGATTTAATGAACTGCGATTGACTCCGAATAACAAAGGAGGAGGAACCTAATGCTACCATTGGATCTGTACACATATGGACTTACCATAACAAATGGTAATCAATCCATCAGCCTTAAATTAAAGATAAGGTGGGCAGGAAGGAAGGGACATGGTTTATTCCCTCCCCCACCATCAAACTAAATCTGTGTGCTTGTCTCCATTTCTATCGTCAGAATTAGCATCTGCCATCTCCTGCTTCTCAACTGAAGCAGTCACCTTCCCACGCATCACCGTGCCAGCACAGATAGGTCTTCTTGGGTGCCGCCCCAGGAATTTAGGGTCCTGGTTGTGCTGTTTCTGTGCCATATTTCACTCAACAGCAACTGAGGCTCAACAGCCTCAGAAATGTGCTCATAGGACTCTGTCCATAAATGCTCACTGAACTTTAATCAAATGCACATCACAGATACTCCTGCATGACAGAAAGCAGAGCCGCCAATCCGCAGACCTGCCAAGAATAGCCTCATCTGTGATACAAGCATTTTTCCTCTTTTGTATCATTTTGGCCCTTGCGTTCTCATTCTAGGACGAGCTACAGAAATATTCTGGGTTTTATATGGTATCTCTTTGTTTCAAGCTGAAGGCAAGTTCACTAGATTTTCTAAATATATACCCAGGTTTTATGAATCTTCATTAAGTTTTCTAGGGTAGAGTTTCTATTTTAAGGTCCGAATCCTCCAAAGAGAGCTGCACAGTTGGACACCCCTTCCCATACTTTTGGCCAAGGATAGCCATGCACGTGGGTTTCTCTGAGGAATTTGCCCTAGTGTTACGCCTGGCATGCAGTCTCTCCCAAAGAAAGTTTCTCTAACCAGATGTAAAATTTTATCTATAGGCTGATGTCTCCAGGGCTGGTAACTAATACTTATTCCTCCTTGACCAGCAGGCAGAAAATGCATGAGCAACTCACAAAGATAGCTATTGAGATAGCTATTGACATACATTTAAAAAGTGAAAGCTTGTCACTTATGGGGTAGTATCAGAAGCTAAGAAATACAATTTTCTGTTTCTGCTGTAAGCTTTCTGTGTGATTTCCTGGCATGATACATATTTCAGTGTATTCCAGTTATACCAGAAGAATACTGCCAGCCAGGCTGGTAGGCAGCAGGAGTTATAGCAGGAGCTACACGGGATTGCAGTTTGGCACAGGGGCTGGGCACCAAGGAGAGGCTGGGTCTGGCTATTTGAACAAAGCATTTGTCAATTAAAATAATTCAAGCAGTTCTCCTGCATCCTGAGGAAAGCGCAAGGCAGGCACAGATGGACAAGGACATGATGTCAAGCCCTGCCGCGTCAAATCAGGAAAGGGGGAAGAGCGGGGAAAACAGAAATTTGTGAAATAGCCAAAGTTGCATTCTCCTCCCCATTTATAGCTCTGCAAGAGAAGCAGGAGTGACACAAGCCAAGCACTGGCTTGAACACTATGTTTTCCATTTCCCAGCTTGCTCAGGTCCTCTTAACCTGTGCATTGACGTTGGGGTGTCCCAGCCTCACAGCAGGTGAGGAGCCCTCAGCAGGGTTGCTAGAACAGAGTGGAGCATCCCTCCTGGGGCACACCAGCAGGCACTCTGCCCTGTCAACGGGGACCTCCCAGGCTGAGCAGGTCCCCCGTGCTGAGCTATTCCTACCTGGCCATCAGGAGTGGGACTCGGGGCGTTGGGTGGGAGCCATGGGAATTTGGGATACTGCAGGCACACTCCAAGTGAGCATAGACGAGCGTTTGGCAAGCACTAAAACACAACACTGTGGTAACTGCTCTCCGACTTTGCCTCCCTCACCTTCCACATCCTAAATGACGTTGCACCCGGAGTGTGATTTTGCACCGCATGGATACGAGGTGGGCTGACTGAAGGCTGCCTGCCCTCCCACCAGGCTCGCAGGAACTGCACCCAGCACTGCAGCCACAGCCTGCTGCCCCCAGATCTTGTTTCCCCCTCCGGCAAAGAGGGCAATTCCCCCCCGGCTCACTGAAACACAACCACAGGGCTCCCCGAGAGGTATCATTTTTCACCACTGGCTCTTGTGAAGACAGACATTTTCCAGCAAGAGCGCAGCGTAGTATCACTCACCTGCTCCCACAGAAGCGAACACCGGCATTTCTGGAGGAGCGGTCAGACATGCCACATGTGTCAGTAAGTCACCAACTCACAGCCCTCCACATCCTCTGGCCAACAACTCCAATTTTACTCAGATTTTTTCGCTAAAGGGCTTCTTCTCTTACTTATTGTTCAGCAGGGGCCTGAAGCAAAGCACATCGACGGCGAAGGAGGAGGGAGAAGGTCGAAGCAGAGCTCAACGGTGCACGATCCCCCTCTCAGTCTGGCAGTTTTGGGACCTCTCCCGTCTTCTTTTCACCTATGAAAACCTGGCTGCTCGCCACAGCATAATATAGCAATGGGGAAAAGAGAGGAAGAAGGCTTAACTTTTATTTATTTTAGTGCGATCATTAGGATTATGTCAGGGGGAAAAAGCATTAATACATAATCTTTTCCCTGTGCTATACAACACTGGCTGCTTTTAATTTAGAATTAAATTGAAACACTCACTCAGAGCGGCTTTGAACAGCAGCCAAGGTCTTCTTTTGCATTGTGTGAGCAGCTGGGTAGCCTTTCCACTCTATTTTTTTTTTTTCCACTGGTCCGCGATGCCTTTTTTCAGACCTGTGCTGCTAGTTGGGCACTGAAGGTTGTTGTCACCCTTCCACAAGTGCTCAGGGTCCCCTTGACCTCAAGCTGGCACGTCAACCACAGGTGAAGGGGGAACCTCCCCACTGAAGCACATGAGTGCAGCCCCCAGCAAACCAAGCCTCAGCGAATAAAGCTCCACAGCTACAAATATTCCACAAATTAGAGAGGGAAGGGGCATATTAAAAAGCACATCAAAATGCACGTTTTTAAAAAACACTAAGTAGCAATGACTTTTTTTTTTCTCGATGGCGCACATTATTTTGTACGGTTTGTCACACACGATGAGGCGAGTTCGCACAAGGAGAACACACTTCAGAGGTATAAACAGGACAGACAAGACTGGGTGGGGTTAAGCCAAATTTAGTTAAGTGAACTGGCCATCCTGTTTTGTTCACACAACAAGCCTGCTCCAGACGGTTCTCACCAAACCGATGAGAAAGGTGCCTCGGTCTCCCTGTTCATTTTAATCTATATAAATACTAGGTTTTGTCAGGCTAAAGAATCCAATGCAGACTCAAGCCTTTTCCTTAATTATTGGTATTCACTGAAAGAAAGGGTAAGTTTAAAGAAAAAAAAAAAAGGGAGAGAGATTGCCACCCTTTCAGTGCTGCTGTGAAGGGAGCTCTGCTTATCACAACAGGTGCAAAGGCCACTCACAAAAACAGAAGCAGTTCCACACTGAAAGGCTAAGAAATTACTTATTCTCTTTGTCAGCTGCTCACACAAGCAGGGTAAAGGCTACTTGGAAGGAAAGAATGAGGGTAAAAAAGAGGAGTTAAAGTTTGTTGCAGAAAAAAAGAAAGAAAGGAAGGCAAAAAGACGATGAGCACACAAGCCCACAGGTTCACAGGAGACTCTGAGAGATATGTTGACCTTAAAAAAAAAATAAATTAAAAACAGTTTTTAAAAGAGAGAAAGAAGAAAGCAGAAACAAACTACATCCCCACATAGAGCAGGAATGAGCAGCACCAGCAGGCTGGGGATTGGGGGAAATTTTAACAGTCTCCCACTCCAGCTGAATGGGGAGGGGAACAAAGCTGGCTGAAAGCATGACATTCCTGCCCCCGCGCCCCCACAGAAAGGGGCTATGCAGGTCTTTCTGATGGCTCCCTCTAATTACACTTCCTTGTGTATGGCAATTCATAGCTAGCTCAGAGAATGTATGCATTCCCTGTCAGAGGGGTGATTTGTGCTACAGCGTCAACGTATTGGGGAAAAACTATATATATTTTTAAAATATTTTTAAAATCCTCTGATGAGGAGCTTGCCATTTTCAGGGTACTGTTTTCCTTTGAGTTCTTAGCTGGGTTTTATTTCCTCCACCTTTCCCCTTTCAAAATAAGGCATCGGGAGTAACTGAAACTGGAATTTCATTTTATAACACCCCTCCGCTAATCCCTAGATCTCTCTTTAGTGCTGCATAAATTTCACCCTCTCTTCATGGAGCTCGAGGTTGGTTTACATCTGGTGCATCTTATTTTCTAAAGATGATGGTTCTGTTTATTTTAACCAGGCCTGGAATGATGTGCAAACCAGCCATGCCTCTTAGATGCTGATTGTTCCTAGAACCAGATGGTCAAACCTTCCTCTTTTAAGACAGCTGACTCAAAGCCATAAAAGAAAACACCAAAAATGAAAACAATCATTAACAACAACATCAAAAAACACCCTGTGGTGGGAAAAAACTATTTCAATGTTGACACTGTGAGAGAGAAAAAAAAACTCAGAGAAAAGAGAGTGTTTGGTTTCCAGACCCTGGAGGTCTAGCGTGCAAAGGGGGGGAATTGGCTCATCAGGAAGTTTCCACCAGAGGTGAACTAACAGGAGGAATTCCCTAGCTTAGATATAACAGATGATCATACCTCTGCTACCCAGAAGCAGTAAAAACCACCTGTGGTTACTCTGACTGCCCTGCTAAATGGATGGTGAGTTAGCGTACTAATGAAACATAGTGGCGTGAGTCGCCACTCCCCACAGCTGCATGTTCTCTGATATACACCACTGTCTTCACAACTTACAGCCAAACACAAACACCTTCAACTTCATTTTAGCACCATTAATAATCTCTTGCCATCCTTGTGCTTCCCATCCTTCCCATGCCTTTGCTATTCACAACTGGTCCCAGTTTTATTGGGCCGTTTTGCTGTCATTGAAAGCCACTGAGAGGACACTGTTAAGGCAACAAAGCTGGAGAAGGGTCTGGAGCCCAAGTCTGATGAGGAGCAGCTGGGGAAACTGGGGCTGTTCAGCCTGGAGAAAAGGAGGCTGAGGGGAGACCTGATCGCTGTCTACAACTACTTGAAAGGAGGTTGTAGCATGGAGGGTGTTGGTCTCTTCTCCTAAGTAGCAAGTGATAGGACAAGAGGAAATGGCCTCAAGTTGTGCCAGGGGAGGTTCAGATTGGATATCAGGAAAATTTCTTCTTGGAAAGGGTTGTGAAGCATTGGAACAGGCTGCCCAGGGAAGTGATTGAGTCACCATCCCTGGTGATGTTTAAAAGATGTATAGATGAGGTTCTTAAAGACATGGTTTATTGACAGTGTTAGGTTAATGGTTAGACTCGATGATCTTGAGAGTCTCTTCCAACCAAAATTATTCTATCATTCTACAATTCTATGGTGTCAAGAGAATCACCACACCTTTTACAAAACCGATCTTGCCTATGGCAGGTTTAAGGCAGGATAGGGTGTCTGTTTGTAAAGTTACTCCAGCCTAACTAAGCCTGAGAAATCCTACGCTAAAGGGTAAATCCGTCCAACATCAGGTTGCAGGCAATCCTGTGTATGTACAGATAACTGATTTGTTCTGGTTTAACAGAACCAGTCCCTCCCCACCTTTCACCTCTCCAGGGGAAAACAGACACAAAAGCTGTTTAAGGACTCTGAAAAGCCAATCACTTTCTCTTTAACCATCATAAGACATAGAGAGCTATGCAAAAATAAGAGGTGCCTGGATGCTTTTCCTCAACTGCTTTTCCTTAACCTTTCCTAATATTCTGTAAGAAGTATGCCATCCCAGAAGGAAAAGACTTCAAACATTGCAAGAAAGACAGAAAGCCCATTTCAAACATCACAGGGGGAGGAAGGGTTTCAGACACTTTCAGAGTTTTTTCTATTGTTCTTAAAAATGGCACAGTCTCAGTTAAAGGATACGTGCTCTGTGTCTGGACCACTGCAAACCTAGGCTAAACATGACTAGATTTAACAGAAAAGGTCAGCTACAAGGCTATTTACACTTGTTGAGCTCAAATCAGATTTTGAACTAAGTTAAACTGTAAAGATTCGATACAGTCAGGGCCTCAGTGCAAGTATTTCATGGGAAGTCTCTGGTACTACATTGTAGGAATCTTTCCATTCAGATTAAAGAGTTTTGAATGAGGCTGTTAGGACACACTTTTGCTCACAGTTAGGGCACAAAAGTAGAAAACTCAAGTTCAGCACCTCCTTCTGCACATAAGCATTCAGAGATGGTAACAGCAGAAATAACTACACACCATTTCCTTTCTAGACACCTAATCCATACCACAATGTAAAGCATAGATCTACTTGAATGGCCATAAATTCAGGTGTGTGCACCTCCAGCTCTGCTGGTTTGACTGAAAATGAGTTAATTTTCTTCATGCATTTAGAAACCTTTCTTTTTCATAGCTAGAATGGTCATTTTTTGGACTTCGTTTGAGAACAACAGATAACGTCCTGGGACAGAGTTAATGTTTTTAATTGCTCTGGTCTGAGAGCCAAGGATGTTCTGAGCTCTGCCCACAGGTGTGAGGCATCGAGGAAGAGGGGCATGGATGGGGCAGAGCTTGACTGACATCCAGACTGATCAATAAGAGTATTCCATCCCATTAGCATCATGCTTCATACTTAAGGAGAGTTGGAATCCTCCAGTCTCTCTCTCTCTCGTGTTCTCTTTGCTCTCGGAGACCTGTTCAGGGGAGTGCTGTTTGGGACTTTCATTAGTTCAGCCTTAGGCCATCCTGCCACTTTGCAGAGGCCTCTGGGCCTTTCTGCCTTTTTCCTCTCTTCTCTCTCTGGGATCAGCTGTTGCGACCAAGTGCTCTTTACTGGGACTGGCTGCTCAGTGTGGATGGAGATTGTGAAGAATTGCATTGAGTATCTTTCATTTTATATTCTATTCCTATTTTATATGTATTTACTAGTAGTATATTAGTATTTCGTTATTTTATTAAACTGTGTTTATCTCAATCGAAGTTTCTCCCTTCACTTTTGATTCTCTCCCCTACCTGAGGGATAGGGAGGGGGGGTGAGTGAGCAGCTATCACGGTTATATTATTAGGGTATATGTATATATATCAACAATACCCTGGTGACGTATCTCAAAGTGTATTGTCATTTAAAAACAACTCCCCTAATGTTATACATGTTGAGTAAATAACAAAATGAAAAATTAAGTAGATAATACTGCTGAAGATATTGCTGTTGTACAAATAACTGAAAATACCATGTAATGCCTGCTCTAGACTGGGGATGTTCTCTGTGCTTGCAAAGTCCCCTGGACAACAGGACTCTAAGCTTCTTGTCACCTCTGGACACTGGCACAACATAGATGTTTAAAAAACAAGGACCACATGCCCAGTGCACACAGTCCTCAGCCGTCAATGTCCCATATGCTGAAAAATATTTTCTATGCTAATTGGCAGGGACGGCTGTTAATCTGCCATAGAATAGCACCCTTACAAACCTCAGCAAAATCCACTTAGCCTTGAGTCAGGCATACTTCAGAAAGTATTTGTCCTCTTTCCATTAGGATTGAGAGAGACAGAAAGAGAAAAGGGGTGAGAGTGAAATACTGAAGTGTAGTAGTACTTTAGAAAACTTCAGAAATCCTGCAAAAACGTGAAAGAAGCCACAGGCCCTGCACTAAGGAGAGCAACTGGTAATTAAAACCTCAATACAGAAAGCCATTTGAGTTTATTTAAATACATAGTTAAAGATAAACACAAAGCATTTTACTCAAACATTTTGAGGAATATGGTCCTTAAGCAAGATTAACAAGTCTTTAATAACACTTGTGTTATGAAATGTCATTATAATCAAGTAGTAAATCAATAGTACAGTAGCACACACTGGAGATCGCAAGCGCTGCATTTTGAGGAACAAAAGAAAGGGCAACCTCCTCATCTTCTATGAGAATGATACATGTCATATACATCTACACCTTTCACATAATGACATTTTTGGTACCTCTAGTCACCCATGAGGCCATCTGTCTATGTTGCAAAGGGTACATGGAAATGACTAGTGATTTTTTTTTCTTCAACTTACACAACCTTCAAAGCAGGTCAAAGGCAAGACCTGTCACTACTGAATGGCTGCCTGCACCAGTGCAGTGTGTTGTTCTATTTTACAGCTCCATTGACCTCCTTCCCTTGCCGCAGCAATGGTCAGATGTGGCATGAGGCTGCTTGGAGCGCTCAGGGGGCAGATGAGCCATTCCAAAAACCACTGATGCTCCCCCAGCTTAGAGCTGCAAGGGGCCAGCTGTGCCCCTGCCACAGCACTGGGGGGGTGGGATGCCCAGCCAGGGCCAAGTGGATGGGTGTGAGGGCAGAAGTACGGTAGCAGAGATTTAGCCTAAACCGAGGCTGTCAGAGCTACGCCCCAGTGAAAGAGATAACACATGCATCCCCTGCCTGGCCCAGGCTGAATTGCCCATCTGGAGCCCACATGTACCTCACTTTGGAGCACCTTTGCCATTAACACTAAAAATACATCCTGGAGGACATCAGGACTTGAGATGAAGGAGGTGAGAGGGGAAATAAGACACCTTGCCATCCCCCGTCACCTTGTTCCTCCCTCCTCCCACACAGCTCCGAAACATTTTGTGACTTGAATGCTGTCAATCTCCTTATGGGAGAAATATATTTATAGAAACCCCATCTCTGTGGCTGAGCACATTTATGATACCAGATGTCAGAGGATATGAAGTTGATAAAATAGAGCATAGTCCAAGGAAAAGAGTCAAAATTATCTGCTGCCAGTAGTGAGAATTACAGCTTGTCTATCTTCCATGGAGCAGGGCCAGTTTACCCCAGTGAGAACTGGGGCTGGCAAGCGGGTGCAGACATAAATAATTAGGCTGAGTATGCTGTTCAGACAAGAAGACGTTTGTCCTTTGCAGAAGAGATTTTGCTAGAAAGGGTTCTTCTTTGAGAAGGTATTATGTCATGAGAAGCATGGCAGCTGCAGATCACATCAAACTTTCCACCATACTGTTTAATATCAACACACACAAAGCATCTGGAGAAGACCAAGCACTGCTTGAGACAATAATGAGGGTGATAGTCAGAGGTATCACAAAGTGATAGTATTTAGAGCTTTTTCAATCATATGGTTCTGTTTAAAAATAGAGATATACTCAGATTGTTAGGACAGTAACAGGAAGATGTATCTCAATATAGCAAAAGCACCAGGTGTTCAGGCACCTTTTTTTATAATCAACCCAGAAGGAACACATGGATCCCAGGTACTCAAATGAAACTCCCTTCCTTTCAACTAAAGCCAGCAGCCCAGGAAGATGCCAGGGTCTGTAACTGAAGGGTCTGTATCACTATATTTTGGCACTATGCAGCAAAGTTGAGGAGAATTAGGTTAATTAAAATTCATATGTCATTTCCATTTCCTCTGCATGTCTACAAGACTGTTTATTCTCACCATCTGAAAGAGATTCTCACCATCTGAAAGAGATATTAATTGCTGCTCTTGGTTGGTGAGAATAAACACTACAAGAGATCAAGTTCCCTAGTGAAGCCTTCTCAGTTTTGCTTTTAAAACCCAATAGAACAGCTTGAAAGGGCTGCTTTTATCTGCGCAGCAATTGGCTTACGATGCAAGCCTAGGGTGAAGTCCATTACCGCTTGTCCACCAAAATTGTGCTGACAAACACTAGAGCAGTGTTTGTTGCCTATTTCCTTCAGCCACAGCTCAATGCAGTACGAAGATTTCGGCCATAGATGAGGTTCAGGTGATTTGCTCCAAATAATCCCCTTTCTTCATCACTTGTGCCAGCACTGTGGCCACTGAAGTGATCAGGAGTGAGCAGAATCCTAAAACAGGACTTTTCACGCACCCTGGAGAGACACTAAATGGAAAGAACGCACATTTGCTCAACATAGATGCAGCATCAATGCTGAGATGAGGTCTAACAATGGTGCTCATGGTGCATGGTACATCTTTGGAGATTATGGATCTCCTACAAGCATCACGTCTTGTAGTAATACAGAGCACTCAGTTTGGTGGTGGTTTCTTCCCCTGAACCAGAGATCACAGTGTTTTGTGTGGTAGCGCAGTCGGAGCCATCCCAGAGCTGCATAGTACCCATGACTGGTTTGACTTCAGCATCACTTCCATTGCGGTTTTAGGTGTGCTTTTAATTCCTAACTGCTTAGGTTCGTAGCGTCTAACAGCGACTGTGATGCAAGCACTTCCCTTTTGCTAACACCAGCACTTTCCAGGCCTTCAGAGCAACTACAGCTAAAACCCAGTAATGTGTGTTTCAGATGGATTGGTAACTTAGGCTCCTGCACCTTGGGAAACATGAGGCCAACAAAACTGGACAGAACCGAAAACGAGGTGCCTACTGTCACACCTCAGCCCAACTTCTAGCGATGCTGCTCCATGTGCCGCTCATCAAGGACCAGGTGGAAACAGTACAGTTGGGCCATGGAATAATGTACCCTCAGATTTCGTCGATTCCTGGCACAGGGCTGCACCACAGCCCTGTGACCCACCCCAGAAAAAAAAAAAAAAATATATATATATGGGAAAAATTAGTGCCTGTGCCAAGTCAGATGCTGTAGAGTGAAATGCACTTCTGGGAGCTTTGACCAACCCAGGGAAATAATATGTGTGTGTGCTACTGAACCATGTGGCAGACAACAGGAGAGAGGTAACAAACAGGCCAAAAAAGTTGGGCATCCACTGCATATACTGCTGCCATTTCCCAGCTGAAAACAGCTCACATACACCTTTTAGGAGGATACAGCATCCATAGATCATTATATTTCACAGGGATTTGAAAATGAACATCGGTATTACTAATCACCTACTGGGAGGTGAAGAAAGGGATTGGGCAGCCCTTCAGTGACAGAGCAAATGTTAGTGAGACAAAAGAAACAGGACCGTGCTACTCACGCAGGAGGGTCTGGAAGCTCCAGCCAGCCTGTGACTTTTGGCAGGTCTTTCAGCTCCTGGAAGAGGCATATAATACTAAGGGGTTTGCCAGGGCTGCAGGTCAGGCTCATAGCATTTTCAGAAATGAAATATACATTCCGGAAATGTTGGAAGAAGTGCAGTAAAAACAAACAAATAAATCTGTTTCAAAGATTTGGCTGACACTTGTCTATTAATATAAAAATTCAAAAGTTGGACATGCCGTATTTGTTAGCCACTTGAGCTACATGTGGTGTGGATGAAATGGATTTCAACTAAGCATAAAGAAAAGGAATTACTGTGGTGTACTTTCAGTCAAAAATTCTAGAAAAGGTACAGAGATTATAGGTAATGAATTTCTAAGAAGAAACAGTCTGAGAATACTACTCAGTTAGCAGTATTTCTTTTGTGTCTCAAACAGCTATCTACCTGAACACTGTAGTTCTCAAGAGATCTGGAGTGATGCAAAAAGCCTACCCCTCTTGCAGCATCTGTTTACAAAAGCTCTACCTGCTGCAAAGCCATCACAACAAAATAAATTTGGCTCCAGTGGTAATTTGCTCACCATAAGTGTCACTTGAGGCAAAAGCTAGACCTGGAGTAATAGATAGCAATCTCCATAAACATATCCAAGCCAAATACTTCAGTGACATGAAGGCTGCAAAAACTAATGAGAAAACATGCAGCAGTTAAAGTAGTGTCATCTTCGGGGCATTTCTGGGCAAGCTGAGGGATATGCAGGACCTTCCCTCTTCCTATTCTTCGGGGTACCTACACTACATTCCTTTTGTGTACAGCCCAAATGCTAGACTGGTGCTTTAGAACTCATCCTTATTTTCTTGCATGTATCACCTTTGTACTATTGCAAAAGTATTGTGCTGACTCAAGGGGGTGGGAAAAATAGTATTTTGTACCCACCTCTGACCCACAAGAAGTCAACAGGATTTTTGCCACTGACTTAAAGACAGTGGGAATACATTCTTATTGAGAAATAACAAGAGGTTGTTATATTTGAACACAGGTGCCTCTGTTACACTGCTATCATAATTTACTGCAATTCTCTTGAGTCTATTTCTAATAAAAACACACAAGCCAGCTCTATCAAATGCAAATAATGACAACTTTAAAAAAATAGTAAATCCTTAGGCTTTTGAGTAAAGGAGAGCACATCAGTGACTCACTAATCAATGCATGGACCCTTTTGTGAAGTGCTAGTGTCTCTGTGGAAACACATCATGTATACTTGAATTTTCCCCAGAAAGTTTTGGGTATGAAACGATGCATTGAGAATATGTAATATGTTTATCCCTATATCTTCACAACAGTGCAACTGCCATTATTGACAGTGCAGGTATCCTAAATCCTATCCATCACTTTGAAAACGTCACTCTTTCATACCATCCTGACAGCTCCAATGCACAGCCTTCCCTGGAGATACCCTAGCCCTTGTACAGATATTTTGAACATCCACTTCTGAAACTTTCTCTTCACCTCAAGCGCAAACTTGAGCTTATTTATTATTATCTATAGAGCATCACGGGCATTCATGCCTTTTTTTGAGCATAATGCCTTTGTCCCCAGAAATAATCACCCTCAGGGCTATCCCAGTCCACAGAGAAGGTGGCGGTCACTTGGAGGCTAAAACAGAAATGGCATTTCCAGAGTCCCTTCCCATAAAGTACCTGATTGATGAGCACAGTCACTTACATGACTGCAAGGAATGCTGCAACAGAACGTATTTTCCACCTTGACCAGTGAAATATCTGGGATTGCCCCCAGGTGTCTGCAGACACCAGTATTACACCCATCAGAGCAATATTGTATGCATGGCAAAACTCCAACAAGAGCACCAGGAGCAAGATAAAATATCAGTCAGTGAGGTGCAACACCAAATAAAAGGTGAGATCCAGGGGGAGGAGAAAGATTACAGCAGTGCAGGATCCTGGGGTGCTCCTGTTACACGCACATCCTGAGAGCTCCTCTGTGCTTTTGGTTTTAATTAACATTTGTTAACATATGGAGATATTTACCCAGAAGGAAGGTTGGTGGAGAGGTTACCAGAAACAGTCTCTCTCCCTTTCCCCCATCCCCTTCCCACTGGGGTGCAGGGGCCAGCTCTCCAGCTGGTATAAATCTGCGGTGCTCTACTGATTTACACCAGCTGAGCATCTGGCTTCAAGACATTTCCGATTGTGTATAAAAAGAACAGCAACGTGGTGTATTATTTATAAATCTCTCTCCCATGCCAAGGCTGTGGCCCTCACCTGTGCCCTGCTTGGCCGTGTTGTCCCATGCCATCTCCCATGGCATCAGACAGACACAGCCAAGACCACTCCTTGATTCTGTCACTTGGAGAAAACAAGCGCAGGATCCCACCTCCCATCTCCTCTTACAAAATGGAGGTGGGAGACAGGAGGGGAAATCCCTGCCTGCTCCTTCCCCCTGGCTGTGTCCGGAGGATTAGATAGCCAGTGGTTTTAAATTGCTCTGAAGTGGTCAAGTGCGGAAGTGATTGGTGTCAGCTTCTTGGCATCATGCTCAACAGCCAACCAAGGGTTGCTTTTAATTTCTCTTAATAACAGAGCAAATGGCGCCCACCATCCAGCCAAGCTTGGTGAGGCCGAAGCTTGGTGCCATGCTGCTGTCCCCTGTGGTGAAGGAGGCATCACCTGGTCCTCACACAGGCCCTGGGAAGAGGCAACATAGGCCCAGCCACACTCCTCGCCACTCCGGCAGAGAGCACCCAGTTCCAGCACAGCCCCACTGCCCCCACGTCACCCCCTGCCCAGGCACCCTGCTTGCTCAGCTTTCCGGATGCTTATTTTAATGCAGGGGCACGTCTTCCTCCCTTGAGCCTGGGGGGATTCCTGTGTGCAGGAGGAGCAGCTGGTCTTGCTCTCAAGTCCTCACCACCTCCCAGGGCTCAAACCACATACCCACCACAACCATTTTGATTCAACTCATGCCCGCAGTTCTTGTCAGCATTTCAAGGTGGCCTGTCCCCTTTGCTTTCCTACAGACCACATTTATACCTTTGTACCAACGTTTTTACCCATCGTTGCCTTCTTTTTTCTGAAGAAAAAGTGATTCCCTTTATAGCAGTAAAGAAACTTTCTTGAAAATTGACCGGCACTCAAGTCTTCAGACTAGTCAGGTTTCAAACTGACTTGAATTCCTTTCACTGCTGGTCTTTTATAAGGAAAATTTGAAATGTATACATACATAATTTTTTTATATTTAAAGGTGTATTAGTTTCAAAGATAGTTTCAGTGAGAATGAAACTAAAATGAAATTTGATCTAATAGAAATCTTTTCACATTTTGAACACCATGTTTTGCTGATCATTCTGCCCATATGGCAGCACTCAGTGCTTCTGGAGAGAGGCATGGAAGAAGAGGAATTGTTTCAGGTGGAAGCAACAGAAAAACCATATGCTTGGCCATGGTGGAAATGGTCTGTCTGTCTGGTGCCACAGCCAGCCATGGGGCCAGTAGATGGCCTCTGTCATGGTGAGTGGCAGATACTGCCATGGGTAAAGCTGGGAAAGGATGAGAACCTGAACTGGCAGCCACCCCATCTTCTCCAAGGCCACCAGCGCAATTTTGTTCAGGTCTCCTGTGTGCAGAAATCCAAGGTATTGTCTTCCCTCCAGATGCCATAACACGGGGACAGCTACACACTGCCAACGGTGGGGTCACAGTGCTCACCAAATCACTGTGTCTGTCTGGTTTCCTCAGAGATGTAACAAGATATTTGGCTTTAAAGTAGTCAAGGGTGCAGCCTCAGCCCTGTGCCTCCTGAAGTCCCTGGGAGTTTTGCCACTGGGTTTACCAGCCGGGCAGTTGGGGTCACTGTGTGGTGCTTAAGCAGCCCCTCTGGAATCACAGCCCTATCCTGCAATTAGTGCTGATTTATTCTGGGTGACTACAGTTCAACACAGACCAGTACTGGTCTGGCTGCCACAATTCATCCTTGAGATTTGCCAGTAAAGGCAGCAATTCTTTTGATCTTCCTAATAGAGAAAATCGGATAGCATACAATTAGTCTTTTTTTTTTTTCTTTCTCCCACTGCCATTTGGATGTGACTGCAAGTAGTCTGAGAGGGAGCTCTGCTTGAAGCAGATTGCTCCTCCAGTTCTGCTGTCCACATAATATCGAAGGATTTAAACTCCCAACTCCACTCCCAAACACATCAAACACGCGTAGGGGGAAAGGGTTTGATATAAGAGCGAGGGCAGTGCCTGGAGTAGAAAGCATGGTGTGATAGAGGAATTCCTGGTATCATTTGACTGTAAAGCAGTTTGTTTTACATAGCTCACACAGCTTGGTCAAGGCATGATCCATATCAGTATGACCAAGTTCACAGCAGGGTGAGCAGAAGAGCCCAAATCTGTCCTTCCAGCTGCTTTGACTTGGAGCTGCTTGTTCACTGCTCCTCTGGCATGTCTCGGAGGAGGGAAATGGCTGAGCTGTGCTACAACAGCTCTGGACAAATACAGCAGTAGGTGGTCAGCAGAATATAAAGAACAAAAAAAGAACATTTCTTTGGCTGCAGGAAGTGAGAAATACCCAGGACATGTACCTTCCCATACAAAGGGTCTGCTGAGACAGTGGTCATTTATTCACACTCTCCGCACTGCCCTTGTCCTTGGAGGTGTTTTCTGTGCGCCGTTCAGCATTTGTTCAATCTGCAGACAAGATGTGATTAGATTAGATAGTTCCTCTAATAACAGTTCTCCTAGGCTGGAAGGAGTGAATGATCACAAGACTTTTCTGAAGGGGGACAGATGGAAACAGGAGTCACCATCCCCAGCAGTGGGTTAGGCAGCAACGCTTGAACAGAAGCTAAGCCACAGGAGTCGGGGTGGGGGGGGGTCCTCCAGCAAATTAGTCCTGTTCTCCCACCCCTCAATATGGTTGTGATTATTTAAAAGCAGGGTAATACCAACCATTACATTTGTACAAACACGCCACAGGAAACCAAATTGTAAAGACATCAGCAATCAAGACCAGACTCTCAGTTTGTTTGTTCAGATATCAACATCCACCAAAGACAACCCTGATCACGGCTGGAATTGCCACGGTAGTAAATGTTCCCAGGGCCATGTGGAAGGTGAATAGGGCAAGGTGGGCAGAGAGCAAAACTTGTCTCTCTGGGATCCCCTACTGTTTCAAGAACAACTTGTGAACTGTTGTGGAGCAGGGTATAACGAAATTAGCCTGGGGAAGAGAAGGGTCACGCAAACGTGTCCTGGTCAGTGTCATTCACTCTGGCATTTTGCTTGACATTCATCCTGAAGTTCAAGCCAGGGAGTTGCCAGAGAAACCATTCAGCTACAAGCTCTTCTCTCTCCACCCAAAAACATCAGATGACCAGAATATAACTCATAGACAGAAGTGTGCCTGCCGTTCGTTGTGAGTCTTCCAGAGTGTAAGGCATACTTTTCCCACCAACAATGATAAAAGGTTGGTTTGTTTGTCTGTTTGCTTTAACGATTGAACATTTATCCTACAGGGGTTTTCTTCTTTGGAGGTTAAAATAATGAGAGAGACTAGATTTTTTTGAACAATTCACCTAATGTGGCCCAAATGTTCATGTATCATCTCTGTTCTTGAATCCTTGGTGCTGGTTAAACATCATACCTACTCACCCAGTTAAAATTCAAGCATTAGCATTTAGCACACATTTACTCAGAAGAAACAAGCCCATGCAAACTATGAATATCTCAACTTCAAAAAAATCCAGGAGAGTCTCTTTTAAAAACCTCCAGGAGGAGACTTCCTTTAATGCTCTGAGTGCCTTCAAGTCATTCACAAATTAACAAGCACGGAGTATTAATAAACTGAGTAGCTTAAGATGTGCATGTGGTCTTACTCTCATGAGGGCTTGGGGGCCGGGGGGGCAGAACCATGCTTTTCTGCATTAGAAGACCATACCAAAACAAACAAACAAAAAAATAGGCTGCAGGGAACTCAGCAGCACACTTTCCTTCAATGGTCTTCCACTGTCACAGACACCCTAAAAATAAGGGGGAAATTCTGTTTTGTCTTTTGTCACTTGTGCAGAAGAAAATCCATTTCTTCTGCATGCCTTATGTCTCTGTAGCGCATCAAGTGTTAGCACACACAGGCATGAAATACAGTGATAAGATTAATAATAAGTATTTTTCACTACAAATGCATTCTTTTGCATCGAGACCTCAAGCTAATCATTTCAGTAAATATTTAAGAACATGCTGAAGCCAATGAAACTTAGGTGTTTTCCCTCACTGAGCCCTCAATATGTAAATATGAGACTCTATTTGATCAGCTCCCAAAATCAAGAAAATAGTAAGTCAATGCAGAACTCTCCAGATTTTTGCCAGATTCTGCAACACTTGAAACAGGTACACTCATTGAAACTAGTAACAGTTTAAAACAGACAAGAAAAATTACTTTTTTTTACACAGCAGGTAATGAATTTCTGGAATCTGTCCCTGCCTTGTCTTCTTTCCTGCCCCTTGTGGGATGGAAGCAATGATGCTTACCCCTTAATCTTTCCCAAACCTCAGCTATCATCATTCCCCAAACCAGGGAAACTCACACAGCAGAAGGGAAATCTATGTTACTAGAGAGAAATGTGAAAAGTTAAGTCACATTAAGAACTAGAAAAGATACCAAAAATAGATATAGTAATCTTTCTCTCCTGTTTTGGGGCTGGGTGGGGGAAGAATCTAAAAATAACAACAACAAACCCTAAAACCAGTTTGCTCTAGTTATGATAATCCAGGCATAACATTTATATGAGAACATAAAATACAGCACACAGCTGTAAGTGAAACAATATGTGTGTTCCTGAATAATGGGAAAATACCTTGCCAATAAGGATATACTTTGAGCAAATGAAAGATGACCTGGAATTGACTCTGCAGTAACAACTTGATTACTTATAAAAATAGGAGGTAGGGGAAAAGAAAAAGGGAGAGGAAGCAGTGGTTGGGAAGAGCTTATGTTATGTGGTATTTGATGTATTTACTTTGAAAAGTTTCCTTTTGATGAATAATAAAAACAATGCCGTAACAGTCACCTCCATGCCAAAACATAAGATTGGCTAGGGATTTTACAGCTAGTGTGGCTCTGCTCACCCAGATTCTCCGTGTCAGAAGGCCACATTTAAGCTCAGATGGTGAAACTGGAGCAAAAGAGGTTCAATAAAGAATGACTCTGAAGGCAAAGGGAGGGAAAAGCATGTGGCCCAGCTCCTTGAGAGGGTGCTTACCAGCTCTCCTGCCTGCAAATTGTTTCCATGCTGGTGTGCAGAGCAACACACTAGTGTGCCTTGGAAGAGACCCAACATGCTTACCGACTAGTGCATTTTTTCTTTTAATATTGAAGGTGAGCTCAGTGTTCATAAAAGTACAAGATTGCCAGGCTTGTTGGCTGAAGCAACCAACCATATTTCTCCCCTGGGCTCTAGGTCCTCCACAGTTAAGGTAGAGCTGCCAGGTATGTGGCAGGGTGAAGAGGGGGAACAACGTAACCCCACACCAGGTTATTGCCAGGAAATCTTCTGTACACTTGCAAAATATTTGGGAGGGAGTGTTGTGATGCAGGCTTCTGGAAAAAGACACGGGTGAATGCTGGAACACTGCCCTCTAATCTACCCAAGTGGGTAATGCCCAAACTACCCCTACCTTCCTCAAGCTGCCCAGGCCTCATCTTTCAGTGACATCAGCACTAAGGATGTATCTGTGACTCCCTGGAATCTCGTCTTTCTGTTGATCATGTATGTAATGGTGTTTTCTGGAAGAGCACCAGTATAAAGCGAGAAAAATACAGAGAATCAACTAATTTTTCACCAATTTCAAACTTCTGTACTATTAAAAAATCTTTTGTGGGTTTATTTTAACCTGTGATTTCACTCCTTTGAAATAAACACCACTCTCACCCTAGTCCGTCTTCTTTCCCACATGTGTAATGGACCTTTTCCTTTTACTGGTTCTCTCCACTTGGGGATCTTTGCCCATCTCTCTCTTTCCTTCTGAGTAATTTCCTTATTTTTAAATATCAGTCTAAAGTCTTTCTAGTCTCTGTAGAACACAGTATCAGATCAACTGCAATGCATTTCTGCCTAGCTCAAAACTGAGGGGCTTCCTTGAAAAATACCCTGAACAATTGCTTTTATAGTGATGAGTCAGCAAAGTTCAGGCCTTGTCCCGATTTCCAGCTAATCTGAGCGCACATGAAAGCTCCCCATGATACACAAAGAAATATTGACTATATGAATTTAAGCAACGTTTCCTGTTTTGCAAAAACAAAGTTAGTGTTTGAGTTAGGTTTTCTGTCCAGTGGGTTTCTGATATACAGTGCTTGTTATGGCATCCTGACAGGTTTCTTCTTCACTTTCTCAGCTGGACCTGTTCACAGGAAATAGGAGGAACAAGATTTATGAACTTAAAGCAGCGTTTTGTTGCTTTACATGACTAATTCAACAAAGGTCAAGCAGTGAGAAGCCAAGAATGGAGGAGCAAGTACAGAGGCAACACAGAAAAGTGAACCCAATTAATTTTTCCCTTGGAAATACTAGAGAGAGGATTGCTTTCCTTGGAGAACATGAGTTTGTAACAGAGATGTTGCCAGCACTACTGGGATGACTAAAACGTGTAGTGCAACTACTTTATCTTTTATACAGCTCTGCCACCACAGAGGGTAACGCCTTTAGAAATAAATAAGCCAGCAGAATATCACAGTTATTAATCTGGGGTATTTTATCTATTTTCTCTGGATACATCTATTAGCTGTGCATGTAGCCCTTTAAACAAAACCCTTTCCTATGTCCTCTTCTTACGTACCCCTCCTCTGTTCTTTTATTGGTTTAAACTGTAACTTACTGAGTCAAGGAAATCATTCCTATTTTTATTACAAGTCTCTATAAATAATAAGTCATACATATGTTAGGAGTAAGAATGAGAAGTAATTATTTGCCAAGGTCTGTCTTTCCTAGGACAAAAAAAGCAGCCATCACTTGTCTAGGTTTTTTTAGTAAAGTGGGCATTGTCATGTGCACTGATCAGAGAAAGGCCTCATCAGAAAGAAAACAAATGGAAAGGAACCTGTTGGCACCTTGGCTTCAGTGAAGCCATACTTCAGAGTGCTTCTTACCAGTCATTACCGGGGTGGGGGAGAAGGGCTTCAAGTCAGACTCATTCTCAAATCGCTGATGATCTTTTGTCATGCACCTTCACATGAGGCTTTTGTATTCTGTTTTATAGGAGGATATGGAATTTAGTTATAATTCATTCCAGAAGTCTACCTGCACTTCCCTTATAAGGGGTAGTTGAAGAGAATAATATATCTTCACTAGCCACACCAGTATTGCTGTACCTGCAGTCCTAAAAGAGCAATCCAAGATTAAGATCTGGATTTTCTTTCCTTGTCCCCGCATACACCAGTAGCTCTCATGGGGAAGATCTGAGTATCAACGAACACTCAGATGATAGAATCACAGAATAGTTTGGGTTGGAAGGGACATTCAAAGATCATCTAGTTCAAACCTCTGCAATGAGCAGGGACATCTTCACCTGGATGAGGTTGCTCAGAGCCACATCCAGCCTGGCCTGGAATGTCTCCAGGGATGGGGCATCTGCCACCTCTCTGGGCAACCTGGGCCAGTGTTTCACCCCCCTCATTGTAAAACATTTCTTCCTCACGTCTAGCCTGAATCTCCCCTCCTTTATTTTACAGACAATACCCCTTGTCCTGTCCAACAGTTCTGACTGCCCCCAGGGCAAGCTTGATTCGGTCAGCTCAGGCTCTTCCCAGTGGAGCCCGCTCTCTTCACTGGTATCCCCTTCACTTTTTTCTCAACAACACTGAAAAGAAACCTCCCAGTTTTATGCACGACTTCAGTCTGCAGGGTCTCAACCAGCACTCTGCCTTTCCTGAGTCATCCCCTGTTTAAACCAGATGCTTTAAAGAGATTTTCCATTTAGGCTGTGAGTCTTTCTCTTCGTTATGCCCACCCTGGCCACCTTGGGAGGATGAGGACCAATAGTAACTGCAGAGTTAAGTCAAAACAGACCTTTGTCTTTCTGAGAGTAGTTTTTTTTGCTCTCTGATTCACTGATATGAATCACATTTCCTACACTTCCAAGGATTGCACAGGTGAGTTTCCACACAGAAATACCCAGCATGTTGCTTCAGCATTGCTCCACTGCCTTTTTAGTTTTGATTTTTTGTTAAATACACCATTTTACAACATGTACATTGTTGCTGCATTGTGACAAGCTTTTAACTAATAAGGAAGAAGCTCCTACAATTGCATTTCTGAAAATTCTCTCATTTATTTCTCATAAAGATCCTTGAGATAAAAAGCAGATTAACGTTTAGAAGTAAGTTAAATGAAAAATTGAGGCTGCTCAGAGGGAGATGTTAAAGGCTGACTAGCACAAAAGGGTACTTTCTGGCAAACTTCTCGAAGCACTAAAAGAAAAGGGTCAAAAGTCATCTGCTTAAGTAATGATCTCCAAGGCAAAAATATTGGCTGGCCAATCCCATAACTACAATGGACTATTATATGTATGTTCCATAGGCTGAATGCATCAATTATACTCATCATGTGGCTTCTTGAACATGCTTAACTTGCTATTTCCTTTTATTCAATGTGATAGCACATAAATTAGTGTAAAGGCATACATGAGAGTATTTTATACCTTCTCTCCTCTGTTTTAAATTCTAAGGATCAGTGGTTTCACCATGAATAATTTAGAGAGAAAAACTTTCAGAACTGAGGGGGGTGGTAGGGTATATCTGTGTCTGCAAAAGAAGTTCTGTCCACTAACCACACTCACGAAGGATGGGAAACAGCTTTGCCAATCAATAGAGCATCATAATTCCTCTCTTAACAGGAAATGAGGACTCAGTGCAATACTGCAGTTTTAGTTTTAATGCAATCTAAAAGAAAAAAACACCCAACACCAGATGCTCATCAGAAGACTATTAAATGTTATTACTATATGCCATTTCCCTTAGGAACTCCCCTGGTTAAAAACCAACAATAAGAAGCAGCCTATACCCTTTTATAGTGAATCTTTTCAGCCGCAGTTCAGTTAAGAGGTCTGACGGGTCACAAGACTCATCACAAGTTTGGTCATCTCTCAACAAGCAAGTTGAATGAGGATAATTGCTATGTTTTCACAGACCTTCTGACTGCAGAGCCCCTCATGCTCTCCTTCCTTCAGCCTGATGAAACATGGCTCAAACACAGCTTCACATTCTCACATTCAGCGAGACCTGGACAGGCTGGAGGACTGGGCAGAGAAGAACCTGATGAAACTCAACAAGGGCAAGTGTAGGGTCCTGCACCTGGGGAAGAATAACCCCAGGCACCAGTACAGGTTAGGGGCGGACCTGCCCAAAAACAGCACTGCAGAGAAGGACCTGGGAGTCCTGATCGACAGCAGGTCGACCATGAGCCAGCACTGTGCCCTTGTGGCCAAGAAGGCCAATGGTAACCCGGGGTGCATTAAGAAGAGTGTGACCAGCAGGTCAGGGGAGGTGATCCTCCCCCTTTACTCTGCCCTGGTGAGGCCCCAGCTGGAGTACTGCATCCAGTTCTGGGCTCCCTAGTTTAAGAAGGACAAGGAATTACTGGAGGGAGTCCAGCAGCGGGCTGAAAATATGATTAAGGGCCTAGAGAACCTTTTTTATGAGGAGAGACTGAGAGAGCTGGGTCTGTTCAGCCTGGAGAAGAGAAGGCTGAGGGGATCTCATCGATGTCTATAAATATCTCAAGGGTGGGTGTCAAGAGGATGGGTCCAGACTCCTTTCAGTGGTGCCCAATGATAGGACGAGGGGCAACAGGCACAGACTGAAGCATAGGAGGTTCCATCTAAATATGAGGGAAAACATCTTTACTATGGAGTGCCAGAGCGCTGGAACAGGCTGCCCAGAGAGGCTGTGGAATCTCCTTCTCTGGAGACATTTAAGGACTGCCTGGACACGTTCCTGTGCAATCTGCTCTGGGTGAACGTGCTTTAGCAGGTAGGTTGGACTAGATGATCTCCAGAGGTCCCTTCCAACCCCAACCATTCTGTGATTCACGTCTTCTCCATTTTTCCACTGTCCTCTCCTAGGCACATGTACTGTTTCATTTCTCATGAAGGACTGAGCCCTGGCCCCTTCACATGCATGTGGTTTCCTGCAGGAAAGCAACAGCACACTGGAGCTGGGGGGTGGACACACCTCCAAGAAGGGCTACTGCACCGGCAGCTCTGCTTTATTGCCACCACCCTCCTTCTTCTCCATTTGACCAGAGCAGAAGGAGCTCTCCCTTCCAGCACACACCATTTGGCTCTCCTAACATGGAGTCAGTGCTGGAAAACTGATTGTGGCAATGCTCCAAGATTTGATACAGCTATATCCTCCTAGAGCTTTATGCACTGGTAGTTTGATATCTTTCTGGGAGAAGGAACCAAGGAGATCATTCAGGCTGCAAAACTGCTGCAAACTGAAATAAAGGGCAAACTTGTTGCTGGTTTCTTGGAGGGTTAAGTCAATGGTTTACCAAAAGTGAGGAACTCCAGAAGTGAGCAGGGGTGGTCAGGACACACAGCAGTCGGAGCCTCTGAAGGCTCATGTGATTTTTCCATCTCTGCTGCCGCCTCTTAAGACCCATCACTCAACAGCAGCAGCCTAAGGGACTAACAGTGTTGCGTGAAATAGGGACATTAGTACCTCTCCATGTTACAGGGTTGTGATGATGGATACACTACATATAGTGTAGCATTCAAACCAGCAATCCCAGAAAAGCCTTATATTGACATTAAAATTATTAGGGGTATTTTTAGCTCCACATACTCAAAAAAGTGCAATATGGAGTACCAACACCTCAACTCTGAATTTGAAGAGACCCTTAATTCACAAATATAGATCTTCTCAGGCCTCTATAGGGTTTGGGGAACTTAAGCAGCAATCAGGTTTCAATTGTTCACATTTCTGTTCTTCAGCCTTCAAATAAACACAAAACCTACTGACTCAAGAGTCAGCAGTAATTTTCCTCCCATAATCCCTGGAAAATGGAAGGGTAGTGTACTGCAGGAAAAAGGAATGCTGAAACCCCTCCAGACTCAACAAAGGAGCCAGGAGTCTTAGCATCCCTCCTAAGCCTAAAAGCACAGACAGACAGACAGAGACTCCATTCTTAGGAAATGGAAACAACACAGTATATCTAAGTCACAAACTATATAGAAATAAATGGTTTGCAGCATCAAAGAAGCATCTGACACCACTTTCTGTGAGGAGGCTGGTGTTCAAATAGTACCAGCTTCATTTTCACAGCAGACATCTTTAAGCAGTCAGCTGAGGAACCCCAGTGCTGCAGTGAGAGCACTGAGAATCTTCTGAGAAATTAAGCCAAACAGCTACAGCACCTCATTACCAAGGAGTAATTGAACACTTTGATACGATAATTGATTATTGTGCATTGATTAAAGCTGGCAAGAGAGCATACACTCGGCCAGATGACTTTCAAATTACAAAGCCACAAACTTCAAAGCTTATTTGGATTCACACAACAAAATACATTTTGTTGTTTACAGTGTAAAAAAACATATCCTCATAAATGAGGCAAGAATTTTACAACAGTGAATGGTGAAATGGCACAACTTGAAATAAGGAACTAATCGATGTTATCAAAATGGCTTCAATCTGTCCTGAGGACTCTGATCATTTCCAGATGATAACATGGGACTGATTGGATGTCTCTGGCAGCAATTCTTATCAAGGCATGATTATAACAACTACAATAGGATGAATAAAAATTGGTTGGTAGAGGGTAGTTAAGAAGGCCTGAAGAAATGGGTAAACAGTAACTCAGTTTGGTGTAAATCTACCTGATCTGCTGGTTGCAAGTAAAGGCAGCAACTGCTGCTGGTCATTTCCAGCCATGCTGAGATGCTTTTCATAAATTTAGCCAAACACATGCTGGAGAATAGTTTTGCTTCATGGTAAAAGCAAACCAATTTGCAACCACCTGCAATTTCTATGAACTAGCAAATCATCAGCAAAGCATGCTGACTTGCTTCCTGGTTTTTTTTAAGCCTTTTCAAGCTCTCCTTAATTGCATATTATTTTAACGGCCATGATTCTACTTCTAGAACTGTAAGGAAACAGTGCAGTTGTTACTATTTATTTGTATTATTACTCCGGATGGGAATCGCAACCATGTTTTTCTTGCCATCATGAAAAACTTTAAAAAGATATATCCCTGCTCAAAGAGCTTTATACAAATCTGCATGACCAGAGGCAATATAGGTGGGCTAAAAGAAAACAATGACAGCATTAAAAATTTACAGAGCTTAAAGGAAACCTGGGGGTCTGCACAAAGTTAGGACTACGGTCTTACTGCTGCTGCAGCACTACATTTCTGGGCTGAAACCCGATACCAGAGCACGCAGCTCACATCATTCAAAACTTGAAGATTATCCAGCTTTACTGAAGTTTCTTTAAGGTTAAACGAATTTCCTTAGGCACGCCCTTCGTTGCCCAGTTGTCTCATGTGTCAGAAGCAGCATTCCCTGCAATATGGCTTTGATGGAACTAGGTAAAATCAGGCCTCTAAAGCAAGCCTGGGATTCATTTATATTGGAAAATCAAAACAAAGCTCAAGATATACAAAGTCATTCAAAGTAGGTACAACTGAGAACTTGGAGTTACGCCAGTGCCAAAATTGCACTTCTGATTTTTAACGAAAGAATGAGCACAGACGAGACCAGTCAGAAACCACGTAACACCTGCTGCTTAGTGAAGGTGCAAAATAACCATGTAAGAAGTGCTGCAGCCATGGGTGACTGGATCTGACTCACCAAGCTGTCCTACGGGAATACAAGCACTGCTCTTTCCTTTAGGGAGAGAGTACAGATATTTTGCAATATGTTTACGCCAGCTGTATGAGCTTCAATTTCTTCACCATGCAGTATGCTCCTTTGAAGCTAGAGGATAGGTTAAAACTTTGTTTCGGGATAAGAGGTGAGACAAGAGGAAAAAAGTATTTTAGAAAGGGAAGGAACACCCTACTCATCCCACTGATAACAAACATTATCTTGTCTAGTAGGAGCTTACTACTGCTGGTCCATCATGTCCCCAGCTGGTTACATCTTTATTTCAGAGGTTTGGTCCATGGGATGCCACTGCTCAGACAAGGATATGATGACCTACACCATGTTGCATGAGCCAGGGAAGTTTGGCTGTGAAAGAAAGCTTATTCAAGATTAAAGAGAAGGCCAAAGCTCCTAAACAGAGAAGACAATAAAAATTTTAAATACTTCCTACCTTATCAATCTGAAGTTCAACTCACACGCGCACAAAAAATACCAGAACTTTATTTAAACTCATATTTCTGGCTTGATGGCTACATTCACTGTAACTTTTCTAAAATTACCTTGTGCAGACATAATTGCAGATAAAGTCATGGAGTCAGTGTCACCACTGTATGCGTATGGGACAGTCCTGTAATTGAAATAGCATAACATGAAACAAGCAGAGGATAACAAGCTAATCACACCAGGTGATATTCTCCACCAAGATCCAGTTAACCATTGATGTACAGTAATATGAGGGTGAACTTGTGCTGCGACAACTCATCCTTCTCAACCAGAGAAAGAGCATCACTTGGGATGAGAACCTACTTTTAATTAATCCTTTCTCCCTCCATTCTTGTTTCAGTCATACCTTCTGCAATACAGACTTAAATATTAGGTCAGCAAAGATTTGCACATCAACAAAATACCTGGGAGGCAGTCAGTCCGTTCATCAGTCACCACCATTCCCCAGTCTCAGAGGAAATATTGGTCCCTTCTCTGATATAAGCACTAGTATTTACTTTTCATGATTATTGGCAGATTTTAAATAAAAAGCTTCAGGCTTATTGCAGCAATTAAATGCATGAGTCATGTATTCACTCATTTGGAAAGGTTCCTACTTTGTCTTATTGCTCACCAAGACCATAAAAGGTGCAAGGAGAAAATCTGTCCCAGGCCCCATGGGATGCAATTGTAACCCAGGCTGCTTACAAATACACCTGAGTTCCTCCTTTGGCATCACCCAGGCTCATAGCCCTCTCCTCCTGCCTAAAGCAACTGCCAGATCCCAGCGGAGATGATTAGCCTGGAGAAGAGAAGGCTCCAGGGAGATATTTTTGTGGCCTTTCAGTACTTTAAAAGGGCCTATAAGAAAGATGGGGATAGACTTTTTAGCAGGGCCTGTTGTGATAGGATGAGGGACAATGGTTTTAAACTAAAGGAGAGAAGATTCAGGCTGGGCATGAGAAAGAAATGTTTTACAATGAGGGTGGTGAAACACTGAACAGGTTGCCCAGAGAGGTGGTAGATGCCCCATCCCTAGAGACTTTCCAGGCCAGGCTGGACAGGGCTGTGAGCAACCTGGTCTAGTTGTAGATGTTCCTGCTCATGGCAGGGGGGTTGGACTAGATGATCTTTGAAGGTCCCTTCCAACCCAAACTATTCTCTCATTCTATGATGCTGCTACTGTGGATCCTCCTCCCTGGGAGTCCTAGCATGACTGCAAAGGAGGCTGCCTGCCTCTCCCACCCTTGCTTCTACAAACCCATCCTTCTGTGGGAGGACCTGTGGACCAACAAATGCACAGCCTGATCACCTCCCAGGGCCTGGAGAGCTGGTTGTGTTGTTGAGAGGAGAGGCAGAACTGCCTCTCTCATGTCCTGTGCCTCCCTGTGCTGAAAACCCATTATGCTTATGAGGTTGTGTCTACTGCTATACAGGCTGAATAAGAATTAATGTGGCTGGATTTGAAAGGACAAAGAAAACTGGTGTTCTACTATAATCAATGGTCATTGATCTGACGCTAATTAGTAAAAAAAAAAAAAAAACTTTTAAAATACTAGGATTATATATGATTGCTTGATTACTCATTCTAGCTTAGTACTGGTTCCTTGATACATTTGACTCCAATTCCTAGCAAATATTTCTTATTAAACCATACTAAGTATATTTATAAAACAATGAAAGGTAGGTAACTGAACAAAATTGCCACCTCCTCCTCCTGTCTTTGTCCATCTTAGCACTGCATTTTGCATGAGAAGCTTTACATGTGCTTTGGGATTTGGATCCCTAATGTCATCTCATCTAATGTAAACATCTAAAAACCTCTAATCTTTTCTTTTATAAAGCTGCTTACAGACCTCTCAGAACTGATTGTGTCTTGTGAAAGTGAAGCAGCTTCCTGTGTGAAACAAAATTTTCTTTAACAGATCGCAGTGCCCTGTTTTCTGTTCTCTGAAAGTTTCTGATGTTGGTTTCCGCATAAATGAGTCTTCAGAATGCCTTGTTAACCTGGCCTTTGGTGTCCTTTCATAAGGCTCTATTGCCTGTCTCTTACCCATTTCCTTTGTAAGCAGCCCCAACCTTTACAATTCTTCATTGAAGTGAACAGTGTGTGGAAATGATACACCTCAGGGCAGTGTGCACAGGGGTATTCACAGCCTTTTCAGGAGGCCAACTATTATAGCTGCTTTTAGTGGTTGTCTCAACAAGTATCTGGATGTGAATGATCATGGTGTTCCTGTCATCATAAAAACATTTTTCTTCCTCATTTATCTTAGCCATCCTACCCTCAAAACCTCAGAACTTCAAAATGCAAGAACAGGATAGGAAAAGGATTGAAACCAGCGACAAGGAGGCCCAAGAACTGGACCTGCCCCCATTTTCCACATCCAACTCAGCTAAAAGAGGCTCTGCAACCTCTGCACTGTGGGTGTCCTGTAGCCAGCAAGTGTCTGTGAAAGGTGTCCTGCAGAAGAGAAGCCCTGTCCTGGTTTTGTTAAAAACAAGACCAGTTCTCTTTTAGGGATTTTTCCTTCCAGCTAAGTTCTTTTAAGTACCTTCTAAGTAACTGCACTTTTCTGAATTTAGCTACACATCTTTCAGAGACTGCACTCCAAAACCGGTAAGAGTGACCAATGGAACACAGAAGGAGTTCATGTTTAGATTTATTGCTATAACAACTGAGAACCGATAAAATTCCACCAGCTCCACTGCAACAGGGGTGATTTGCAAGGAAGGGGGGGCAGAACAGGTGACTAAAACTGACTGAGTATTCCATCCCATCCATGTCATACAACCTATAAAAGTGGGAGATCACAAGGGTCTCACTCTCTTCGACCATGGCCAGCATCTAGAGAGGACCCTTCCACCCATGCCTGTGATCCAAGGCCTGAGACCCTGCATCCCTGAAAACAGTTCCAGTTTGCTGTGAAGTCCTGCCCAGGACTTCCAGGTGCCTGCCCTGCAGCTGCTGGAGCCAGGCCAACTTCACATTGGGGAACGCTGCTATCCGGGATACTCAGGATTGGTTTTGTATATTTTGTATATTTTCTCTATTTACTAGTAGCATCAGTAAAGCATTTTAAAACTTTTTTTCAACTTGCACAGTCTCCCTTCCTCCTTATCATCTTTCATATGCATGGAGGGTGAGTGAGTGGGTAACAGAGAGCATCTGGCACAGTTTACTGTTGCCTTGCAATTAAACCTTGACAAGCCCATACATTCCGCATCAACTGGTTAGGTAGGGAGGTGGCAATGATCAAAGCACCTGCATCATAAGAATCAGCTGAAGCAGGCAAGGTGGGTAGTAAAAATGAAATCCTTGAAACTGATATGTTTTAAGTAGACTAAATTTCTCAGAGAGCCTAGAGTGGCATATGGTTGGTAAGGGCAGTTCTGCAAAGCTGTAAATTCCAGAAATAAGTGAAATACATAGAGCCAAAACCTCAAAACCTTTCCTTCGAGCCGGAATTGAACCAGCGACCTAAGGATTCCTTTGCATAGACAGCCTACAGTCCTCCGCTCTACCAGCTGAGCTATTGAAGGAAGATGAAGAATAAATGCCAAGAATGAGTCAAGATTATATCAACAATAGCCTTAGGCTCAAATGGGCTTCCATATGTATTGCTTTTCACAACAGCAAAACAGTATCCAAAAAAAAAAAAAAAAGGCACAAAGCTAACTTTCCTGCAAAACTGGATTTTGGTTACAAAACTGCCAGTTTTCTGCCAAATAGTTCACAGTTCTTGTAAGACTGTTCGTGGTGGCAGCATTAAGGTTGGAGTTCCTGTGATGACCCATATGAAATCTGTCTACTGCTTGATAAAGAAATTTGACCGCTCTTTGGTGACCTTGTCACATTTCCACAGTTGAGCTAGGAGAAGAGGGAGAACTCCCCTCCACATAATTCCCCACAACAGTTCTCCAGCCAAATCCAATAACAAAATAGCAAACAAATCCCTTAACACACTCCCCAGCAGCTTTGATAGCAAATGCAGAGGAACAGAGGAAAAGGATGTAAAGGAATAACCATTGAAGTTTTAACTCAAATCCCACTAACTCCCATGGTGCAGGTAAGGTCCCTCATACACAGATGAGGTTGCAATGTCTGGCATTGCCACTGGTGGCCTTCCCAGCCCCTGGGCCTGGGAAGTTGAGCCCTTTGTGAATCATCTGTTTGAATGCTGCAGCTCACAGCTGTGGCAATTGACAGCAAACTACACTCTTTTTGAATTACAGTGATTCATGAGCATCTCAGCTGTCTGAGCAGCAGGGTGGGGCAGAAAGCTGCAAGCAAACACCCTGTTTGCCGAAACCATGCCATTCTACTTGCAATGGAAGTGTGGGTAGCAGTATTACCTCAGCGCCCTACAGCATATCCATCCTTAACCCATGGTTACCTCCACCTCCTCCTTGTGACTCAACCCCAAATGCTAGGCTGTTTCAGCAAGTGTGTAGCCAGCAGGTTGCAGGAAGTGATTATTCCTCCATATGCAGCACTTAGGAGCTTGCATGGGGAATGCTTTCTCCTGCCTTGGCTCCCTGGTGCCAGACAGGTGTGGACATAGCAGACTGAGTCCAGTGCAGGGCCATCAAGATGGCCAGGGAGGTGGAGCACAGGGTGTAGGAGAGGAGACAGGGAGCCGGGCTTGTTCAGCTTTAATGGATCAAGGGGATGGTACTGCAGTCTGCAACTACCACATGGGAGAGCATGGGGAAGGCAGGGCCAGGCTTTACTTGGAGGGTGCACAGTGAGAGGGTGGGAGGCGACAGGCACAAGGTGCCACCAGAAAAATTTTTATTAATATAAAGGGAGAAAAATACCCTGAGATTAAAAATTTTCACCACTGTAAAGGCTGACCAGAGGGTGGAATGTCCACCTGTGGAGATACTCAAAGTTTGACTGGACAAAGCCCTGAGAACCTGACCTAACTTTATAGTCTGCCCTGTCTGGAGCAAGAGGTTGGACAAGAGGATCTCCAAAAGTCTTTACCAAACATACACAAAAGTGACCCCCATGTCAGGAAGGCAAGTTAACAGAGCAGATAAACTCACAGCAAAACTATCAAAAAGTACTTCTCTGGAAAACACAGCTTTTCATCTCACAGTCAAACTCACACATGCACATTTTATTTCTTTTCATACTAACAGATATCTTAAACCTTCTCTGCTGCTAAAAGCAACACAGATCTTGATAGAAACTTAATAAGATGTCTCACTGTTTATGTTCATGGGAATATAGGAAGGTCAGGCAAAATTTGACCTACCTACAAGGTACTGTCGCAGCTTCTCTGAGGCCTAGTCCTGGAGCATGTGATATGCCATGACATTCATGTACACACTGACGACTATCAAGTCAGCTGATGCTGTGAAGAAAAACATACAATGGAGATAAACAGAACTGCTGTATGCTGTCAGGGCAATATCTGCACTCTCTGGGGTCAGATGGTCTTGGTGGGAGGAGGTCCTTGAGATACCCCTATGAGAGAATGTGTGGTTAATCTCGTGCTGGAGAAAGAATGGCACAACAGATAACATGGACTCAAGCTCCTAAATCAGAGCAGATAGCGTAGCCTCAGGGTTCTAATCTTTTCCAGTCCATGGACCTCACAGCATTTTCCAGAGGTGCTTCAGGCTCCTTTCAAGCAAATTTAAGCCTGTTGTCATGAGTCTGCCTTATCTAAGTTACCTTTCACAGACCCCTTAAAAATAATTCACTAGTCCTACCCATGGATTCAAAGATGGCAAAACTGAAAATGACTGCTCTGTCCAGTTTAACTTACTGACACTGTCATCTAATCCAGTGGTGAGGTACCAAATGCTGACTTTAGGGGAAGTTATCACCATCTCTGTGCTGTCAAAAGTTGTTCCCAGTGAAGATAACCCTAAACAAGTTGTATTTTCCTGTAAGAAATCACTGGCAGTTAAGTCAAGATAAAAATTCAAATGGAATCAGATAATAAGTGGATGCTGTTACTATCTATTCATGAATAAATGCGATGCAGAAACCACAGTGTTGCCTTGACAATAAAAAGCATTGGAGTTCTCTTTTTGTGGAACTTGCTAGCAGTCATGTGTGGCTGATTTGTGAGAGATATTCTCCCAAACTACAAATGTACCCCCCAGGGCAGCTTTTCAAAGTAGATATTCCGAGGAAAAAATAATTAATTTTTTTCTTCTTTTTTTTTTTTTTTTTTTTTTTTTTGAACTTGGTAAGCTTTGAATGCTTAACAGAATTAAATTTTGGCATGGAGTTCATGAAAGATCTCTGATTATTTCGATTCTTTTATCTGATTAAATGAAGATACCAAGCTTTGAGAGCCATGTGACTGGAGCCCTGAGCTATATAAAGGGTACAGCTCACCTGTTTCATGTGGTGTAGAATAAGATGAAAGGAAAGGATGTAACTTGAAAGCAGGATGAAGAACAGCCAGAGGTAAAGCTACTAATAGCTGGACTGCATAATTATACTTGGTAATGCTATGTGTTTTGTTAAGCTCAGATTAACATATGATGGTCTCCAGTGTTTTGTATACTTACAGACTGACTTTCTAACATGGCTTTAAATGGTTTAAAGGTTTTTTTTTCCAGTAAAAAGCTTTAAAAAATCTGGTTGATTCTGACAGACTTGGGGGGATTGTTTTATTTCCTTTTGAGGTGGAAACACACACATGCCCTGAATACGAGCATCAGATTGGCCTCACAATGAATCTGTGAAATCTTAGTGTTCACTTTAATTTTACATGGTCTGTGTTACCTGCCACTGGTTGACTGCTGTGGGTTCTGCACCACCAGCAGATGAACTTCGGATATCTCCGTTTGGCAGTCTTGCTGCCAGATACCTCGGCAACAGAGTAGTTTTTCCTTAAGACTGTTACTCACAGCAGCTTGAATGGAGAGTCTGAAGCATCAGCAAAACAATCATTTCCCTCTATCTACCTGTGAAAATTCAAGATAGGAATTCAAGACAGAAACCTCTTTAGGACTGACTATCTTTGTACTTAAAGGCTGAATAGCAGCTGGCACAACAGATCCCCAGTCCTGTCTGGTGTCCCCAGGCTCTGTTGTGATGTAAATAATATGTATGACTCCTTGGGCCACCTTCAGAGACAACCTGAATAACATGTCAGCATGAACCAGTGCCAAGGGGCAGGATGGTGGAAATGCAGAAGGAAAAGAATTGCGAGAGTACATGAAGGTTTCATATAAAGGAAGTTTGATTGCATTTCCACAGTGTGGGCTGCGTTTAAAGAAATGCAGAGTTTATAGGCCATTACTTACAGCTATCAGTTCTTGTCATGCTCAGAGAACCCATCTAACACTTCTGATGCTGCACTGTTATCAGTAACAGACATCCAGATGAAAGTATTCTTTGGGTATTCAAAACCTGAGCTGCATATACTTATACACAGATATACCTAGCTTAATTTTGCTACACAACAGCCTTATAGGTCTGGGGTGGCTATTTATACAAAAATATTTTCTTTACAGTTAAATTATTTTAATTCAGTTCTTTTCCTATGTATGGCAAGTTCCATAAGCAACTAAAGCAGAAAAACTGAAGACCCATAGTAGTGCCCAGACATCAGATTCAGATTGCACAACCCTCTTCAAGCAAACAGCGTAGCACCAGCAGCCAGTAGCAATTATATAAGTGCCCGAGAGCTCACTCCATCCGCAGACATGGAAAGAAGTAGCCTCCATCGAATTGTCAAACTATTTTTCAGTGTATTAAATATTGAGCCATGTTAAGTCAAGCTACGAAATGCAGAGTAGCATTCCCATCTTCTCTTCCACACAGGGTTCCACATCTTCCCTCTCTCCCGGTGAGAGGCAAGACTTGTAATGTGTGAGCTATTCTGAGATGATAATCAGCCCAGAAAGTTTTGATAATTGGGTGACAATTAACCACAGTCGGGTCATGACATTATTCAGATACAATGGACTAGCTCCTAGCTACTGTAAATCATAAGTCATTGGAGAGCCTGACCCCTATCTAGTTTAGTTTAGTTTCCATCCAACAAATACCACATTGGACTTTTTTTTGTTTAAGCAAAAGCTCAGCTAGTCACCCACAGGCTTTCTATGCCCTAATGTCATGCCAATGGCAAGGCACAATACAGTATTTCTAATTGATCCATTCTAGCCCTGTTTCTTCCCCCTGTGTGTACATATTGCTTTGCAATAGCAGCTGGAAAGGCTCTGGTCTCACTGGAGGCTTTGGTGTCAGCAAAACTGCATCATCTGGGGGAGGACAGCAGTGCAGAGGACAAAAGTGGGACTATTTGGGACACAGGAGAGCCCACTGCCTCCTGTGGCCACTTCCCTTTGGGTACAGGCCTTCCACCCAGCCACTTCCCTTTCTCTTGCTCATCAGGTCTCTCAAACTATAACAGCCCTGCTGAAAATGAAACATGCATGTCATATATAATGAGAAGAGGCCCAACTGCTGACAAAAAAAAAAAGTGTGAAATTACAGTATCAGTGTGAGAGGGAGAGATATGAGCCCTCATTCCCCAGGAGAGAATTTGAAAGTACATGATTTTTTCCATTCACAAGCAGCATTTAAGGGGCAGCTCTTGAAGGCTGAGAGGAACCACCAGAAGGAAAACAGCATGTAGAAGCAGAGCAAGTATTTATTCCCTAAATATTTGAGACCCTTGATACAACTACTTGGTTTGGTGTGGGGAAATGTGCATGCACAGCCCTGATGAATAGCTGTCTGTGGTTCCTAAGGTGCTCTGTCTACAAATAATACTTTATCTAGTCTTTCTGAAGACCCAAGAGCAAATTGTTTAGTGGTCACCAAAAGAGAGGAAAAAAAAAAAGTACACCATTTTGGCTGGCTTTCCTCTTCACAGAAAAATTTAGCACTCCTGGGTGAGGAGGAGACTTGTCTGTGTTGGGTCTGGCTGTGGTAGGGTCTACTAGTCTCTTGTACTCATGAGAATCTAATTTATTTTTAAAGAGTGCTTTAATATAGCATAACAATATTACCACACATCTTGCTCAAGCAAAGAATTTTTCCAATCTATATTCAGTGCCAGATAGAGTGACTATAAAATGAGTTACTGTACCTTAAATTTCTGCCTTGGCTATAGTGACAGGAAACTAATTAGGCAAACTCTGCCCGTGTCTTCTGGACCAAAACCACATTACTTGGACGCATAAGAATTACCAGCTGCATGAGAGCTCGTGCTTCTGGAGGGAGTTGGACTTAAAGGATGAAATAACAGGTAAAGGAGCAGAGAACAGTGGCCACTGCGGGGCCCAAACCAGTAAAGCAGCAGTGTTTAAACTCTTTTCCAGCTAAACTTTAACACCTCACAATGTGGCCAAAATATGTCAGAAACCTATCTGTGGCATGAATGCTGGGCTCAGTCCCCATGTAAAACTAAGCCCTAAACACAGTTTGACTTTTCCAGGTTATTCTTAAATTCCAAAGACCATCATATTGGAGCAAACTGCACATGCTAATCCTGATGGAGCAGATCGTATGTTTCTTAGCCCACAAAGCTACTGACCTTCCTGAGTCTGGCAAGCTTTGCTGGGCTTCACTTCTGCCATCAGAAGCAAAGACCTTTTGTCAGGCACGAGTGTTTGATGCCTTTTTTGCAAGCATCTGTGCTTCTGCGAAACGATTCTCGAGAACTTCTGTCTTCTTAGAAAAAAAAAAAAAATATATATATATATAATCTGTCCTCTTCCCACTTCCTTACCAGAAGTTGGGTTGCAAACTATGACCAGATATTATTTGGTCCTTTTTTTCTGGTATTCCTACCTCTACATAATCAGATCCAAACATTTCAGGTATCGCTAAGTGTCAAACAGGAAGACAGGGCTAATATCAAATTTAGTCACACCTTAAAACATCCTTTCTGAAAGGGTACTTTACCTTTGTTCTTATCTTCCAAAAGGTAAAAACACCCAAAATAATGGCTGCACAGTCCTTCCTTTTTCTTAGGTTAGGCTCAGACAAAAAAAAAAAAGGGGCACAGCATTCAGAAAAGAGCTGGGTGAAGGGATCTTATTGCTACTATTTTGTGTGTATTGTTTATATTGCTATAGTGCTCAGGGACTTCAAACAGGGATCAGTGTCCCACTGAACTAAGCACTGCAAAAAGGAACACCACAAAGATAGTTCTCTGCCCCTGAGGGCTAATCTTTGGCCATTTCTCCACAGCATTCGGCTAGAGCAGGGCATAAGTAAGTGTATTAGGGTGTACTGCATGGACTGCATGTAATCTTACTTCTATAATTACCCTTGCTCTTCCCTAACCTACTGCCCCACCTCTGGTTGTTAACCTAACTCATCACCTCAGTCTAAATTTAGTTTGTGACCTTCTTGGACAAAAGTCTTCGTGCCTTTTCATTTGTTCTGTTTTATTCGTTTTGCATGGGTTTGAGCCACAAAAAGTAATATACATCATTGAGAGCATGAAACAAAATAACTTCCTTCCCTCTCTATGAAAAAGTGTATATGATATATTTAAATGTGCATCTTGAAATGTTATTATTTTGATTATGTATTTCCATAGCACGTAATGTAACCCTATGGGTCAATGAGCAATACAACTGGTATCACAATATAAAGAAAGAAGTCTGGTCAACTTTGGTCTATATGCACCAATTGTTTCTCCAGATGATAGGCAGACAAAGGAGATATGTCTGCAAAATAATTCCTACTGGTTAAATATGAAACCAGCTGCTGGTATACTGCACTGTGATGAATAAATTGGCTTTGCAAGTCCTCGTAAAGATAAAGGAACGTGACAAAGTCAGGACAACACAGTCTCAGCATCTCCAGAGCCTGGACCAAAACACAGGCATTCTCCCACCTCCAAAGTTCTGCTTTCCAGGCCAGCCTCATGCCTGCAGAATTGTCTTCCCCTGCCTGCAGCCACAGCAGCTTCAGTTCCATCAAGGGACCATTTCTTGGCAAAGGAGGGTGTTGGAGCATTGGCAGTTTCTAACCTTTCCCAGGGAAAAGGGACTACCAGGACAGAAGAGTCTGTAGAGCCAATGGTTAGAGTAGTGCAGTAGTGTCCAGCAGCTCTGCCACAATTCTGCCATCTGTCACCCATTTGTGCTCTAGAAGAAGTAAAAAAGAAGAAGAGGCATTTGTTTAACAGACTGTACTGAAGAACTATAAACAACACGGAATGTTAGTTTACACAGAGCAGCGAGGGTACAGACAGCGTAATGGTGCAGTTCACTTCTGTTTCCCTCCAAACCCTGTGGGTCCACCTGACTGTCAGCTTTACACACAGCGACTCGTTCTGCAGGCTTGCAAAGCTCAAACTCACTCTGCCCAAGATAGCAGGGTACGTGATAAAGAGAGTCTCCAAATAAATGATGGACTTCCTCAAATATCCCTCTCCTTTTCACGAGCAGCAGCGAAAAGGCAGGGGCCAAAGCTTTTGAAAGCGCATTTCTGCAAGTGAGCAAAAGTGTGCAAACTCCGTGTGTGCGCTGCCTTCCGCAGCCCAGAGCACTGGGGGCTAGGGGAGGCACGGGGCTAGGGGAGCCCCTTCACAGCTCGGCAGTCAAGACTGAGAACTATTTGGATTAGATGAGGAATTTCGAGTGGAAACCATCTGAATGTGTGTGCGCGCCTGTGTGAAGTTGAACTGTGTTTAAAGAAAACAAATGGCTTCTTATAGTACCTCTGCAAGGTTCGGTTCCAAAGGGGGAATAAGTAAACCTTGTTTTTCCTGCCATTGCAAAATTAAATGGGATTGCATGGGTTCTTTTTTTCCCTTGTTCTGAAAGCAAAGAATCAGAAAAAAAAAAAAAACATGACAGCAACAGTATGAATAAATTGGCAAGATACACTGTAAATAGCTTCAAAGCTAAAGAAAAATTAAACAACAACAAAAAAATTATATTGCAGCCATTTTAAGATTTCAGCTTCCTTCTTCACCCCTGCCACTAAGCAGACTTCCTCAACATGTGACAAGAAGAATTGAGAGGGAGGCTTGCCAAGTGTTTTCTGACCCAAATCCTAGAGGTATCATCCATCTGCAGCAACAGACAGCTTGCTGTGGTCTGTCATTACCTTCTGTTTGGTTTTCAACACCAGCTAGCCTAGTTAATGAAAGAAGATGCAACCACCAAAGACAATGAACAGACAAACGTTAGCAGCGTTTCTGGGAAGCTTTGAGGAAGACTTCTCCAATCTTCAATAGGCCAGAATACAGAACAATAAAGACTGAGGCATGCCTATGTAAGTGTATTGCTTTAGTGAACTAGGTAAGCTCAGCTATTAGCAAAACAGGCTGTATAAAGCCTGGTGAAGAGAATTTAAGGACACGAGCCGAAAGGCAGAGCTAACCGTTCAGTTTCTGTCACAGCACCACACCTACCTACTTGGCCATTTTCAGCAGGCATTAAATTTCATAGCCTGAAAGAGCCAGGCAGTCAGAAATATTTTTCCTACAGGACCAAGACCCAGCTCCACATCCATAATGTTCTATGTAAATGTTTGCATGCAGCCCTTCACATCTAAGGTTTGTAGCAATGCATGGTATTTAGCCAAATGCCATTCCCCTAAAGGGCAGCATATTTTTGTTCTTATAATCTTGTATGGAAATTGAAACGGACATATTTTAACATGGGAAAAGTAAACAGGTTTCCCCTCAGCTAGGTGCTGCTGCATCACAGTGCTGTTGATGACAGGGGCCTGAGATTTTTCTTTACACGTTCCTGACTGAGATTCAGCAACTGCCAAGGAAGAATGTTCCCCACAGAAAACTGAATCCCTCAATTTGACCTAGGCTGACAACTGCATCTACTTAGCCAGACAATATAGGCAGCACTGGCCTCATCAGTAAAGCTTCATCATTTTGTTCTTCATCAAGCCTCCCTCCAAACTCTTATTTACCTACCACGTAAACATGCTGTACTTAAAATGCTTGTCTTTGGTAAACCGTTCTCCCTTTCGAAGATCCATTAGGCCTGATGAGAACAGAGCCTAAAAAGCCACTCAAAGCTTTTGGAGAATTCTTTGGAGTTCCAGCTTCACATTTCAGTTACTGCAATGTTTTCATTAAGATGCTTGTCTGAGTTCTACCCTGCAGGATTCAAAAAAGAAAAATGTTCCTTTTGTATTGAACACAACCAGTAGGTATTTAGCTATTTTTTGTGTATTATGACAGTGCCATCTGGCATTCATCTGCCAGGTACCTCAGGAGAATGTCCCCTTCCTACTTGCCTATATGATCCCAGCCAAAATGATAGAGTACACCAAAGGTTAACTTCCTGTAATACGGTCTCTTGGCTTATCTTGAATAAGACAATAGTCCCTTTATATTCTCAACTTTGCATTTCACATGTTCTCCTGCTTGCCTGGAAAACAGGGTCATGAAAGATTCTTATGGGTCAGACACCTCCTAATGTGAAGCCAGGGATAATGCTTGCAAACGTAGTAATAACATTCTATAAGGCCAGTTGGCGATGCACATACAGAAGGAAATATGAAATAGAAATGGAAATTTGCCCAGTTAGATTTGTTCTGTTCCACTGAAACCCTTTGTACAGTGGAAGAATAAACAAACCACTGCTCTTAGAAGTCATGGTTCACCTGCTGACTCGAAAACTCATGTCTGTCAACCAGCATGAGAGAGGCCAAGTGGACTATCTGTTTGGGTTTCTCTTTTGGTCTCAGTCTAATTTATCTTGTCAGTTCCAAGATCTCCACTCCTTTCTTGAAAGGAGGATAAAGGGAGTTTGGCTTAGCCATGCCCTCCAATTACTTAACTATTTTAAAGCAAGAAAACAAACAAGAACTGCAGTGCTAGCTCTTAGGATGGACCAGTTCAGGTTGATTAGTTCAGCTGCTGAGTAAAGTCTTAAAGCTATTTTCATCCTAGCCCCTTCCTCAATGGGCAGTTCCTTCATCTCCTTCAGGATATACACTTTAATACTCCCAACCTGCTTCTTGCAAACAGCCTTTTCAAGAGAAACAAGCCAGTCTTGAGCAATTAAGATGTATAGATCTCCCTTCACTTCCTTCAAAGCCATTGTGGAGGTGCAGCTGAAACCCATTAAATTCAATTGAGCCCAAATGGCCCATAAGTCATATGGAAACTTCCTCTGGGCTTTTAACAAAGCCTTGCTTTAAATTCCAAATTACAAACAAATTCAGTCTGTTCAGCTTTCACATGAAACATAAAAATTAAAGAAAACACACAGAGAAAAAGTTTCATCAAATCACAGGGAGCATTAGCAGAAAGTACAATCAGTTACTCTTGTTCTGAAGTTACATTCTGCAGTTAGAAATGTTATATTAAGTCCTGACAAGATTTTCTTCAGTCAGAACTGGAAGCATGCTTTATTCACTGTCTCACAAAGTAAAACTGATGGCATTCATCACCCCATTCTCTCTTCTGACTCCCCACAACAGCTAAAAATAACCTATATTTACACATATACACATAATATGCTGTGAATATATGTATAATTATATGACATATAGCTACCAGACTAATCTTAGGTTCTTATTTAATAAGTAGATAATAAACACATACTATATATACTTTAATTATTGCTTAATTATGGGTCAGGTTTTTATCAAGTTGATTTTTTTTTTAAATTTGGCTTTATGTTGGAACTCTCAATCTGTCTAAGATTAGGGATCAATATATGTGCTGTAACATCATAAGTCAACTGAACACTGAAAAGATACAGGCAGACACTAAACTTGAAAATTATACAGTAAAATTGTTCCATAATACATCTTTATTCAGACTCCCCATGGGAATGGCATGCTGTAAAAGCCTTTAAAAAAGCCTCTACTTGAGGGTTAATTTCACCCTAAGGGCTCTGAGAATAACTGGAGTTCCAGATCTTTATGATTTTGTGTCAATTAATGTTTTTTACTTTCTTTCTAATAAGAACTTAATGAAAAATATCCTGGTCTACCTATTCTATTTGGCACCCAAGTAACAAGTCATTAGAAGTATCTGAATCATTTTTAAAAGTGCTGTGGAGTAACATTTTGTAAAGATAATGGGTCTGAGTGGCACATGAAATTGAAACAAAAATTAGCAGGTGTCCTTCGTGGATAACCAGGACCATGCTGAGCACTGCTCCAAGACACAGGGGCTCAGCGGTTGATTCGTTTGCAGATCCGATGTCTTTGCCATAGTAGGGAAACATCCCTGGGATGCAGAGGGAGCGGAGTACTAGTATCTGCTGACAGACTTTGCAGCACCACTGTGGGTCTGTCAGGGCACTGGGACACCAGGATACCAGACCATCGTGACCAAGGCACAGGCTTTGCCTTCTTCGCATGCCCCTGTGGTAAATGCAGCAAATCCTTTCAGTGGGTTTCGTAAAAAAAAAAACAGTGGCGAAGAAGGCCAATGGCATCCTCGGGTGTATTAGAAGGGGGGTGGTTAGTAGATCGAGAGAGGTCCTCCTTCCCCTCTACTCTGCCCTGGTGAGACCCCATCTGGAATATTGTGTCCCGTTCTGGGCCCCTCAGTTCAAAAAGGACAGGGAACTGCTGGAGAGAGTCCAGTGCAGGGCAATGAAGATGATTAAGGGAGTGGAGCATCTCCCTTATGAGGAAAGGCTGAGGGAGCTGGGTCTCTTTAGTTTGGAGAAGAGACTGAGGGGTGACCTTATTAATGTTTATAAATATATAAAGGGTGAGTGCCATGAGGATGGAGCCAGGCTCTTCTTGGTGGCAAACAATGATAGGACAAGGGGTAATGGGATCAAGTTGGAACACCAGAGGTTCCACTTAAATATGAGCAGAAACTTCTTCACAGTGAGGGTGACAGAACACTGGAACAGGCTGCCCAGGGGGGTTGTGGAGTCTCCTTCCCTGGAGACGTTCAAAACCCACCTGGACATGTTCCTGTGCGACCTCACCTAGGCGTTCCTGCTCCAGCGGGGGGATTGGACTAGATGATCTTTTGAGGTCCCTTCCAATCCCAAACATACTGTGATACTGTGGGACAGTTTAGATTATTGCAATGAAACAGACAGCAGTGTGCCTTGGCAACCAAGAGGGCAACCATGTCCTGGGGTGCATCAAGCACAGCATTGCCAGCCGGGCAAGGGAGATGACTGTCCTGCTCTGCACTGCACTGGTGCGGCCTCACCTGGAGCACTGTGTGCAATTCTGGGTAACATAGGATAAAAAGGGTATAAAGCTACTGGAGAGTGTCCAGAGGAGGACCACAAAGTTGGTGAAGGGTTTGGAGGGGAAGCCATGTAAGGAGCAGCTAAAATCACTTGGTTTGTTCAGCGTGGAGGAGAGAAGGCTGAGGAGAGACCTCACAGGGCTACAGCTTCCTCACAAGGGGAGGAGGAGGGGCAGGCGCTGAACTCTTCTCTCTGGTGACCGGTGACAGAACCCGAGGGAATGGCAGGAAGATGTGCCAGGGGAGGTTTAGGCTGGTTAGGTTCTTCCCCCAGTGGGTGGTGGAGCGCTGGAACAGGCTCCCCAGGGAGGTGTCATGGCCTCAAGCCTGACAGTGTTCAAGAAGAGCCCTCGGACACATGGTGTGATATGTGGGGTTGTCTTATGCAGGGACAGGGGTTGAACTCGATGATCCTTGTGGATCGCTTCCAACTCAGGACATTCTATGATTCAATGAAACAAGCAACTCTGTTTCTTCCACCCCTGTTTCCACTCTTTCTCCTCTCCCTCTCCCCAGCCCCTTCTCCTAACTGTGTGCTCTGGCTGCTCCCTCTGTACCAGCTCAGAGCTGCTTCAACTCACCAAATGGGCAGAAGAGCAACTCAGCACAAGCAAACACTTCAACAGAGCCTCATAGAACACGTAAGAAAGATGACAGTGTGAAGGATGTAGGACTGTGAAGCCAGGAACAGGCAGAGGCAAAACAGGACTAAATTATAGCAACTGGGAACAATCTGCTTCAGGGATCCACATCCTGGAAGACTTCAAGTTTGTTAAATTAGCAAAAGGAAAGGAAAGTTATAATGTGTTGGTGTGCATCTAAGAAATTTTTTAAATCAAACCAACACAAAACAAACACACACAACAAAAACAAACAAACAAACAGAAAGTTAAATTTAAAAAACAAACAAACAAAAACAACAAAATAGGTCAGCATAGTTTATTAACAACTTGACTCTCACTCAACTCCTTTCTCAACTTCTCCAGATATTCATTGGTATTTAGACCTCACTCCTGAGACAGTGATAACAGAAACTACAGAATTTCTAAGACTGTGACTGAGGTCTGGGAATATTAAACAGACAACTAATTTCACAACAACGAATGAAGTAACACCTATTGGGAAAGTTTTAGGAGGAAAAAAATCATAATAATTAAAAAAAAAAAAAAAAAAAAAAAAACAAAAACTAGAAGCAAAAAAAGATGCTGAAATACCTGTTTGGAAGAAGTATGTTCTCTGGTTTGATTGTTTAGTTGTCCTGAATTGCATCCACCACAAGAACACCATAAATCTGAAAAAGTATAGACAGAACACATTGCCTTTCAAGAAGGAGAAGGAGAGGGGAATTTCTCTTTCTCCTCTGATTCCCCACTGCCAGGCCACAGCAAATTGAAACTGCTTGAGAAACCACGCACGCTGAAATCACCCCTTCTGGTGGATAAAAGTTATCTGAGTTATCTGAGGACAAATTCATTCCCATAGCTTCACAACCCTGAAAATGGCCAGAAATAAAGTAATAATCCCCCTAAAAACACAAGCCAGTATTCTAGCCCTGTGGAAGGAAATACTCCAGTATAATTAGTCAGTGTCATTAAGGGGAGAGTTGAGGAATTTTGGGGTGAGTCTGCAGCATTCAATACACCAATGGCACCAAATGCAGTGTTGTCCATGGAGCCAGCACATCCTTGCCTCAAGGCTGGTTCTGACCCAACATGTTTTGGGCCAACTCAAACACAGAAAAATACTGTTATTGGTCACTGTCAGGATACTTCTGTTTACAAGCTAACTCATGAGGCTTTTTCAAAGTACTGTTTCTATTTTTTTTTTTCCCTGAGCAAAAGCCATGACTTCTAATTTTAAAGGGGATTTAAAAGCACTTGTGATTCATGGGGATTTATGGCTGTTTCCCAGGGAGTTTCAAAAGCCTGGACTTTCTTCCCAGAACTCCCAGGAAATGCAGTTAAAAGTCTCCCACAGGTTGTTACTTCGACATGTTCAGACTGGTGGGTGGCGTGGGACAGTCACCTGGCAGCCTCCATCCCAGCGCCTGCCAGGGGCAGGACCCCTAGGGGTGCTATCCAAAGCTGTGCCCAAAACCAGGGGTTTTGTGCAAAAATGCAGTGTGAAAACCACCCCATAGAGTAGACTCAACCAGCACTAACTTGGACAACAGTTATGTGTCATTCCTATTTCTATATGTTGCTAATTTATAGAGAAACGGTGTAGCAGTGGAGGCCAGTGGGAGAAATTGGGGGGGCAGAGGGGATGCTCTTTTCAGGAAATGAACATTAGGAAATTTCTTATGCCAAAAGTGCACTGAGGACACCATTACATTGAACCTAAGAACAATTTTACCCTTGATCCCAGTTTAGCCACTGAGATTTTCAGCTCCGACTGGTTACAGCAACTAAGGCACTGGAAAGCCCTGGGTGAGCTTTTTCCCTCACCCAAGACTCACTTCCAAGAGCTCTTTAAATGTCAGGACTTGAGCAATGGGTTTCATACAACAAGAGCAGGTTGCCTTGCCCAATGTGAAGGGAGACCTTCCATGTTTTGCTTTCCAGCTACTTCTACTCTTCTGTTCACCCTGAACATCGCCTTCAGTGACAAAGCTAAAAACCCCCACCCTTGTTTGTTATCCTGACAATATTTAATTCTGACAGCGCATTCAGTATGCTTCATAAAATATGCAACCCTGTGACTAATGAGGTATTTGCACGTAAGGGCCATAATACAGTAAAATGCAGGGCAATAAAAGTAAAGGAAAACCATGAACTGATCAGTCAGCTGTTAAAATGATGCAAAGTGTGTCTTATTAAATGTGTTATGTTATATCCAGATGCTGACTAGAACTCAACCCTGGCTCCCTCAGTAAAGCTTCACTTTAAAAAACTGCTAGGTCTCTCTTTCTATTATTACATGTTAGCTCCCTATTTTTCAAATGCTGATGAAAAGTTCACTTATCTACTGCCTCCCTGCTTTCCACTCATCATGTAAGGGGAATACTATTTTGATTTTATGTGTGTGATTGCATCCGCTCCAGTGCTAAGCATCCTATCAGCATATGACCAAATAGCAAAGCTGACATTTTTGCCATGATTATCCACGGAATGTTTCCTACCTCTGATTTACAAGAGCCCTATTCATGAGAAATGATTAATAGCTCACTAGCGCTGCCAAAAAGCACATAAATCTAGACTTCTTCTATGCTCCTGACATGCTGCTTGCCTCGTAGATATGTTCAGATCTCTCTCTCCCTCTCTCCCGCTTATCTATGTCTGATCCCCAATGGGCACACACTCCTACTGATTAGGCAATACAGTTGCTGACTGGGACAATCTTAGGCTTATATTACTGATGGCACCCAATTAGAGGTTGCAGAAAGCAGTGTCCTTCCTGGCTTGTACTAGACAAGCATGATTAAGTGTTAAATGCCTTCTAAATTAACAGGCAACATCATCCATGTGTCTGTTACAACTTATCAGGGTAAGAAACCAGCTCCGTTGCCAAGATTTCTCTGTTCGCAGTTAGTCTCCCAGGTTGCAGACTAATAGAGCCAAGACAAGCGCAAGCTGCACGCAAGCATATACCTGACTCAGCTGATGCTTAACTTATTCAACAAGGTTTCACTCACTCACCATAAAACATGCCTTTAAGTGCATTGCTCAAATGTGATAGATTTACACCAACATCGTCTAAACCGGGGCCCATGATGTCATTCTCCATCCCCTCACCACTACCCCACCCTGGCCTAATAAAAGCTATTTCAGAGTTCTCCAGCATTCTTCTTCTGAAGATCCTACAGCATCTTGCAACTATTAAAGAGCAGATCATACCATGCCTACCCATTTTATTCTATTATTTCAATGGGGCTGCTAGCACTGCAAGACACACCAAAAAAAAAGTAGCTCATTGTGCCTACTATGTTAAGAGAATTTCAAGGTTGCAGTGCTTTCCCTATGATTACCCACTATGACAAAAGCCTTTAATTGTACAATCATGTTCTACTTTACAAATGCTACAGGGTACAACATGCCTTTTCCTTGCTGACTTTGATACAGGCAGGTTACAGCTTGCAACCGTTTTTCATTCTTGTATTCACGATGCTCACTGTTGTTACAATGCAGTGCATTTTTCATTTTAGATACTTCCATCAGACTGCAGAATCACACACAGCTCCCACCAACTTATCTGGAAACCCTAGCTATTACCCCAACTGTAATTAAAAAAATCAGTATTATTATTAATTTTTTTTCTCTAGGTGTGTTTTGATAATATTCTTGGCACTTATGTTCTGCTCAGTTTTTTTCCTACTTAACTTCCTTATGATTACTTACTGGTCCGAGTTTACAAGCAGCTATCAACTTTTGAGTGCCCCTACCCAGAGTTTTGCCAGATGACACATTTTCAACATACCCTGTTTGCAGGCAAGTTATTGGGCTTTATTACTGCACAAACCACTTTTCAGGTAAATATCGGGAAAAAAAATTGCACCAATATGAAGGGATATCTTGCCTAGTTGGACAGTCTTTAGAACTGTAAATACTGCTCTATGTACCTTATCTTCAAGCTGTCTGGCACTTTTGCTAAGTAACAGATGTGCTTTCTTTAAAGCAGTGTTCAACTATTTCTTCAGAGTGAAAAATGGCCTATATAATTTTCATTTCTGTGCCAAGGATAAGAAAGTTGTTAGTGTTTCTCCTCTGGCCATTGTATCACATATTCCTTCAGAAGCAGAGTATTTCATTACTGTTTATTGCCATGACCTGATGTCCAGATACGTACCCTGCACAGCTGTATGTGCAGCACTAGCCATGGGCTAAACCCCTGAGAAAGACAAAGCTGACGACATGAACAGGTGTTCACTGCAGTTGTATTTTGTGCAATGCTGTTTGCAAAGCATATAATTGAAGTAAAAACAATCAAACAATAACAGCCACTTTCTTTGGTCAGCATGCCCAAGCCTCCCTGGCTAGTGAGTCATAAGCCCCAAAGGGCCTTGACTCTCTGCTTGCTCCTAGGTCATGTTCACAGCTTCTTACCCAACTTATTTCTTCTGCTGCGTTTGGAATCAGTCTCCAGACTGCACGGCCTAATTCTGCTCAGCCTTTTCTTTGCTTGATTGCTGCCTTCCTACAGGCGGCTAGAAACATGTTTAAATATTCCTATCACTTAGCCCAAAGGAAAACTCTTTAGCACATTTAACATCTTTACCCAGATCTGAGACTTTCTACAGATGTAGGAACCCTCTGATGGCAGCCACTAACACCTTCCTGTATAAAAAAATACATTTGTAAAAGAACAGCTACATGCAAAGTAAATAGAGAATTCTTCCATAAAACACCACAATTAGCTGCCTCAAGTGCAAAAGAAGATTTTTCAAAAACGGTACATTACAAATAATTAACAATATTTTTTCACTCTCATTTCTGTGATGTGTGCACAGCAGAGCAGTTAGGATGAGATGTTAATTTCATCATCTAAATGGCAGAAGCAAGGCAAATTGAAACTGTGATGAAACCCCTGTTTACGAGGTATCTACCCACCTCTCAGCTTTCCAGATAATACCAAACCTTTTTCCTCCATGACTTTGCTGAACAACCTAGAACTGGGTAGATCACACACAGAAAGACCCACTCCAAAAAACTTTCCATGTATTTTTACCAGTTCATATCTTTTTGGCCGTTTCACTGGCAGCACAACACACCAGTTTCTCTGACGTAACAGCCCATAGTGGGGCATGTAGGAAACATTATCTGTCGGGGTTGGGTGCACTATCTAATTAGAGATCTCCAGACAGCTCATCTTCACTAAGTTTCATAATTACGCGACTCCGAGCATCAGCGATACTCACTCAGCAGTTCCACGGGAGCTTTCTTGGTAGACACTGTTTATCTCATTTCTTTTACTTTCATTCTTATTTCACCATCTGCAGTAATCCAAACAGTTTTCAGGTACTTTTTTTTCCACAAGAAATGTTGCTTGTTGCATTGGAGACTCATATTGAAAGAAGCACAGAGAGGAACAAATGACATTTGGGGTATTTCATTACTGCTATAAACGCAAAAGTAGGAGGAAATGAGAGAAGAGTTTAAAATAACTTTCATTCCTCTTGTCAACAAAAACATACTGTCAAATTACATATTTGTGTTCTGGTGGTAGATGATGTATTTACAAGGGCTCTTCTGCCTGTCTCCTTTTGTATAACGAAATGCTCTTACTCAAGGTTCAGGCAATTTCAAGGATTATTCAACACTGGCTTATTCTATGGCTAACAAATGCATTATTTAATAAAGGGATGCCCAGAAGTAGCAAGAGTAGGAATCAACACTCAACTTGACCTTATACTCCTTCAGCAGGTGCTGTACTTTCACAGACACAAATATGGCTAGAACAACCCTCAAGAGAAAAAAAATTAAAGAGAAAAAAAAAAAAAAAGAAATTAGTTCCATGTATTATTTATCCTAAATTTTCAAACTTGGTTCCTATTTATTTATGAAAAGAAGTACAGAAAAATATTTGAATTCAAATTACTGACATAGAACACCTTGATAAACTGAAGTTTCACATGCTGCTGTGCATGTTCTGAGTGCTGTTTTGGTCATTCTTAAATCAAAAGAGCTGTCTGTGTACCTGGAGTTCATGATACCATTTTGGCAATAAAGAAACTAATGGATACCAGTACCCGATAAGACTTGAAATGTAGGAACCAACTTTCTGTACCACTGCTCATTTTCCAAGACGGTGTGTTTAAACCTTGAACATGGGAGCATGTACACTCCCATCTGCTTGGCATATCTAAATGATGCCAAGTAAGTCATGACATGCTTTTGGAGAATTTTATCATTAAATATTTTCACACATCATCTTGATCCTTATGCAGCTTGATTAAAAAAAAAAAAAAATCTGAGTAACATAACATAGAAGTTTATTCTGAGCTAAGAGAGACTTAGATGACCTAAGCTCTATCTACTTAAACAAAACAAACAAACTGAAACCCCAAACCTTGAGCTTTTTTAATAAATTAATTCTAATTAAGTAAGGAAAGTAAAAGTTGGGTGGTTCTGGCATCAGCAGAATCAAAGCAAGCACGTTCCATTATTTAGCTAATACGAGCAGTTTTGTTAAACAAACTATAACTTTGTTCTGTAAATTTTGGAAGTTGGGCTTTAGACAGATGTTCCCTGCTGGATGCAGACATACCAGGGAAAGGTTGTAGACCCAGCTGTTGATCATCACTTCTTTGCAGAGGTTACTGCTCCCTTACATTCATTGGCAGAGCTTGCTTACAGAAACACCCTCGAAGCCACTTGAAGTGGAAGCGAGTGGCGTTACTATTTAGACAGCTCCAGCTCACCAGTGCAGCTGCTGCAAGAGTTCGTGCCTGTCCACACCTTTAAACTTCCCCTGTTCACAAGACCACAAGTTTTCACAACTTCTTGTCAAGGCAAAGGCTTTTCTCACCTTTTTGTGTAGTGCCAGAGATCAAATCCCAAATGCTACCCTTGAATATTTAGCCTTAAATGCCTCCTAGTTAAACACTGATGCTAGCAGTTACAGTCCTGTTCCAACCCCAACTTGACGCTTTGATGAGCTTTCAAATCTCTTTTCCACCAAGCTCGTGGTCCTAGAAACAACAATCAATCAATGTTATTTCCCACTGTGCAAGGGCATCCTGTAGACCTCTGTGACACGTCAAAGGATACAACATGCATAAAATGCAGGTCCAACGCAGTGATGTTGGGAGGCACCAGGCTATGGGGAGGGTACAGAATACGGTACTTTAGACCTGTTGCGATGCTCTAGACAAGCTCTTCACCTTTCTCTGCTGTTTTCCCACCTCCAAAATAGTGAAACTTTTGCACAGTTCTTTGAAATCTGAGTGAAAAGTGCTACGTGTTTGTGCACAGTAATTGTTATTAAGAATATAGATTCACCGTTCCTTGGCAAGTTAAAAAAAAAATCCTACAAATATTCCATCAACAAATAATTAGGACTGGTATATGAATGGTTATGACTTTAGAATAATGCGAGGTTTATTTTCTCACTCTTCTCTATGTAATATGTATCTATGAGTAAATTCCAATATATCTCAAATTCAGGGATACATTGAATTTACAACTAGGTTTTGAGAGATTTTTTTTCTGTTTTTTTCTCCTGGCAGAATATTGATTGAGCTGCCTAAAATGTCATTCACAGCAGGCTATTTATGTGATGACGTTTCTATCCAAGTGAAATTGCTATGTCTAACACCTTTTTCCTCTCCAAGGAAAAATATTATTTTGCAGACAAAACAGGAAGTTATCCAAGGGTTTAAGAAAAGAATTTGCTGAAGGAAAGCTTCTGTGTAGAATTACATTATTTTCATGCATTTGTCTACTTCCTCTAATGCTTGAGGTACAGATAAGACCAAGTAGCCAATTATATGCCGAAAATCATATTAAAAGAACATTACAGATACAAAGTCAATCACTCAAAACTTACAACCTTCCAAGATTTCCCAGACAATTACATTTCAGGCCCCTTGGCGTACACATTGCGTGCAGGACTATGGATGACAACTATTTTTTCCTAAAGCCATTTCCTCGTTCAGTGGACAGACTAGATGCTAATTATTACATGCATGGATCTTCAGCATTTTGTTTAATTCCTATTGCTCTCTGTGAGGCACCAGATCTTATTTACTGACCTGTACTCAAGACTTGCTATGAAGACAGAATTATGAATGTCTGTTGACTTTTCTGTCGTGCCACCCTTGTACTGCTCAAGTGCTTTGCAAACAAGAAATGAATCCTCGCAGAACCCGTGTGAACTTGTCAGTGGCATAAGCTTCTCCCCATTTCCACAAATGAAGAGATCATATACCGATAACCTGGAAAATAGTAGTTACTAACTAGGTTCACTTAAATCTCCACAATTAATTTGCTTTCCACCACATCCCTTCTATGTCTTAACAATTCTTGAGTTCTTTTATGTGCATTAGGACATGCATAAAGGCTGGACTCTAGCGATATTGGGACACACTGCTTCTGCCTCCGAATTTTTGAATTATTTCTCCAAATCACTGGAAGTCCTCAACAAAACAGATAGACACATTTATTTTTAAGACAAGTGAAAAAGCAACACACTTCTCTTAAACTTTTTCTCAGGGAAAAATAAAAGCACAGCCATTTTTTTCTGAAGCTTTGGATATTCAGCCAGATGCAGTTTCCCAGTCTGCACATTTTTGGTCCAAAAATACACACTTGACAAATGTGTAAGTAATTGAAAACAGGGGCTTTGTGATGTAAAGTGTCAAGCAAGCTTAACTATAGGTGGCTTTCACAGCCTCGCCTATAATTAATATCTCCTATGAGAAGTCTGACGGTAATCTAGATGAGGCAGGCAGTACAAGGACTCTGTATACCTACACAAAAGAGTGAGGGTTTGTTAAGAGCTCTCATTCATTCTTCTGACAATCTGAAACAAACAGGCATCAAATTATTTATAGCATGTAATCAGCATTCACAACTTCAGCGGAGTACCTGGATACAGCACAGAAGTACAAACGACCACCTAAACCCCGTTCTTGACATTCCTACATATGAGCCAGTAAGCTGGTGAATTATTACCACATAAGGAAGCCAGAAGGGATAACTTCACTTTCAAAATTAAAAAAAAAAAAAAAAGCTTCTAGCTAGCTCAGAAGAAGTACGTGACTTTGACCCAGACAGCTTTTGCCTTGATGAGTCACAGCTAGATCTGTATGGCCAACAGTAATTACCAGACATGTCTTCTCCTGGTTGACAGTATTCCATGAAGGAAAAGGCCTTGTGCCTAACAAACTTGGCTCTGTGTCATTGAAAAGAGCACCCTAAAATGTGACATATGCATCTCCCCTTTGTCTTACCCTGCTCATGTTTCTAAAGCCAGCTTTTTTCCAGCTTGGTTCTTATGTGTGTCTATGGACTACGTGAGTAAATCATTGCTCTATCACAGCTCATTTACTCAACATACTACAACATATTTTAGTCTCACAAAAGGCTAAGGAATCCTTGATGATTTGAAACTCCATAGTATACTACTGCATTTAGCTGAATCACTAAATAGTAGTAAAATAAAATCTGTCATTAACTGAGTAATTGTTTTATTTCCCCCCATGGAAGTAGAAGGAAGCACATAAACAGTTCACGTCTCTTTATTGAAATGAAGGCTACCACGTTCAACTAGCTAGGGGGTGGTTTCACCCTTTTTTAAATCAGAAAAATATTTTAGCACGTATTTATGCTTGCAAGATTGTTCTTTTTAAGAACAGATGTCAAGACAATAAAAGGCATACTTTTAACTACAAACACTGATAAAATATGGTAACGCTCTGTTTTCCCTGCTGCAGAACTGCCAAGTAATAAGGATTTGCATGACTAAGCTTCTATTATGCTGACATATGCAAAACTGAGAAACAATCATTCTTTCTCCTTTGACAACACTTGGAAGGGAAACACTCCTTTCACTCTCTTCTAGGACATGTTGGGCCTCAGACAAGACGATCAGTATCATTCAACCAAATCAATTTTTAAATGCACAGTTAAATGCTGAGTTCTCTTAAGCAGAGACACTTGGATAGCAACCTTATTATGCGAGCTAAAGGTCACTAGGGATTTGACAAACACTTGCAAACATCCAGTACTTCATCTGACATGCCTCTACACAGAAATCGTCACACCATTTGGAATCCGCTTCTTTGAACCTAAATAAATATTTAAATAAGCTTCTTCAAGCACTTTTGCAAAATCTTGAATCTGTGATCAACATACGGAATTAAAATAGCTTCTAATTAAAGGATAAAAATGTTAATAAACATTTTCAAACTTGGATGTTTAAGGTTAGTTTCACACCAGTAACCACTGTTTGCCAGCTTTCTTCCAGAAGCAGCATCTGGGGGTCCAATTGACTTGAAGTGACTGGTAGGTGCTCAGCTGCCCAGAAGAGTATGATTTATCGCCCTTATCTTAGGCAAAAGAATTTTAAATTGTTGACAGATTTTCGAATGTTGCCATTTTTCTGAACAAAATTTCTCCTTATTTGTTTACTCCGCACCCTCCATTGTACTGCATGGTGTATCACAACTTAGATTTCAACATAGATCACAACAAAACACAAATAAAATATGATTCTAGGCTGAGGTCCTCAGGGATGATAAGGCACCATTTCCTTCCTAAACACCTAATCCATACCACAATGTAAAGCATATAGCTACTTGAATGGCCATAAATTCAGGTGTGTGTATCTCCAACTGTGCTGGTTTGACTGAAAATGAGTTAATTTTCTTCATACAGTTAGAAACCTTTCTTTTTCATACCTAGCACAGCCATTATTTGGACTTAATTTGAGAACAAGAGATAACACCCCAGCACAGAGTTAATGTTTTTAATTGCTCTGGTCCAGAAACCAAGGACCTTCTGAGCCCTCTGCCCACAGGTGTGAGGCATCGAGGAAGGGGGGCATGGATGGGGCAGAGCTTGACTGACATCCAGACTGATTAATAAGAGTATTCCATCCCATTAGTGTCATGTTTCACATTTAAGGAGAGTAGGAATCTCCCAATCTCTCTTGGGCTCTCTCTTGCTTCTTCGCTCTCTTTGTCGGAGCTGGGGGAGTTCTGTTTGGCTTTTTGCCATTTTGCAGAAGCCTCTTGCCCTTTCTGCCTTTTCTCCTTTTTTCTCTCTCCAGGACCAGCTGTTCAGGACCAGCTGCTCTTTCCTGGGACTGGCTGCTAAGTGCGGACAGAGATAATGACGAATTGCATTGAGTATCTTTTATTTTATATTCTATTTCTATTTTATATACGTATTTACTAGTAGTGTATTAGTATTTTGTTATTTTATTAAACTGTGCTTATCTCAATCCAAGTTTCTCCTTTTCAATTCTCTCCCCTAGTCGGGGGTGGAAGTGGAAGAGTGAGTCGCTATCATGGCTGTATTGCTAGCTTGGGTTAAACCACAACACCAACCTATCTAGAGCATATAGCTATCACTTACAAACTAAGTCATATCCATATAATTTCTTTTTTTTTTTTTTTTTTAAGTGTATTTTTTAAGATAAAACCATCAGTTGCAAAATGTTCGGAAACCAGGTACCAGAGTACAACTATTATGTCATCTCTTATTGTAACCTCATGTAATCTCCCAGAAAGGGTGAATAGCCTGTGGAAGTCTGTATGAAAGAAGCATTTCCAGCACAAGCATATGATACCCACAATTGTAACGCTGCAGGAAGAGAAAGAGCATTCTAGACACATCAAACTCCATCTCTTGTGAGAAATTAAAATGGACTTTGGATGGTGAGCCCAGCTCTGCTGGCAATTATGATTGCTGACAAAAAGATCCTGAAAGTTACTGAAACTGTAATTAAAGCGTGAAGGTGGGAGGGAGAGGCCGTCGCCACACAGCTCCAACACATCACTGGTGCTGTCACACCTTTGACATCTCGTTGCTGCATTTTGGATAAACTTTCATTAATGGTAATCACCAGCGGCCACTTTCAGCTTAGTTTTGCACGTAATGAGGCTTAAATGATTGTGCTATCTGCCTCTATCCACCTGTTTACCTCTTCCCACTCCCTCCCTTCTTCCCCAACCTCCCTCTCAGAAAACTTTCCGAGCTGTTGGCCGACCCAAATTTGCGACTGCTCTGCAGGAAAAGCAGGTAGAGCTCAGCTGCTGCAGTTGGCAGCAACCAGTTGCCCAGCAAGTCCTCGGTTAGACAACGCGCACGCTGCTCTGCACAGAACAGCGTGCCATAAAGCACAAGGAGAAAGGTCAGCATAGTGTGCTGTGAAGGGACAAAGCACACCAAGCCAAAGGAAAGCACATTTTATTAGCCTCACTCCTCACAGACTGACTTATTTCAGTGGTGACTCTCCCCTACATGGTCTGTTTGCATTGGGTGAGCACCCACCGACAGCACTGGTACTGACAGAGCAGCAAAGGGGAGAAAGGTGGTGGTGAAAAAACAGATTTGCTTTGCTAGTGACCTATCTATAGTCACCTGGAACAACCAAAAGATGGAGGTGACATGAGAAATAGAAGCAAATTAATAATTCCAGAGTAAGGAAGTAAGCCTCATTGCAAATCTTTCCTAAGTAATTATGCATGTACATACAAAATTAGGATAGTTTTCTGCTTAATGTTTTTTTCAGCTTTTCAGCAACTCACCAAGTATTCATGCTGAAAATAACAACTTCCCTTAAAATTTACGAGCAGCTAGCAAGTCTCCTGAAGAAGACACACATTTCCTTCCTCCCTCTTCATTCCCCTCAAGCAGAGGATTTAGGCTGAGAAACCTACACTCACAATCATAAGAAAATCAGATAAATAAGGATAGAATTAACCCATTAATTAATTATTTGGGAATACTGTCTTTGAGATTAATGTCTCCTTTGGATTATTTGATGAATGGCACAGTTAACTAACTTTCTTTTGATCCTCTTACTGGGAAAAATAGAAAGGATGAGATGGCCTGGGTGGAAAGATAATTATGCTCAAAGTAATGTCACTATCTGATCCATTCTAGGAAGGTTAAACCCAAGTAGTTCCTTCTCAAGTCTCCTACTACCAAGTGGAGATGCCAATGTGAAGCTGTCTAGCCAGTTTCAAATTGGTACGTGTTCTCATGTTCTTGCGACACCTGGCATATGGTGAATGCATTGAGACTTGTAAAAAAACAGTGATTCATTGTTAATTGTTCAGAAGAGAGTCAGAGATTCACAGTCACCCTATATGTCTGGAGAAATATATCTACAGCCCAATTTTTATGTTTTATGAGACAGAAACTGCAAGCGAGGTTAAGAACAGAACCTAGATCCTGATCTGTTCTACAAATTTTTGGGGAGTGTCACTTATATCCACAGTTAATCTGTGCAGTATTACATATGGTGAGCTATGGAGATTCAATATGTGACCACACAGTCAGGAAGATTGTCTGGCATGAGCTAGATGGTTTTCAATGGTGGGCTCAGCCTTGACCAAGTAGCTTCATCCATGGGTTGAATTGGATCTCTTATCTTTTGCATCATAATGGTCAAGTTCTGATCCCCTGGTTTGATACAACTACTTTACACAGAACAATCACATTTCATGGGTGCCTATTCCAGAAGAGTATTGATTTGCATAAGAAACATTTTAAGTAACTTTTTTTTAATCAAAAACTTGCCATTTCACTCCCCCACCTGTGATGTGACATAGTTAAATCTCATGGTCTGAATTCCTCACTTTCACATCTCCATCAGGCCATTTTACCATTAAAAAAGGCATGTTAAGTACTTACCTTGTTTAAAATAACTTCAGTGCTGCTCCAAGCTTCACAGGAAAGATTCAGATTTAGCAGTCCTTGCCACTTTCTTTCTTCCTGTCTCATCAACTCTGGTTAGCACCAGGAGTGAGGACATCAAGAAAACAAGCCCACCAAAGTGAGGCTGAACCTGTGGAAGAAGTGGAGCTCATGAAAGACACAAAAGGGAATAAGTGGATTGAGGAGGGGGTTGAGCAGGTCTTTGATGAGTTGGGGGATGGTTTGGATGGAGCATGTAGTGGGCACCATGGGGAGAAGCCCTAGGAAGTAAAAGCATGCATAGCTGTGTAATGGGAGACTAGAGTGAAAGAATGAGCCAAAATGTAAATTCTTGGAGGAGAGAACCTGCCCTCTGCTCACCCTTGAGTGACATAGAGTAGTCTTTCGTGCTCGTGGCTATTCCCTCTGTCCTGCAGGGGCACAGCGTTTCTGCGCCAAGTTACCAGTGCATCAAAGACTCCAAATCAACAGCAACAGAGCAGCCACCGCACTTCCCTAGGGAGTGAATGCAATTGCACCAGGGACTTGCTTCATAAGGTAGTAGCCCTCTGTTGGGAAAAATTACCTCCTAAGAGACTGTGTGTCAGTTTTGGGCCCCTCACTACAAGAAAGACATTGAGGTGCTTGAGAGAGTGCAAAGAAGGGCAATGAAGTTGTTGAGGGGTCTGGAGCACAAGTTTGATGAGGAGCAGCTGAGGGAACTGGGGCTGTTCAGCCTGGAGAAAAGGAGACTGAGGGGAAACCTGATCGCTGTCTGCAACTGCCTGAAAGGAGGTTGTAGCATGGAGGGTGTTGGTCTCTTCTCCCAAGTAGCAAGTGATAGGACAAGAGGAAATGGCCTCAAGTTGTGCCAGGGAAGGTTTAGATTGGATATTAGGAAAAGATTCTTAATGGAAAAGGTTGTCAGGCATTGGAACAGGCTGCCCAGGGAAGTGGTGGAATCACCATCCCTGGAGGTGTTTAAAAAGCACATATATGAGTTTCTTAGGGACATGGTTTAGTGACAGTGTTAGGTTAACAGCTGGACTTGATGACCTTAAGCATCTCTTCCAACCAAAATAATTCTATGCTTCTATACAGCAGGTACAAACAGCAGAGCTAAGCATTCTGAAATCTTGAATCAAGGTGGATTTGAAACTGTACTTCACTGAGCCCATGCTCAGTTTTGCTGTAAATCAGAACTGAGGAAACATCACCAATGGATTAAAAAAAACATCGTAAATCCTGCTGTTTTGCTCCTCTTTTCATTGCAGCACATTGCATGTGGCACCAAAGACACTCAATAGAAATGCATCCCAAAAAAATTTAATAATCTTTAAAATCATACTCCTCACAGTTTATCAGTTACATTAATAACACCATCAATATGCCAGAAGACAGACTTTTATCTAAGTAAATTAGATCTAAACTTGTTTTCAACAAATTAAAACATGCCAACAAATTAAGTTATCATATACAGGCCAGGTATAAACTTGATCCAAGCCAGAAAAAGTACTAGTAACCACAACTAAGTTCAGCCTCTACATGCAAAACACTGCCTATATTTTTTTTTATTTTGTTGACAATGCAAAATATTGAGGTTATTGTTTAAACATATCTTGCAAAGAATACAGGAACAGTTGGAAAACCAAGGGATAGATGACGTGATAGGGAAGAAGTTTACATTTACATCAGTCGCACTGCATCTCCTAGTTCCCTGCTAAATGTAAAAAGCAGGCAGGAGAATTACATGGGGCAAGACAGCAAGGAGCACATAAGGCTGGGTTTGTTCAAAAGTGCTTCCACAAAAGAAACAGCCATCGAGCTATCCAATCCAACCTCACATCTGCTTCCAATTTTATAGTCCTCTGTGTCTTTGATGAAAATCCAATTTTTCCCCAAAGGAACTTCAGCACAGTTGAGTAAAGAAAGGTCTATTGATAAATCTAATGCATCTTTTACAGAGTGTGATGCTTCAGGGCTTTGGTGGTGGGGGGAGAAGGGGTTTGTCTCATAATGTTGTGCAGCATCTCTAAAGCTCCCTTTACATGTCACCACTTTCTAACCTGAGAGGCGGTATGTTTAGATCAACACTGAATGAGAGGCTCCAAGCTAGCTCATTTTTGTTGCCACTGTCCCTAGGCATCTTAGACACTTGCCTCCATCTAACCAGCCACAGTCTGAGATGTCTCTTTAGTGTGTGTTTTTAAGCAACGTGAGGTAGCACACATCCAAATCCACTTGACGCCAGCATGTCCTTTTGACACCCTCTCCAAAGACAGCAGCAAAGGATAATGTTTCAACAATAAACAGTGCTTATTTTGTTTCTTTCTTAGACACCAAAAAAAATTCCTTATCCTACAATGGGCACTGCTCAGATAGTTCTTACAGTAATGCTAGCCCTACCTGTGGGCTAATTCTCATTCCAGTGACTTATATTAAACTCTTGGCCCTTTCAAAGCTAACAGAAATCAACAGGGACAAGACAACAGCGTTCCTGTTTCAAGGCACACAAAAACTTTGGGTTCTTGTCTGTCATCAGCTCACTATTTTCTGCTCTGCAGCCTTGTTGTCAGAAACAGTCCCCAGGCTACACAGCACACAGAGCTTTTCAGGGGGACATGAAAGCTACTATAAATTGCCATCCGACACAATTGAGCCAGAAATCTGACTGGTATAAGGATGCAAAATTCCACTGAAGTCAGGGGGCCTGTGCTCATTAATGTCAAGGCTTAATTTCACCCATTAAAAAGTGAACTGTCAGCTAAGCTATGCTCTGTGAACTCTTGTGGGATTTCCTGCCTTCTTAAGTTACACATTTCCAGTTTACCTACTATCCTAGCCTAAATGCATGAATTTAAAATAAAATGCATTTCAAGAGACAAGGGATAGACTGTCTACATCACTTGCTGCTTCCACTGTCAAAAAAAAACCAACCAAACAACAACGACAACAAAAATGTAATTTTTTTAGTGTAAAAACACTCCTATCCTCCTAAGCAACCTGGGTGGAGGAAATGCAGGGTACTCTTTGATGAGACAGGAAGGTCAGGTCAACCATGGGACAAAGGCTTTAGTGCTGATCTTGCCTTTTTTGCAATGTAAATCTGAAGGGATTGTACAAGTTAACCTGCTGCTTAAGAGGGACAAAAAACCCCATCCAAACAGCCCAAAAACTTTTTCCATTTCTGCAGCCAAGACAAAGCCATGAGGGAAGAGATACTAGTGCTAATTTACTTAACGTAATTTCTTATCTGAGCACCTGTCTGAGGGTCTGTGGAGACTGGGTAATCTGCTGAATGATCTTTAATCAGACAGTAATATTAGGTGCTAATAGCTCTGATAAAGGGGCTTTTTAACCCAACTGTTAACACAAAGGCATGCTTGCCACAACGACTATTTCAACAATGCATTTGCCAGTCATATTAATTAAAACTAATTCCTTGCAGGCCACAGAAAGCATAGAGTAAACCCACACGGAAAATGTCTAGGTTCTACCATGACAAATCGCATTAAAGAAAAAAAAAATTACCCTAAGGCAATGAAATTTGTCTCAGAAAATATAATCTCTTGGAAATTCTCAAATTGTAAATTCACAGCAAAGCTAAAAAGGCCTTTAATGGAGTCTTCTGAATCTATACAGATCTGTGACTTCATACTAGTCATTAAAAGCTTCTAATAAGTCAAAAAACAATAAAAAGCATTGAGCCTTGCTAAAGCTCCTGATGTGACAGTTATTTACCTGCCATTTAGGTTATTGTCCAAGACTAAAGTGGTTTAAGTGAAGCAGCATAGTTAAGTTTTCCAGATAGGTCAGCAGGTTTTTATCTTTATTTTCTCTTCTTATCTCTGGAGAGTTTGGATAAATTTTATATATACATTTATCAGGACATAAAGGGGTAAATTCTAAAACCCTGTATACAGATTTCAGGAATGAAATTTCAACTAGTTCAACAGGAAAGTCTTAGTTTAGATATTACTCACAAATGATGGCTTATTCTTCAGAAGTGTTTGGTTTTCAGGGAAGTGTTTGACTCTCTAAAGGCCCTAATATATTAAAAGGAATACAGGAAAAAGACACAATATAAGCACTTCAGTACTCAAACGAATCTGCAAGGATGTTTTGGTTAAGAGGTAAAGTGCATCCAGGTTAAATTCCAACTGCATTTCCTTCTGGAGTCTGTGAATACAGATAAAATGAGCCAGCAAAATGTGAAGTTATTAACAATTTGAATATAGGCCCCAAATTTGTACTCAGATGGGATAACATACACCCTCCTGCCAAGAGCTGTATGAGTGAGAACCTGGGAAGACAAGAGAGTGTTATCAAAAAGCACACTCCAGAAATATGTGGAACACTCCAGCACTCTTCTGGTAAAATGAGAGCAGTGGACACAAGATTCAAAGACTGAAATATTAAAGTTTACTTGTCAGAAGGTCAGTGCCAGTTATGTATATCTATTTCCAGGATAATGAAGATTAAAAGCCATGTGGACATAGTCCTGAGAAACCTGCTTTAGGTGACCTTGCTTGAACAGGTGGGTTAGACAAGATGACTATTAGAGATCACTTCCCACCTCAATTTTCCAACCCTGAAAATGAAAATGAAGAAACAAAAAACCCAAACCACAAACAAAACAAAAACAAACAAACAAAAACCCAGCAAGGAGATATTCGAACTATTAACACTTACTTACCTACTTCACTGTGAAGTTAAGAGATGTGTGAGAAACTTGCCTGTATAGGATTTTTGAAGCCTTTAGCATTATCTTAATGCAGTTTTGTTAAGTGAATTATTTATTAACTTGATACTCTCATTGATCAGCATAGGGAACTCCCACCAAAATAGTTAATTTGACTCCTGAATGCAAATCAAAAGCAAGCATTTAAAGGGATAGTCTTCCTTTGACACACATAGGAAACTCCCATTGAAAAAATAATGGGACAAAGTATACAAGGAATTATTTTGCTAAACATCATGGAAAAAAAAAAAAAAGACATCTTTTTACTACAGCTGTTTTGGTGTTGGTTTTGGTTATTTTGTTTTTAACCTGACTTACATTATGCACTACTGAAAATTAGTCTGAGCTCTGGCTAAGCTTTCTCACAGGATATAATCTGTTCTCTGACTTGCATTAGGACCAAGTTCTTCACCATACAGGCTTCTACAGTTTCTTTGAAAATGCATTTATTCTGGAATCACTACTCAGTTCATAAAACAGAATAACTGCTATAGGACTTAAACCTCATCTTTATTCTCAAATAAAGCATCTGTACAGGAGACTTTTTTGTAAAGTAGTTTGTCCCATAATAGCTGTGTCAGTTAGCTTCCCCATTTAGGTATGCAGTAAGCTTAGTTGGGCAGAATTTTCAACTCCCATTAGCAGAAAGCCAGGCTTTACTGTTTTATTAAGGTTTACAAGCCAATCACTTCCTGGTTCTTCGTAAATTTATAGCCTAACATTCAATAGACTGTAAATTGCTACATAGAATTACGTTAGCCAGGCCATAGATTGAGCTATTTTATTGTTTGGGAGGTAAATTTATTTCATCCTGGAGTTGATTTTTTTCCCAGGGAAAATGCATTGAAGCCACTGACACTGAAAATTATCAGAATCCTTGTATTTATCAATAAAGTCATGCAAGTGTTGATGCCTTCTGGAAGTGAACTTCTGTAAGAAATGCTGTTGTCATTCATTAAAAAGAAAATAGTATCCAAAAAACTTTAAAAGCACCCAAATTTTCCAGAGTACTTTCATTGAAACGTAGTCAAATAACTTTTTCTTGATACCATCACAATGCTGGTAAATCATGACTATAATCATGTGATCGCAAACAATTATCTCTCATGAATTTGGACAGAAACATTTCAAATAGCAAAGAACAGACAACTGCTAATCACCATGGCAGAAGGTCTTAGACATAGGGCATTTCATCAACAATTATTTGAACTATGGTATTTAAACTGGTGGCCATTTTCTTTGTTGCTTTGTCCTTGGACTTGATCAACATTCCAGATCCTACCTGCATTCTGTATGGAGCCCAGCAGTAGATAGATCAAAGACATTAAATGAAAATCAATTTAATTTAATGTGACATGGGTGGCTTTGTGCTTATGCTTTGCATCCAGTCATTTATTTACTCCGTCTCTATACAACTTTTTCTCCTACAACAAAAATCTTCCTGATATCTCCTTGTCATTTTCCAGAATGGTTCTGATATTATATGCACTGCCATCCTCAACACAGACACTGGCATCAACAAATCTGATCACAGATGAACTTTTTCCAGAAATATATCTGCCCCAACATCCCCATCAATGAAGGGCTGCAGCATTGTCCAGGCCAATGAGATGCAGACAAATAAAAAAGGATTTGGTTTAAGGGAGTATTTGCGCACTCTTGAGATCACCAATGAACCGTCCCTCACCTTAGACTGCCACAACTCCATTTTTCCTTTCTCTATGGCACAGAACAGTCTGCGCTCTAAGACCAGCTAGAGAATTTTATTGAATTTGGACTACTGAAGCAATTTAGTCAAGCCCTGACCTTTCTTCTTGCCTTCCTGTCGCACATCATCCTTAGGCTGTATACTATTCATCCCAAGCTTTCTATAGGGTTCTCAAAAATGTATTTTGCCCATTATAGCGGACATCTCACATGGCAGATTTTCTCTGTACCCTTCTGGAATAAATACTGTATTTATGGTCAAAAACAGGCAGAAGCAAGACTGAAAGATTTCGACTCTTTTCAATCTCACCTGTCTCTGTTAATATAAATATTTTCTGGGATATCAACCTTTGTTTTAATGGCATGTTTCAACATTGCAGTGAAGACAGAAGATCAACTTATTTGGCAACTGGAAGTTTTGTATAATAAAGGAAAGCCAGGGGGTTATGGCAGTGAGTCCTAATTTTACCCTAATATATATTCTCTTTCAGGGATTATTGACCTGTTAGAAATTTCTACATGCATTGGCAGTAAAGAAGGCAGAGACCAGAATGTGGGAACATGGGAACACCCTGGAGAATTCCTGTAATCAGTCTGCACTGGATAGCAAAAACATCTGCTAACACTGCTCAGCAAAAAGGAGATGCACTGTAACATGAGCCTCTGCACCTTTCCCTAAACCACAACTTCTAACATTCCCTAGAGCATGGGTGTCAAACTCATTTTCAATGGGGCCAAATCAGCCTCGCAGTTGCCTGCAAAGGGCCGAATGTAATTTTAGGACTGTATAAATGTAGTAGTTATGGAATATATGTATGTAATGACACCCCAGAAATCAATTAGAAGCAGGAAAAAAGGTATACATCTTTTCAGAAGCAGGCATATCCATGAAACGGAGGAGGAGAGTCTTCTCGAATATACCTAGAAGTTATTTTATTTATTAAAAGAAAAATACTTGGATTAAAATTGCTGGATGACTCATCTGCTTTCCATCCAATTCTCAACTTTTACCCATCAAAGAGTAACACACGGTGAGGTCCAGTGCATTAGCCATTCTTGTCCTGCAAACCAAATCAACTGGTCAGTGTAGTCCTGTTTCTGGACTCTGTAACCAGAAGCACTGGTAGAAATTTTCTAACAAAACAATTTCCCATCAAAACTCTCTAGGCAGTGACTAGGGATGCCAGGCTTCCTGGTTCTTCTGGTTCCACATCATCTTGCCAGCTGGGCAGCTGGAGGCTGTATTCAATTTTTTAAAATTATGAGGCATTCCAGATGTGGAAATAGTTCCATATTTAGTGGTGCAGTGTTACAGAATACACTATAAGGATACTTCAGTTTCAGAGTGTTTTTCCCCAACTCAAAATGAAAACCTTTCCCAACGTCAAGCTTTTCCTTTTTCTTACTCAGTTATAGTAGACACTGGTGCAGTCTTCTTAAAAGAAAAGCCTCATTGACTGCAACAAATTAAAATTACACAAATAACATTTTAAATTACAGCCTACACAAAGCCCTCTCCCTATAAAATCCTTTGATGGCTATCTAGCGTTGCTGAACATCCTTATATACCCAGAGCATATTCCTGAGCTTTGTTCCTTCGTGTGGTGAATAGGAACATTTCCTATCTTGCGAAATTAAATTGGTTTTTTGCGAGTTCCTGGACTTATATCCCTCTGGCTAAGGGAGTCCCAAAGGCTCAGCAGGAGGCAAAGGGAAGGTGCTCATGGCCCAGAGTGCTGCCATTCTGTTAACAATTCTCAGGTGACACAGGAATGCCTTAAGTCACCCTTTCCTATGCCTTCTTTTTTTTTGGGAGCTTGGCTGGCTGGGTCCCCTTCCAGGCTGCCTCAACCAAGTTAAATCAACATATTCCTAGAATTAACATACAAAATATAGGGCAACATAAGGTGTTGCTACATTATTCCCACACTTCAATAGATTAATCTGCTTTCTGTAGTTAAAAACCAGGCTGCTACCAGTGTAAATGATGGAGATGGTGGATTCATGATCTAAGCACATCCATGCTCTTGGGGAACTACCAGTGAAACAGCAAAGAAAGAAAACTACTCAAGATCACAGAAGTAAATAGTGTGGTCCAGAATTAACTGCACGCTTTGGCTATGATTTTACCAATTTCAAATCTATCTACCTGCTTTGATTTCCAATATGTGATTTTCATAGCTCTGTATACAATCGTGTGTGCAAACATGTGCAAATTGGTATTGCAAACACACAGAAGTTGTGTTGAAAGCTGTCACAGTTTTTTTGTAAGACTATATCATGATAGCCATTGTTTTCTTTTTCACATCCTAGGGAAAAAAAAACAACAACAACAACAAACATATCTATATATATCTATATAGATATATATAGAAAGAGATATATATATGTGTAAGCGTTGTGGAATCTTAGCACAATTCACCTACCCTCTATCATTCTTTCATTACTTGTTTCAATGAAAAATCATTTAAGAGATCCATGGAGATATCTTGACAAAAAATATTTAATAGAAATATTTAATATAAAAATTGTACCTACAAGACCTACAAGGATGGTGTGTCATAACTTGGACTTTTGATTTTGATTCTTAAGTTCTTAGTCACTTCATACTGCAGACTATTCCTGTCAAAGTGTGCATCCAAACCGTGGCAGTAAATCTGACATTTTTAGTAATGTGTTAATGAAAAGGAGGTTATTTCTATCTTAATTTTGTGTCCCTAATGATAACAGTACATATACTCCCCAAAATATACTGATAAAAATCACACCACTACTTATTTTATCAGAAGAGAAATACCAATCCAGACCTGTGGATAGTTTACTCATAAATGTAGTTACCCCTGAATCAGAATGATTTTTATTTTGGCATTTTTCTAACAAAGATTTTGGGGTTTTGTAGGACTCTGCAAGATCAGTGTTTTTGCCCTGCCTCTCCCTTTTCTTTTACTGTGCAACTGCCTTATACAAAGTGATATTTGTATGCCAGCAGGTAATATGTTTATGGAGTAGACACCCAGACCTGACAAGTACTGTAGTGTATTTCTTTTGAAAATTGCCCAAGGTGGGGTTATTTCGTCTGCCTTGACAAACTGTATATGCACTATCCACATTATGCTGTCACATCTACCGTAGGTTCATCAGTATCTCATTACTGATGCTGTTGTTTTCAAATCTAAATACAGTATGGGGAAAACAAGCAAGCACACAAACTAACCTATCTTAGCAATAATTTTAAAAACAAAGCCCGAAATAATGACACCATGCAATAGCCTTGAGTGATTTTTTTATAGCTGTGTTCTAATGCTTCAGATAACAGAGAGGGGAGCTTTAAAAAGTTGCTGATAGACCATGAATTTGCAGCAGTGTAGTTCACAGCTAAACACACCCCCACTTCAAGCTTGGGCAGAAAAAAAAAATGAGGGCACCACAGAAGTGAATTAAAAATCATGCAAACAGTTCCAGCAGCAACCAGGGCAGTAGGAGCTTATAAGATCAGCTTCATTTGGCAGGGTGCCCATCATACCATGACCTAACAGGGCCAGGGCAGGAGGATATCTTATGGCTTGCGAAAAGAGGGTGGGAGGAATGGAAGCAAAAGAAGACTCCTTTAAGCTTATGTTGAATCAACTAATTTTGCAGAATATTGACAGCGAACTTTAAGGTCTTTGAAACATGTTCAGAAAGTTCTGCTATAATTTATTTTAGACTGTAGACAAATATTCTCTCTGGATTGGCCATTCTACTGGGACAGATTACTACCGCAATGACCCTCCTCCTGCCTGGGGGTATTGTCCCCTCAAATCTCCTAGAGATGCTCATGTGCATTCTCCAAATGAGGCCGTGGTTCCATGACAGCCTAATCCAATCTAAGCTGGAGCTGCCGCAGTCCCTCCATCCCCAGCTGCTGTCTTTTCCCATGCCAGCAAGGATGCTTGCCTGGTTCCACAGCAAATCAGCTCAGAAAACATAGAACTAACATGAAAAATCATAACTCTCCTGCCAGTTCGGCTCCCTGTGGAGTCAAAGAAGCACCAGCTCTGGTGCAAGAGATGGGGTGGGGACATTACATGGTGCAAAGCCAGGCTGTAATAGCAACAGCTCTGGTTTGGATCAGTTTAAACCATCTTGGAACCGCACTCCAGGCTGGGCTAGACAACGCCTGCTATTTAAACTCTTTGTGCTGATGGAGTTCTTTCTGTCTGGCTCAAATTTGGGAGTAGTCCTATAAGGAGCTTCCTCATCAGCTGAGAAGGGGTAGGTAGCCTCCCTTTGCAATCAACAGCCATTTCCTCAGACACGACTGTGCACAGGATTTTGTGGAAATGGCCTTGTGGGATTCATGAAGCCTACAGGGAGCTTCTGTGTTCTTGTGGCAGGACAGGCATTGATGAGCAATTCTTTGTGTTGAGTTGGGGGAATATCCCTCCCTGGGGAAAAGCCATGCTCCCAGGCATCCCACAACAGCCAGGGCACTCTAGAAAGTTGTAATGAACCACTGGGATCCAAACATGACAGTTTGAATGTAAAGAGAGATACAAAGGAAAAAACATGTCCTGGTGTGCATCAAGCACAGCATTGCCAGCCGGGCAAGGGAGGTGATTGTCCCACTCCGCTCTGTGCTGGTGCGGCCTCACCTGGAGCACTGGGTGCAGTTCTGGGCAACACAGGATAAAAAGGGGATAAAGCTACTGAAGAGTGTCCAGAGGAGGGACATGAAGTTGGTGAAGGGTTTGGAGGGGAAGCTGTATGAGGAGCAGCTAAAGTCACTTGGTTTGTTCAGCCTGGAGAAGAGGAGACTGAGGGGAGACCTCATGGGGCCATAGCTTCCTCACAAGGGGAGGAGGAGGGGCAGGCACTGAACTCTTCTCTTTAGTGACCAGTGACAGAACCTGAGGGAATGTCAGGAAGATGTGCCAGGGGAGGTTCAGGTTGGACATGAGGAAAAGGCTCTTCCCCCAGAGGGTGGTGGAGCACTGGAACAGGCTCCCCAGCGAGGACAATGCCCTCAGACACACGGTGTGACCTGTGGGGTTGTCCTGTGCAGGGACAGGAGTTGGACTCGATGATCCTTGTGGATCCCTTCCAACTCAGGACATTCTATGATTCTATGAAAGCTGGTAAAAGAACCACATCAAAGTCTATCTTGACTGGAAATTAAAATAATTTGTCTACCCTTCTGAGGTTTATCAGGCTTTTCATCAGATCCTGAGTAGTAAGGCAGTAAGCAAAGTGGTTTGGTACTTGCTGACTCGTTTACACACCTCATCCCATCTGACGTGTGCATGCTGGCACATTCAGAGATGAGGAGGAACACACAATATCCAATGGCAAATGTGTAATTAAGGCGGTTTTACTACTTCCAAAGGTCAACTGCTTCTTTCCAGTAATAGCAGTGGAATAGTATAGAGCCAAAATTCTGGAGGGCAAAATCAAGGATATCCAAATAAGCCACTAGAGAGGAAGAATATAGAATAGAGATATATTTGTGTCTTTACTTGAAAGGTGGATTTAATTGCCAGCTCTTCCAAAGTCTTCCATCATCACCTTAGTTTCACAAGTATTTAGTTCGGCTGGACCCACATATATCCGTGAGGAGTATATTCTGCAAAGTACCATGATGATAGACACATAAGAAACTGGAGATGTTCAGCAGAGTGATGAGGACTATATAAAGCAATTAAGAGAGAAAAAAAAATCAAGTTCAAGGAATGAGAGAAGAAAGACTGGATTCACTGGGAAAAGCACTTGAGCTTCTGAGGGAACAACGGAAGTAACCAGTTAGATTAAAAGAAAACCCTGAAGCCACCTTTTAGATGCCAAACTTGGTACTGGGAGACGAGCCTGTACCTCCAGGTTCCCAGCCTGTGACATTTCACTCACAGCAGCACATCTGAATGGTTGATTGATGTAGCTTGGGAAAGGAGCGGGAGTAACACAGCTCAGATTTCAAATTGTGTGAGGCAGGCAAATATCTTAATAGCCTGAAACTACTGCAATGTTTGCTGGAGGATGGGGGAAGCAAATCGAAAACATTTATTGCAGGAAAGGAAGGAGGAGGAAGAAAGATGTAGTCAGGGGTAAATTCAGTAAAGCAAAAAGTCTAACCTTTATGCTTGCAGAACTGCTTACTGAAGTGAAGGTACAAGAATTAAAATTACCTTTAAAAAAACCCAAACCCAAACACACACACACACATATATATATATAACTCTTCATCTTGTTGTCAAGCAGCCAGTTGTTTATTGCCAATTGTTTTATTGTCAGATGCCAATTTACACCCCAAATGCCTTTGAGTTCAAACCACTGCCCTGTTCAAGGGTAATCCGCTGGCCAGCACAGAACTGCCCCTTAGGTGCACTTCATTTGTAACATAATGGTGATTTGTATGCTCTATCATAAGGGGAATGTTTCAAACTGTATTAACATTTAGGCCAAGAATGCTGTTTCCCTCCCCCCCCCCAAAAAAAAAAAAAGTGGATTGAATTCTGCTTTTTCACTGATTCTCAGGAGAAATATAAAGATCTTCTCTGCCAGTTGCAGATGTGTTCTATTTTTTCCCTACATCAGAGATTCTGAATCACTCTTAATAAGAGGCAAAGGCTATTCATACCAAATGGGGAAGTTCTCTCACACTATGATGATAAAGCATTTCATCCATTTGCAAAAATTAAAAAAAAGAACTAAGAAAACGCTACCCACAGAAGTGCAACATCACATCATCTGTGCTTTGCTGAATGTTCACAGAACAACATTGGAAGTCATTGAAGTGTCAGATAGTGATTTCATCATGTGTCAGGCCTCCTACTAATAAATGATTCATCTTTCTCAGTACTGACACCTCAAAGAATTAAGGAGAAGAAAGAAATTCATAAACTTTAAAGTGAGAAGTACTCTACTGATATTGCACTTCCCAAGTAAACAGAAGCTTACGCACACACAAAGAGCATGTTTGGAATTTAACCTTTCATTTATCTGAAGTGTATTTTAAGTTAAAAAAGTGAATCCATTACAGAAAAAAGGCATCATGGAATTCCCTGTGTATTATATCACCATTATACATAGAGGTAATTTGCTCAACTTACAAATACGAGATTTCACACACACACAGCATTGTGAACAGAAATTGGAACTGGGAATAAATCTCTTCTGCTTTACATAGCAGCCAGCAATAGTATGTTGGTGACAATAAGCCTGCCTCAACCTCTGATTATAGTTGTAAAAGCAAATCCAGCTCCTCTTTAAGGCAATGAGTGACTTACAATTGACTTTAATGGAAATGGGACTAGAAGGAAATGTGTCATTTTAATAGAAATTTACATAATCATTCTTTGATGCTTCATAAAACCAGAACATCTCCCCTTGGCGACAACAGCTCTACTGGATGAACAGGACTAAATGGTAATCCAAACTTTTTCCTCTCAGGAGGTATGAACTTAAACACAGACCAGAACTAGGCAATGTGCTTAGCAAGATACTACCATTTTTGCTTGGTTTGCTAGGACATTGAAGTTTGGGTAGCCACACAATGGGTTTCCAGTTAATTTTTCATATTTCAACCAAATACAGTAGAGATACAGAGGTCTCAAAATTCTCACAGTCTTTTTAAAAAATAAATAGCTAAGAGAAGCAAGAGATTCTAAAAGTCTCCTAACTAGGAAAAAAAAAAATAAAGAGGAAGTTTGTAACATGAATTTAATCCTTATGAAACATTAAAGAATCTACATGAGAGACCAAATAAATTACTCCCCTGTAGGAAAAAAGAGACAATTGTAATTCACTATGAAAACAGTAGACACTGACCTACGGAAAACCAGGCTTTGCTGATTCTGCCACTAATGGAGTTCCTTTGGCTGTAGTAGTTTGGTCATTTTTTTCTCATGAAAGCAGCATCTATTATGAACAAAACACTTCAATCAGTAGACTCAAAGCTGGAAGAGCATATGGATACAGAATTTATCTCACTTGATTCCTCTCCTGGAGTGGGACAAAGAACTAAATGAAGACAATAAAGTTTGGACTTGGACTTGGAGACCCATTCTCAGCAGAAATAATTAGGCTGGTATGAAAACTGTTGGGGACAGAAAAAAGCCGCAAGCCCTCTTGGTCTCATGTCATAAGCAGGTACTTCTTTCTCTGTCTCACTCGGAATATGTATACCAGAGACACCAATGTGATTAATGGAGTACTTAAAAGCAGTGATACACAAAAGCAAATTATTCTTTGCAGTTCCTCTACCTCTTGTCTTAGTAGAATTGATTGGGACATCCTGGGTAAAGATGATGTCCTGTTTCTGCATCAGTTTGGTTTAGCACGACCTCTTCACTGTCAGTAGAGTAATGTAAAAGACAGGCAATGAACATTTGTATGTACAAAAATTTACATGGCTGTGGGGCAGGATGCCTGGATGATCAAAAAGGAATGAAAATATTAACTACTTAAAACACTTTACCATGAAATCGCCTTCTCTCCCGTTACCCCCTCTCCTCCCATGTTAAATCAGGTAGAAAAGTGTGATAATATTCAGACTTAATCCAATTTAAATAAATTATTTTCTTGTAAATGTTAAAACAACCATTACATGCATCATTTACCCCCTCCTCTGCCCATAGTCTTAAATTATGCTCCATTGTATATCAGATGGAAAAAAAAACATGCAGAAATGTTCCTTAAACATCAGAAATTTTGTTTTGTATTATATTCAGTGCTAAAAGTCACTAAGAAGTCCTAGCAAAAAAAAAAAAATCTTAGAAAGCATGATGGGATTTTGTGTAGCAAACTTAATTAAGAAATTTCTTTGATAGGTTACCAATAATATTTTATTACAAGCTTAAGGTATAAGATCTCTACAGCTCTCTGTCATGCTTGGCAGCAAAGAAAGAACACATGCGAAGAACAATCTTGTTCTTGCAATTAATTACAAATGTACAAATGAGTGATATATCAGACCCTGTCTACACCTCATAGTCATGAATTTATAACCATTTCACTATACACAGTTATTTAAAAGCATGCTTTGCATCTACAGTAGCTTGATACCACATCACAGCCACGGGTAGCTATGTTTATTCATGCACAGCTACCACCAGCCAGAACTATGTGTATGTGCCAGTGTACTTTAACAAAATCTGCATCAAATAATCAGTAGTACAGGTCTCTTTGGATAGCTTTTTTTATTTTAAGGGGGCAGACTGGAAGCAAGATAGATGAAGGCAAGCCAGGAACACATGGGTGGCAGAGGGCAGCTACTGCCCATGCTGAGTCAGTCAACCTGGTGATAATCACCAGACCCATCCCAACCCACTCACACATCCTAGTGCCCCAAAACATGCCTGCCACAGAAGGGGTGAGGAACTCTCTCTCCTCTCTCTCCATTGATGAGTTCTCCTAAGTGGACAAGTCAATACTGAATCCTTCCTTCAGAAACTTCAGTTCATTCAGCTGGGTTTCTGGCTCACAGCAAGGTGCCAAGCCTGAGTCTCCAGTAAGGCTGGAATACAGATATCTACAGAAGAAAGGGCAGTTCAAAGGGAGTCCACTTCAAGCCTGAGCCAAGTCACGAACCAACCAGAAATCCCTGTTATGGCTACAAGGACACTGACACCTACACACACTCGTCCCTGTAGACGCAGACGTAACCACACATTGCTCAAGGTTTATAACACTGATCTCACAGATAGGATTTTAAAATCACTCTGCTTCTCTCTCCGCGGGCCAGCAAAAGATATTCTGTTCAACCTCTCACCTTCAGTTCATGCCTCTCCCTAGGAACATTTGTCTCACCCAGCTGACCAAAGCCAGCCCTAGTCATGAGATGGAAGAACACCAATCTCGCTGAAAACACATTTCAACAAACCCAAACCACTGCAGCTCTGAGCACGTAACTTGCCAGACAGTTTTACTGGTTATAGAGGGAATTCCAGTCCTTGACTCACTGGTAAGTAAGTGTGTTCCCACGCTGTTTCCTCATTCACACTATTCCCTTGTCCTGAACTGTTTGCTAAGAAAGCCTGAGATTATTTGCATTACACTGCATGCAGAGAAACTAGAACATACAAACATATAATTATACAGTGATGAGATGCTCTAGTTCCAAAAGCCATAAATTCTAAACAAGATTATCTTGTTTTTAAAATCCATCTTCCCTGGTTCACAAGACGAACCATCTCACAGCCCAGATAGGCAAGAGGGCATATTAGGGTTTATGTTATGATTACATAAATTACCAGGCACACACTTACTGGAGTGGGCTACCAGGGTTGTTGCCCACACTTCCTATGACAGCTGCAGGCATCATGCTCTCCTGTCATCTAACAGGAGAACAGTATAGGAACTCAATATGACAAGCATATTTTTAATTTACAAGCAACACTGGCAGTTTGAAAACTTTTTAATTAATGAACCGACTGGCTACATGCATGTTGCAAAGCTGGCTAAACCACCTTGGGTACTAGAGGCAGACTTGGCTTGCTGCACTTATTTACCATCACAGAGAAGTAATCTAAGGGCAAACAACCATACTTTTCAGTGGGATAAATGAGCATATCCAGACCACTTTACTTCATCAGCTAGACTGCCACAGGTACTCAAATTGGCTCATTCAAAGCTAGCTTGGGTACTCCTGCAACCTACAATATAGATCTAATCTTTGTTTTTTGGAAATACCACAGGCGGAGCAGCTCCTACCTCATCCTGTAGAGCTTTGGGGAGCCATCACAACAGCAGATCCAGTAGAGCTCAACCAGGAAAGGAGAGAGAGGAGATGTTGGGACATTGCTTATGGAGTGTGCAGAGCTGTCTGTGCACTTCTCATGTTGGGGAAGCAATAACCCATCAGTGTTCTACCCTGCTCTGTTGGCAATACACAGGCTTAAAAAAAAACCACGTTTCCATTGCAACCAGATATTCACTTTAGTAAACAAATCTTAATAAAACAAGCAGTTTAAACAAAACAAAACAAAACAAAAAGCCAGATTCTCTCGCACAGCATTCCTCACAAACCAGTTATGGAGAACTGCTCTTGTGGGCCAGAGAGCAATCTCTTCCCAGGCTGGACATCAAGCAGGAATGGAGCCCAATGTGGCTGCTGGGTGGGAAGGGGTTGAGCCCACTGGGGGTTTGAAATAAAACAAACAGCTGCTTTGGCAAACAGCTGTTTCTTCATGGGCTGGCCAGCAGGAGGTATGGTGGAAGCTGGCTGGCTGATGACTTGAGCAAGCCTAGTGCCTTCCTGGTGTCTTTGTTCATGACAGGGAAGAAAGCAAATCTTAAGCTGTACCCAAATTCCTGAAAGATTATAATGACACGATCAACACTTGGTTGGGCCACTCTTTCTCTGTTGTTGTTGTTGTTGCTGATATTTTAAACCTAATTCAGCTTTTGCCACCACTCACTGACGCCTAGTATCCTTAATCTACAAATACTCAAGGACAATAACTCAGCTTTATTATCCATATTCCCTGAGCTCGCATTTCATAAAGCATAAGCACACTCAAGAAAGAATGATGCCTAAAATAGCCAGGCATGTACATTTCCACCCTCTCATCAGGGAAGCAGTTCAAAAACACAGGTCCTCCAGGTCCTTTTAACACTTAGAATTGCTAACCTGAACCTCTTGATAGCAGCAGGCGATATCTTCAGAAACAGCTGGGGCTTTATCATAGCCTCTCACATCAAGCTACTACATACCATCAACTGTGTTTATATAGGCACTGCAGTGAAAGAAGACATAGCATGAACCAAACAGGAACTGGAGCACAAATTCTGGCTCATATTGGCCAAAGACTTTGAAACTGTGCATTCAAAGCCAGCACATATTATGAATTAAATAAAAACAACAGAGACCACCACTGAAATTATTACAATCAGCTATCACAAACAGGAAATAAACATACCCAAGTTTTTGTGCAACAAAAGCTATTGCTAAGAACAAGCAAGTTGTTCTCCTACTTTGTTTCCTACACTCTGCTCTTTGCTTAATGATTCCAAGGTCTCAACCCTGTGTGGTGCTGGGGTAACTCAAAAACTCCTCAAAAAATCTAAACGAACTAAGAACATCCAGCACCCTACATTATCAGGCCTTTTCTATGCTGTTTTTAAACACTGAATTGTCTGATAACCTTCCTTATGACTACATCAATAATTTGCTGTTTCTGTCCTTTCAGTAGGAGCCCCTACTATGTGTGTGTTACTTGATTATTTATAAACATGGCCTTTTATTAAAAACACAGCCTCCACTGTGCTCTATTTTAATTCTACTTGGCTGTAACACAAATGATGCTTCAAATGTGTGAAAATTATGGTCAGTTGCAAGGCAAAACGGTGGCCAAACTTCGGCTGGTAAATTGGACACCAGCAGCAATGACCCTGCCAGTGTTGGAGCTGAGCTCGAGGCCTGATTCACCAGTTTTCCACACTACTCATCAACTGTAACCAGCTCTGGGCAACTGAACTGGGTCTTTTTCCAACAGAAAAAACAAGTGTGTTCTATGCTAGAGAGGAACATCGTTGCTACCTATAAAGATGGGCTCCAGTGTGCTACATCTCATCTCAGAGCCATATGTGCTCCCTCTTTGAAAATCAAGCCACCTCAAATAAGACAACCCTACTTCTTTCCTAGAAAGGCCTTGATGTCAACTACTGCTGAAGTAAATGGCTCTGGGAGAGAGACTCTGCCCAGACTGAGCTGATGTGCAGACAGGAGAGGCAGACATGCAAATGGCAGGTTTGTGGGGTGGCACTGGCTGAACTGAGTCTCTAGAGCCTCTGGTCCACCCTGGAGCATAAAAAACCTGTGCTAATTTACTTCTTCCCTTCCTCTTCCAGAATCACCAGACAAGTTCTGATTGCCTTGCTCCTTTCTGGTTACCTATTCCCTGCAATTTTCCCCAGTCCTTCTCTCTTCTCACAACCTCATTAGCTCTCTGAACTCACTCTAGTCCCACCCTTCACCTTCCCTACTGATTCTGCCCCCTCTCCCGTGCCCCTTCACAGAACCACAGAATGATTGGGGTTGGAAGGGACCTCTGGAGATCATCCAGTCCAACCCACCTGCTAAAGTAGGTTGACCCAGAGCAGATTGCACAGGAATGTGTCCAGGTAGGTTCTGAATGTCTCCAGAGAAGGAGACTTCACAGCCTCTCTGGGCAGCCTGTTCCAGTGCTCTGGCACCCTCGAAGTAAATAAGTTTTTCCTCATATTCAGATGGAACCTCCCATGCTTCAGTCTGTGCTCTCTGTCCCTCATCCTATCGTTGGGCACCCTTGCCAACAACAAAATGCCACCAAGGCAATCATCTTTTCCTTCCCTGCTCCAGTGCTGCCCCATGTCTGTTTCAACAATGCTGGGCTCCTTTGGGTACCACGTCCAGCACGTCATGCCAGTTTGGACAAGCCTACAATTGCAAAAAGCAAAGGATAGAGGTGGCCATGAAGAGATCCTTCCCCTTGCCTATCTAGCCAACATCATCTTCTGATCACAACCTTGGTTGCACTGGTCCCGTGAGCTTGGTCTTCCCCATGGCTCAAAGTAAGCATTATATTCTTCATAATGCTGGAGGGGGAATGGGAGAGGGACAGGAAAAAAATAGCTTTCAAATCAGCAAAGAGAAGGAAAAAGAGGAGGAAGAAAGGTGGGATGAAATATTTATCTCAGTCCCCTCTTCCATCCACTAAGACACACTCTTGTTCTCTTTATTCCATGTAGAGCTCTTATTTAAGTGTAAAAGCGTTTTACTTCAATTTAATGAACTGGTTAAAATTACCAGCTCAACTAAAATAGTTCACATTTATGCAAAACAACAGTTTGTGCAGCAACTTGCACTGAAACAAAAAACAGTAGTTTATACCAATTTGATAATTTTTGCTCAAGCTTATGTGTCTCAAGGGTTACTGTCCCACGGTCCTATTTCTCAACAGATGCAGGGAAACTAAGCAAACTGCAGTAAATGCAGAACAATGAGGGGAGGACAAACACCCGTACATTGCCAGCTGTAAAATGCAGTGAAATAAAATGCAAAGAAAAGAAAAGCTGACGTAGTACTAAATTCAACAGAAAAAAGGCAGACAAAGAGCCAAATGAAGAGACACTGCTTTTTCTGCAGTGCTCATACCAGGGACATCACGACTCTCCACAAGTGCTGCGTTTTCATCAGTTCTGTGAGCTGGAGGAATACTAGCCCCATTTTACAGATTGTAAACTAAGCCAATCAGAAATTAAGACCTGAAGATTCTCAAAGTACCTACACCACGATTCTTGCCAGTAATAATCATTGCACATTCTTCGAGCATTCAAAGGATCCAGCTTCCAGCAGCCTTTGGTGCAGATGCACATGTGTAGTCCTAACAGAACCCATAAAATGAGGAACACAATGCAAGAGCTACAACAGGAACACTTTAGCAACCACAGACATATTTATTTCCCCATCTCCTCTTCTACATTTTCAAGTGGGGGGACAAAGTACCCTGCACACTAGGAGATTTGGATCAAAGAGCTATGATGGTCACAAGTCACAACTCATCACCCACCTGACAACTGTAGCTATTTATGTACAAATTAGTAGTGCTGACCTGGCCACTATTAAAAGATTGATGTAAATGGCTTATCCAGCACCACACTCCTTGGCAGAGAATCAGCTTCTCCAAAGCAACATTCAGCTGCCTTAACAATGAGATTATGTCTTTCCTTTTTGCATTCATAGGAACACAGGAGGGTAAGAGTTCAACAGACAACACTCTCCTTCAGCATGCACTCTAATTCATCCCCAGAGCAGACTCGTTTAATATGCTGAATAAAAACCAATCATCCTATGGAGCAATGGGGGAAAGGTATGCAATCTATTTTTAGATTATTACAAAGGAACATGTAGATGTATGGATAGAATTAAGATTGCATAAGCATTTCATAATTCTGGAATTTTGTAACTTTGGAGCGCTTAACTTAGCCCCTTTAATATCCTTCCACTTTGACCATCTGTGTAGAGCCTGTCTGCACGCATACGTAAGGCTGCCTCCAGGATCCTGGAGATGCGAGGCACTATGTCTCAGTTGCCCGGAAGATTTTAAATTGCAGGTATAGATCTATGTTGCACAAATCCCGCCTCTTCATGCACATGATACAGAATCCACTACACACGTAGAGCTGAACTGCATGATGGCAGCTGCCTCTTGGGAAACTCTGAGGCCCAGATACCCAGGCACCATCTTGCATGTAAACCAGTTTACTATGTTGCACGGTCATTGTGTTCGCATTTTATGTGTACATTTACAGACATATTTAACAAGTAAAAAAAGTTGTGGAGATGTGGTCAAGCTGACTGCCAGCAACTGGCTACTCATAGCTCTATTTCCCCAAGGCAACAAGTAAAAGGAAGTTCTACTTCCCTCTTCTGCACGGGTTTCATTCACAGCAGTAGCCGTTTTTCTCTTAGATATGTATTTTTATTCTATATTTAATATTCTACTCCAATATTACAGTAATGTTCCAGGGCACTTTTAAGACCAACACCAAACAACAAGGCAGATGTGAATACAGGAAAGATAGGATGTAAAATGTGATGGGAATAGGAGGAGAACTCAGATTAGGGCATGTGGAAACCAGAATGATAGGTCTAGACATCAACTCAAGTCAGTGGCAAAGTACCTATAAGGCAGAGGCCCCTCTCCAATGGTCTCCACATCCTTCCAACCTGCTACAAGAGTCAGTCAGCTTGCGGTAAAGTACTGTCTTCTCAAACATGAAACAAAATGCACTGTACATAAACGGTGACAACATTTATGGCACAAAAAACTGCTCTGTAGGAACATGTCCAGATTTTAAAAACCTGGGGGGTTACTTTTATAGTCTCTTTACCTACCTTATCAAGCTTATCATCTTGATATAGCCACTCAGACCTCAAAAAAAAGTGAATTCCCCATGCATTACTGGATCTTCACAGCTTGCCAGCCTGAATCTAGGGCTAGAAGCAAGTTCTGCAGTGCAAAGCTACCAACCCTTTCCCATCCTCGTCCCTCTCAGTGCACACAACATTTTGCTTTTATCCACACAAGCGATTAGATCTCAGGATTCAAACTTGCATCCTTTTCAGATGCAGAAAACCTGTTGGACACTACAGAACTTAATCTTGTCTTTTTTGAGGCAGGTATAATTCAGGTAAATACACCACGATTGAGGAAAAGGTATCTAGGAGTTATTTTTATGAACTGGTAAGCAGCCATCTGTCCACAAACAACCACAGCCTGCCCCCAAGACAAGGCTCCTTTATGGCTGAACTTGTCTGGCATCATGCCCTTTGTTTGCTGACTGGTGAATTATGGCTCACAAATTCACCCCATGTTCTTTCTGCCTTCCCTGTACCGCTTGTGCCTATTGTTTCATCTGTTTGATCAAGAAGAAATTGTTGTGCTTTGGCTTATAGTAGATCCTCATGTTCCTTATGAACTATATATTCTTTTTTATTTATTTGTTTTGACTAGATACCATACCAGGACCTTCTCCACTAGCTTACTGAAAATCTTGCCCCATAACTCTGAGGACACCACAAACCATTTTGCATGTGCATCTGCCTTCCAAGTTTGAAAGTGTCAAAAGCAGTAGTCCCTGATTAAAAAGAAGTGCAGTCATACGTAAGTCAGTTCTGATGAATGTTCTTTTCCTATAACCACAAAGAGATTTTATCTGCATGGAGATGTGAAGTAGGTAAGTATTATCAAAGCTCTAGTAGCTGGAGAGGTTCCTTCTTAACAAAAGCATCCTCTCACTTTTCACTGGAATTGTGTACTAGATTATCTTATGTACTAGAAAGTGACCATATTTCACTTCTTGCTCAGAGATAAATGCACCTAGAATATTTAGTATGCACAAGTCCAAATGTACAATGCATAAAATGTGTTATTCCAAAAAACTACAATATCATCACCTCCCAACCCAAACACAACAACAACAAAACAAACCCAAACAAACAAAACCAACCAAAAAAAAAAAAACAAAAAAAAAAAACCAAACCACAAAACAAAAAAAACCCACAACCCAGAACACCAAAACGATAGTATCATATGTCAGACCATTGAGCCTGTTCTGGCCTTTGTGAGTTCTTAGGAAGGTTGACTCTGGACAGTGATAAAAACTAACTAATTAACTAACTAAAAACTAACACATAAATCCAGTTTGGGGGCTCTTTTATAAATCTATACAGTTCCTTGTAAAAGTACCACATACAATGAAGAAATAGATGAGACTCAAGCAAGGAAACTCTACCATGTCAACATTAGTCACTTCTCAAACATTTTCAAGGCACAATATAGTTGAAAGTGGCCAGGATGAAACTCACTCTCAAATGTGAAAAAAAAAAGTGATCAAATGCCATGTCAAACACTGACACCAGTAGCGGTTAACCTGTTATACTAACTGCCACTGTATCAGCATTTAATTAATTTTGTAAACCAGTTTAGCTTCAGTATTTAAAAGGTCAGTCCACAAAACACACACAAGCTGAAACTGAAAGGCAAGATCCATCGCAGTTACATGATACTTACGATGTACATAATACGATGCTCTGTGTAACAGAACACAAATGTAAATAGAGCCATGGGTCCATGGAAAAGGTTTCTGCCACCCAGCCTTGAGAAGAAAATTCATTAGTTTGCACTGACAGTAAGCTCTTGTTCAACACATGGCACAAAAGCCAGTGGCAAACATCGCAACACTGAGACTTAAGAACACTCAGGAAGTAATATCCAAAGTGTGTGTGGGGGATAGTTGGTTTTGCTACCTTCTGTTATTTGAGAAAAGCCAGGTAGGTTTCCTACAAGAACCTTTTGCTCAATTGTTGACTTAGAAGTACATGAATGACTATCTTTGTCTTCTCTGGTTTTCCAAAAGGTCTCCTGGAGAGAGAGTCACAGACTCATCATTATTAACAGAAGAAAACTTGAGACAAGTATTTTCTTCCAAGTTATGTCGTAGACTTTCAAGGTACATAAACACCTTAAGAAAAAATGAGGGTAGCAAGTTAAAACAGTCCTACAAGAAATGTGCGTATTTCCAATTTAAAGGAACAAAAACCCCTCTTCAGACTTCCACTTGGAAATAATACATATTTTTCCTATGAGAGGCCTAAAGAAAAGACTTCAAAAGATTAACTTGATCACAAGTAGTATCACCATAAAAGTTTAATGTTGGGTAAGGCCAAGCACAGATCACTTTATTTAGACTAGGGAAAACAAGCACTAAAATAATCAGTAGTAAGCATGAAGAAGTGAAGGGAGAACTAAGAAATGATATAACTTAATTTTTTCAATTTAGTGTCTTGAATACAATTTGCATCCTATTTCTAAGGTAAACAGAGAACACTATGTTCACTTATCTATGTAAGTGAGCATGGCCTCATGGTTAAGACTAGAAAGCAGCAAATGAGGTTCTGGGGAGTCCTCAGTCTTCTGCTCTTCTCACTTTGAGTACAGCCACTCAACATCCTTACACAAAAGCTTTCTCAGCTACAGAGCAGAGGTAATGCTCTCCAGAAGAGCTGCAAACATAGAAACTGCATCTGGAAGACAGGGTAAAGTCCCTAAAGTGTTATATAAAAGTATGCATTATCACAGAGGTATCTCACCTCATAGAATCATAGAATGTCCTGAGCTGGAAGTGACCCACAAGGATCATGGAGTCCAACTCCTGTGCCTGCACTGGACAACCCCACAGGTCACACCATGTGTCTGAGGGTGTTGTCCAGTCTCTTCTTGAACACTGTCAGGCTTGGGGCCGTGACACCTCCCTGGGGAGCCTGTTCCAGCGCTCCACCACCCTCTGGGGGAAGAGCCTTTTCCTCATGTCCAACCTGAACCTCCCCAGCACATCTTCCTGCCATTCCCTCGGGTTCTGTCACTGGTCACCAGAGAGAAGCCATCAGCACCTGCCCCTCCTCCTCCCCTTGTGAGGAAGCTGTAGCCCCATGAGGTCTCCCCTCAGTCTCCTCCAGGCTGAGCAAACCCAGTGACTTTAGCTGCTCCTCATATGGCTCCTTCTCCAGACCTTTCACCAACTTGGTGTCCCTCCTCTGGACACGCTCCAGTAGCTTTAGATACTTTTTATCCTGTGCTGGCTGGGACCAATGACTGAGTTGTCATTCAGGTGTTTTACATTAACTCCCAGAATAATCTTCTCCACAACTGAAGAACTGTCATGTTTTCCTTTGAAAATGCACCTTCCACTTCGCACGCAGTTTCCCACTTTTTTTTTTTTAACTTAATAAAAAAGTATTTGAACTTCGGGACTTTGCATTGACACCACACATTCCCTGCCGGTTCAGATGAGCAGCCGGCGGGGGTGCAGCAGGACGGTGCTGCCCCAGCCTCGGGGCTCCACTCCCCGCGGCGTGCCCCCGCTCCGGCACAGCCCGGGATTTAAAAACCCAAGTCCACACAAAAAGCTTATTCTCCGGCGCGCCGGACCACCGGCCCGGCCTCGCGGGGCAGCCCCGGCGCGGCGGCAGCGGCTTTTCGGATGGGGGCGGAGGCGCGACCTCAGGATACCTCTGAGACATACCGAGCAGGCTCCGCACAGCGCAGCCTGTCCTGAGCTGACACCGGGCAGAGCGGGCGGCCCCGCGGACCGGCCAAGCCTCGGCGGCGCAGCCCACGGGGGCGAAGTTTTCCTGCCGCCCGCTTCCCCAGCCCACCCCAGACACATTAATCCCCGCGCTCTCCCAGCAGCCTCCCGCGGCGCCTGCCTGCCTCCCCGCTCCCTGTCAGCGGTTCCCAATAAACTTCCCCCTCTCCCTCCTCCTCCTCCTCCTCCGCCCGCCCTGCCTGCTGTGTCGTGCCGTTCCCTCCCCCGGGCGGCAGCGGCAGCCGCCTCGTCGCCGCCACCTCCGCACCGGTACCCAGCAAGACCCACCCGCCCCTATCACCAAGAGCCCCGGAACTGGGCGGGGGGGAGACAAGGAGGGGGAAACCAACGCGGATGGGGGGGGAAGTAAGGAAAGGACTAGCGCCGCCAAGGAAGGGGGGGGCCTCGGGCAGTAGCCAATCGGCGCTGGGCGCGCGCGGCGCGCCGGGAGTTGTAGTTCCCCGCTGTCGCCATTTTGTGGCGAGAGAACTACAACTTTTCCCACGAACAAGGACAATTCTCGGGCCCTGCGCGGAGCCCCGCCGGCGAGGCCAGGTGCTGCGAGCGCGGCGGGCCCCGGTGCACGCCCGCGCCGGGGGAAGGCGCGGCGGGCACAGGGAGGGAGCACAAGGAGAGACTTGGGCAGACGGGAGGAGAGAGGCTGCCGCGGGGCGGGGAGGGGGGCAGGGCAAGGTGGCCGAGCGTGCTGCGCGGTGAGGGACCGTCGCCAAACTCCCCACTCGGGTTGTGGCGCAGAGAGCGGCGACGTCGGCTGCAGGGTGGCCACGCTTAAATGCCAAAAAAAAAAGAAGGGGGAGGAGGGGTGGGGGCTGGCAAAGGGAAGAGTGTGACGCTTGACCCGCATGAAGTGTTTAGCGAGGCCTGTTGCATGCGCTGAACGCAGCAAGGGGGGCCGGGCGTTGCGGCTGCTGTCCCGGTTGGGAGTTCAAGCCAGGCCCTAAGCGGTGTATGTATGTATGTGTGTGCGTGCGTGTGCCCGCGTGTGTATATATATATACAGACACGCGCGCACACACGCACGCAGACATATATATTAAAAAAAAAAAAAAAAAAAAAGGAGCCAGGTCCATTTAAAGTTGCTGCCGGAGAGCTGTTCTCATTGGTTAGAGGGGGGAGCCGGAGGAGCGGAGACACACACGGTGCGTGCAGCCCTCGCTGCCGCCGCCGCTGCTGCCGCCGGAGCCGCCGCCGCTGCCGGAGTTGTCTCTGCCGCTTTCCCTGCTGCAGCGGCACAAACGTGACTTCCAGCGTCTTGATTATTTATCTTCTGCTTTCGGCCCCTTTTTCCTTCTCCAAGATGTAACTACAGCTCTGACGCTAAGGACCTGCAGATCGCTTAGGTGGCTTGAGAAAGAGAAAAGGGGATATCAAGGGCGTCGTTTTTTGTGTTTAAGGGGATTTTTTCCATTATAATGTTTTCGCTAAAGTGATATTTTTTGTTGTTGTTTCCTTCGCATTCGTCTTTTTTTTTTTCGTCCCCCATTTCTCGGATTTATTGCTAGGAGAATCACATTGTGAGGAAAAAAGTCGGATTACAAGATAACCACTACAAACAACCCCCTCCCCCAAGGATTTTTTCAGTATTCTATTTTTTTTTTTTTTAAATTGTCGCGGCTTTAATTCATGAAGCAATTGTCCCCTTTTGCAATCAGAATTTGGATACCAGAATGAGCAAAGAAAGACCCAAGAGGAATATAATTCAAAAGAAATACGTAAGTGGTCATAACATATATCGTTTGACTCCCAGTTTTAGGAAATGGCAGTGAATGTCAAGTTTATAGCTAATCCTGCAGCTATAAGGCTTTCGAAACAAATGTGATACTGAATTTTATTTTTCTGTGGTGTGGTGGGGGAGTTCCAGAGGCCCCTTTTAACGGGGGAACCTTCTATCCAGTTTGGTTATAAAACCAGATTTGTGTAGCGATTCCTCCAGTGAATAAATGTATTGACCTCAAATGACACAATCATAATCTAGTTCTAGATGAAAGACGAGGAGCTCGGGGGGCTGCCACGGTAATGTCACTAAACTGCATTTTCAAGCGGTTTTACTAATATTGCACTTTTGCATGCGAAAATATGTGGTTGGTGTTGGGGTTTTTTTAAAAAAACAATCTGCGTGTGTGTATTCCCGTCTGGTGAAGCGGCGGCGGTGGTTGTTGAAAGCCCTTTAAGTTGAAACCGAGTGTCTGGTTATGGCGAGCTCGTTTCTCGCACTACCACATCCCAGCTCCCCTCTCTGATCCTTTGCTTCCCTGCCTTGCGATAGAAACCCAGCCAGCGATACGGGAGAACGCGTTCCTGGGGGCTGACTTTTAACGGGTAAAAATGGCTCGGTTCAGTTTGAGAATAATTCATTATCATGGCTCGAAAATTTGGGCTAACCCAATGAAGCTCGGGCTGTATGTCTGCCTCTCTTTATTCAGCCGCTTAACCAATCCCTTGTAATTGTCTAATCCTTTAAACATATAAATGTGGATGGATAGTTGGATTTTTGTTCGTGCTCCAGTTACGTTTTGATTGGCATAGGGGAGTTTTTCTTTACGTTTGGAAAAATTGAGGGGATTAGCCAGATACGCAGCAGAGCGAAATATCATTTTTATCTGCACATTAAAAAAAAAAAAATCTTCATTGGGTGGGGGATATAAATCCTTGCTTTGGGGTGGGTTTGATGCGAGGCTTTAAAAGTTGTAGTTTATGTCGCGCCTGTCGTTCCTGCCGATTTTATTTTTTTTCAGCGGAGAGTGTTTCTTGGCAGGGAGGGTGACCTTCGGGACACTTTCCCTCGCTATTCTATAGATTCGGTAAAAACTGCAGTTGACTCCAGCTGACTGCCGCTATCGATTGCCCGCCCCGCTGAAAGGCAGCTCGGAGCCAGGAGGTGGGGGGGGGCTGCGCGGTATTTCGGAGCTAAGGCCCCCCTCTTCCCCCCCGCCATGAAATTTCCGAATTAAAATACATCCGCATTGCAGAGGAGCTGGGAGCCCGGGGCCGGCGAGTTTAAAGTATTGGATCGAAACGGGAACGGCGGGTGGAAAGTCTGGCGAAACACGCGAGGCGTCCACGTTTCCCAGGCAGGCAGACAAAAGCGGGGCGGGGGGGGAGGAAACCGCGGTGTTAATAATTAAGGGGGGGAAGTTGGGGAGGGGGGGAGAGATCGCCCCAAACCGCTGGTCCCGCGGCCGCCCCAGGCTGGCGGGGGTGAACAATGCAGCGGCGCTCCCGCACCGCCGGGCAGGGGGTGAGCGCGGCTGCCGCCGGCCCAGCGCCCCGGGGGAAGGTAGGAGGCACGGGGGAGCGTGGCGGGGGTGGAGGATGTGCCGTGGTGCTCCCCGGTTGCAACTTCGCGGCGGCGCCTTTTTTTTTTTTTTTTTTTTTCTTTTTAATACTCTCCACCCCTTCCCCCCCTCCCATTTTTATTTTTGGCAGGGGGCGGGGGCGCAGGCGGCGGCGGGGCGCGCTGGCGGCAGCAACAGGTTGCCGGGGCTGTGACGGGAGCCCGCGGGCCGCCGGCCACGCCGCCGCCCGGCCAGGTTCGCCCTGCTCCCGTGACGTCACAAAGGGAAGGGCCTGCGCGCCGTGGAATCTTCGTCGCCTCGGTCCCGTCCCCCCCCCACGCCTCGCGCCCCCCCGCCCGGCGTGACGTCAGAGCGAGGCGGGGCGGGGGGAGGCCCCGGGGCAGCGGTTCGGCGGTGCTGCGGGGGAGGGGGCGGCCCTGCCCGGCCCCGGGCCAGGTGAGCAGGTGCGGGGCCGCCCGCCCGGCCCTGCCGGTTTTGGGGTGGGAGGTTGGTCAGCCCCCGCCCAGCGTAGAGGAGGGGGGAGCCGGTCACGTCTTCCCGCGGGGGCGGCGGCGTGGGGACGCAGCGTGGTGACACGCGTGGCACGTTTCCTTCTGCCCGCGACCTCCGGGCGCTGCGGCAGAGCACGCCGGGCCGCGGCGCCAGGCGCTGCCTCCTCCTCGCCGGTGCCAGCCGGGCCTTTTGTTGTCCGTCTGTGCGGCTGCAGGTGTGACCACCCACCCCCAGGTCGGGGCCGCGAACGCGTCCCGGCCTCCGCGGCGGTTGCTCGTCCCGTGTAGGGGGATATTTAACTCCCCCTCGTCCTGTCAGGCTCGACCCCACGGGTGACACCCCGCAGCCCTGGGGCAGGTCTCCACCCCGGGCACCGCCGCAGGTGGCCCAAGAGGGGCGGCGCGGAAGACTGGCTGAGGCAGGCCTCACCTCCCCGGGCCGCGGCGCGGCGGGTCGGCCGCTGGCCTCCCTGCCCCGCTGCCCGGCTACAGCGGAACAATTGCCCACCCTCAGTGTCGGGCCCTGCTGCCCGGGCCGCGAGCCCTGGTGCTCCCACCCCCTGGGGTGATATCCGCGCCGTGAGGAGCCAGGGTCCGGCCGAGTGCACCCCCCTTGCACAGGCACGGAGCTCTGCTTCAGTGACCCCGCTCCTCACATCGCTGCGGGTTGTATCGGGAGCAGAGCATTTTTAGGCTGCTGCTTTTCAGCAATGGTGAAGTGAATTCTGGAAACAAAAAGGTGGTGAGAACAATAGAGTAAAGCCTGCATGGTGCAGGCTACCATTGTGGTCATAATTAAAAGTTCTCTTAAACTTTTGAGAGTGTTATCTTTTTCGCGACTGATAACCCAAGAATGAGGAAATCTGTGTACGTATCTCTTTTTCTGTGCTTTGAAAATGCTATCACTTCATTTTTAAAAGAACTATGGCTGACTCATTCAAATCTTTCTTCTCACTTTACCCTCCTCCTTCTCAAACATCTTTACATATCAAATATTGCCTTTTGGCTCAAGCGTCAGAAAACTGACAGCTTTGTAAAGCATCAGCCGAGAAGCCAGACTGTATTCAGTATGCGCTTGGAATTAAAGGTTCTTAAATTAAAAGCTTTGAAGTCTTAAGTGTAATTTCACAGGTGCATTTTTCTGTCTGTTTTTGTGATGTCAAATAGCAAGTCCTCTGTTCTTGCTGGTTTAGTTCTTGGAGTATCAGACCTGGGTTACTGTCTTTAAATACCTGCGCAGTTCTGACACCGTAGCAGATGGCAAAATATAATTAAGGAGTAATGTCACTACTGTCGCCTCATGTGATTTGTTTCCTTGCCCTTGCAGAGGTAAAAGTGCTGTAGTCTGCCATGAGGTGACACGCTTCACCTACGGACGGCCTGGTAAGCCCCTCAGACAGACGGCCAACACAGCCTGTCCAGGATTAGCATGTTGCAGGCATCTGAGGAGAGCTCCTGTGAGTGCTGCAGCCTTTGAAACAATACTTTCTACTTGGGCATGCTTTGAGCAGGCTCAGGGAGTTTTTTTGGGGGATGGTGACCACGCTGCACCACCACCTCCTGTGTAAGGGTTGTTTGCATACAGGGGCCTGGCCCTGGGCACCCCAGAGCTTCAGCCTGACCCCCCTTGCCCTGCTTTGTGTTATGCAGGAGTTCCCTCATTTCCCAGCTCCATGATTGACAGCGTCCTTTAAGTTTGAGCACTTCCTACAAGAAAAAATCTAAATACACTGATGGCTGAAGAGGTAGTATTCAGTGTACATTGTGTCTTATTTCAAATAACCTTCTGGAGCTTCCTTGTGCTGCGTCTTTTTCAGACTTGCAGTAAAAATTCCAGCAGCATAGCTGGACTCATAGCTCAACTCTTCTTCTTCCCCCCCCCCCCCACAATGTGTTATTTCAGCTAATGGTGTAAGGATGCTAGCTGCACTTCAGATCCAAGTTTGGGTTCCTTTTAACCTTCTGGTCTGTTGAGACTACAACATTATGTTAAGTGGCTAGAGGATGGTGCCTAACTAGAAACTACTAATTAAAAGCCTTTAAAAAAAATTACTTTTTGTTTTCAACAAATGCTTTGCCCTGAGATTCCACCTTGTTCTGATGGACTGTGAGCTGCAAGTCTGTGTAAGATGCTGCCCAGAGTGAATTGTGAGAAATCAAGGCCTCTGTGAAGAGTTTCTAGTGTTCATTAAGCACTTTCACCTTCTCTTATGAGGCCTACCAAACCGGTATTAAAAATACATTACCTCTTTCGTTTCTGTAGGTGTAAAATAACAGCTAATGTTATGCATATGCTAAAATGTGGTATAAACGTCAGCTGATTCTGTAAGGCAGTAGCATTCCCTCCATTATATTATTTGATGAAACAGAAGTCTAAATTACTTGCCTGAAGCAACATACTGTAACAGTGCAGAGATGGAACTAATCTGTATTTCTGCAGCCTTGTCCAGTACTCTGTCCTGTAGTTTACAGGCTCTTGCTATGATGCACAGTATCTGCTATACAGGGATTACTTTATGTGGTTTCAACTTGAATATTTTTTTTCCCCTCCCCCACATGGTCTGGACTGTTAGATTTACAGTATATTTTTAACATAATAAAATAAAATATGCATTTCAGTATGGATACTTAGGGGTTTTTTTTGAGTGATGATCATACCCCCCAGCTGATAAAGACCAGTTGATAGTGTGATGACTCAGCTGTGGGAGTATTACGTAAAGTAGGTCAATTTTTAAATCTCAGAGCCTGAAGCTAAAGAGACTCCAGGTTTCAAATTTATATTTTGTTTATACACATTACAGATATTTCCTGGTTTGAACATAACTGAAGGTTCTTGAGGAGCAGGGAAGTGTTTTTGAGGATTGGTTTTGGCCACTTATATTGTATAAGGACTGAATTCAATCAACTTGGATTTCAGGAGGGAGGGGAAACACCAGCTGCTTTCATTTCTAAAGTTTCCAGTTTGCAGCACTCAAGTGAAATGGAGTCTTAAAGGTAATTTTAAAGTCGGGAAAGGAAAACCAGAGACACGTTTTTTGTGTTTTATTTTTTTATTAAAGCACCCAGCTTTTGTGTGATTTAGCAGATGTGGAATTTGCAGAGGAATACATGCATTGCTGCGAAATCCAAATTTGCATTTAAAACATTGTTTTTTCCCCCTAGTCCTTTGCATGGCTTTCTTCCCAACTATAAATGTAAACCAAGTGTAAATGATGCATTGTTTGCCTTAGTGGGCAGACAGTCTGAAAACAATAGTGCTGATGGATTTGACTGCCTCTGTGTAAGATTAACGAGACATTAACTTTCAAGTCTAATAATGCAAACTTCAGTGTTGCCAAACCTGAACTTCCCTTAAATGTTTCCTGATGCTCATGACCCTAAATGTCTCTATGCGATGGGCCAGAACTTCAGTTGACACTTTTTATGATCTAGCTCTTCATCTTCAATACAGAGCCCCTCAACCTGTTATGACTTCAGAGAAAAGGGTACAACATGCCTGGGAGTTTAATGTCCAAGTAAATGATGGGGTATGGTATGCACATACTTTTTATATTTACTACCATTTTTTATTTAAAGCATTTTTAAGTGCTAGGAAGCCACCAGGAAACTTAAAAGCTGCAAATCGCTTGTAAAATTCAGGTCTAGTGTGTGAGGAGTACTTGGCGCAGCAATTCAGATACAGGAAATAATATGCTTGCCAAAATGTATTTGGTGTTCTCTTAGATCTTTGATGGGTTGTTTTGCTGGCTCATTACTACTGGGAATATTGGATGTGATCCTTCTTGGTTTTTAATGGGCAGGTTTTATTTGGGAACTCTTGGTTTTCATTTGTAGGTGTGAGTTTATTTCAGTTGGTCACAAAAACGTTTTCTCAATGAATCAGCAGGTAAAAGGTTTAAAGCCATTTGCCATTTTACTTGCTCCTGTTTCACACTTTCCCTTGTGTAATGACATCCTGTTCTGATGATGTTCTTGCAGTAATCTGGCAGTGGCCTGGTATTTCCAGTGGTGGGTTGTGGGAAAGGAATAAACCCTTTAATTATAGCAGCGAGGGCTTGTTTGAAAATTCGCTAGCCCTCTTCCCCTCCACACGTGCTTCTTTATGCAGATTAAGGGTCCAAAGGTGTAATGTGCTGCTCTTCGACTTGCCCCGCAAGTGTGGCCACCATCGGTGGCAAAGCTGAGGGGTGGCTGAGAGCCTCTCCACGTGTCGCACTGTGTCTCCAGGCTCTCGGCTAGAGATGATGGCTCCTGGCGCTGCGAGCAGACGGATGGTGTGAGTGTACCCCATCTGCTCCCGTGCAGAATTTATCGGCTTAATTTATGCTGCTGCAGGAAGCTGTTTGGAGTGACCAGCTTGGCTGAGCACTGAAGCAAGGGAAAAAACACTCAGGTGGGAATCATCGTTCCGCAGGCTTATGTAGGACAGCACCCGAAACTGCTTCATCATTTCTGCAACAAATGTCTCATCCTGGACTGAAGTGTCATAAACCATATCCTGTATTTTTACCTATGGGAACAAAGCCTCCTTGAATCAGGTATAAAAATTTGATTGTGTGATTTAAAAAATGCATTGAAAGCAAAGCGAGAAACCTGTACTAAGGTCTCCTTACGCTTTCTGCATCTTGGTCAGACCTGTGAACAAGAGTTGTTTCTGGTCAGGTTTGGTTTGTTGCCTGTAGGATTTCCACAGTTGCAGTCAGACATTTTGACACTGCTAAAATCCATTTAGCAAAAATGTGATGATGCCCCCAGAAGAGTTTTTATAATTGCATCACTTGAGGGGCATGACTTAATTCTTTCTAAATGTCTGTCTTCTGTCATGTGTGATCTGCTTGGTCTATCTGACTTGGGTTCTTGCAGTCTTTTTTGACAGGTTTTTCCCTTGATTTGTTCTGGAAAAAAAAAAACAAAAAGGCTTTGGGTCTGTGGCTGGTACTATATTGTTGTTACTTCCTAAAGGCTAGAAGAAATGCAAATAATAGTTTAAAAACTGTGGCCTGCTGCCCTGCTCCGGGAGGGTTTGTGGCATTCTTGTCCATATGTTATGCTTTCAGTTCTTTGAGCTTGCCTTGCTGGCCTGACATCTTTTGGATGGAGTGATGGTTGCAGGAGATTAGCGTGTTTTGGCACATGCACGCTATGATGACTGGCTAACGATATTTATAAAGTTCAAAAATAAACCATGGGAGCTCATTCTGACTTAATCTACTAATCTTTGTTTTGCACTTTGGTACTGTGTTGTCTGAGCCAAGTTAGGATAACTATATATTACAAGCAATTCATTTTTAGCTTTGCTTGCAGATTAGTGTTGAAGTAATACTTGCTTTTAAATTAAGAACGATGGGAATGAATTTTGAGAAATTATTGGCTCTTTCAACTACATACATATGGAAATCAGCTATGTGCCTATTTTTAAAACAGATTTATGTGAGTGAGTAGAGATGGATGTTCCCCAGTGTTTCTGGACAATGTTGTGTACTGGCATTTTGACTCAGTGTGCTTTTCCTTCGCTGCCTGCAAGAACAGGACAGTATTCTCTGCCCTTTCCCACATTTGTATGTTAAGGGAAGGACTTTGGGGATCGTGCTTTATTTTCTTCTGGATTAAAAATCTGCTACTGCTTTGGGTAAACTTTAGCCTCACGCTAGGCATCCTGCTAGTCATGCTGCATTTTGGTGAGTCCAACCAAGACAGCAAGCTTTTGAGGCTACTCAGTGACAGGAATTCAGTTTCCCCTGTGCCCTGACAACTCAATTCAGACAGTGAATAACAATTTTCTAGCTATGTTTGAGAATGCCCTATGTCTTTAAGAAATACAAAGAGACATTTGAAGATGAAAGCATGCAAGTCAAGCTAATTGCGATGTACAGATGTTTTTTGAGGACAGACCGTAAGTCTTGGACAAGGGTCTGTCCAGTGGCTCACTCTTTGAGATGCCTATCATTATTTTTATTAGTTGTTATATTTAGTATATAATTTGCTATACTATTTTAAATCTGGGAATCTTTATGTCCCAAAAGTACATAGTCTAGAAATGGCATTTAGAGTTCTAAGTTGCTGCAGGCTACCACCATATGTTTATAGTTTTTTCTTTTTATAAGGTGCCTATTATGCAGACCAAGAGTGACTTAGAGAAGGAATATGTTTCCTTCTTTCTCGCCTTTTTTATTTCATGGATATTATTTTCAGCAGTTTGTCCCACAGAGTTCTTTTTAGTACATCAAAGCTGTAAGCCAAATCTCTCAGCTGCAGCGTGCATGCTAAAAACTCCATAATACAAATTTCCAACCCTGCACGTATGCCAGATCAATTAACTTCTTAACTCAAGCTGAAAAAAAATGGAACAACTTCTGCTTTAGTGTCAGCCCTGCAAAACTTAGTCCAGACTTTGAGTTTACAAAACTCAAAGCCAAGCAAAAAGAAAGTTTTCTGTTATCGTTTGTAAAGTTGACTGATAACTCAGCTGGTGTTGTACGTGATTCCTTTTTGGGTGATTTTCTGAGTGACTGGCCTTGGTGTGTTTTTCATAGAAGGATGACATAGGTGGATGCCCAAGGTGTGATTTTCTGATTAATAGTCACTTTCTCCCCCCCGCCTCTGAAGCATAGTAATAATGATGAAAATTCTCATGGCTTATTGCCATCATGCAGATTGGCTTTCTGAGACCAGGGAACATCCCTTTCGGTTTTGGATATAAAGCAGAAGTTAATGTGTTGGAGCAGTATTTCCTCTAATCATTTATTAAAAGCTGTACTACCTCAAGCAAGATAGTAGGGAGATAGTCATCCTGCTACTGAGGTCATTAAGTTTGAAAAGCTTTTACCAATGTTAATTTTTTTGTTCTAGTTATTCAACATGTAAAAGGGACATGGTAATATCACTTTGTAAGACAAGAGGCTTCGTGTTACTTATAAGCTGGAGTTACAGCATGTTACAGTAACTGTAACTTGTGAATTAATTATAAGTTGGAAGAAACAATGCCTGTCCTAATGGCAAATAATTTTGAAGCTGGCTTTTTGTTTTTTCAAGTCTTTTTGTGGTGCCTTGAACCAATAAAAGCTACAAAAGTAAGAAGCAGCTGTTGAGAGACGCTGTCCTGTCCTGTTTTGCTGTCCCCTTCTTCCTGTCTGTGGTGGAAATGTCCTGTGTGTAGCTTTTGCGTTTTGCCTTTGGTAAGAAGTTTGTGGATGTGGAGACCAGTAAGCTGCCTAATGCCATCTTTTTCTGACCACTTTAAACATGCAGTGCACTGAAGGAAGTGATTTAGCTTGCCTTTGGCTGCCTGTTCCTCCTCTCTTCTGCTGGCCAACATGTGTGCCAGGTGATCGTTCCCGCTGTAGACTGGGGACTTTCCAGGTTAAAACTGAGCTGGCAAAATATGCTTGATTTTTAATTTGGATTTGTTTAATATTGCAGCTTGTGATGTAGCTGTAAAAGTACTTGTTCTGGTAAAGGTGTTGCAGGGACACAAAATGAAGTGGCAAGGGAAGGGGTAGCAATAGCGTGAGGTTAAATGGACTGTGAAATTATGACTAAATAGGAGACAAGATGTATGTTTTATTTCCTAGTAAACAAAATTAGCTGTCTTTATCTGTTCTAAGGATTGTTCGGGTATGGATTTTGCTGTACTGTCCTACTGCTGGAAACATAGTGAATATTAAGAAAGGTTGAAACAAAGTTAGGCCACGCAGATGAAAATGAAGCTGCAGAGGTTTGTGCCTGTGGTCGTGGCGGTGCCATAATAATTTCCAAAGTGCTAAAATATGGTAGGATTAAAAACGTATTACTGTTGTTATGTGTTATGTTTCCTTAGACAGGACTTGAACAATTTTAAACTTAAGTAAAAAAGAAGAAAATAAGATAGCTTGCTACTGGAAACTGAGTTCCACTGCTGAATCCTGTGATACAAGAGCTCCACCATGGAAGTGAAGCCAGTGTAACATTCCACTTTCTACAACAAGTACCTGCTTACAAAAGGGAACTCCTGCAGAAATTTCCCATGGCTTTATTTGGTTTATCTTGTCCTGCTGAAGATTGAGTTCAGATAGCTTCTCTTGTTAAAACCAACCGCGTCTGTTGAATGTGCAAGCGAACTGAAGTGCTGATGTATTTTTGCCCCAGGTTCCAAGTACTGTGAGAAGGCCAAACCATGTCAAATCAAGAAGCTGCAAAAAACCCCCAAGGTTTCTTTTAATTATAGGAACATCAGGATGTGATGTCACATGCCTTTTTTTCACCGTTCAAGCTGACACTGGTCACCCTACTGATCTTTTCTTTGTGGTAAACTGCTTTGGCCATATCAGTACAACTATAGAGCTATGTATGAAATAGGATCACAGAAATTATATGGCTTAAAAAGTTGTTATACCAGTGCTCTCCTTTCTTCTACTTCATCATCTGGTTTCGTTGAGGGCCCACAAGGGCTTTTTAGTGGCACAAGGACATCTGTGGATTTAAAAGGCACGTGGAACAGCACCCTCAGTTTCAACCCAGCAAGGAGCACGTGCCTATCTCGAATGTATGAACACTCTTACTGACGTCAGTTGAAGCACTTGGAGCTTGCGAGTTAAGCACATGGCGAAGTGCTTTTCAGGGCTCGAGATTTTGCCATTCCTGTCTAAGAGTGTGCGCAAGTATTTGCAAGCGGGAATGTTAGTTTTCTAAGAGGGTGATAGCCATTTAATGGATTTAATGGCTTTACGAGATGTAGTCCTGCCTGTTTTCTTTTCTAAACTGTTTGTTTTTCCTTATGCTTTGCCAGTGTCTTAATATTTTATTTAAATGTAATAACTACTCTTTTTTTTTTTTTTTCCCCGTACTCTTATCTTCGTGATACTGTGCATGTGTGCATAGTACTGGCATTTTTTATGGTTTGTTTCCCCTCCCCCACCCTCTTGTCTTCTAGTCCTGTGCTTTTATCTTTCATTTCAGTGTATTTCTCCAATTGGGGACCTCTATCCACGTCATCTCTGTCTGAGGAAATTAGCTCTTACAAAGCTGTTGACATTTCTTCGCAAGAAAACAAATTATTGTCACAGTATTTTTATCTTTTTCTGAAGGCCAAAGGGAGATAGATGTGGAAAGGTTCCTGCTGCTCATTTTGGGGGCAGGTCCACAGGAAATACTTTAGAAGGGGAGGAATTGCACTGTTGCTGCTTGTATCTCAAGCCTGCATGCAGAATGGAGTGTTGGTTATAGAAAATACCGACTGTGTACTTACAAGGCTCAGCAAACTGTTAATGTGCAAATACTGTGGAGGAAAAGTAGAACACGGCCCTACTCATCCCTTTTTACAGGCCTTTTATGAACTTTTGGGAGATTGAATTGTGCTGATGTGAGCATTCAGGAATAGCTAATTTCATAATTCACATACATTAAAGGCTTGTATTTATAAACCATGAATATTCATGCTTTTTCAGTCAAGAGCAGCATTACATGACGTGACTGACCAGTCATAAAAAACAATGCACAGCTTCCATTATTACAAGGAGCTTTGCAGTCTCCGAGTATGACCTTCCAAAATAACTGAAGGTGGTCAGATGATATCTGGGCCCTGGTGCTTTGGAGAACATTAATACAGTTTTCAGCATAAATATCTTCAGAAAAGTGTGGTCTCTTAAAAGTCTTATGGGTAACATACTTTCTTTATATCATACTTAGTATTTCGTTATAACACTGCTTCATCTGGCTCCTATGAAAACTGGTAGTGTATCATGCAGAGGAAGGAAATGTGTTTATGATGTTGTTAATCATGTATTTTCCCCTCACAAGCACCTTTTCTTATGTTCTTGTTGATTCCTTTTCCTTTAGTGGTGTCATTTTATGTCTGTTACTCTTGCAGTCAAGGATACAGCAAAATTAATTCTCTGTGTGCATTTTGGAAATTACTGGTTCACTAATTTGGATGGAGGAGAGGGAAGGGATAAACTAACTTTTTTTCTTTTCTTTTTTTTTTTTTTCCTCTACCAACTTTCGTCAGATCCTGCCAGGGAGGTGTCTGTTTTCTCCCATTGCAGACAGCCCATATTGCATTATAACCCCATGTCTGATGGCTGTTGATTGCAGACGTGCTGAGCTTGGCCTCCTGGCCCAAATGGGAGCAGGAGAAGCATTCCTGCATACATCTGTCCATGTGTGTCCTGCTCTCCTTTGGGAATAGTTTTGAGTTGACCACAGGGATTCCATGGCAGAGTGATCAGAAGCTTTTTAGCTTTTGGGAAGATTTTTTTCTGGATATGCCATTGCTTCTGTCTTTTTATCCTTTTTGTGTCTCTGTTCACTGTGTGTAGTGATGAGTAGATGTGTGGTTCTGACTGGGGGATTACCTGGTTCTCAGCTCTGCAGAATCCATCTGCTTCACACAAGCTCTTTTCAGAGGTGGTTTGGTGCATTGTCATTTTATCGCCTGCACGCTCCAGTAGTGACTGCAGCCGCATCTGAGACTTTGTCAGGGAAGCAGGAGTGTGCTCAGCTCCGGAGAGCTAACCTGCCCTCCGGCATGGTTTGTGAAACCAAGGTTAGGATTATGTGAGAAAAATGGCGAGGAGATGTATCCGTGCTTGGAATCCTGCTTGTGTGGAGGATGGCTTGCCCCGAGTTCCCAGTTAGGTCCTACCACTGTCCATGTTGTTAGCCATCTCAGCAGTACTTTTTGCTGCTTTTACCTAAATGTTCTCCCTCAGCAGAGCGTCGTGGTCATGCCCTCAGAAGGTCAGCTACAGCTTGGCCAATGGGCATGATGGTGTAGGAGGGAAGCGCGGCTTCATCTTTTACAATGGAAGAATATACATCAGCACACTGTGCTGTTGTCTTTGGAAGAAGACTTTGAAGGTGTCTGTTCAGGCATGCTTTTGAAGGTGTTCTGAAATTTGCTCTCAACTATCCTCTGTATAGATGACTTATCACCATTCTATTCCCGTGGAGCAGTAAATCACATCTGGGCTGAAAGGTTATCCTTTTTCCTTAAAAGGCTTCATACATTTGCACCACTTCTTCCTTTGTTCCATGCTCTCCAAATCTCCAGGTATTTTTTTTCCCACCCAGTATTTTAATCAGGAACCCATGTGTTACAAAGCTGAAGCAACATAACTTATAACATTTCAGCTTTGAAAATAGGTTACCCAGTGGAAGAATGCCACTGAGATAGTTCCAGCTGATTTCCAAAGTTCCAGTCCACTATCTCAGTGATTAGATCACCTTCTGCAATAAAAGCAAAGATCTGCAGTTGATATGATGGAGTTTAAACATAGTTTAATTTCAACATGGATGAATAATGTTAAGCCCATGCATAAAATCATCTAGTTAAGGAAAATAACAAAATAATAGGTGATCTCTTGAGGCAACTCTTTAAACAAGAAGTAATATCTTATACATTTTTAAGCGTGTAAGAAAGAAGATTGAATCGCTGGCATTATTTGAGACAAAAAACTGTAAGAACAATTCTAAGACTGGCTGACTGACCTACTGTTCAGCTTAGAAACCAGGAAAACATCTAGTAAGGGAAATCTTGGTTATATTGGACAGGTTATCAGGGCTCCTAATCCTGTAATAGATAAGAGAGTATAAAACTGTCAGAAATGGGGTTTTAAATCTCCATCTCCCAGGTTGCTGTCATTTGCATGGCTTGCCTTGTCTTTTTTTTTTTTTTCCAAATTGTTTTGGTTGGTTGTTCATGCAGGAAGTCCCTAGAGAGAATGAAGAATATTTCCACAATGACACAACCTTTAGGTTCTCGAAGGTGCAAGTATCAGCTCTCAGGTTTACCTGTAACAAAACTTTAGTTGTTGTTCTTGCATTCATGCATTCATACTTGGTTCATGCCGCAGCATGAGACAGTTCTCTGGAGCAAAGTGTAATGATATTTTCCAGTGCTTGGCTTATCTAATGCCTGTCTTAAGTAAACTTTCTTAGCTCTTCTGTGTTGGCAAGGTCAGCAATCTTGCTGTTCTTTGTGTAGAAGATTCGTTTGTCTGGCTCTTCCTGGACTATGTTGAAGAGCTGCTTTTTTGTCACTTCTGAAAAGTATCTTTGCCCATGTTTTCTCTCGGCACAGCGAGTCTCCTTGTTATTGTCAGCTTAACTTTCTGGTGTGGTGGACTAGCACAAATATTACTAGGGCTTAATAAACAACCTACCTTTGGATGACTATCACTGTTGTGATAAAAATGATACAAGGTTGGTTGTTCATTGATGGATGCTTTTTGGTCGTCTTCCAGGATGAAACTGTAACTTCATTACACAAGATTTTCAGAACAGTACAAAGTTATCAATTTATTTCCTTCAACTGTCATGGAGCTGAGAGCTTTTCTTTGGAGGACCGTATATTCAAAAGCTGCCAGTTTGATCTTAATTTCATTTTAGCCCAGTGTGGCACAGAGTCTGAAGTTAATTTGCTCTCTAATGCCCCGCTGCCTTTTTTCCTCCCCTTTTTACCTTCTGCTCTCTCTCCCTTACTTCCTCTTCCCTTCCCCTCAGTTCCTCCTACTGAAAATGAAAAAGGCCTGTGAACAGAGGCAATGTCACCAAAAAAAAAAAAAAAAGGAATTAGGATTTTTTTGTTGTTTCTGCCTGTAATTTTGGTTTCTCTTAATAAGACTTGAGTTCCTCTGGCTAGATCAGTTCTTCATTGTGGAGAAATGCATGGCTTTCAAAAATGGTAAATGGAAGATATTGTTCATCTGGCTATTTCTTGCTAGTCATACTCCTACCTCCAAGTTAGCTGCTTATTTCCACGTTGCTCCTTGTGGCTTTGTTTTCCTCCTCCTGCTTCATCAGTGCTCTCTGCTGAGACATGGGCAAGATAAACCATGCGCAATATCTGCCTATGTACTACTTGAAACCAGAAAGCATATTTCTGTTGCGGTACCCAGAGAAATGGTTTCTTCACATTGAGAAGTTGTGAGGACAGGCTTAAAATGTTTTCATGTCAGTGGGATAGCACCTTGGATTCTTCTAGGTGTTGTACACGACTTAGCTGATTTTTTCGCATGTCTGGGAGCATTCCTGGAAAAATACATATTTTTGTGGTTAAGTCTTAAATAATTGTTCTTAATAACTAAAGCAAGATGAACTGAATTGTTTATTTTGTAAATTAGACTTTATTAGACTTTTATTTGGATTTCTACAGCCTCTCTTAAATATGTTAAATGCAATGGAATAATGGAGTTTCTGTTCTAAACCAATATATTCTGTCCATGAGAACTGTTTTCCAATTAAGTACTTTTAAATTACTTTTCCCAAGTAATTCCTGACTCTGTTTTCAGTATATATTTGTACACTTGAAAAGTGGAAAAATAATCAATATCTGACTAAATATTACTATTTAATTGATTAAACTGCTTTCTTTAGTCCCAGAAGAAACTCTTTAACAGTCGTATTAGATGAAAGCATGCATGCTTCCCGTTCCTCTAAGAGTCTGTCTCAAATTCCTTCTGATTGCAAGATCGATAATTTTGATAGTTATTTTAAATTATAGCTGTTTGTACATTCATTTTATAGAATCTTGTTGTATGTTTTAGAACTTTAATGTGGATTAGTTCTTAATTTTGCCTCATTTCCTACTTCAGTGATATTCTGTAATTACCTGATTCACTAGTTGTGTGTAAATGGAACTATGGAATCTATTGTCAGTTAGCAATCAATGTGGTATACATATTTTTAAATGTTATAGATTGCCTATTAGAGCTAATTTTCCAGGGCATCTCTATCTCCATCTTAATGTAATGCAGAATATTCTACAATAATGCCTAGGTTAACAATGATAGTCTTGCTGTATTGTGCAAAAAAGGCTTCTGTGCAGACCCAGCTGGGTTTCAGGCTTAATTCATTGCTCTATGGTGGGATCACCACAGCTGCTGTAGGGCCTTTACAAATGCAAAAAAGCTGTCAGTGTTTGTTTCATCAGATGCATAAGTGATGAGGCCAAGTTGAGGAATCCATTCCAGTGCGCGGTGTGCATGCTGGAGGCATTATTGTTTACAGAATTAGTGTCTTAATGCTTTAAAATACATGGTGCGTGTTTTGCCTTAGAGCAAAATATTTTAGGAGTAATACAGTTTAAGGATCCTCTTTAATGTAGTCCTCTCTTCTAGCAGTGTTTGCCCTGACTAACGTAAATGTGTGTGTCTGAATTACTGCACTGTACCTGCCTCGGTTGTGAGTAATTTAGTGCTCCTCCTGTCTCGTGCATCTTTTTTTGCTAGTACTTTGATTATCCTAAGCCGTCACAATTAAATAATGGCACAGCTTTAATGCAGATTTCCTCCCCCCGCCCCCCCTTAACCACTCAACTGGAGGAGTTGTCCTAACAGTCTCCTATGGTCACCAAGAGTCAGGGTACTTCTTTTGGCTGTCAAGGCTTGAAGGAGGTTCCTTCCAGCCAATTAGAGAGTGACGATGATTGGTTTCAGAGGGTGCTGCTTAAGAATGCAAAGCATGCCTCTGTGGTGGGGCCGAGCAAACGGTTTCTCCATCAATTCTCCTTTCCTTTTCTTGGGGCTCCAGGAATGTAATATGGAGCAGGGCTTTTGCTTACATGACACCAGACTGGCTTTTAGGAGGGCAGAAGCAGAGGATTCAGCTCTGAAATTGTCCCTTTTGTTGCTGGTTGTTTTTTTCTGTTTTTCTGTGGGAGTGTTCGTGTGAGCTTCCAGTCTTTGTTGCAGTCTGTTGGCTGCGTGCGTGAGGTTTCATCAGGGCACGTCACCCTTTCCTGCATCATGTAACTCCACTGATAACAGGCATTGCAGGAATTTTAACTAATGTGCTGTTGAAGCGGTCGTCACTGTGATTTTATTAAATGTGCTTGCAGTGTGGAATTTCACTAATGCTGTAGAGTGATGTGTTATGCAAACTCAGTGTAAGGAAGGGCTAGTGGGGGTTTGTCTGTATTTTGGAGACCTGTCTTTTTTTCATTTCAGAAATGAAATGAACTAAATGGTGTCGGTGTAGGCTGCTGCTGAAATGTTCAGGCAGCTTTGGCTCTCTTTGTTGGGAAATACATTGTCACTGGGGGGGACAAGTTTGGTTTGTAGGGAGGCATGCCTGTGTGGGAATCCTGCTTGCTGCTGGTATGTGCTGGGCATCTGTGGTGCGAGCTGAACAACGTGAGCGTAGGGTAGTTTAGGCACAGTTGTATATGTTTTAGACTATGAGATTTATTCTGGCTGGTCGTTACGGGTCGGCAAAGCTGTGTTCTCACTTAAGCTCTTCTGCCACAACGCAGGCAGATTCCTGTGCTGCAGCAAACGATGTTTAAGCTGCATGCATGACTGGTAGTATCTGTGTTTGTTGGCTAAACCGTTGGTCTGTCGCTAAAACAGTGATTTTTTTTTTTTCCAGATGTGGTGTGTGAAGAGAGTTCTCTTGAGTGCTGCCAGGTGAAGTGGGAAGGCAGGGAGTTCAGCTTCATTTCCAGCATTGCTGTTTCACCAAGGCACATGATTTGCTGTAACCCAGCAGACGTGAGGGAAGCATTTGCTTCCACCCTGTGCTTGTTGCTGCTCTCATGGCTTCTGTTATCTGTAGGCTCAGGTTCAAAATGCGACCAACCTCCTCTTCTTGTGCTGTTACAGGGAGCAAGTTGCTTGCAGGGCTCCCTTTGCCAGCACTTTGTAGCTAGAAAAGCAGCAGCAGCAGCCGAAAGAAATCCCCACCTGCAGGCAGTGCCCTCCATTCCCCACACTGCATTTACAGTCACTGTAAGCACTACCATTTATTTCCCTTGGAGTCTCTGTTGCTATTTCATTATTTGCTGTTTGCTGCAAGGCTGGAAATGGTGTGGGAGGGCAGCTTTGAGGGTGCTGAGTGGGGTATAGTGGCGGCAAGCGCTTAGGCAGAACGTGGAGAAGCTGAGCCATCAGTGCTTGGTCTGTCCCTCCGGTCTATAAATTGTGGGAAGAAAGACAGCGGGCTGGAAACTGCAGCTGATGAAACTGCAGCTTTATCTTGACAGAGGTGGAAATGGTTTCAGTGCTTTTGAGGAAGGTGGGTTTAAGAAAAAATCAAAACCTCCTTGTCAAAAGCTCTGTCCATTTTATAACCGTAGGGCCCTGCTCTGTGTCACGATGCAGTTGTTTGGCTTTGCACTGATGGAATTAAAGTGTCTGAGTGTGTGCTTGTTTGGGGCATTTGTGTTTTGGGGCATGATGCAGTTAAGAGCAGCCCTTGGTGGTGGCTGCACATGTGAGGCTGAGCTGGGAAGCTGCTGTTTTCGGTGTGCACACAGTGTGGTGGATGGCTTGCTGTGCTAATCCTCCAGCGGTGGAAGCACGCTTGTGCATGACACAGGGAATCCTCTTGGGTAGAAAACGGGTGCTGGAGCACCAGGAGATGAGGTTTGTGCCTGTGCTGTGGCTGTCCTCCCCTGTGCAGGCTTCCCCCACACCCTGTCTTCGCATGAAGTGGCCCCAAAGTCAAGTGGGAGTGAGGCCTCTGTGCTGCTGGGGACCCTAATAAGAGGCCAAATTCTGTCCTGAAGCCACGAGTGCTCCCTGAGGGGATGAGACAGCATAGGTGAGCCCACCTCCTGAGGTCTCCCTCAATTCTATTTTTTTTTTTTTTTTCTCTGGCTCTCTGTTCTTCTGTAGTTTGGGTGGCAGAAGAAAAGGAACAGCTATTAAATCCAGGAGGTGAAAGGAGCAGAAAGGGAATGTCTCTTTTTTTTTTTTCCCCCTTCTCACAGGGCAGGCTGGTTCTCTGCATGCACTGCCTGTCTTGGGGGCAGCTGCTGCTGCATCCCGGCCTGCAGCAGCATCCTTGCTTATGCTGTGAGTTTGGCTGAGCATTGGGTTTTAGCTTAGAGCTAGAACTGCTTCATGGGAATATTTAAAAAATGAAACCAAGTTATCTACAGTATAATTTCCTTTAAAAAAAACCTCCATGCATTGTTGTATAACCAGACTTTAGAAAAACTCAAATTTTGAGCCAAATCAACTTTGTGGTTTCCTGTTGCCTTTTGGGTTGCTGGTACCATGCCAAATCATATTGGTAAAGAAAGCGCTTTAGTAGTTACATATAGTCTTGGATACATGTAGCTGTCCTGAAAAATGCAGTAGTAGCGTTTGGGGTATAACACACATTTTTATTATTAAGATTCCCCACACACACACTCTGATATGTTAAGCCACTAATGAGGAAGTAGTGGAAATTGGGATTCCAGCTTTATATTTAGACTTGTAAATGCATTTGCTTTGGAAATATTCTTGTCGGTGTTAATGCGGATGTTTACTGTGCCAGTGTGGGGAATGTATTTCATCATAGGAGGCTGTGTTAAGCAATTGTCCCCTTGCTGGTGAATTGGCTCTTGATGGAGATTCAGAAGAGCTTATTTTAATTAGGCTTTGTTTGAAAACATGGCTCAATCTACTAATTGAGGTAGGTGCTACTTCCCTCTGGACTTCTCACGGTGTTAATGCAAAATTCCTGGATATTTGCTTTTTAAGCATACTACTTCTTTTGTCCTACTTGTATGAGAAAAAAACAATTGTATGGCAAGAAGTTTGTATTTTATATTAGGAAATGAAAAAAAATTTCAAGAAGCACATACTTAAAAATAGTATTTCGAAATGCTCTGCTTGGATTTTGAACGGGGAACATGGAGGTAATGTGTTCACTAACAAAGCACTGAGGCTTCTGGAGGCAATAAATTTGCCTTCGGAAAGCCACAGTGAGCACTGAAAACACCGATGCATGCTGCTCTCTGAGGTGATACAGGGCTTTTTGCTTGATACCTACCGTGTTCACCTCTTCCTGTGGCAATTTTAAGGTGGGAGAGAGTTACTCTCCATGCTTCAGTCGACAGAAGGCATGCTGATGTGTGGCTGCCCAGTCTGCTTTTCTTTTAAATAGCTTAGCTGGTATTCGAGGCTGAGGAAAGCACAAAACAAACTCTGAAAGTCCTTCAGATGTTGTAATTAAAAGTGATGGAAGTGGAGAATTAGAGCTGCTTCTGTGCTAGGACGGCTTATTCAAACATGCAGCTTAACCAGTTAGACTGCAAGGTGGAAAATGCTAGAGATTGTGTATCTGAATTAAGCAATTTTAATTCGGTCTTTCATCTGTGTCATTACCGAGGGATATCCTGCAGGCTGGTTTAATGAACTCAATCTAGAGGTGTGTAGAGGCACATCTCTTTGCTTGACAGCAGCAGGATGGCATGCTATGACTGGCAGACATATCTTCAGCTTGTGTAATTGTCTGCTCTTGTCATATGATGACAAATGGAGCGATGATCATATTAAACAACAAAAAAGTTCAAAGTAACACGAAGGCTCTGAATAAACTCTTGGAATCAAAGAGATTCTTGCATGACAGCATGTCAGCATGGGTATTTTTAGCCTGAATTAATGCAGCTATAGGAAACTCTCCTCCCCCAGAGAAGTATTACTGTGTTAAGTTAAATGTCAGTCAGAATTTTTAGCCTAAATTCTCTGCTTCCTACAGGTGTGGGAGCTTGTCTCGTCAGCCCTCAGTCTGTGTTGCACATGCAGGCAAGGGAAAAACTGTCCCAGGTCGATATTTAAAAAGGAAAAAAAAAATAATCTAGTGACTAGAGTTTGTCTGTTGACTGACAAATCTGATTTTTTTTTAATGAGCCTCTTCCAAAACCAGATGCAGTGAGGATGAGATCATACAGAAAAATTTCATCAGGAACTGAGAGTAGTTTGGAGTTTTGGCAAATAGGTATGAGGGGGTTTGACAAATATGTAAGAGGAGAATAGAAATTTCCTTCTTTTTTTTTTCCCCTTTTATCTATCTAGTTTTCTCTCTCATCGTGGGTACAAGCTAATGCACTTCTGTGCATTATGATATAAGGTTTTCAGTAACCGTCTTTCTGATCAGACTAAAGTATTCTATTGAGATTAATGTTTTTCTTTTGTGAATAAGAGGATTCTGCAGAAGGGAAGCACCCTTCTGTAAGTCTGGGAAAGTTGTTTTGAAACAAAATGCAATTTTAGAGCATTGGGGTACAGGAGTTGCAAAGTAAAGAGCTGAGGGAACAGAAGGTTTTTGTGGGTGTGGTTTTTTTCCCTCCCCCCCCCCCCCCCCCCCCCCGTTTTTTCCGTAGGAACTGGGACTGAGTATAGTTAACCACGGGGAAAATTAATTCTATAGATTACCAGTTTTATTCACTTTGTGGTTCTTACAGTTCCACTTTGGTCAGGTTAGTATCTCTGTCACAGTTTAAATTAACATTTTTGTCGTGTCGTCCCCCCCCCCCTTACCCCTCTCCCCCCCTCTTTTTTTTCCCCACTTAATCATTCTGTCTTTTCATGGGGGGAAAAAAAAATGTTTTCAGCAATAAAAAAAACACATGCTACTACATGTGGACAGAGGAAATCTTTTTCTTCTGAACTCTTTATCCGTACACTTCATAGAAAATGGCTTTACTTACGGATTGCCAGCCTTGTGTGGTATCCTGGTGCCAACAGCACATCTTAGATGCTGTTCTCCAAAAATACTTTTTCAGGGCAGCTGCCCTGGAGCTGGTTTTTGTTGCCATGATGGATGTGGGGAAATGCAGAATGCCCAGCCCAGAATTCAGTAGTACTCATCTCAAAACAGGTCTTAAATACAGCCTTTTTCCTTGCACGTAAAAGCTTTTTCCCTTGTCGGTTGAATTAGTAAGTGGCAGGAAAATGCTTCGTCTTTGTGATTTCTGAAGTGTCCTTAGTCTACTTTTGGATTTGAACATTTTTTACTGTGGTGGTCCTATAGTGATTTAATTGTAATGAGAATAGTGCTTTGCACATGTACGCCTCATTAGCTGGTACAGCTGGGACTCTCAATTTCAGCAAAAAAGTAGCCTTAGTTAAAAGAGTGCTTATGTAAAAATAGCCCTGTACTACTCAACAGTTAAACCTGTGTGAAATATATCACTTCACTAAATCTATGTGTATCACGTCTCTTAATGCATTGACAAAGCTAATTTTTATTAGCTGTTTTATTCTTAACGTTGTGCTACTTCCACCAGCTGCAGAAATTACATGTAGCTACTGCTTTGTACCGGTATGAGTAAGACCATATCAGTATCAAGAGAATGTGTGACATTAGAAAGCTGAAGTATAATTCTGTACCTAGTTTTGGATACAGTTCCTTGTCCATTTTTTTAAAATGTGCTAATATATAATTTCCCCATATGGATGAGAGGCAAAGGAGCAGGATTCATTTTAAATTCATGCTCATTTAAATGTCGAATAAGCCTCAATCTTAGAATTGTTGTTACAGGAAAAAGTTTGATTTGCAATCTCAGAACTACAGAAAAATGATTTTACTCTTTTTGTACTAGTATGTTTTGATATGAATGGCCATAGAGAACTGGTAAACCTGGACTCCCATTGCTGCCAAAGCTGCTTTCAGAGTATAAGCATACCTTAAGAACATCTGCTGCCTTAACCCTCTTACCTTTTTGGTAGAGATGAAAATGTAGGAGCAGAGTTGATGTAGCTTAAAAAAGGAAAAAAAAGCTAATTGGGCCTATTTGCTTGTTTTATGGTTTGAAAAATAGGTGGTAGATTAATCAGAGGTACAATTCAACATCTGGACGGTTTGTGCAAAGATAACAGGGAAGGTGGAAAAAGATTGTAGACGGCTTTAAGTGTGAAACAGCAGAGAAAAGAGAATCATTCAAGAAATGCAGAGATGGAAGTGACCGAGCCAACACAGCAGTTATAAAAATGATTTCTGTGAAATATTCTGATGGAATTCATCAATGCGAGGTGAAAGAATATTGCAATAATGTGAAAAGAGTGAGTGTCTTTCACAAGGCATTTTAGCTCTGAGGAAGATTTGCGTCTGTGCGACATTTTGCAGGAAGAATTGGCAAGATTTGTCCCTGCTATGAATACTGGTGCCTGCTGAGGGGTTTTGAAACACTTGATAGCCACATTGTATTTTGAGTGGCAAGTTGCAGGGTTTTACAAAACTGTTCGTGCAGCTGTGTGCAGAAAGGTGGGGGCTGGTTCTGTTATGACTCTCCCAACAGTAAGGGGAAAAGATTGTCAACTCTGAAATCATCTACCTTCATTTTGACTACAAAAAAAAAGTTTGGAAATGATATAGGCAACATCTTCAGGGACACTAGGAAAGAGCATGTTTATTGCGGTAAGCAGTTGATTTGCTTCACATCTCAGCGATCATTTCCACGTTGGTTTTAATCTGACATTCATTTATATGCGAGCCAGTGGCTTACATGTGGTGGATGCTATCGTTGACTGGCTCACCAGCGCACAGTCAAGTGCTCTTGGTTAACTCCACTCGTCAGCCACTTGTGTGATTGCCACGTGTTGGTCAAGATGATTTTACAGCTTCTTTCAGTTGAGCAGCATAAATTTGGAGTTAGCTGTGCAGGAAAGAATGCATTTTCTCTGGTCAGCCTCTTCCTTGTTTATGTTACTAATGGAGTATGCATTTAGGGATGTGTGTGTATATATATCTGTTTCTATGTGTATTTATATACGTGACCCGAGTGAGGTGATGTAAGGTTTCTTGTAGTTTGACAGTCTGGTGGGAAAGCTCCTACAGGTTGTTACGGGAGAGGCTCTTTTTGAAGGTAGCCAATGTAAGGTTTCTCCTGCCTCTTTTTCCTTCATCCATGTTACTGTAGATGGCTTTTACGCTTTTTTCTCTGTCCCTCATATTCTTGTTATCCTTCTGCCATATGTTTGTACTTCAAATGGTGTGGCGGCAGTGTGGTATTATGGTGCCCCAGCTGAATTAGGTTGTTGGGCTTTACACTTACTAGTCATCTCATATGTAGGACAAGAAGAGGTTGTAACCAGTGCTTGCGTGACTTATTGTAAATCTTAGTTCAAGACTGTGTAAACAAACACATTAAACATTTGATTCTTCAAAATAATAACCTGTATCTTTCTTTCAGCCTCTCTGCTTTTTCTTCTCCCTTCCGTCTTCTGCTCTCACCTTTCTACAGAAATTCTCTTCCACAGTTTCAGTGTAAAAATGTGTCTCCAGACTTTTGGAAAAGACTTGGGGAATTCTTATCCCTCTATGTGACGCATTTCGGTGCAGTAGTGCTGTTTGTTTTACACCAGCTACCAGAACTCCTAAAGCTCTCCTGGACCGCCCATCGATTCCAAGCTGGTTGCTATGGCCGACATACTGAATCAGTATGAAATTGCGTTCATTTCACAGCATAATTAATGATCTTTCAGAGATCCTGAAGCCATTTATGAGCATCACATTTGTGTAAAATTTACACTGTAAATATTTTTAGGGAAATAATTTCCATTCTGTAGGCAGCACTGTTTAATCAAAATGTCGGTAGCTGGTATGAAGTGGCAGGATTGGTCCTTGTCGTAGCCTTGAGGTTCAGTGTCTGGAGGATGTAAGTGGTACAGCCAAAACATCTCTGCTACCTACTTCAGTGTCATTTATAGAATTTTGAACTGTGTGCTAAGGAAGTATAAAGCAAACCTAAATGTATCATTGCTCCTATTGTAACACTTCAGTAGGATAAAAAGAAAGAGAAGAACTTCAATAGCTCTGATGATAGCCTGCCAGAGTAAATGTTGGCTCAGAAGCAACTGTGGTAATGTAGCTTTTTCGCTAAATCTGTTTGAGTTAAACGAGAGCGGGGCCAAGCTGAGAAATGAGTTTCTGTGTAGTGCCGTCTCTGCTGCTTCCAGGTCTCTCCGGGTTCTGCAGTTCCCCTGTCCTTTCCATCCCTCCTCAGGTCTCAGCAGAGCTGAGCAGGTCAGGTCAGAGGGTCTATCAAACCCCCCAGCAGGATCAGAGTTTAAATTGTGCTTGATACTGGAGGAAAGAGTAGTGTCGGAGCAGGCACTTAAATGTGCTGCTTACTTAAAGCATGGTAAAACAATAATTAAAATATATGGTGTGAAGAATGCGGGCTGGCATGACTGTCTGATTCTTAGGTATCTGACATCTGACTTTTGAGTTTGTGGGCATGAGTTCACCTTTTGTCTGCTCTTACATCTAAGGCACTATCCTGCTTTTAGGACTATATAAATAGAGGAGCTGTTTATAGACGGCTTCTGAAATACATGGAGAAGCGACCGTTTTTAGAATTTTAATTTGAAACACATATTGATGTGACTTAAAATCTTATTTATTTAGTCTCCTTTGGAATTGGAGGGAGAAAAACGTCTGCAATGAAGACAGGGTTCGAGAGCCTGTGGAAAGATGTTCCTGCTGCTGGTGGCTGTGGTGGTGGAGATTGTTTTACCCTCAGTGAGTGGGAGGTTTGTTGATACTTTCCAGTTCCTTTACACTGGTGGCTGAATAAGAGGTGCAGGGCTATTCTTGAAAATTTTTAGCACTAGTTTTCCTAGGTCATAGGTATTAAGTAGGAGAGGAGGGTGTACTTTTAATGGAGAAACTTTCCCCTCGGACATGAAGGTGAAGGGGAGACAGCTTGATTTTGGGTTAAATATTGTGATTGTTATAGCAAATGCTCTTGTTGCCTGAGCAACCAAAAGACACCTAGTAATCAACCCGTTACAAACCCAAGCTTTTTATTAGAAACAAACAAAAATTGTAGTAGGACTTCTATGGATAGAGCCACAGTTGTTGCATGGGCTTGACCTTGTCCTGGCTAGAAAACAAGATGTCAGTACAAATGCCAAAGATGCCCTTGATCTTGGATCTTTGTGTCCATGTTTGAAAATGTTGTCTGTGGTTTCCTGGTATCTAATCGTAGGAAAGCAGCAGGAACTACAGTCATTGTAATATTCCCACTCCATTGTACTTTTGGTGCACCTTTCTGTCTTAATCCCGTGCAAATTTAAGTTAATTGTGAGGTAAGATCTTCATCTGGTGGAAAGTGGCAATTAAATTTTAATGGATCTCTACTGAGTAAATTGTTCCTCATGGGATTCTTTACTTTCAGTCCTCTGTGCCATCTAGTATACCCAATGCTGTAACATAATTTTGAGGGGTGAGGAAAGGAAGAATGAGTACGGAAAGGGCAGCTGAGAGATAGATATCCATACCAAAAAAAAAAGATGATATTGTGGGATATTTTAAGATGAAGGATACTAAATAAATATAGGCTATTAAATAATTTACCTTAGCATCGTAAAGTATTGCTGTTTAGGAATCAGTTGTAGCGGGGAGGATTCGTTTGGTTCGTGCTGTTGCGGTATTGTTTAATTTATATATGCTCCTTCCTAATAAAACGTGTCAGTACCATTGTATGTTAGTTTGGTTGCCTCCCTCTCTTTCTCTTACAGCATTCTAGTTGGAGACAGGATTACAGCCTTGGGAACCTCTGTTTTGCACATGTCTCTGCACTGCTCACGAAGAAGCAATCACTGTAACTCATAAATATGTGCACTTGTCCTCCAAAGACATATAAAACATATTTGAGCTATAAGGCTATACAAACATGAAGCGATGCTGATGACGACATGCAAACCACAAGGGGGAAGCTTGACTGGCTCGATCTTTTTAGAACCTGGAAATGTTTGCATAGCCTTGTTGCTTGTCTGTGTTTCTTCCCTGATGGATAGATAGGTAGATATCAAAGACTTGAGTGAATTGCTTTCTTCAGCTGTATAATAGTGTTAAATCCTCTCCTGTTGTCCAACTTTTTAGTTTAAACTGTGGTTTTCTAGTTTTCTTCACTGTGTTTCTTACAGCTCCAAAACCAAAAAAATGTTGGTGACCTCAGGACGAGCAGGCACAGTCTCGTTCTTGGTTACAGTGGTTCTCCTGTTGGACAGGGTACAAGAAGAGCTGTGTAGCCTGAAAGAGATGCCTCTGTATTATGTGGTGCAAGTCACATGCAGCTTTATAATCAATGCATTCCAGCGCCAGGAGCAGTTTCAGGCGATGTTGGATCATGCATGGAGTGAGGCTGGACATGACTGTGGCCAGAAAATACATTGGTGTGTTGTAAGGAAGAGACTGAATGAATTGGGTATTTAAAATGGATTTTATTTCCTTCCTTTTATGCTACTTCCTTTCTCAGATTTGTTTTTTCAGGCCAGAGAAGGAGAAAAATTGTTCTAATACATTTTATAATTTTTCTTTCTATATGTTTTGCATGGTAAAACAATTCCACAATACTCCAACTGCAAACAGCACTTTTTTTTGATGACTGCAGCAAAAAAATTGTAGTGCTCCTTTCCCTTTCCTCTGTCTTCTGATAATTATGGAAAATATGTTTACCAAAGTCATGACTTCACGTAGATCCAATTCATCAGGAAATGTCGCTTTAGAATTTTGTACATTTGAGGTTGTGCATCTTGAGGATGAATGGTATGGTGGGGCTGAGGACTGGCCTGTTCTTTCTAAAAAATGGCAGGTTGTTTAGGCAGAATCACATCAGTATTGTTTCTACCACCAGTAAGAAATGATGTATACATAATTGGTAGTATGTTGTCGATTAATGTATAATTAAATAGAGGATTTGAGAGGGTATGTTATATTTTCTGTGGTAGGGATGCTGAACTTCATGTTGCTTACAGCAGCAGATGGAGTTAAGGTTGGTCCTGACCTGTGTCTAAAGTGTAAGCCTTTGCCTTGGAAAAGTAACAGCTGTGAATATTTCCAAACAGCTGGGGTTCGAGACTGTTCCTGACTCTGCAACGGAAAGACCAGAGGCTTTAAGAAGGATGCAAGCACGTGCTGCGCAGTGAGACATGCCGAGTGTCATGGGTTGGCAAAACTTGTTTACTTGGTTTTGTGCCATTTAGAGGAACAAGGATTTTATTTTTTTACCCCGCTGTGAATCTGGAGCAGCATTTGATCTGCTTGTCCTTTCTGAGTCTTGCAGGGAAGTGTGGCTGCATCTGTAATTTCCCCTGGCCACAACTGCCAGAAATTTAAAAAAAAAAAAAAAAAAAAAAGAGAGATATAGCCACAGTGATACCCGAACCACCCTGACTTCACCCCTCTTTCTCGGTGACTACCAGGCTCTTTGGTTGATGAACAGACTGAGCTGGACCATCAGCCATAGTGTTTTTCTTTTAATGATGTCTTGCAAAATATTTATTATGTTGTTATGTCCTTTCTCCTCTCTATGAAAGGAGATGACTGCTTACATGTTTCACTTGACGGACCTGATGGATGTCTAAAATTGGTTGCAGATTCCTTTGGAAAAGGTTTTGCTTTTGAATCATGGGCATTACCAGGTGGTAGAGGGTAAAGATGGCAGGTTCCTTAATTTGTACTATATATATTATATGTGACTTTTCATTTCTGGAAGTGCTGAGAGAGAGGGCAGAAATTAAAAACAAACAAACAAAAAAACCACCACCACAACAACAACAAAACACAAAAAATTGCCAAAACTAGTCAATTGGAGTTGTGGGAAAAGTTATATTGATCTTTGGTGCGTGCATTACTGTTTGGGTGACTTTCTACTGGCAAAAATGATAGCCAGTTGGGGTGTTTCTTTCTGTGAGACCCATATCTTCACAAAACTCTTCTCGTTGTCACCTAGTGATGCTGTGTATCTGTTGCCTTACTGACAGGACAGTGGGTACCATCCTTGCAGGGCTCCTGTTACACTTAGAATGTCTCGGAGCCTGGCTGTTCATGAATGTTGCGTTTGTAAAGTCAGATTTGGGTAAAAGAAACTGTGTTACAATGGCGTCACTAACACCCTCACTTTGATTTAAAGAAAGAATGTTTAAAAGGAAAATGTGCGTAATTGTAATATTGCATGCTGTTCATTTACTTTTTGTTTCTCCCCTATACAATGAAATGTAGGCCAAGTGTGAGTGCAAACCTGTCTTGGAGGAAATTTTGTTTGGTTTCATATCCTATAAATTCATTCTAGAGTTCTGTAAGCAAATAATGGGTAGATTTAAGGGACTAAAACCGTATACACTTTTGAACGAGGGCCTTTTAATCTTAGAATACAAAGAATTAATTCCCCTCACTCTAAAAAGAAACACAACATTTGCTCTTCTTTCCAACTTGGCAGCTGAATGAAGGTGGTGCAGTCAAAAGGAAGTGGCTACAAAAAGATGAAGCATATTGGTTGTGAATCTGCCAAAGGTGGCCAACTGTATTGCTATTTTCAGCTAATTCTGTGCACCTAGTCAGACTTCTTGCTTAAATTAAAGACTAAAGCTATATTTAGTGATCATTAGGTTTTCCTCTATAAAAGGTTTTATTCCATGGTTTGATAATGGGCATGGCAGAGAAATGGAAGGTAGCCAGCTACCTACCCGTTATTGTGTCTTTTTTCCTGTGCTAAAATGTATTGGGTCCCTGTGATCTTTGCAGTTTTTAATTTGTACTTTGCAGTAAACGCCTCTCTTGATAGAGCCATGTCATTCCGATTCCTGATTTTTTCTCTTTGGTGGGATTATTTCAGAAAGACTGAGCCATCGGATACATGTGAAAGGCGAGCACGGTACAAATGCTTGTGTGAAAGCTACTGATACCAAATGCTTGAGCTAAGTAACCCTGTAAGTGAACCTTGAAGTCTGGGTAGCCTAGCTCTGTCTGGAGTGAAGGGTGTCTGGGGTCAAATGTTGGTCATGCTTCTGGTTTCTCAAGTTTTTGGCAATAGGCTTTGCAAACCTATTGCTGGGGGAAAGAGAAAATGGAAACCAAATAAACAAGACTGTCATGTGAACATGCGAAATTTCTCTGAGACTATGGGGATTTTTTTTTTTTTTTTTTTTAGAGAAAAATGAGGTGGGGCAAGCAAGAAGTGGTGGATTTGAGTTCAGAAGGTCAACTAGAAAAGTGTACATGGAGCTTTAAATTTTGTGAAGGACTACTTTCCCATTGTCTTCAGTTCAGAATGCACCTTGTAAGTTTGAAGCCTGACAAAATGTTCTCAACAACAGTGAGGTGCCTTAAAGTGCTCTGAAAAAAGATTAGTTTAGTGTCACGGGCTAGCAAATTCCTTTTACAACGTGAGCGAGGCAGCAGTCTCAGCCTGTTGACGTCAGTGGGGTTGAGTCATGGCACCCTAATTCTGCAGAATTAAGTAATGCATTTTTGGTAGTGCCCTTGCATTGTTCCTGCTACTCTCCATTGGATGGACTGTCCTCAGCTTAGCACAGGGGAGCCCTTGTGACTTGGTTCCCACAAGGGCGTATAGAAAAAGGAAACCACCTCTGCTGCGCAGCAGCACAATAAATGTCCTGACAGGTCTCAGTCCATAAACTATGTTATAATCTTCCAATTTAAGACTATGTTGTTATTTGTCCAGAAAACCACAAGCAAATATTTTTGTAAAGGAATTGTAAAATGCTAAGTAGGGAAACGCAAAAACACCGGTGCATTTCAGGAGGATTATTTTAGGAGGTTCATATTGATCGCCTTGCACCAAAAGTTGAAATGGGTGATGTGTGATTTGTTTAAAGTGTGACTGAGAGCGTTTGCCCTCTGCTGATTTATTCTGCAGAGATGCAGGCTTGATTAGTGTTGCCTTAGTGCTGCCTTCCTAATAAGCAGCCTGCAGTCCTCAAGGTTGTTCCTGGACTCAGTGGGACTGGGGAGGTGCCCTATATCTTGTGGGACAGGACTGTGGGAGTTGTTTGACCCTATGAGTGTTCATACAGCTGTGCCCAATGGGGCTGATGTTTGCTGAACTAGCACGTCTCTCACACATGCATTTTTGGTTATATATGCATCCCTTGAGGATATATAGGATGTGTTTGACAGCTCTACCAGGAGAATGAATGTTGTTCAGATGGTATTGGGTATACCTTTGCAGCATAGATGTGCTGAACCATTTAAAATCAGGGAGTAAAGTGTATATTCATTTTAAGTTACCATTTTGTTATATTATACTAGAACCCAGTGTTAGACAGTCTGGCATTCTCTAATAGTTGGTTAGCAAAGTCTTTTCCTCCCCTCAAAAATATCTTCCCAGTTGGATCGCCTTCTGTTTATTTGTTTGCTCGTGTTTTGATCTTGAAAGACAAAATAGCTGGATATAGTTTCTCGAAACGTGTGCTTAGAGAGTAATATATGTCTTCCTGAAGTCTTTCCTGGGTTTAAAGCATGCTAATAACGAAACTACTCTAAACACAGGCAAGGCAGACACTGGCCAAGCTCCTGTGGACCCAAGGTGGCCTTCTGCAAGGCAACCCTTGAAGCAAATGGCTGAATGTGAAAAGCTCTTTTTTTCTTCCTTTGCTGCAACAACCGGAACTGAAATTCATTTTAAACAGCTCCCTTGCCTCCCAAATCAGTGTTGTGTGGTGTCCCTCTTAACTTAGAAGATCTGAAAAAGCAAACTTTAGAAAACAAAAGGCATTGTTCCCGGTAATAAGCCATCAATTGGTCCATCATAGTTTTCAGTTGTTTCCCTGCTGGTGCTTGTGAAAGAGATTAAAATACTTCTATTATCAGCAAAGTGGATTCCCCTACTGCCCATCTCTAGTACAGTGTTCCTGGCGTGGCTCTGCCGTGCCCCGTCCTTTGCTTGCTGTTCCCCCGTCCTTATTCCCGCTCAGGCTGGTGTGTATTGTGTGGCAAAATCTTGTTGGAATTCAGTATCTTTGTGGTGGGTTTAAATTTGCAGATTTCTCGCTTCTTCCAGACTTGCTGTAATTGTCTGGAGAGCTTAAGAAGAAATTTTGGGAGCGTTCCTCATATTAGTGAAACCACAGAGCGTGTCAGTGAAACCTTGTTCTGAAATGCAGCTTATGGACTTTTTTTGTCTGTTGTTAATGTGTTTCTCCAGTTTACTCTCTGAAAGAGCTCTGTGGTCAGGAATGCCTACTGTTTTGTATTTAGGTCTGTCTTGTTTTTGTTTTGTTTTTTTTTTTAAACAAACTTTTTTGTGTGTGTGTTGTTCGACAGTAAGTGAATATGTTTTATCAGTGCGCTGCTACACACTTATTTCCCATCTACCATCCTTTTTTCGCACGTGCAAGGCCGTTTCAAAACAAAAAATGGACCTGGTGTTACTTTTCAAATTATTTTAGCATACTCGCTGCCTATGGTATAAGTTTATTCCCAACCTGGTGAACAGAGTGTGTGTGCGAAGAGGGGCTACGGTGTAGCATATTGAAAACGAGGGCTGTGTACACCTTGCATCCTTTTTGATTGATTAGCGACTGATCCAGGAATCCTGGATTTGAAGAGGCTCTGGCTGTCCTTGCCACACGTGGAGCCATCCACTGTCCCAGTTGCTCAGAGCCAACACCAGGCTCCTCTAAACTGCGCGCAGGCAGGAGGGTAATGACAGCATTTAAAAAAAACCAGCTCGGTTAGACCCCTGTCCATTTCCAGTTACAAATTGAATTTGTGAGCCAATTATGGTGTGGAGGAGCCTGCCTGTCCCCTGCTGGGGCTTGGGGAGGGTGGTGGCACTGGGTGTGCACGGCTCTCCTAAACTCTTGTTGATGGAGGTGCTGTTCCAGCAACATGTCACCACCCAGGAGTCCTGTAATTAATAGTACAAGGTCCACATTCTCAGCTTGGGACAATTTTGAGGAAAGGTTAATACCGCACAGGCCTGTAAAGTTATTGCTAATGAACTGTTTGCAGTAATACAACAAGCAGCTTAAGCGCATGGGTTCAGCAAACAAAGTGTGGTGGAAGGCTTGTATAATTAGTGTTAATGTTTGGTACAAAACACCCTATCGACAGTATCAGCTGACTTATCTCATTATGAGCTATTGCTGCTTCATGAGACTCATAAAACATGAATTTTTAAGACAGGGTAGTGAGAGTAAGAGGAAGGTGTGAGATCAGATTAGAGTCTTTAAACATAAACTCTGGCTCCCCTGCCCCCATCCAAAGCAGTGTTCAGGCTTCTGCTTTTTAGAAAGCATGGGCTTTGTTTCTGGGCAGCGAGAGTCAGAATAACATAGTTCTGATAAAGTAATTTTATCAGTCCCTTAAAGAGGCGTATTTTTTCAGTTTCCTCCACTGAAATCTGGGGCTTCTAACTCAACCATAGCGAAGGATTTAACCAAGCGACTACTTAGTGTTTTGAAATACTGAGAATCCTGCTCTGAAAGGATGAGCATCAGTCAGATCTGCTTTGCCTCTGTAACGTTTCCATGATTTACAGCAGTGACTGCATGGCTGCAGTCTCCCTCTTCTTCTTCCTGCTGTGTTGGAAGACAAAGGTTTGTCTGCAGAAAGGAGAGAGGAATTGGTAAGCACCAGCTAGCGCAGCAGTAAGAGCCAAACCTTCATTTGCGGAAGGATGGGGAAGTCCAGCAGTCCCAAATCAGGCTGGTCCTGGGTAAGCATGTGTTTGGTGGGGCGAGGGATGGGCTGCAGTGTGAAGCTGAGCTGCGTGGTGTCATTCAAAGGGGCGACTGTACTGCTGGCTGTGACAGTGACCAGGCAGAGCCAAGTTGCTTGGTGAACACTTACTTTTAATTTCTTGATTCCAGTGCAATTTTAAAAGGCTCTCAAAACAACCTTTTTTCTTTTTTTTTTTAAATGGTATTTTTCGTTTGGAAAGTAAATAATACCTGAGGCAGATCAAGGAATGCTGTGCATGCCTCTGTGCTCCTGGAAGAAATGGAGTAACTTCTGAAATCCTGAGCATGAAATAAAGTTGATGCTAAGACATGGGGTTGGTAAGCAGGAGGAAGGGCTTGGGCTGATCCCTGCTCTCGTCAGAGCCTTTAAATGAGGCAAGACTGAACACGCCATAGAGTTATAGGACGTCTGAGGTTACCTGCTGTGAAAGAGCAGATTAACATGCTGTGTTATTTTGTTTGAAGTTTCGAAAAATTATCATATCCAGATAGCAAACCCTTGTATAGAATTATACTGCTGTTTTGTCATGAGATTGTTTCCTTCATCTTGAGCCGTTTATAAGAAAATCTAGTATCCTCCCTGATATGGGGTTTATGATATGCCTCTGTTGGTGTTTTTTTTTGTTTGTTTTGTTTTGTTTTAAAGCAACCTCAGAGTCTGTACATCTGTAATTTTTTTTCACAACAGGAGGATTGACAGATGACTAACTGGATTTTCCCCTCACTTTTTACAGCATTTCATAAATGCTGAATAATTTCCATAGGATGAATTGTTTTCATGCTGCTGAGCAGTTCAAGTGGAAAAATGCCTGGTATCGAGAACTGTACCCAGTACACTCAGTGCCTCGTAATCTCTTAAATTCTATTCAATATAAATACTGCAGGCCAGTCATCTTCTTGTCAGTCTTGGCTGTCCCTTGGGCAGTTCCTTCTGCCATGCAAATACTTGCAAGCTGTCTCTTCATTCCCACAACCTCACATGTCCTGGACATGGAGCTGGAGGTACAAAGCACCTTGTTTATCCCGACCTTACCCTAGGGTGCTCAGAGAACGAGCTGTCCCCTTCAAACCCAGGGTGACAGTATCCTTCCTTCCAACTGTGCTGGTGGGTTTTAGCTCCCCAGCTCCTCAGTGTGAAATAAATCTCGTCTTCCTTGATTAAACAAACAAAAAAAAAAAAGTGTAGAAATCATATGAATTTTAGATTATTTGTCAGTTTTGCCGAAGATCTTTGTTGTGTTCTTCAATGAATTGGTTTTTTGCATATTCATGATATATCACCTGTGTAGAAGTGTCTTGATCGCATCTTGTAAGCCAACTAAACTGGGCTCACAATGGGAGAGAATTAGTTTTTTGTCTAACAGTGTGGATCCCAGTTGTAGATGCTCCACGAGTGCTTGTGATCCTCACCAGTGGGGCATTTTTGTTGTTTCAGCTGCAGTGTTGCAGTGGCGCGTTGTAGTGCTCTGTGTTATGTGTGGAGGACATGCAGGGAAACTTTCATTTTCTCCTCTGCCGGCGCTTGGCTGGGGGGAATAACAGCCAGATTTTCCTTGCTGCGTTTTGCTAGATAACTTTTGTAGGCAGCGTTGTTCTCCTGTGGGTCTAGCTAGTCTTAGGGGATGTTGTCAGTCAAAAAATGCTCCTGGGGAAGGATACCTATAGTAACTGAAGGTGGGAAACAAAACACAAGACACGGTTGTAGCTGTTAGAGCATCATATCTGAATTGTGTTGCTAAGTTAAGAATCATGCACGTGTATTTGTATGCTTTTCAGTACTTACTTGGCTTTTCTGAACGTAATTATGAAAATGTAAAGTATTTTAAGTTTTTAGTTCTGTGTGGTGTGTTGTTTTTTTTTTTTTTATTAATATACTCGGAAAGTTGATGTTATTGAGTGGAAGTTAAATAAGTTAGCATGTTTTGGAATATTTGTTAAGCATCATATGTGCTATAGAGCCTCCAGGCATTTTAGGAATAAGCTACTTTCCAGGACCTCTGATGACATCCAGATAATACATTATATTGGCCAGAGGTAAAGCTGCCTCTTTTTAATAAACTGCTGCAGATTTCCACTACTTGCCTTGGAGAAAACCTTTCCTTTGGGAAATGGAAATTTGTTTGGGACTCATTCCAAAGTATGGTTATGTTCAAACCTTTTATTCAGTCTGGGAAGAAACACGGACAAGAAGAATATAATTTTAATGAGTACAAGATGCCTACGAAGTGCTGCTCCTAGTTCATCAGCAAATGAAGTATCCCAGCCCCAACAGCCGTATTTGGTGGTTTTGGTCCTGTGGAAGGGTCCAGCCTGGGGTCAGCAGGAGACAGACCCCACCAGCAGAGGGATGGTTTTGTGCTGGATGAGTGTGCTGAAGGAGCTGAGGACTGGAGACATGGAAGGTGGCATGGGTGAGAGGGAGGGTTTGGCTGCTATTGGAAAAGATGTGATGACTTGGCATTTTTGCTGCTGCAGAAATGAGTGGTGCGGGTCTTATTAATCAATTGCTTGGCCCATGGAGGCATCTGGTGAGACCAGAGCCAGTAGAGAAGGTGGGATGGAGAAGGGGAAGTGGGACGTGCAGGGTGACCCTCAGACTGGAAGGAGGAAAACAAAGAGAGGAGAAGGGTGTAAGGGTGAGCAGAGGAGCGAACCTCCCCATTAGGCAGCAAGGTGTTACGAGCTTGACACACTTCATCTCACGGCTTTTGCCAGGCCTGAAGCCCGCAGTGTGGCTTGTCAGGTTTGTTACTTTGAGGGCGCTCAGTGGACCTGGTGGCCAGCCCATCGCTGTGTCCTGGCACCCAAAACTCTTCCTGTAGGCCCTGCTGTATCCTGCAGCTGGTGGGCAGGTGGGGGAAGGATGCCCTGGGAGCACCAGCCATTTCCAGTTGTCAGCAGGAAAAGGATAAGCAGATTGAGGACAGGGGGAGGAAAGTAGAGCAAATTTTTTTGTTGTCGCCTGCTTGCATTAATGAGAGGAGTTGCGAGGCGCCTGTGTACGAGTTTAAATTTTGCTAAGCCAACTGATCTGTAAAAGCAGAGAGTAAAATCCATTTTCCCCCCACTACTTTAGTAATTGGCAGAAGGCAGAAAGTCATTGTTGACTGAGAATAAACAGATTTCAGGCATTCCTAGACCGAGGAAACCTGCTTAGCTTTCTAAAATCGGTCTCCCTGGTGCTCTGCTAAAAGCTTAATTGGCTGACATTTTGTATGTGAGAGATTTACTCTGCTGGGCTAAGTTGAGTTATTTTGTGTAAATGTTTTTGTGGGGTTCATAAAATATTCTTCTCAGAACATACATGTGTGTGTAAACTGTGGACTGTTTCTTTTGAAAGAGTAATAACAAGTACTAGATGTTGTGGCTTTGGCATACAGAGGATAATTTAACATGGAATTCAGTTTACACTTTCAGTTAACCTCGTGAGGGATTTTGTTGGTCAAAAACTAAATATCTACCTCTTTTTTTTTTTTCTGCAAAAGAGCTGCTAAGATACAGTCTTCCTGTAATTATAAAAAAGGATGGCGCTGCTGGTTTTGCCAAATACTGAGGATTGATAGCCATTCTTCTTAAAGATGCCTTTCTAAACCGCGTTAATATGGGGGCATCGCCATAATGGGTACGACACAAGGCTTTGGGAGCACCTGGATCCTTTATGAGTTGCCAGGTCTCATTAGGAAGGAGTTAAAAGTTGTCGCAAGCTGCTCTTGCTGCGCGCTTCGACAGTGGCTGGACTGTCTCCTCCTCTCTTCCTTGTGGTGCTCGAAAGTCATCTCGCACACTTCCTCACTCTGTTTTTAGTGCGTTGTAATTAGTATTTTCATTCAAACTTTAAAATTCCTTGGAGATTTGCCTAGGGAGAGGGCTGTGCACTTTTAACCCAACTGCAGAAAAGGGATCTGCATCATATTAACCGTGAAATTTGCAGGTCAGCTTTGGAATTTCAATATTTGGTGTTTATAACTTGCTGCCTGGTTTAGGATCTTTTGTTTCACATTAATTTCCACCTCTTGTACTCCCAAATGTGACTCTGTTTCTTTTTTTTTTTTTTTTCCCTGTTGAATTGGAGTACGTGCTCTATTCAAATAGATGAACTTTCTTGGCAGAGATGAGCAGAGTAGCGGAGTCACTACTTGGGGCTGTTCTGGTGATCTGGAATGACTTCTAAACATTAAAGCTTGTTTACTTTCGCATTTGACAAGGGCTCCCCTTGGACCTTTTTTCTGCATGCCGTTAGTACAGTCAGTGTCTAGTACAGTAAAGCCCCCGCCCTGAAGCTGTAGGTGTCCAGCAGTCCAGGCTGATGCACCGAGGATGGAGAAGCCTAATTTCTTGGGGAAATAGGGTCTGTATGGCGGCTTTGTCTGTGTCATCCTGCTCCAGACAGCTTTTGAACTTGTCTTCCAGTTCTAACCAGAAACGGATTAGAAGTCCTTCGAATAATTCACTGTTTCTCTGGGATTTTTTTGTGGTGGAAGTGACCTGGAGATAATCAAAACTGGTGGCCCTGCGAGCAGAAAGGCAGGCAAAGCTCAGCAGCTGTGTCCATGTTGGGTTGTGTCCATCCCTCCTGCTTGGTGGCCGGGAATGCTGGCAGGGGTGGAGGGAGATGACATTGCTGCAACCAGAGGAGCAGAAGAGCTTTGGGAGCGAAATCTGTGCAGCCAGGGGAGAACCCCGCTCCTCCTACCCAGCAGCTCCAACTCATGACGCCCTTTCTGTACCCCACCCATTAAGTTTGACCTCGACTTTATTCGGACGTGGTAGTCGGTGGGATTGAAAATGTACAGCATGGTTGCAATGCTAGTCATTTGATGTAAGATTAAGGCTCTTTTAGGAAAACGCTAATGTCTTGGAAATCGTCAAAGGTGCCAGCTGTGTAAAAGAGGGCTGGTTAGGTCGGGGAGAATGGGCTGGGGTACAGCCCTGGGGAAAAGAGGGTGGTGGGCCCTGGTCTTGCTCCTGTCAGGCTGTTACACATTGCTGGTGAGGGGAAAGGAAGAGCTTCGGCTGAAGGTGGTTTTGCTTGCAGGTTGTGGTTGTGTGCACGTTAAGAAGGTGGCTACAATAGGCATATTTTATAAACATTTAATGGGAGCCAGTTCATCCTCTCCATGTTTGGCCTGTGCCCTAGTAGGGAATGCTGGTCTCCCATGCTTTCAGCATCAGCCTGGTTGTGCCAGGAAATGCTTCGACATTGCAGCGTGCAGGAAAAAAGTAATCCCAGATGCAACCCTTCCCTGTATGCCAGGGTAGCATATGCCAGGAGAACCTTCGGGTGTTCTTGTGGGGGCACTGGTTTTCCTGATTTGTTGTAAAAAGGTCCTACAGTGCCTACCACGCATAGCAACCACTTCTGCAGTAGCAGTTCACCATCATGGTGAACCTGTGTCCGCCACCTTGTAGCCTACGTCAGGAAATAAAATATATGCCTAAAAGCAGTTCAGTCTTTTGGGGTAAATACTGTATTATTAACTCCAAAGGGTTAGTAATCTGAACTGCAGATGGAAATGAGATAAACAAAATCCATGTGTTAAGATGTTAACTACAATATGGGATACACTTTTTAAAGGTAAATGGTATGGTCTGAGTCAAACTGGTGGCTTTCTTACTTCTGCCTAAAGGGTCAAGTCTTGCTCCCTTTTCCTTCCTCATCAGCTTCTATTTGGAGGTGTCAGCTCTACCCCTTCTATCAGTTCAGCCCTTCGTCTGTTTGCACGGTAATTATCAGTTTGCTGATTTGTTAGAAACCCAACCCAAAAAATAGCAAAGAGGGAGGAGTGGGGATGGAGAGGAGGGAACGGGTCAGGCCTTGTGAGGGCAGCGAGCTTGCTCAGTTATGTTGTCTAACCACAGCCTTGGGCAAATACAGGCTCTCTGAATGGCATAAATCATCCCTTGGCATTTAATTTGAAAGGTGGCAGAACCCTCCGGGGAAGCAGTGGGCACGCTGGCTGACTCACGGCGGGGAATGCCAAAGCGAAACCTCCGCCTCCCTGTGACGCTGCTGCACGGCAGCGTGGGCAGGCATGATTTTAACCTGGTTCTCCTTTCCAGCCCCTTTTCCAGGAGCCACAGCTGCATTGCAGCTTCAGGGACTGGGAGTCATACCCAGCATCCTGGATGAGCCAGAGGAGTGAAGGCAAAATCTGGGGCTTCTATTGATAATTGCTCTGTAGATGTTACAAAGGTGGGAAGTATATAGTGAAGAATATACCAACATAATGTTACAGGGAATGTAACTTATAGAATTGGAAAAGTAGTTGTATATTTCCCATCAAAACTGGGGTGTTTTATATTACGGAAAGAACGCCTGGCCAAAATCTGAAGAAAAATGTAGGTTCACCCCATAGAAAACACCAAAATTTCCTGTTGTTGCTGAGAGGATTTTTTGACAAGGGTTATGTTCAGAGACAGCAAGTGGGTGTAGATGGGGTTGTCCATTGAGCCGATGTGTTGAGAGCCTGAGAAGGTGCTGTTGAGTCTTTGACAGCCTCTCTGTGGCAAGAATTGGTTGACTGAAGTGCAGACTAAGGAAGAGGCTGAGGGAAGGCTGCAGGACTGACCTGAACGGTTGCAAATGTGGTGTTACTGTAGTTGTTGTAAGGGCTTCCTTTGTATCCAGAAAGTACAGCTTGTGTCGGTACGTTTTGATAACACACAGCTTAAGAAAATGAGTGAACTGGGACTTTGCCAATGTGAGCAGGCTCTTTTTGTTGATAAGGTCCTGGAAGCAGTAACTGCACAAAAGAGGGGAAAATAAAAGGAAAAATTAATAGAAAATAAGAAAGTTTTACTCAATTCACATGATGCCGTGGAGCTTCTAGAAACTTTATTCTGCAGGTTTGGTTTTGGTTTTTTTTTTTTTACTTTACAAAGACTGCATTGATTTTTGAGACATGATGTTAACTCACTGTAAGTGCTTTGGTGCCCATTTTACAGAGGCAGAACCACTTGTCCAGGCAGCCCGAGGTCAGTATTTTCAGCTGGGACATTGCTTGTTGGGGAGTGTTGGCAGCAGTAGATGCATGTTGCAGAATAACTCATGTGAGCCTGAGTGTGTGGGATGAGGCACCTATGCTTTGGTGCTGAGGGCCAAGCAGGAGGAGACCTCGTGATACATGATGTATGGAGACAGCAGTTCACTCCAGCTGCCAGCTGTCTCGGGAGGCCTGTTGGCTAATGCTGTGCCATGTTGTGAATGTGGTCATGTAGCAGGCCAGGCTGGGAGGTGTGTGGGAAAGTTGGGTGCTAGGAACATCCGGCTCCCACCACCACAGAAAATCACCTGACCTGCAGCTGCTCCCAGCCCTTTGTAAGAGATACCCTGGGGCAACAGAGCAGCCAAAACATGGGAGATGGGAATTATTCTGGCAGCGTGACCCTCTCTTAGCTGGCTGGTACCCCAAGGGATCTGTGAGTTAGGTGACAACTTATTCTGGTACCTGTGTTGAGTGCTGCAAGCAAAGCTCCTGTGGTTTTATGTGCCACCTAAGTCTGATGCTTCCAGCAAATCAACGTGTGTAGGTTTGGTGGGGTGGGTGGGCAGGGTTTGCTATGTGGCCTCCCCCATCACCAGAGTAAGGTCTCATAGCTTGCCAGTGGGAGGATTGGGTGGAGGTAAGGATTAGCTGGAGACTTCTTCTTTTGTTTAGTCTTTTGGACTGTGTGGTTTCTGCCTGCTCTCGGTTCAATGTGTTTAATACTATACTTTGTATTTTTTTGGCGTCTGCCATGAGAAGATCTTGAAGGATTTTGCAGGCATCACTTCCTCCTCCTACAAATCTTGTCAGGCAGGAGGGAGTATGACCATCCTTCTGTAAATAATGAGTCCGGTCTACAGAGACTTGCTTGGAGTCACATGCAAACAATGCAAGACCCTTCCCTGGATCTGCTCCTTGCTGTTGGGTTCTTACTGCAGGACCTTCTCCTCCAGCGCTGCCTCTTGGTTGTCCCATCGGCAGAGTCCTCTTCTGGGGAGCTGGCATTGGGCAGAGCCAGCTGGCTGGCTGTGCAAAGCCAGGGGTGCGTTGGTTTTGAAATCTCAGGTGTTTTCCTTCCTTGCACAACTGGCAAGCCATGTTGCAAGTAGCAAATCTGTTGTGGCAGCCCTCCCCACCCTCTTCAGCGTGTTTAAAAAGGGGCAGAGATGGAGGACGCTTGGAGGAAATACATTCTGCTTTTTCAACGCCTTGTATTAATCATAAGCGACGATGTCACGATAGCTAACAAATTAGACGCATCCTCCTTCTACTTCCTCCATAGTTCCTGGAATAGACTCTGAAGGGTGTCTTGACTCAAACTGCGGTAAATCAGCCCCAAATAAAGGCGTTATGAACAGGACTACCCACAGATGTCATGGGAAGAAGCGAAAAATTGCAAGGCTTTACTTTTGTGCTATTGTTGCAGAACTTCTCTTTTCTTCGTAAATGATTCGAAGCTCTAAGGAGGGTAACATCCTCTCTTTAAAACCTGCTGTCAAAACAGAAAGGAAATATACAATGCAAACAAAAAACCAAATTCTGTTTAGGTAACAATGACCTGTCTAAGTTGTCCATGGTGTGTGGTCCACAGAGCTAAAGCAGCTTCTGTTTAATATACAATATGCACATGCTCTACAGAGTGCATCACGGAGAAGGAGGAGGAAAAAAAAAACCAACACCCTTGTGGAAGAGGGGGGATTAGAAGCAAACTGACAGACTGTTTATTACGCAGCATATAGCTTACCAAATGGCTTCATTTTTCTTAGTGGTCCAGACTTGTCACTTCCATTTGGCAAACTCCAACGCTGCAAAGTCTGAAAGCAGCTATTATTGGCTTCTGCCTGAACTGTGCTCAGCTCATATAAATTTGGTGTCTGATCTTTTATACTGAGATTAATAAATATTTATTTAAGCAGACCAAATATCGTCAGGCCTCTCCTACAAAACACGAATGTGAACGCGGTGCAAGGTTTTCAGCTAGGCGTGTGATTGCTTAAATATGTGTAATTTAGCTTCACACATTTATACCTCTTTTTGCTCAGTACCTCTCTGTTCTGCAGTGCTGTATGTAAAATATGTAGCCAGACATAGAGGCAGGGACTGTTATTAGATAATTGTGTTAAGAATGTGCAAAACTGGGTAGTTTAATATGGAAGAGAACAAACAAGATAACTCTTGTTCAGCATAGCATGCGCCTTTTTCTTAAATGGGACCATCAATCCAATATCTCGGATATATTAGGAGTTTAAATTGTTTGTATACAACTTGGACAATCCTGCTGAATCTGTCTGAAGATGCTTCTGTTAATTCAAATCCATCCCCCTCCTCTGTTCCTTTTCTACAAAGACCAGCCACCCCGCAGCATGGTGTCATCCATTTAGCAAAGGCGTGTGGAGAAGACTTTTGGTGTGCTGTTGGAGGGATGTCATGTTCAGTGAGAGCAAGCAACATGCCACTTGTGGGTCGCTCTGATGCTCCATCCGTGCCAGTTTTCAGATTTGGGATCGAACCCTGTGATTTTCTCTGCTCAGAGGTGACTGTGGGGCTACCTGGCAGCCGGCTGTGCAGCCGAGTGTGGGGTTTTTTGAAGGTGCCCTGTGAGATGCTGGGGAACCTGCTTGCCCTCCTGGCCGGACAGCCCTGGCTCCTGCCGCACCTCGGTGCTCTGTCCTACCCTTCTCCTCACCAGAGGTGTAACCCCAGCCTGGTTTATAAAGAGGGACGGTATGCCTGAATGAAGCGGGTGTTGCCAGGGAAACAGGGAAAAATACTCACTCTGGCTCCTCAGAAGTTGCTGGGTGTTGGGCTACGTTTTTTCTTCCAGTTTCATCCTGCCTTCCAGGAGGTTGCAACTAACCCTCTTCTCTTTCCCATTAAGCCCCTAAGGCTGTTTCCCCACATCCCAGCTGTGTCTTCGTAGTACCTGTTTTGTGAGTATTAGGCAGATGTGCTGTTGGAGATGCTGTTCCTGGAAGGGCTCTACCTGTTTCATCTTCTCTGTAAACCACCTCAGGTTGGAGCTTGGGTGCGGAGGGTGAGAAGTGAGCACATGCATGGTCCTACCTTTCCCAAGCTCCCATCCAGGAGGTACTAAACTTTTGTCTTGGAGTAAGTTTCAACAGTAGATGAATCACATCATTACTTAATACCTTAGAAGCTGATATTTTCTGCTGTCAGTTCTCAGGCATCTGTCAGCTTGAATGACTGATTCCACTTTCCTGCTGGAGACGTGTATAGGATTTCTCCTCATCTTGCTATCTAAGGTAGCTGAGAGATTCAGAGTGTACCAAGCATTAGTAATTTGCCATTCTTGTGGTTTTTTTTCCCACTGTCTTTTATGACACTTGTCCTGTCACCTGATAAGGGAATTTATCTGTAACACCAATTCTTCCAGTATTTGTAGTTCCCCTCTGTGGTTGTCCCCTGTTGCTCGTGAATTTTCAAAGACTTCCCTTCGAAGTCCAGGAAAGCTTTTCTTTTAAGAATGCTCTGAAGAGCTCAGAAAGGCTGGAGCTTCTGGTCTGCATACATGGAGTTTAAATCTGTATAGTAGACTTAGACTACTAAAACCTGTCCTTTATGCTGTGGTAAATAGGAAGATTGTATTTTGATCTGCATGCTGTTCTTCCTGATGTCTGATATTAGGGGAGTCATATTTGGATTTTCCCTTGGTGAAAAAAGTAAATGAGCAACAGCAAAAAATAGTCCCCAAAACATCAAGTCAAACTGATTCTTCATCAGTTTTGCCGCAGAAAATTGTGGGAGAAACTTGATGTCTATTGAAACCTCTCAAACCTCTTAGGATAGCGAGAGGGGTGTGGAGCCTTGAGCGAAGACATTCACACTCCTACATCTTCATCAGCCACTGATGGAGAGGGGAAAAACACCACACAGCTGTACAGTGTGAATAAGCTATTTCCTACAGCTTTCATCCCACCAGATAGACTGCTGTTCTGCACTCCTATAAGCTCCAGCAGCTTTTCAGGGAGAATGAGACCTCACATTTTGTACACAAAGTAAAAACCAACCAATCCAGCCTCCGAATTTTCTTGACAAGCTTTCTTTGTGTATTGTAAAGAAACAAAGGACATAATATCATTTTTCTGTATATGCTGCCAGTTCTCTGTACATCCTGCCTTTAAGGCAAATTTACAGGGAAGGCATTTCTGGCATCAGTCGATGTGAGTCAGCGAACCTTTCAATCAATTTACAAGTTCTGACAAAACCTGCTTTTCAGACACTGCTTTTGATGCACACCACGGTTCTGGTAAAGTGAATTTCTTTCTGCCTGGCCATCTCTGTCATTACAAGAACCCACTGGGAGGAAGAATTTTGTTTTCTTTTACTTCAGGATAAAATGCAAAACTTCTTCAGTTTGTCCCTGTAGATCTTGTGATGGTTCATCCTGACCCAGAACATTTCTTCCGTTTTTATTTCTTCAGTTCTGGGCAAGTGCTGTGTCTTTGCAGAGCAGGATTTACATAATCTGGATATCAGAATGGATGTCATTTTTTTTTAATGTAACTTCAAAGAATGGGAAAAACAGTGTGTTCTTTCTCCTGCTTTGGTGCTAAAAATATTTATTGCATCTTAGGGTTTCTTTTTTTTTTTTTATTTAACCAGACTATTTAATCTTTTGGTTAGCAGTGCTCCTGGCATTATTGGAGACTATTTGATCAAATGCATGTTTGGCCTAGGTCAGAAAATAGTTTTGTACAGCATAACAGCCGTTACCTGCCATTCATTTGCTGAATCTGCGAGACTGATGTGCTTTATTGGGCCACAGCTCTTGGTTGCAATGTCCTTTAAGCTACTTTCCATATAATTTGATTTTAAATATGCATAACTAATAAAAGAGCTCTTGGAACAGGGTATTTATTTAAAACCCTGTAATAATTCATGTTTCTGGTTGGTACAGGAGGCACCTGGCCTGTTTATCATGGCTCCTTGTTACCAGCTGCTCCCATTAGAGATGTCCCTGCAGCAGTGGGCAGGGAACCACTATGGCAGAGGTGGAAGAGGTTGTAAACTCTGTCTTTTGAGTCCCGATTTCTTACAGTAATGCAGGTTGCAAAGTGAGGCTGCTCTCGTACTGCAGCGTGATTACAGAAGACTTGGCGGTGTACAAATATTTCTACCAATTTCTGTATCCTTCTGGATTTCTGTTAACTAATGTGCTAATACAGAAACCGCTTTTGCTGTTAGGAGAACTGCGTGGACCATTAAGGAATTACCTGTCTTTCCTCTGAGATGAATAAGAATAATGAGCTTAGGACAGTCTTTTATGTGTGTTTTTTTTGTTTGTTTGTTTTTTCTTATAGTTGTGCCAACCCAAGCTGGATATATATTCCTTTAAAAAAATCCATTTGCAATAGAAACACTCATGTGTTGCAACAACTCAGAGATGAATACTGCTGCTCTTAATGCTTCTGTACCTCAGGAATAAGTCTTAGAGACCAATACTTGGCATTTCCACTGCTTTAACCAGGGGCAGCAGTGGTGTTGCTAAGCTCAGTACTAAAGTGGGGAACCCTGGAGGAGATATTTTAGCTGTTGCTTGGCTGTCTGTCTGACCAGCCAACTTGTTCTCCCTTGTACCACCTTGTATCTTTTGGGAAGGCTATATACATCAGTTTAGACATTTGCTCAGGCAGCTACCAGGGCAGGTCTAGTGCCTGTGATGGGAGCAACTGCCACAGGCAAGTCTGTTCCGCTGTGCTGATGTTAATTAGAAGTCAGGAAGACGCAGGGCATGGTGTGGGGTGGCCGTGAAGGTGGCGGTGCTGGGTGATGGGCAGAGCAAGAGTGCTGTCACTCTGTGTTGTCTCCAGGAGCTTTGTATGCCAAAGTCATGGACCTATTCACACCGGTTGCTTTTCACTGCCTTGTGAATTAAAAATTAAAAAAAAAAGAAAAAAAAAAAAGAAAAAAAAGAAAAAATTGTGCTTGTCATCCCAAGATGTTGTCATGGTCTTCCCAAGGCAGTGCTCTGATTTCATTTGCTTTTAGGGAGCCTGGGCTCTTGCTGGTGAGGCTGGAGTGAAGGAGGGAGCATGTGGGTTTGAGAGCTGCAGTTGGCCTGCGTTCTCAGTCTTAAAACTTTTAATTTTAAATTTAGAATACTCACCCTTAATATTTAGTCTTCTACGCTTGTTATTCTTGAGCTAATAGAAAGCATAAATTGTTAAAGCAAATTGAAAAGACTAGGACCGTGCATGTTAGCCAGACACAGTACTTCTTTCTCTGCTGACTTGAAAAGCAACGCTTTCCCATGGTAGAGCTGGACTTGTAGCAATTGGCACTAAATTTCCATTGTATGCCTTTTAATTTTTAAGCAATTTGTTTTTACCACAAGTCTCTTTCTGGAGCAACTTGCATAGCAGAGTGGGAGACTTTTTGTGTGTGTGTGGAAAGGTATGAGCTGTCATTCCTTTCTGCGCGCTGTGAGGTATGGAAATATAATTATTGGTGTTTACATAGGAGGAAGTGGAAGCACAGAGCCGGTCTGTGTGAGGCCAGCCAGGAAAGCCGGGCCAGGCTGGGATCAGAAGCTCTGGTGCCCCTCTCCGGCCCTTGGGAATGGCACGGTGTGCAGGGCTGTCTCGACGGGCAGATTTGGGGATGCAAAGGTGGTGGGGGTAGAGAGCATTTGCTTAACATGTTTTATCACTAAGAATCAGTGATGTCATTTATTTAATGTGTTATTTTGTGGGGGTTTGGGTCCTGTTTTCTTTCTGCAAAGGCACCACATGGGAAGTTTAAATATGTGCAAGATTCCCTTACTGCTGCTTTAAATCAAATTTACCCAAACACAAAGGCGTCTCCCCTGTTTTAAAAATTGGCATATGTAGGGTTTTTCGCATTCAAACAGTTGCTAACTTCTAATGCTGAGAAGCCTCAGCCTGAAAAGAAACCTTTTTATAGTTGCCACATGAGGGAATATAAATAGATCTGTAGATTGAAGGGCTCTTTCGTCCTGTCTGGAGCAGCCGGGACAGCGGCTGCTTGTGCTGTGGAGCTCTGATGGGTTTGCAGATTCCTTGGGAGCTAGGGAAGCCAATTAAGGCAAAAGTAGTGCTTTAAAGTACAGTGTAATATATGCACTTTCAGATGCCTATTCCCTTCTTCCCCACACTTTGGGCTTTGGTTTTTTTTTGGTGTTTAATGAACAGGTCCCACACTTTGAACAAAATAATCACCGTTCTCCTTTTTTCATTTTGCCTTTTTTTTTAATGGAAACTGTGACTCATAAAATATTTTAATCACTGTTATTGAGCATTATTATAATGAAGATTTTTTTTTTCCCTGGCAGTGTGTTTTTGATTTAAGAATTCTTCATACTGAGAGTGCTCTCTCAGTATTGAAGAATTATTGAAGAATAGCATATAATGAGTTGATGAAATTAGAAGTTTTAGAAGACGCTGCAATTGTAACTTTTTCTTACGTAGATTAAAATATTTTTGTGATTTTTAATTTTCTTTGCTTTTACGCACACATATCTTGACTATATGAAGCACATTAAACTGGTATTTTGGCTAGAAAGGGAGACGAGACAAAGAAATTATACGCCTGAAAAATAGGATTGTCTTTAAAAAGCATTCAGTGCTTGCAGTGGACGTGGCTTAAGATAAGGAAAATATGTTTCTGAAGGACCAGGGGGATGTTGCTTATCCCCCCTGCCTGATGCATTCCTGTGGAAAGGGGGCGGATGAGCCTCTTCAATGTGTTCCGTGCAGGGGGGCACAGGCCGGGGGGAGCAGCAGAGGCTTTGGGCCTGTTGCCTCTGTCCCAGCCCTTGACCAGGAGCCGGGGCTGGGCTGGTTTGTGTCCTGGGCCTTTTGCTGGGAGAGGAGGGTGGTGCGTGCAGCTTGTTAAACCCTGCAGACCATATTTTGGGGAATTTCTTCTGGGGTTTCTTCACCTTAGGGTGCGTGTGACATTCTTGTTTCAGTTACAGGTCATGTCTGATGGGTATGACAGCGGCCCTAAATTTGTAAATATGGGTTGTGTAAAAAGAAAGCAAAAAGCCACACAAAAGGGAGAAAATAAGATGCAAAGAGAGCAGATGCTTGCAACATCCTGTGCATTTAGCAAATGCTTTCATTTAATGTTTTTTTTTTCCTACCCTTAAAATGTGAAGCTGCCTTAGAGTGAGAGCAACTGCCGTAGGAACTGCACAGTACCATACATGTTACAGGGAGATGAAGGCAGACCATAAAAAGCACAGCAGCACAAATTCTTCAAGCTAGTAATTAAAAATACCAAGCTTTTTTTTTTTTTTCCCCCTTTCATGCACTACCATTTTGCATGCAACGAAGTTGAGAGGGAGTGCGCAGCACTCCTTACCTCGCCACGGTCATAAACTCATAAAGGGTAGGGGTTTCATTAGAAACCATCCAATTTAAAAGGGAACTGGGCGGGAGGTAGGAAACAATGCCGAGTGGGATGCCGAAATTGCTCAGGATGTTGTAAATAGGGCCGCTGCCTTTTGATCTTGTAAAGCGTCGTGGAGATGCCATCGCTTTGACCAAAGGATGTTGGAGACAAGTGGCAAGAAATCAGCCACCTTCCATCCTGTTTTCCACTGCCATTACGTGGCTTAGGGCTGGTGTTATTAAGGAGATGTAAGGAAGCAGCCCAGACAAGGCTTCCCTTTAGGGTCTTGTTGCCGCTGGAGAATTAGAAAACATGTTTGTTTCTGGTCTGTTCAGATGTTTTATGGCAGCCCGTTGTTGCTTACCGCCTGCTTAGGCTGGCTACTGGCTCTCATTAGGTGTAACGTCAGGCCATTGCTTAGGAAGGAAAGGAGAGATGAAAGCTTGTGCAGAACTGGAGAGCCTGAATGAAAAGTTAATACTGGGAGATTGCCCATGTGTCGTGCAGGGGAAAAAAAATAACTTGCGTGAAGTCTTTGTGCAGCTGAAGCAGGGAACTCTGTGTATGTGTGTTGTATACATGTACATATTTATACATAAATGATAACAAAATGTAACATATATATTTTTAGATATAGGTATTTCAGTTCCTCTTTGTGTCTTTTTTTTCCTTCAAAAAAACTTGGTGTTAATGTTTGAAGGATGTGAATTAGTCTGAACTCCATGAGGGAGTCACCTCTGGCTTTTGGTGAGGAAATTCAGAGGTGAACAGAGAGCACCCTGTCTCAGTGCACCGCTGCCTGTTGTGCATCAGGGAGGCAGAAGGGGCTTTTTAACGCCACTCATGTCTGCGGTCATACCCAGCATAGGAAAACTGCGGCTTCCCTGCTCCCATGGGCAAGCACTTGCTTCTCTGGCCGCCTGTCCTGCTGGGGAAGAGAGGTTTGGGTTACACCACTCGGAAATTGAAGGACTTGCAGCCTTCACTGTGCTTTGCCATTTCACTACAGTGGTTTAAAAATAGGCCTGACCGACTGTGCCTTCCTCTCTGGTGCAAATGCAACTGAGTTTTCTTAAATCAGCATCAGCCTAGGGGCAAATGGCTTCTGAAAATGCATTATTGCTGTTGGTCAAAGACACCTTTAATTCTTACGTGTTGCTGTATCCTTATGTGTTGCTGTATAAAGCATGGTCAGACCAACAGTAGTTGGGGAATTAGTTTTGCAACCGTGTTTTGGATGGTTTTTTTTTGTATACAAGAGGTTTTTGCGTTAATTAGACAACTGGATATGGGGGAATTAGTTTATGAAAAAGAATTGTTTCCTGTTGAGATAATATCATGTCTTTATAGCAAATAGAATAAACTGGTTTCTTAAACATTCCTGATTATTTACAGAAGCAATCTTTCCAAATATCAGTGACGTCATAAACTAGAAAACCTGATGCTAATCTATGCTAAATGCCAGTGAAGTTGGGGACAGAAAATATTTTCAAGCATTTAGTGGAAAGATACATATTGGATGCGAATAATGAGGTTCTGATAATAATGTTTTTTGTGAGCTACTGTATTTTAACTCGTCTGGGGTCCATTATGGTGCGGTTCATAAACAAGATGAAACTATGTGGCTAATAACATGAAATGTTTCCTACTTTGATCTAATCAGAAGCCTGTCTGGAGCTGCTGGTTTAGATCTTCATCAGAGGAGAGGAGGATGTCGGAAACAAGTCCTTTAAGTGTTTCTCTCTTGGCAATTAGCCACAGGAGCTCCATTATTACTTTTCGCCTGGATCAAATGAGGTCAATGGCATCAGCTTCCTGCATGAGGTCTTTCTCAGCAGCGGTAGCAGATGGTAATTGCGAATGTCTCCATCCCGTAAGTCTCTGTCCTGACGGCGGCTGGAGAGTGCAGTCTAGAACCTTGGAGGGAGGGGTAGGAAAAGCAGATGAATGACTTTGGGGCTTCTGAGGGGAAACAGCAGTTTGACTGTATTGCTTTGCATTGAGAGAAATATTAATGGCTTTCAGGAGGTGGTGATGTTGGTGGTAAAACAACAAGACCCGCGTAAGTGGGAGGCCTCTTCCATTCGAAGTGATGAGAGTACCAACCATCTGAAATTTGGCGTAATTTTTACTGCGTTATTTTAAGAAAAAGAAAATTGCTTCAGTGATGATTAAAAAAACAAATGCAAATATATAAATATAAGGCTTTTTTCCTCTACCTTACAATGAATTTCCGCTACATTAAATCTGTTACTCAAAACAAAATTGTTTAGGGCTGTAATCATCATAGTGAAATTGTGTGTAGAATATTCCGTTGGAGCATCCTTGGGACTTCCCTTAGCACCAGCCTGTGGCTTGATGAAGGATCCCAGGCAGATGAATGGGCTCATGTCATGTTTGGCATATGTATGTGTTCAGTTTTAACAGTGACATTATCCGTTGACTCTCAGCTCTCCAGAATAAACAGTAAAAATGAGAAAATTGTAGATTTGATAATGATCTATTGATGTGGCAGCTCTAACCCTGTGACCTATCGTGCAATTTCTGCTATGCAGTATAATTAAGTTGCCACATCGAGTGAGGAAATAGTCCTATCAAGAAATAGTTTTAAAAAATAATATTCAAATATGCAAATACTTTGTGATAGTAAACAGTGAATTTAATGAATATCGCTACAAATAATTTGGTTTGTTGAGGATTTTTTTTTTTTCTGTAGAAAACCGTGATTGAACTTGAGTGAGTCCATCTGTCACGTCCTTCTCATGTCCACCTTACCTCGATGTTTGAGTGCATTTAATGACAAAAGAGATTTGAGGATTTTTTTCCTTTAAAAGAGGGTTTATTTTTAGTTGGGTGGTTCTTTTTGGAGTATTAGTCAGAGCTCTGTGCTCACCCAGCCCCCTGACTGGGGGACTCTTCTCAAATTGCACTTGGAGATGGGCATTTGTATTTGGGTCCCAGCATATCCTGTAAGTTGGTACGTTCCCATTGGAGGTCCAGCTGGATTGCACCGGTGCTTTTATTTGCCTTGATTCCTTCCCTTCCAAAAGCGGGATGCACCCCACTGCAGTGGCTTGAGAGGGGATCCTGGAATTTCTTCCTCGTGTGAGAGATGTGCCCTAGGATGCAGGAGAGGGGAGCAAGGAAGCAGAAATGTAGCTACGGGCTTAGCTAAGAGAGTTCCTCAGACCTGGCACCCACCCGTGCACCTTGATACACCATAAAAAAGTATTTCAGGGCAGAGTTGAGGAAAGAAACAAAATCAGTTCGTGGAAATCCATTTTCAACTACTTGTGTGGTATTTCGGAAGGTTTTTGGAGGTGTTTCGGATCTCAACATTATTCACCTGTGTGAGAAAATGAGGTTTCATTTTGAAATCAATATTTCTAGCTCTCATGGTTATAGAGGGAAGTTTGAAAAAATGTCCACTGTGTGGCTGAACCAAAAGGTTACAAAAACCCCAACAACACAAAAACCCGCCAGAGGACAGCCCAGAATATTCTCAGTCTTTATGGAATCTGAAGATACAGTAGTAGTTTGGGAACCTTGCCTTTATTTAAGGAATCCTTTGAACAAATGGAACTGGTGTAATAAAATAACACTGAAAAAAGAAGGGCAGAGAAATCCTCCAGAAAAATGTACAGTAAAATCTCAGTGAGGCAATAAAATGGCTTCAGTCTTTTGGTACGCTGATGCTGGTGGCTCAAGATAATCTAACACTTGTTGCTGAGGAGTGTGGTTCTCTGATGAGCTGATTTTAAGAAATGAGGATATGAAATACTTAGAGGATATTGTCTTCTGTCTTTGAAAGGGGAGATACCATCTCTCTTATATAGGCTGGTTGAAATTTTAATTAAACTCGAGCCAAAAAGCATTGCTGACTAGACGAAAGCAAATTCATTTAGAGACTGAAGAGAGTGAGGGCAAGGGATTTCTATGTGAGGAAGATAAGGGAACATTATTTAATATGTTTATGTCATGTCCGCAGTAAAAACGTTTGTATGCTGAAATCTTTCAGTAAGAACTGTGTTTCAATTGGGGTGTACTTGTCAGGGATGTAGGATGCAAAGGGAGCAGAAGGCAGGGAAGGAAGGAACACGCTTGGTGCAGGAAGGAAAACGCTCATGAAGGGAAGAAGAATAAATGTCTCCCCTCCTGTCATGCCCTATTTTCCTCCTTCTCCTTCAGCTGACTAGGTTGGCAGACGTGTGCAAGCAAATGCTCTCTAATTTTTGTTTTGGTAATTCCTGTCATACGTGGCTCCAACCTCTGATTTATCCTGCATGGCTGCCTGCAATTACTGCGGCAGGGGGGCCGGGGCCGGCTCCGGGAGCCATCGGCGGGCACTGACCGGGCACAATGGATGCGGCAGAGAACGGAGCGTGGGAGCTGTCGGAGCCTCTGTGCCGCTGCAGATCGGCGTCGCAGGGATAACTGACAGCCTGCCTCCTCCAGCACAAAGAACAATGTTTAAGCGTGATTGCGATGATGTGTTGAAATAAACTCTGTTATGATTATGCTGCTACATTCTTGGCAGACTCACTGTAAACCACAGCGTGTTTTTTGGTGTGTACGTGGCTTTTTTTTTTTTCGTATGGGTAAGCAGATTAGTTAATGCCTGCCTTTCATGAGCAGAGGCTTTCATCCTTAATGCTGGGGTTAAACTGCATTCAAGCTGTCTGTAGCCTGTGAAGGTCACGCTACCATTTTGATTTCCTCCCTCTGCCTTAAAAGCTCTTGCAGGAGCAGGTACGGGAGGGTGATGCAGCCCCAGCGCAGAGGCTGAGCCTGACCCTGGTCCCCCCAGCTCTGCTCGAGAGATGCTCTTTTGCTCCAGGTAGCCTTTTGGAAGGAGGCTGGTTATTCTTGAAAGCACTCCTTCCTTGTGCTTACGTGCATGTTATTAAATCCTCAGCTCTGAAGGCGGCAATTCGGAAGTAGGACGTGCATTTCTTTCCCTGCTTAAGATGTCGTGGCTTGACTTTTAACAGGCAGCCAGCTTCCCGCCTGGCATGCCTGGGTGAAAGGCGTTGCCCTAAAGAGCCTCCTGCTCGGGAGGACACTGCTGCCTTCAACCTTTCAGGTATTTAAATAGATCAAGCCTGGCACAGGCAGCTTTTCCTCTTCCCCCCCATCACAGCATCGCTGCTGCCTCACCCACTGGCTGCCTGAGCATCCGCCATCTGGTCCCAAAACCAAATTAGAGTGGTGCGTTGTTTTAATTATTTTCTACTTGTGTGGTCAGGAGGTTATTTGGTCTGGTGAGCTCTACTTCAGGCCCTTTCTCTCATTAATACCACCTTGCACACATCCTGCCCGAGTACCGAAATGGTTAAGTTATCCACTTGTGTGGCCGGCTCTTGATACGACACAGTGGCCAGTATTTACAGTTACAAGAGGAAGCTGTTATATGTGGATTATCCTGTATTTTTCTCCAGTGATGGTAATTACCTACATAAATTTCAACTTAATCCTGGGACTGAAGTCTCGCTAAAAATATACACATAAAAATTCCATTATCCAGAAGTAAATTTTGGTCCTTTAAGTTCGCGAATGGTATTTATTAAAGAGCCTCTTTTTCTGGTTTGGAGGAATCGTGCAGAAGTATTTGGCTGCAAAACCCCATGGGCTTAAGAAAAGGTGCAAGACTTGACAGGAGATGGGAGCAAAAGCTACAAATAAGAAAAATAGTTTTGTCAGCTTGTGGGACGAAGGATCGTTTTTCACTTGAACAGACAAAGCAAATGCTCGTAGCTGAAACATCGAAGCTGGAAATGCTTCTGCAAGACATTCTGCATTACTTTTAAGGTTTTTTTGTGCATCCTTCCTGGAGACTGGTGATAAAGGCGACATATCAGACAGTCGCAGGTAGGCGAACTCCTGCTCCTCCAAATCTAAACAGATAAGTGGCAGCTTCAAAAATACCGTCATCGTCTAATTATCGATACATGCTTCGCTGCAGCAGCTCTGTACAGTACAAAAGCACGGGCAGGACAGGGTTTTGTTTCAGGCTGGTTTCCGTCAGCCTTCTTGATTTCAGAAAAAACAAACCCTGAGGGGATATGGCTGGAGGAGAACGGAGTGGTAATTAGGGGCACCATGCTCTGAATTTGGCTGGGACTTTTGAAGCTGTTGCTGCCACAGTGGTGGCAGCTCCTTCTTCCTTGTTTATGGAGCTGCAGCAGAAGCAAAGTCCTACCAGGGACCTGCAAGGTACCTGCAAGGGTGTTCATGGTGGGGATCAAGAAATGACTTGTTGCACCTTGAGAACAAGAATAGCCGCTCGCCCTGGCACAGGATTAAGCTGACAGGCCTCCAAGTCACCGCGGGGCTTCCGAGTGTCAGTGTTTCAGCAACAGCCTTTTCAAAAGGAATAAATCCTCTGAATACGTCTGCGAGAGTTTGGTATTGTCGTGGCTGGGTGCTGATTGTTATTTGAAAGTGTGGAGATGTCTTTTATCTCTGAGGAAGCAAAATAGCTTGAATTCCTAGGACTTCTTTAATGAAGAGACCTTAATTTTTTATATTCATTTCCATTTTTTATTTAGTAGCAGAGTTTCTCTCAAGTATGCTGTTCATGTGCTCAAATATTCAGAAATGTGGAAGGAGGAAAAAAAGTGAAAAGAATGCAAAATCTTTGTATGAAAAAAAAAATTAGCTCCATATCATCAGGATGTTGCAGAGCCCTTAGACATTTTGTGGTTGGGACATGTGGTTTTCATGGTGGGACATGAAGGAAATTCAGTTTTCTTCGTTTGAGTTATGCAGCATGCTAATACAGAGCCGCTTCTGTGAGAATGGCGTGAATGGCTTAACACGCAAACTTGTGTTACAAGGAAACTCCAAAACGTGTTCTCAGTAAATCAATGGGGAGGTTTAGTGTAGGCTTCAGCATGCATTTAAAAAAAAAAAAAAACCACCACCAAAACCAAAACCACCCCTCCCAACAAAAAGTGTTTGTGGTTTCTGGATTCCCACACGCTGCCTCTTCAGATCCATGTGATGCAAACCAGGTTTCAGTGAATTAATCTTTCTGTCCATGTGTGCACCACCTCGCTCATAAACGGGGCATGGCTGGGGGAGAGGGGGTGTGTGTGGGGGGGGAAGTACGGGAATGGAAGTTGGATTCATGGGTTTATAAGTTATTTCCCACGGAATAATTCAGGCGTGGTTTTGGATTAAAAGGGAGTTACCATGGCGTTTCTTGAGTTGGTATAGGCCGTGTATGTGTGCTCACATTAAGGAACCCCACCTAGTTTTGGTTTTTGTTGTTTTGGGGAGGTTTTTGGTTTTGTTTTTAATATTACATCTTGCATGAGTGCTTCCAGTTCTGAAATTTTTCACTGAATTCAGCAGAAGCTACCTCTAGCCATTTCACTTTGAAGCTGTTTTATAATCAACTATTCTTTCTCCAGTTCAGTTTTTAACTTTTCCTTTTATTTTTCTTTGCAAAAGGCTACAAAATATGTAAGTTATTCAGAAGCAGCACAGGCCAAGTCTAAAAGTACTAGAACGTCCTGGCTTGGTACAACATATTTCAAAAGGACTGATACAACTTGTTAATGTCTTGGTGTGTAGGCTCTGGCTCTCTGAGTTAAATAGCTGGTCTAAGTGAATGCTGGCTGAAAGGAAAACTCCTTGGAAATAATACATTTGAGTATTTCAGAAATGCCCTTATGTATGGTGCTAGATAAAAAAGTAAACATTAAATGGGAAGATTTCATGTCCTCAGTAAGTACCTCTTTAAAAATGAATGTATTCGATGTATCTGACAACTGAAATCCGCTCTGTAAGTTTGTCTGAACCTGGCAGATGTTTTTCCTTTTAAGGTATATTAAAAAGAAATTATGAAAACAACAATAATTATCTTATAATATTGTACCAGAAGACTTTTTTATTTTTTGTAATGTTGCTGGTTTCTTCTCACATATCTTTCCAAACGGACTAAAATTACTTTTTTGCCTTTTCAGCAGTTCACTATTGGCCCAGTAATGTAGTGTCACAACAGCTGGTGTGCAGGTATAACGTCCAATTAAAATCCTTACGTTTCAAAAGTAAAAATCATGTCTTAAGCCTAAATTTGGAGGTCAAACTTGCCCTGAACCTGCTCTTAAAATCACTGACAACTGTAGTATAAGTTAATTTTTGAAAATTTGAGCATTCAGGCAAAGTAATTTATGATTATTTTTTAAATTTTTCAAACTAAGAAAGATTTTTTGTTATTCTTTGATTCCTAGGAGTTGAGTATACTATCTCTAGATGCACTGTGATCTGAGATCTTGAATGACGTGCTCAGCATGGAACAGAGCCCTGAAAATACGAGTTTTACAAGGGGAATGTTGGCACAACACAAACTTTATTAATACTTGTGGTCAATGTGCTGTAATGTTTAAAACCCCTAGTTTCCATGTTACTTTGTAAATACAGCTTTGCTTCGTTTGCTTGAAGACTGACCCTTTGTGACTTTCGGATTTGTGCATGCTCCTACTTTTACTGGGCTTTTTTCTCTTAAGGAAAACATGGGAGGCATTGACTAAGATGTGAGATAAGGAACAGTGGTTTTGCCTGCATTGTTTTGATTCTCTAAAGAGAATTGAGGTATTTTGTAAGACAACCCTTAAAGAGCTTTTTTTTTGGAGCCTCTTCAATAAGTAGAGCATTTGCAAATCAGTCTTGGCAGGAGAGTAGGCAGTGAAACACCTGACATTTCAGTTCATCTCTGTTGAGAAAACATTACATATTTTGAAAGGTAAAACGTTTCATTAAGATGCCATTTTCTAGTTACAAATACCGTCTGGGAGACAGGTTCGGAGATGGTTTGGCCGTGATGGGCTCCACTGAAAGGCTCCCGGTACCTCTCCTGGCACCTCCTGCATCCCAAGGTGCGGAGGCATCAGGTAGCAAATTTGCTCGAGAGGGAGAATTTAACAAGGGCTCGTTCCAAGGGCAGCTCGTGCAATGTTTTTTGCTCTTTATTGGACGTGATTGAATTAAAATGTCTGTATCTCTCTGTGTTATAAGGACACAAGGAAGTTGAGTTCTCAGTGATGCTTACTGCAGTTGATTGCAAAATGTTGGGGATCCTGTTGCCTTTGCTCTCCCTCAAATACAGTGTTTTCTGTTCTGTTGGAGGATGCCTTCGGTATAAGGTCAAGGCTGTGTCTTATCTTTAAGTCCTCCTTCCCTCTAGGGTATCATCAGGCATTCAACTTACAAATCCTCTGAGTCTTTCTGAGGTGTTTTCCTGTGAGTGTTTTAAAAAGTTTACGTAATCTCTGAGAGAGAGGCTTCCGCTAAGCTGGCACACCTTGTATTTGATTAAACCCTCACTTCATGCTTGAAGGACAGCTTGGCTGGTGTCACAAATCCACTGGGATTGCCCGTTCGAGATACAACAATCCACTAGAGTGCTGTGGTTTTTTTTTCCCGTCTAGTTTATGGTGCAGGGGAAGGGGGATTGCAACAAACGTACTGGAGAGGGCAAGTCATGCAAGAACTGACTCCAGCTGATTGCAAAAAAATAATTTTGGCAGAGCTTTTGGTAATATCCACTGTTAAAGACGTCATCAGTGTTTCCTGTCTTTTGCTTTTCTTTATTTTGCCTTCTTGCTTAGTCAAGCAGTTTATGCGTAGTAATGCTTACTGTAGAGACTGAGATGACTTTTGGTCGGGTTTTAAATCCTTGAAGCGATCCCTGCATCAGTTCACATGTTGGTGACAGAGCAAATCTACTTGTAAATATATTCCCTCTGACTAATAAACGATTTGGCTGCTTTCTTCTGTCCTCTCGTCTACTGCTGCAGCATCTGCCAGTGTGGTTTCTCTTCTTTGTTGTGACTTGGAGACATAGTACTTGGTCTCTAGTTGGATACTAATTTTTGTATTAGAGGTCTGGGCTTTTATAGGCTCATAAGTGGTCATGTTAACTGCTCTGATCAGAGGTGGTGACTGGCCAGGGAGGGCAGCCCAGGAGATGGTTCTTTCCTCACCCACTGGGTAAACCGCTGAGGGTGAAACTCTGAAGCTTTGTTCCTCAGAGTGCAGGATGATGCTGAAGAGCCATGGCCTTGGGGTCAGTACCCAGTCCATACAGCTCAGTCTCACTCAAGTATGTTGTATTTCAGACGGGGTACAATGCCGCTCCATTTTGTTGTTCTTCCCCAAGGAACCATGACATAAAGTTTGTGCTGCAGAGCAGGTGGTTGGTGCCTCCTCTCTTCCTCCCCGCCCCAAATTTTTATGGGAAAGCAGCAGGGTATTATTGCTTTTCCATGCCCCGCTGATAGTGCTGGTCACCATCCTCTCAGCTTGCACATCGCACAGATGTGTTCACACCGCACCTGCCTGGTTCTGTGTGCGTGGACCATCATCCATGGGCAAGTGTCTAAGACCACAACCTTCTGGTCCTCCAGATCACAGAATCGTTTTGGTCAGAAGAGACCCTTAGTACCATCAAGTCCAACCATAACGTAACCCAACTCTGGCACTAAACCGTGTCCCTAAGAATCTCCTCTAAACACCTCCAGGGATGATGACTCCACCACTTCCCTGGGCAGCCTGTTCCAATGCCTGACAACCCTTTCTGTTAATAATTTTTTCCTATTATCCAATCTAAACCTCCCCTGGTGCAACTTGAGGCTATTTCTTCTTGTCCTATCACTTGCTACTTGGGAGAAGAGACCAACACCCTCCATGCTACAACATCCTCAGGCCTTTTCTTCAGTTGGCCATCATACACTGCTGTCATCATTGCAGCATTGTATCATAGGGACTTACTGGTAATATATCATATTATAGTTTTATATAGGTCTCATACATAAACATATACAAAAAATGTAAAAAAATATATAAATACATACAAAGGACATTTTCATCAAACCAAGCACTGGAAAATGCTTATATAGGTGATTGGTCTTACGATGTGATGCCCTTGCACTAACTCTCTTTCCTTCCCATCTGGTGGTGATGGTGGTTGTTGCACTCCCTTGTGGCTCTGCATACCTGGTTTTACTCTGTGCTGTCCTACTGTGAAGACTCTCGTTGCATGGCAACCTGGTGTAATGGGGTTCAAGTAATTGTTTGCATTTTGGGGACAGGTTTAAGGAAATGTGTGATGTTGATAGAGATGAGGGATCTGAAAATCACAGTTGTTTCATGCTTTCCGTTCTCTTTAGTTAACCAGCAGCTGTGTTACCTGGCCAGGGCCAGCTGTGATGAAGTATTAAAACCTCTTCAGCAGTTAGGTACTGAAGAGCTGCATCTTGTCGGCTTCTGGTGTTGTGAAAGTAAAAGGACTGTGTTTGGTCTCTGTGCTGCCTGTTGGAGCACTGGCCCAGAGAGAATGAGAGACAGGACAGTCTACACAGTTTTTAAAATGTTACGCATTCTGATATGGAGGGAGATAACAGAAATATTTTGAAAACAAACCTGTCTACTTCTGTATATTCAATTCGTAATTAATTTTTGCGGTGATGCCCTTTGAAATTCCTATTAGAAGTGGGTTTTGGCTTCATCTGTAAAATTACCTTTTGGAGACTGAAGTTTGATATGTAGGTAGAAGGAATTTACTCACTAGTGAGTCATTTTTAAATGGTGGGTTAAAGGTTTGATTCTCATGGCAAAGAAGTTTGGTTTTTTCTTTTTTTTTTTTTTTTTTTTGTCTTCAGGGTTTAAGAAATTTGGGATTAAAATCTGGATGACTAATATGTGATTAATACTGTAATTTCTGCTGTGCTATTGGTGAAAACATTGATAGCAGGCTGCAGCTGTTATTTTTTCCTTGTAGCGTGAAAATGTGTCATTGAATAGGGAACTGCATGTTTATACAGGCATCCACAGAGAGATGTTTTAACACATATATGAACACATTTATTTATTTTTAGGTTTATTTAGGTTTCTCCCAACAGCTACATGGTTGTGCCACCCATACCAGCCTCCTGAGTTTCTTCCTTTGGACAGAGTGTCCCTTCAGGATGGATAAGATGGAGGAAGGCTGCCTTCTCATGTACTCCAGCTCTGCATTTTCTCATGCGCTGCTTTCCCTGTGCAATTGAAGTTTGTTAAAGCCAAGGCCGTGAGAAAAACACTGTTGCCTTTCCAGTAGTTTGATACTGGGGATTTGACCTAGAAAACATCTGGCTGCTGCTGGAAATAAAATTAGTAGAGGCAGCATGAAGGTGCTGTGTGAGTTATTTGGAGTTCCATGCTAGTCATTGCCTGGGTACAGGGATCAAAGGGACAGACCATAAATGGTGTGAAAAGGTGCAAAATGGTGTGAAAAGGTGCAAAGCTCACGATGTAGAATTTGGGATGCGATTTCTCAGTTGACAGCAGGCAGCCTGAGACCTGCTTTTCCCCTCCTGGCCGGCAGCTTGTCCCCCTTTCCTGATTTTTCATATTCGGTGTTTGGCTACAAATAAATGTAGGAATAGTTCAGTGGAGAGCAGGAATGCCGCTGTCAGCAACAGCCTGGTTTTAGATCAGCTTAAGCCAAGCCTGAAACCATACCCATAAGTTTTATCATCGCTGGAAGCTTTCCTTCCAAAGGTATTTATGTAAATGAATGAATTAATGGGAAAAAACCCAGCTACAAGCAACAATTGAAAACAAGTAGAATTTAAACATGTTTATTTCTAGAAGGCTGTTGGGTATTTTGTTGTGTTCATCAGTGGGGGGGAGGCTAGTTTGAATCCATAGAGAGGAGTTGGTAAAAGCTTAAGGACACTCGACTTCAGCCATGCCGTGGGGGAGCCATCTCTGGAGCTCAGATTCCAAGGCGTAAAACCTCTTAACACACAGGAAAAGTGGTTTTAGAATGACAGTGGACTGCATGCTGCTTGTATTAAACACAGACCTTTTTGTTAGCATCTTGCTTCACTCTAGTAACATATTTATCTTTTTTCATTTAAGTGGCATAAACGCTGTTTAAAGGTTTGTATGTTTTGAAAGACATAGGAAAGTGATAATAGTTTTATTCTGAGACATTATATAGAGAATAAAAACGTCACAACATTGTGAAAGTTACATTAATGTACATTACTGGAATGAGCTGGAAAAACGGTGCAAGTGGGGCAGCATTGATACTCTGCTCATTACTCCTGTTAAGAGTGAGCATGCCTCTGTATATGTAGGAAGGTCATATTCAGATTTGTGTCTCCTCAGCTCACCCATTTAGTCTGGGAAGTGCTTGGAAAGGAGAAGCCTTGCCCTGGAAATGCCTCGGTTGTGTGGCAGAGACAAGGCTGCTGAGGATGCTAGGCACTGTGCTTGCGAGTGCCCATCTGGGGGTTTTCTTGGAGTGAAGCGAACTGATGAAGAATCTCCCACGTCTGTTCAGGGCTTGAAGCATGAAGCCTCAGCATTGGCCCAACACTGGGGTTTGAAGAGAGGGATAAAGCAGAGGCCGGCACAGTGCACGGAGCATGTGGTCCACATGCTTCCGAAGCAGATGACTGCTGAGTTAGCAGGCAGTCCCGTTTTACACTAGATGAGGTTTCAGAGTGAAATCTTTCCCTTTAGTCTTCATTACGTGAGCCCTTGTAAAACAGAGAGGCAAGCAGTGCGTAAATATACTGCATCCTGACGCCTCTTAAATTTATCAGTGAGTATTTGAGAATTTATACGTGCTCAGTGAAATTTGGTTAATGTTAACGTGGCCCAAAGAACGAAGCTGGTGTGTTAGGGAAAGTCCTCGAAGATGTCTTACTGGTATTCAGATTGCAGCCAAGCAAGTGTTTTCTACTGATACGCTTCAATAACATGAGGTTCCTGTTATCTAGAGGTCCAGACTATGGAGGGTGCAAGAGCGGTAGGGCTTTTTATGTCTGACCCGTGAGATTGTTACAGATCTCTCCTTTTAATATTTCGCTGATAGCATTGCTGGCAGAAAAAGTAAGGGGTTTTTTGTTTGTTTGTTTTAGTTTTTGTACTGGTGTTGCAAGTGATGTTTCATCCAACCCTCTAAATGATGGCATTTTGGAGTTACACTTTATGCTTTATCATTCGTTCGCCCCTCCAATATTGAGCAGATGTTTCTAAGAGTTAATGTCGCTTCTCAGTTATCTTTGACAGAAGCAGAGTCTGCTCAACATCAGAGGGTTTAGACTAATGCACATTGATCTTGGCAGGGAGAACACAGGCTCCTTGAGCTCACTAGGCAGTACAGGCCTGCAAATTGTTGTATTAACAAGCCAATTAATTAATAAGCAGGAAATTGATGTAGCCCCCGAGGCAGTATGTGCTGATACTATATTCTTAGGTTTTTAAAAATAAATGTTGCTTTAATATATAACATGAAGCACCCTCCATGCAGTTAACATCCAAGTGAGGAGAAGCTTTTCACCAAGCTTCAGAGACCAAGATCCTTCTGGCCATTGTCACTGACAAAATTGGTCTCCCTGCACTTTCCTTCTCTCCCAGCTTTGCATATTTTTTCCAAGGAAATGGTGGAAGAGATGAGACCATTTACCTGTTAAGTGGAGTGGCATAATGGGCTGTTTCTCAGCACCTTAACTACTTGCTGCTGTTTAACAAGCTTTTGCAGGTTTAATTTTGGTGCTTTACAGCTGGCGCGCAGGCAGTTGCACAGAGGTGTCCAGATGTGCTGGGAGCGGTGAGTGGGTTTATGTCTGTCACCTTTGAGGAAGCCGAGTCCTTCCTGTGCACAACTGGAACAGGGAGAGGGGTTTCTCTTATGACTTGAGATGTAGCGGTACCTGGACAGGAGAGACTGAAATACCAGATTTGGGGTTGCGTTTTTGTTTCTCGTCAGTGTCTTTGTGCACCCCAGGAATGTGTTGCATTGATCTAATGTGTTTTTCATTCAGTGGCTCAAAGGTCCTTTGTGTAACTCATTTTTTGATGGGCACTGTACATCTGTAAGAAGTAAAGCACAAGTCGTGATACAGTTTGAATTAAGAATATTTCTTTGTAGATAGCTCATAAACCTCAGGAAAATTTGACCCTCAGTGGTAAACAAGGAAATATAAATCTCATGCACTCGAGAAATAAATCACCGGAGTTTAAAAACTAGGTTCCTTTCTACAGTCATGGTAACTTGGTTTGAAATAATTATTTAAAGTTGTGACATTAGCCCTTAAATCATAGGTTTTTTTCTGTACCTGTCCAAAGGAAATTAGCTTTTGTTTGCAGTTGGCTGACTTTTTCAGTATTTTAATTGACTATCCAAGAATTTTGTGCTCCCAATACTTTTCTAAGGAATAACTTGAGTATAATTTTTTGCAAAGATGAGTGAGTTCAGTTGATTATTTTTTTTTCCATCGGGAGGATATCGGTTTGGCGCGCTTCCTCACTTTCTCAATGGCGGTGGTGGGAAATCATAAACTATAAATCAGAGGTGGGTTTTGATGCAAGGAAGGGCCCAGCGGCCCAGGTTTGGTGTCGCCCCAAGGCAGGGTAGACGGCATCCAGCTGTCTGTCCTCCGTTCCATATTTCTTGGACCGCTCAGTGAAACGGAGCATTGCATTGGGTTAAAAATAAGTATGTAAAAGAGGGAAAAAAGAAAAACCCTTCTGACCTGCTGGTGTGTGGAGAGCTAGCTGGAGCATGAGAGTAAGCTGCAATGGTATCACTGTCTGAAGAGGGGCTGCGGTTTCCCTGTTTCCCCTCCCAGGTCGTGCCTGGAGCAGCGAGGCTGGGAAGAGTCACCCAAAAAAAACTGGACTTTGAGAGCAAAAGTCAGCGGTATGCTTTGAATCACAGTAGAAACACCTTAAATACGAGGCGGCTTTAAGAATTAATTTCAGAGCCAGCCTGGATGGAAAAGGAGCAGAATTTCTTATTCTGCTGAAATAATGGGGGAGCCACCTTACAGTTAACAGCAGTGATAAATGTCGGACTGCTTTGTATTAAAAATGCTTTAATCTGATTTGGCCCCATTAATTTTTAAACTAGCAGAGAAGGTCATTAAATCACAAGTCCCTTTTTTGTTATAAATGCTTGCACCTCCGTGTTCCCTCAGCTTCCCCAGATTCTGCTTCTAATTAGAGCGGCGATGTGGTTCATGGCTTGTCAAGCAGATTAATGTGCTTTTGAAATCTGGTGGTGATTTTTGTTGTTGGTTTTTGTTTTGTTTTGTTTTGTTTTCCTCCTATAGCCTCCTGTTTGTCTTCCTGGGGATGTTTTTTGGGAGGGTGTTGTTACGGCACCTGTATACAGAGCCTATGAAAAGGTTTCGGCTCCTGCTATGCAGCCTTGGGTGAAGTGTTGAAGAGCCAGGGGGAGGGGAGGAGATGAGCTTGAAAGAAATCTGCTCTTCACAAAATGACACATTCATCCCGGTTTCCCTTTGCGTTTGAGTGACATGCGTGCTTTCTCTGATGGTGTGGATGCAACATGTTGGAGACTTCGAAACCTGCAATCCCCCCGGTTTCGTTTTCCCTTGGGATAGGACTGTCTGTGGTTTCTCCTGGTTAAGTGGATCGTGGCAGGTCTCACATTGATGGTGTGGAACTTCGGCAGTACCAGGGTACCAGGGGCTGAACTGGCACCTCGCCGCGAACCTTGAGGGTTGCACTTAATTTGCATATAAATTTGCATAGGAGTTTAGTTGGTGGTAAATGCACGTGTTTTTTATTTATAGAGCTCTGCGAGTTTACACAAAGATTTGCTTAATTAAAAAAAAAAAAAAAAGAAAAACAAAAAAAGCCAAACCACAACACACCAAACCTGCCTGCTTTAGCGTTGTGCAAGGTTAAGGTTATAAATGGGGTTCGGACCCCATGAAATTGACAAGCCCCCGACAGCCTGTGTCCACTTTGACCCGGGGCTCTGCGTTCCCTGCCAGCCTGCAGCCCCATCCACACAAGCTGCCTTCTTCCATCCCTGCCTGTGCCAAAAAGGAGCCAAGAGACTCTCTGGACTCTCTTGCCATGAAGCAGGGGTGCTCCAGAGTGGCTTCAGAGCTCGCCCTGCTCTTCTTTTTATCTGGGGGCAGTCTGTGCCATTGCCGTGTTCCTTGGTCGTGGAGTTACAAGCCGCAGCCTAGAGACCAAATAAGTGTCTTCCTCCTTCTCTTATGTGATATACAGCCCCGGAAGGCTCAATGGGCAGCTTGCTGGAAGATAAAATTAATTTTTGAGTAATGCACGTTGGAAGGAATAATCTGAATGAGACATGCACGTTACTGGGTTATAAATTAACTGTAACTACTGAGGGAAAAAGATACGGGCATCACCCAGCCCAGCTTCTTGCAAACCTTTTCATGTTCTGTTACAACGTGCATCGATAGTGAAGCAGAAATAAAATAAAATGGTGCAGAACAGAATGAAATATAATAACCCAACTTCTGTCTTGTTTTTATATAATTCAGTGGTCTGACATCAGCTCTAAAACTGCTTAATTTTCTTTGTCTCAGAATACTGACAGAATAAAAAGCTGGCCAGAAATAAATCATGAAATTAATAGAGAACTTTTTTTTTTTTTAAGTAGTTGGGGGGGTGGAATTGAGGAGATTGAGATGAAAAGGTAAAATGCTTGCATGGTGTAGGCAGGTGGGTTTAATGAAGGAATGTGTAAGCCACTTACATATGGGTAGAAATTAAATGTCAGAAGTGTGTAACATAATAAGCCATACAGGAGGAGTAAATGGAGCGCTGCTGTATTTAACCTTGCTGTACAATAGGTCGTCCTGCTCCTCTTGTGGCTCCAGTAAGACTTTTGGCACAATCTTTTAACAACGGCAGGGGCAAATGCAATGCAAGGAGGCATTTAAGTCAAACTAAAAGGCAGCGCTTGAAATGGTTAAAGGGATTTTTATTTTCATGGTGAATAATTAAACTGCGAACTGATTGCCTTCTGTGCAGGAATATCCATGGCTCTTTATAAATAGTTTTCATCCCCTGCAATGCACTGTTCATTAAAATTGACAAACAAAAGCTCAAACTGCACATTAAGCTGTTGTTTCTTAATCAGGTTCCCTGGTTTTGTTTGTAAGCTCTGGTTTTGGATTTTGGGCCATCTAAAATGTCTGTGGTAACTGTGATCTTGTGCTCTGAGCTGTTAATGGGTAGCAGAAGCTCTCACCGGGAAATTTGCTATGGCCGAGAGTGTGCAGTGGGAAGGAGGAAGATAAAAACGTTACGAGCCCAAAAATACAGGCTTACTTAATGTTTAAATACATAGATTAGAATCTAAAGAATATGAAGGTTTTGATAGTGGAATGTGCTTTTAATTTTTTTCTAAGTTTATGTTTATGCATTTATGAAGTAAATTACCTTTATCTTCATTAGATCACTCTGAAAAATGTTCACTCACAGACAATCCACATATACGACTGTAATATATGCATACAGATCAGTAGCAATATCGGCTCTTAGGTTAAACAGAATTTAATTTGCCAGATCAGAGGTAAAAGGAGAGAACAAAGCCACAGCACAAGAAACTATTTAGATAGTTGATCTTGCAGCTCCTTTCAGGTTTCTGATGCAGGGCTGTTGCATCTGTGTGGCTAAGAGCAACCTGCAATATCAAATAGCTCAATATAGGATAGAAACTGCAGAAATATGATGAGCAGAAACTTGAACAAAGCCCTTGCCCTTAGGAGAATTTTTAAAAGTACAACAAAAGTTCCAGCAGTGGCTTTATGAAATATTTCTCTCTATCATCATGGCCAGTTTGACGCATGTTTGGGTACAGATACTTCCCTCCCTTATTTATTAATTTTTAAAATCTGTGAAGTACTTCCCCCCACAGTTTTCTGTCCTTTCTAAAGGCACCTCTCTGTGTAACCCAAAGCAGCTCCCCATTGTGTAGGTGACCGAGGTGCCAAGGAGGTACGCAGAGAGCTCCCAATGAGGAGGACCATTACACTGGTGGTCTGTGAGCAGCTCTTGCCTTCCCAAAGCTCGTGGGAAGGGTCTGCGATGTGAAGCGGTGACAAATGTGGCTGCAAACCTACTTGCGGATTTGTTCTCTGCTCAGCCCAGTGAAACAAACCTGGTTCTTCTGAGGTGGGTTCGGTAAGCCACGGCCTTAGACCAGGGGACTTGAATCAGGGATTCGTGAGATTCTTCTGGCCACTGTGTGCCACAGAAAGGCATGTGTGGCCGTCAGCCCTCACCAGCCCTGCCTTTCAGTTTGTGGTAGATTTCCATCTCTCCAGTTCAAATGTAAATGTGGGTGCTCCATTGTCTAATGAGTGTCTGTCTAGCGGGAAGAAGGAAGGTGAGGGGCTGAATTTTTGCATTTGTGTAGGCAGATCCAGCCAGATGGCAGGACAGAAGCCATCATACAAAGACAAGACATCAGGCCCCTGCACCTTTCCAGATCATGTGCTGGAAATGGAGGCTTCCTTAGCAGTGCCCACATATGGTGGGGTGTGTATCCCATCACAGCACAGGTGAGGGACAGCAAGACCATTGGGAAAGAGGATGAGTTACCTGCACCCTGTCAATTCTTGGTGCTTGAGGGACTCCTGGTGTCCTCCTCCTTTGGGAGGAAAGCCAAACAAATTACTCTGGCAAGCCAGGTCTGTCTCTGTGTCTCAATAAATGTCTTCTATAGGCACTCTGCTATGTATGGGGTGACTGCCCGCCATTAGTTTGTTTGAAATACAATAGGGCTGAATGTCATTTAACTTTCAGGTCGCAAGTAATCAAAACACACCTTCCAAGCCGCTTCATATCTTTGATTTTCGAAGGTGTTTCTTCTGTGGCCTGAGCAGTGCTGCGGTGTGCTGGCACCATGAGGTGTCTCCATGCTGTCAGGGCTGGTTTTGTTCTGCTCCCTGAAATATCGACAGTCCTGGTGCTGGCTTTTGCTGGTGTTACCACACATAGAAAAAAATGTCTGATTAAAGGTTTGCCACATGTTGCTCATCTGCGTGAGTTTTCTTTGTTCTGTGACTTTGGGCAATCCTGCGTATCTGGCAGTATTTCTGGTTTGTGAGAACAGCGTCTGTCTTTCTTGATTCTTTTGGAAATGCGTGTGGTTTCTTTAATGTAGTAATTTTATTGAACAATTTTAAATGCAGTTCATACGTGTATATTATGTGTGTATACTTGTTAAAAAGAAAAAAAAAAAGTAGTAATTCTTTCCAGAAGGGGAAAGAAATAGGAAGAAACACATTCAAACCGAAATACTACTTTCCCAAGGGATTTTCATAGCTGTTGAAGTAATTCTTTCTTTGTGTTTTCCCTCTGTGTAACATGCATGCCTTCTTTCCTTTAACTCCAAAATGTAAATTACTGCCATTATGTTCTGTATTCCTTGGGATTCTTGAAACATTTGTCTCAACTTAAATGCTAAGTGCCCCATAGCTTCTGAAGCCTACTAGAAATTGTGACGAGTTTCCCAACTTTTTCAGGCACTTCTTCAGCTGCAGTGTTTTCTTTGGTCTTTATTTACTTCTAAGTACATTTTAACAATGTTAGGCCTGTAGTGAATTTTTTACTTACTGAGAATGGATAACATTGTTTAAAAAGAATAAGTTAAAAAAATGTGCCTCAGTAGTTTTTGGTAAGCATTAAAATTGCATGATAATGTTCTGCAGTCTTTTAGCCTCCTTGGGCAGAGATTTTGGTCTTGAAAATTTATAAAATACAAAATGCTATTCAGCAATCAGTGTTTCATCTACAACTAGTGTTTTGGAAATAAAGATGTAAAGGATCATTCCAGCCTGGTAATTTTACATGTTCTGGAAAAAAACACACAACAACCACCAGTCCTTTGTTAAAAAAAAATGTTTCTGAGCTCTTGCAGACCTGAGCATCATGTTTGCAGCTCTGAGGAAAGTACAGCTGGAGTGATAAGGGAAGCACCTGTGGTGAAAGGAGAATTGAATGGAAAGGTTTAGCTTAAATAGTTGGGGTGGAAGGTTTTTTTGGGGGCTTAAAGACACAGACCACCACTTTCAGGTTGAGTGGGAAGTAGTGATCTACGTCTCTTCGGGAATGGAAAAATAACCTCAAGTGTGTGTCACAGACAGATACAATGATGTGAATGTTTGAACCAAGTTTTTGTAGAAAACAAATGAAAAAAGCTCCTAAAACTTGGAAAGCTTTTGTGATCTTAAACAGTGGCTCCCCAAGGTTTTTCTAGTAATAAGCCAAATGTATTTGTCCTGCTTGTTTAATGGGCTGCTAAGTAAAACTAACCCTGTCACAGAGGGTACGTACTTTGGTGCCCAAATGAGTGACCTTTCTGGGTGGCTGGGTCTGGCTGGGGGCCATAAGCTGTGAATCATTAGATTGAAATTAAAATCTATTTATCACCTTTTCTCTTTCCAACTAATTTAGGCAGTAGCATTAGGTAGATTATCTTGTTCTTTGTAGTGTAAAAAATACAGTGTGTGAGTTGCAAATACTGCAGGTTTTTTTAAATGCTCCCACCATTCAAAGCTAGATTTCTTTTACAAAAAAACCCACTCTTTTTCTGTATTTTCTGTTTCACAGATCAGTTGTGATAGTATTTATGAATATCAAGACGAACCAGTGTTTCCAGAGGAAATAAAATATTTCATGGTATTTTCCCCATTACGCGTGGTAGTCTGGCTTGGGGGACAGTCACACATCAGCTTACGATTTTCAGCCTCGTTGTTGTACCGTGTAGCTGTGCCACCACCTCACAGCCTACCTGGTGGACCTCTGATGTCCACGTCCCACACGGTTACTGGCCCCCCTGACTTGCTCACAGAAACATTTCAAGTGGCACTTCCTGGGGGACATTATTGTGGCATTATGCCATTGCAAAAAAGGCTAGATGGAAGGTAAAGAAATGTAAGGATTGATTTGTACTATTTTTAATAAAACAGTGTCTGGAGGTATTGAAGCGCGGATGGGGTGGCAGAATTCAGAATACTTCTGGAAGAACCAGACGGATTCCAGATGTCTTTCCTTTTAACCCAGCCCTCTAGCTGACCATGTTTTTCTGGTTAATTCCCCGTAATAAGTTACCTAGTTTGGTGGATTGGTGAAGAAAGGCCTTGAGATGAAATGTATCCTCTTTGGAAATACTTTTCTTTTTCCAGCAAGTAGTTCAATGTAAAGGCTATGTTTGAAATAAAAAAAGTAAGAGGAGTGAAGTTGTCATAGAAATAAAGCTGGATTCTGGCACCGGCTGGCGTTAGAAGTGTAGTTTTGGGCAAAGTTTATAGGTCTCGGCTTGCCAGACATAAGAGTAACTCCTGTGGAACAGCTGAATGAAAGGAAGGATACCATAAAGGGAAATTAAGCCTGTGAAGAAATGCCAACACTTTTTTTTTTTTTTTTTAAATCCCCTATGGGCTGCCGTTCTGGATCAGCTAAACAAAGGAAAAAAAAAAGTGCAAGGGACTCAAAAGCAATTTTCAGCTTCCAGCTCTGATTTTAATCTTGTGCATCCTTCTATGTCTCCTTGCCAACACCTAGAGGTCTTACAAGTGCCAAAGCACACGGCGTTTCCAGTGGTGGTAATCATATGTGACAAAGTTTGCTTGATAAAGTCATAGTCGCCAAGACAAAAAAAAGCATTTAACATCTTTGCCGGAGCTGAACTCCTCTCTGCCCCTCTCGCTTCCCGTGCAGACGTGAAGGAAATGCTGCTCTCGGAAGTGAACACATACAGCCGTGTGATAGACATCGTCAGGGGTAATTAAGAGCCAGCATGTTGCAATCCGTGGGCCTTCCTGGATGCGCACGCAGTGAAGTGGGTGTGCAGCTCCCTCCGTGCTGCAGGGGCTGGCTGGCTCCAGCAATGCCTTCTTCAGAACACAGCGTTGGTAACAGGCCATCTCCTGCCCACCTTGGTTTCTGGGGCAGGGAAGAGTCAGATAAAATGTATTTTGTATCCTTTTAATTAATTACTACCTTTTAAAAAACAAAACACCCAGCTCTATAGTTTTAAAATTTCATTTCCTTCCCTTCAGCCGGACCTTCTGCTGAAATACTTACGTATACCCACCATATCCACCTTCCCTAACATTGTGGGAGTATTCTATATGCTTCTCAGTGAAAGCCTCCACTGACGAAAATCTCCCTGAATTCTGCCTTTGATTTTTCTAAAGAGTCTATAATTTTATACCATGTGTCTTTTTGGATGTATATGCCTTCCAATTTTAAAAGGCTGAATTTTCCGCCCCTCCCCGCCCCCCCCCAGCTGTTGATTACTGTGTGTGTGGTAGTTGGCGTGTCTGTGGCATTTTTTATTTTTATACCATAAAAGGTATAAAAAGGTAAGGACTTGCAGGTGAATTAAAGTGCAGCAACACGAAATTGTTGCACCATGCCTGTGGATTTCTGGTTTTGTCTGTCTGTCTTATTCTAGCAGTGCCGGTGATCACTGGCAATAAGGTACTAGTGGACCATTGAAAGAGCACTGCAAAATCCTAAATTGATTCTTGCCCAGCTCCTCCTTTGATTCTAAGCATGCTGTTTCCACAGTAAGAAGTCTCTTTGCATTACTCTTAGTGGGGGCAGGGATATGAATCAGATTTGCAGATGCACGTGGTTTTTCTTGCCGTTCCAGCTCTTCTTGCATGTACCTTGACCCATCCCAGCAGCTCTGTAACCCATCTGGTTTTCATCCACCTGCAAGAGGCAACCTCTGCACTCCAGCCTGGGTGCTAGGGCTGGAGATTCTCTGCTCTGCATGGAACCACGGTTCCAGGCAAGCCTAGATGGGATCTTAAAAAGTATTTTCCTAAATGCAAGGTTGATTACAGGAGTTGATTTACAGTCCTGTTTACGTGAGAGGCTGGGCTGTTGTACCTGCATTTCCTGACCTGCTTGCATTTGTAATGATGTGTAACAACATGTAGGTGCGATTTCAACAGCGAGAGATGTTGCCTGCTCTGGCTTTAACCTAGCAGCAGAGGTGTTAATACGTGAGAGAAAATAAAATGTGCAAGGGTGCAGCAGCATAGGTTTCGGCCCAGGCAAGCAACTGGAATACGAGACCTCTAGGGATGTACAAAATAGGTGGTGGTGGTTTCAGCTGAGGTTGAAGCCTGTGCTTCATTCTTATTGCTGCTTTTACTTAAATTAGTTTACAAAACCTTTACAAAATTAGACTGACATATGTGAAGATCTGCCTCAAAGGTTTCTTCAGCTAGGAGTATGAGAAGCAAGTTGGTGGTTGCTCACTGTGAGTAAGAGACCAGGTTTTCCATACAGCTTGGTCTGGAGGGAGCTCAGCCTGTGTTTGAAGGATAAATCGCCCCTCAGCCCCCTGGCTGCCTTGGCTTCTGCGTGGATGTAGGAGTCAGTCTTCAGGTGGACCAGAATAGTGTTCCGCATTCTCTTAGGAATCAAGTATATTTCCCACCTGGAAGAAAAAAGAGATTTGCCCTTAATCTATCTGAGCTCCATCAGGAGTAGCAGCCTGAAATCAGCTTTAATAGTTTTTGTTCAAAACAGTTGCTGTTTGGGACCAGCTGAAGTAAAGTGTTGGGAATTGGGGACAGAAGGAAAGGAGTGAGACTTTGAAATAGGTAATAGTTAATGTCATCTTCTCTCTGGCCATGACAGATGCCCTCCTTTCCACTTCAAATTCAACTGATGTTTGACTTATCTCTCCACTGACACTACCCAGTTGATTCCTGATCTTGCTATACAGCATCGCGCTCTTTTTCCAGGGCTATTAACGCCTAAACCATGCTATTTACATTCTCATATACTGCTGATCCTGTGTCAGGTTCTTGAGTGAGACAAGATGGTCAGTTCTCCAGGAAAACTATGTAGTTGTTAATGTATAATTCAGTTGTTTATTGTGCTTCCTATCTCGTAGTGTATTCCTCTGGTACGGATCTCTCTGGATTTAGAAATACTTGCACTATGTCTTTCAGACATTACAAGGCTGTAAATGATATTTTGTAAATAAATTTTATACCAAATAAGTATTTGGGGAAAGTTCCCAATAACCTTACTTAGCTATTAGGTCATTGTTTTAAATTATAGCAGTAATTACTCAAAGTTCCAAATCAGAGAGTTGACCAGTACAGCTGTCTGTCTGTAACGCTAGTAGATGCCTGCCAAGCTGTTGCAAGAAAATCTGAGGAAAGTACGGAAAAGTGTAAGTTGCTTCACAGCTATCTCGAACACTCTTCTTGGTGGAGACTGGAAGTATATAAGCAGAGATCCAGCGTGCTCTTTTAGAGAGAAGGAAAGCTGGTGGAGGCCCCCAGGAGCTGATGGGCCAGCACGAGGGTTTGGGCCATGCTTGTGCTACCTGGTGTGAGGAGGAGCAAAGCAGGGATGTGGGGGAGGAAAGAGGACACCAGTTACGCGAGGTGACTCCTGTCATCCTTCTGCCCTTCGCTGGCAGGTTCATAATTTATCGGGCGATCTCAAGGAAATTGGGAAGAGGGGTAGGAGTCTCAAATACAATTCTTGCAAATGGCATGGCTAAACTGAGGAGCGGGAGGGAAGCTGGTGGTCCTTCCTGGAGCAGCTGGCTGTGGGGTGCTACATGCTGGCTGGTGTGAGGATGGTAATGCCAGGGGAGCCGAGCACATGGGTCCACACGCAGTCCGGTCTCATTAATTCAGCTGCTCACAGAGAAACTTGTTTTAATTAAGTCAAATTTATATCTGTGAACACGGTGTGCAAGATAAATTTTTACTTGTGTTTTGCATAGTGTAGCAGCCGGGGAAGCTGCCCAGAGAGCATCGCCCTGCCCATTCCCCAAGAGCAGATGGGAGAGTGCCCGTGTTTCCAGAGCAGCACCCAAGACTGATTCTGATAAACGAGTAATTAAACAAGCAGCCCTGCTTTTATTGATCGTATGCAGCAGCTGGGTCCTGTAAGATGCTTGGCTAAAATGGAGAGATGCTCGTTCCATTTACTAATTGATTTAGCTTTCAAACTTCCCATAATTGTATTTTTTTTCAGCTACATGTAGCAATAGAGATAAGCGGGGCGGGTGGGAAGAAAGCAAGAAAGCAAGTGAAGCTGTTTTGTCTCTGCCTTTCTGGGCTGGCTCCCTCTGTTCTGGCTTGGACATCCCTGTGGGCAGGTGGATTCATCTGTGCACAGGGCAGGTCTGGGTGCACTTCCCTCCCCAGTTGTGGGTGCTTGGGTGGGATGGGTGCTCTGCATCTCACCTCCTCCTCGCCCCACAGAACTGGCCTTGGGAGTGGAGCAGCACTGGGGTTGGGTAGTAGGATGAGTTTCTGGTGCTTGGTCATGGTGGCCTTTTGGACACAGCGGCCCTTGGAGCTTGTGGCTTGCTGGGGAATTTGTGTGAAGGCACGTGGGGATGAACAAGTCTCTGTTCTTGAGGAGTGAAATTTTGTTGACCTGCTCACGAGGTGGTTTAGCAACTTGAGTTTCAGCTCAAGCAAAAATACGCTTTGTCTTTTCCTCTTTCAAGTGATTAGAGAAACATCATAGCATAAAGTTGAGGGGATGAACCTGTTTGAATTGTTTGAGATGCACTATGGGGGAAACTGGTGGGAACCTTTTCTACAGCCACATGGGTCTCCTTCTTCCCAATATCTCTCTGTGCTCAATGGTTCCCTGTCCTGGTCCAGGACCAGTCTTTTGGCTGTAACCCTCAGCACCCTCCATCCCCAGTCCTGGGGACAATTTGCAACCCCACTTATCTGGATGCCTGTTTCGATGTGTGTCCTTCCCTCCTTCCCTGGCCATGGCAGCTCTACAATGAGCATGATCACCCACACCAGCTACCTCTGGCTGTGCCAGTCACTGTCATAAACTCTTCCCAGCACCTGGCTGACCACTGGTCCTCTCCTGAGTCTTGGCCCATTCTCAGTGCCCCCACCCAGTGTTGCAGGATCTTCTCCTACAGACACCAACACCTGCAGCTGCAGTAGACAAGTCCCTCTCTCTGAGCACCATGTAATCCCAGGTAATTAATGTCTGGGATCTTAAAACTGTTTTCCAAATTAAAATAAGAATTATTATGGAACCTGATTGTGGTGACATCTGCATCATGGATGGTGCTGTGTCCTTGACCGCTGATCCTGGACTAAATGTGTTTCTAGTTACATGTGTCTGCAAAGGGCATATCAGCAGAGGTAGGCATGAGCATGCTGGTTTCCAGAAAGCCCACGTAAAAATGATCCATTTGTGAGTGAAACTGGACATGGCATTCGGCAGTGGCTTACTGTATGCAACATCGTAATACTGAATACTTTGATGTCTGTGAGTGCTTCATTTTTAGATTTAGTTCTGCACACTCAGAGGTATCCTTTGGGTTGTCCTATAATATTTGTCTTAATGGGGTTGGTGATTTTTTTTTAGTGTTTTGTGTTTCTTACCTGACTGAGGCAAGCTATATTCTTTTCACATCAGTAACCTTGTTTGTTTATTTTTTTTACTGCCCTTCCCTTCTCAGTCCTTCTGGAGGTTAATTTTGAGCTTTGTCTTTTCGTTCCCCGTTTTCCAAGTGATGACAGTTTGCAGGTCAGAAACCCATTCTGCAACAGGAATGAGGAAGAAGGCTTTTTTGGTGAGGATCTTCCATGATTGATTGCCATGCATGGTTAGAGTTTACAGGGTAGAAACAGAGAATAAGAGAGCAAGGGGAACGATTAATTTCAAACTTTATGGTTAGTGTCTTTTTGTCCTTCTGTTCATTGCCTTGATCTTATGTGTGTATTTTTGGTCATGGATCTGAGTTTTTAACCAGTGAGATTTGCTGTGAAATGTAATAGATTGTTTAACAATTAAGTTACTTTACAACATTTTGATTTTTCTTCTTTTTCATATGTTTCAAAATGTAAATATGTTAATATGTTTCCAATCTGTAAATTACTTTCTGTCTCTTCATACTTTTGGTACCATACCTTTTTGGTGAGGTAGCTGGAATAAAAGGATCTCTAGCCTAGGAGGTAAATATTTTCTCTTCCCTTTCCATGTTTGAATGTCCTAGCTTTATTCTTGCATATTTTTTTTCCCCTGCTATCCAAGACTGGCCATAGAAGCTAAACACTGGGGGAGCTAAATGAGATTACAGCATCACTTTGGTAACCTTTCTTAGTGAATGGGCAGTTGATCTGCCCATAATGCAAAGCACTTAATGTATTGAAGCATCTAAGAAAGCAAGCTACTAGTTCACTCAGAGTTCAATTCCCAGATAATAACATTTATTTATAGGGAATAAAGAGTTAGTTCTGCGATGGCAAAGTAGATATTGTCACTCAAAGCACGGTCTTTTTATTAACCTCAGATTTATATGGTTAAGTAATTGTTGTATTAGTAGCATTTCTTGAGTGGTAAGGAGGAGAAAAAAATAAGACAGATGTCTGTGAACAACGTGCTGCTTGTTTATTTATCTGTAGTAGGCTGGGCTAGTAAATTGGCCCACTGTCACGGGGCTGTGAACGATAAGCGAGCTGGAGCTCCGCAGCCTGCAGCTTGAGATGCTGCGACTCCTGGGCGATGCGTGTCACATATTTCCTCGTGTGTATGTCTGGCTGTCCTTTCCTGTGCACAGCAAAAGGTGGGGGAAAGGCTCTACAAAAGTGCCATGTACTGAATCTGGATTTTCTTTAATAAACCGGTTGACAAAAATTGTTGCTTTCCACTATTTATGTATGTCTTTGACTTTCTGCGGAAGTGGGACATATTTCTCCAGAACAGAAATGCAGATATAATTAAGGAATGCGTAGCTTAGCTTGATAGTAACACATACAGAAAGCTTGGACGTTCTTTTTTTCCTTAGTGTGATACTGTTCAGATTTTGAAATGAAGGAAAATTCTGCTAGTATTTCCATTTCTACTTTGTTCTTCCAATTTCCGTAACATTTTAAATTAGAAATGTCATAAACTTGGTATGAGGCTAAAAGCTCGTTACAAAATAAGACAGGAGGATATTTGTAAAAGGAAAAATATTTAATCTATCTTCTTCATGGCCATTTTCTTAAACCTGAAGTAAACATGGTGAAATTGAGTGAATTTCTATTAAGCAGGCTCTTCTGCTTTCGTGTCACGTACTGAACAGACAATTGATGGCATATTTCCAGCTGGCAGAGCTGTCGAAAGGTAGCATGCGACTTCAACTCCATTTTTTTTTCCTTTTCAACATATGATTGTACAAGTCTGACTAGATTCATCAGAGAGTAAATATTCATTCAGAATGCAAAATAAAGAATAATTCTGTGAGTTGGATTCAGTGAGTAAATAGATTATCGCACTACAAAGTTTTCTTCAATACAGCGGGTGCTTTGGATGCACAGATTTTTCAAAGCTGATATGATGATCAATTTGATATCAATTGTTGGAGTTAATATGAAGTGCCATAAGTCTCCTTTTTGCTTTTTAGGGATTTTAAGCGGGGGAGGGAATCAGAAAAGGGGGTTGCATGGTATCATGACCCTACTGCAAGCATGGAAAAGCAACCCTGAAATGGGCTTCACTTCATAAATAGTGAAAAACTTCACCACATTTTGGTGGCTGTTATTTTTTCCACATAAGATACTTTGTCTGGGACTAATAATGGTGTTTGCATTTGCTGCTGGTTGCGTCTTGATCATGTTTTCCCAAGCATTAGCTGCTTGTCTGAGCATTAGCAGCTTCTCACGGCATTCCTCTTGTAAAATAGTGGGAGGTGATAATCTGACCCAAATAAACGAGTGACAAACTCTGCTCGCCTCTGCGTTGAATGGGTGGATGAAGTCCTGCCTTTCCTCTCTGGTAAAAGCTCTGGTACCGCTGGGGCTATTGCACTGCCCTGGGGCATCATAGCATTTCAGCCTGGAGAAGAGAAGTCTGAGAAGGGATCTCATCAATGTTTCTAAATATCTTAATGGTGGGTGTCAAGAGGATGGGACCAGACTCCTTTCAGTGATGCCCAACAATAGATTGAGGGGCAACAGGCACAGACTGAAGCACAGGAGGTTCCATCTGAATATGAGGAAAAACTTCTTTACTTTGAGGTTGTCAGCGCACTGGAACAGGCTGCCCAGAGAGGTCGTGGAGTCTCCTTCTCTGGAGACATTCAAGTTCACCTGGACACCTTCCTGTGTGATCTTCTGTGATCTTGGGAGCACTTCAGAGGGCTCAAGCAGCCTGCAGCAATGCCATAGATGTGAGGTTTGTGGGCAGCACCAGTTTCCCAAATTGTGAGCAGAGACTTACTGTAAGACTCCATGCTGGGAGAATATGGCTCTCAGCATAGACCATGCTGATTGTGGGATATTATATGAGCAGGGTGCATTTCTCCAGTGCTTTCCCCGTGAACACTGGCACCTAGTGAAAACAGTTCACATCAACCCAAAACAAGCCTCGTGACTGCCTATAGTTTAGTTTAGTCACATACCAGAGACAAAATCATTGAATTGCTCTTTACTGACATGTACTTCTTGAATGAAGTTGGTGTAAATTTAGTCAGTTCACTTTGTTGAGTATTGAGAGCAGTGTGATATGTAAATAAAGCTTTATCAGACAAGATAGATTTAAAATTCCACAGTTGGCGAGGAAGCATTAGCAGTATAATATAATACAAATATTTACACAGTAACTTCTAAGTCTTCAATAAGTGCTTAATATTTGAAATATGTGTTGTGAAAACATTGACTGATTAAGCCATACCATTGCTGCTGCATCTGTATGCAGCAACTTATGATGGCTAGGACACAGGAGTCACAGGGAGGAGTAGGTCACCTAGAAATGCAAAGGCATTTAAACAAGTTACACCATTGGGGTTTTTTTTGTTTTTAATATTTAATTAGGATTCAGCACAGTCTGCTCTCCAAGGCATGCACGGCTCCATCCCTGTGTCCTTTTGGAGCTTCTGCTCTCAGAGGCTGTTGCATTCATGTAACATGACTGGATGTAATCATGTGCCCAGCACATCTAAGACTGCTCCAGCAGCATAACCGAGCTCCTAAGTTTGTGCCTGCCCAGAACAGGGAGTGTGACAGTCACTAGTCTGTCCCTCCTCCTTATCTGTCAGGGCGATCTGATAAGGAATTGCAGTGGGCTGTGATGAAGGATGGTTAATCTTTTGACTGCATGCAGCATCACAGGAGCGGTGCTGGGCTCCGGCTGCTTCTGCGTGTTTTGCTGGGAGCAGAAGCTGGCGGCAGAGGAGATGCTTGCTTCGGGTGAATGTATCTGCCTTGCCCAGTCCATCACTGCATTCAGCCTCCAGTTCCAATATCACTCATGAGTGAGCTCACAAAACAGTAAAATCAATAGACTGCAAATTAAAATAAACAGAAACACAGCTCCTGAACTTGCCTGGATGATTCTCTGCTGCCACCTCATTTGCCAAGAGACTGCAGGAGCTGATCCATGCCTAAAAATGTACTTCTGCTCTCTAATCCAGTCTTTCATTTTGTCCTTTTTTTTTTACCCCTTCCCCTTTTCTGGTTACCCTGTTTTGTCTTCTGCAAGCGCACAGCAAAGCCAAAAACCAGAGCGGTTTGATGCATGCTTGAAGTGTGAGGATCGGGTTGACTTTATTGTAGGTGGAATGGGTATGGTCTGTTCTACAAGTCGCAGGCTTGATCACAGTCTGCCTTCGAAACCATCACTTCACTGTGACATTACTCGACGTTATGCTAAATATGATTTAGCCTGTTCCTGGAATGTTGTGGTGTAAACCTATTGTTAAGCTCTGCTCTGCCTACACCCTCATGATGATTTCATTTCACGAAACCATCCTTTTCCACAGAAAAGCTAACAAGACAGCTTCCATCCAGCCCACAGTCTTTTCCCTAGAGAGGGGTGAAATGATGTGGGTGATCATACGGGAAACCCAACCCGAATAATGAAATGCTGCCTCTTTTCCTACTCCAGGCTCAGGCAACCAACTAGCACCTGATGCTGATGTTGCGTGCGTGTGTATATATCAGCCTGTCCTTCTGCCCACTCTTTGGGCAGCTGTGGTGCTACCTGGGCCAGCCTCTGGCAAGGCTGCATGGGATGGAGTGGCCTATAGAGATGCCCCAAAATTCTGACTTGGTGTTTGGTCCTGCTGCTCTTGCAGGAGGTTTTTATGTCTCTGTCAGTTGTGCTGGTAACACACAAAGCCAGGTTTTGCAGGAGGAGGGTGAAGCAGCAGATGATTTCATCAGAAGCTGATGTCGGGAATGTTCCTCAGGATGGTTTAGCAGGCAGGTGATGTGCTGTGAAGCTCACCTGTGGAGGTCTACCTTCAAGGTAAGGCTGCGATGCCTGCCTGTCCCAGTGACCTGAAGACGATGATTGTAGTGACCTTATCTTGATGCAAATGAAGAGGGGTTGGGATTTGCAGAGAGGTGGTGCAATTCTCGTACTGCTCATGATGTTTTTGCAAGGCTAAGAGCAAATAATCTTGAAATGAGCTGGCAGGTTTATGAGGGTTTTATGAGCTTTTATGATGTTTATAATCTGACATTGAACTCACAGTTTAAGAGGTGAAAGGTTTAAAGGAACACAGTAGCAAAAGCATACCACTAAATTTCTTCAGGGTGTAATTTTATCGTACATCTTAGATGCTTCCCTGATGTGGTGGGTTTGCTAAAGTATGGGTGATGCAGTTCACAATGTGTGTCACAGAGCAGAACTGACTCCATGCCTATCACATGTTCAACATAGGGAAGAATTGAACAGTAAATGTGATTTTGCCTTCTCTGAGGAAAGCATGGACTGAAGGTAACTGCCTTCTATAGGTAACGGCCTAGGTCACAAAATGCAGTCTTTCCATTTCCATTACAACTCCAGCCACAGGAATGTTGTATGTTGTCCATGCCTGCTTGTTGTCTTGGGTGTTTTTCTCATACCAGTAAAAATCTAAAATCCCTTGCAGTCTTTAAACTGGAGTTCTTAAATCATGACCTTTCCCCTATGGTACTTTTGGAGAAAAAGAGTAATTTTGTCTGCTCCTTGTCTTGCGATTCTGCATCCCCTTCTTTTGATGGATGTGCACATCAGAGGTCCTGCCTGCAGATGTTTGCATATGTACAGCACAAGCCTGTTCTTACTTGAACCATCCATTTCTGTTTTCCTGCGTTATCTCACATTGCTCTGTGGGGCTCAGTGAGCAGCAGGTTTGCTGCTGGCTAGCTTTTTGAGATTTGTGTTATGCACAGTGCTGTATTTGTCTCCTGGTTCTTCGACTTGTAATGTTTTGCCTTTGATTGCTGCAGAAGGCATAAACAAGCCTGTCAAAAGCCTTGTTTAGCACACAGATTCTGTGGGGGTGGCTGGCAGCCTCAGACCCTAAAATAGATCTAGCAATGAACTGAATGGCTTTAAACCCTGAGAATTTAATTTGATCTTTCTTGTTGCTTTAAATATTGGGACTGAATGAGGATTTCTCTAACAGAACAGAAGGTGAACATGTTGGTATGTGACAGTAATAGAAGAAGGGTCCAGACCTGCTGTCATTGAGATGCTCTTCCGCAATCTGAGGCTGGGCTTGGCTGCTGGGTAGGGGCTTGGCTGCTGTACCTCACCTTACCTGTGGAGAGGAGTGCTGGATCCTCAGATTTTACAGCATCTATGTGGGGGGAGATTGTTCTGAAATGCTTCCCTGGATCCTGTTGTGGGATAGTCACTCTAAAGCAGTTGCTTGTAGTTTTAGCATCTGTTTTATACCCATTTTGCAAAGGAAGAAGGAAGGTGCTGCAAAATCACCTGTGGATCCTTCTCTTTCTTTTCTTTCTTCTTTTTTCTTTTTATATATTTTTTTCTCATTCTTTTTGATGTAGCACCATGCAGCTTGTGATATCATAGCTGGGGTTTTCAGTTGTGGTGGTGTGAAGGTAACAATGATTTGGCTTTGACGTGCCGTAACAGCTGCAGAATTCATTGGAGCTTAGAAGCCTGTGAGTCATAGCTGTGATGCCATTTACAGCTTTTATGGAAGAGCTCTTAAATTTGTGAAACGCGTTACTTTTTGAAGTGCATTATATTTGTAATTTGAATTCTCTAAAATCCTGTCTGTGAAAAAAGATAGCTTTGAAAATCCCCTTCTGCCTGCTAAGAACATGGGAACTCTTACAGGCAGGGAAGCAAGTCTCTTAAATAGATGGATAGAACACATAGATGGGTTTGTAAGTGCTAAAATGTCAATTAGTGCACTTAAAAGCTTAATGGTTGCCTTTGATGTGCTTCTAATATCTTCAGTAAAGTTTGAATGTTGCCATTGATCAGGGAGCGGAGGAGGGATGAGGGAATTGAACACTAACCCAAACAGTTCTTCGTGGAGTGGGGGGGCTTGTTCTCTGCAGACCCCCGGTTGCATGAGCTGTGCCAGCGTGGACACTGAGCACCCGACCTCTGCATCACCCCCACCCAGAAACCTGCAAAAGAGAAGGAAAAGTGACCAGGCCCTTATTTTGAAAGGTCTCATGCAGACGTGTTGTTTGAAAAAAAAAAGGAAAGGGAAAAGATCATGGAAGGGTCAAAACTTGATTATGTTTTTTCCTTATCAGTTTAACACAGATCTAGTTGTTGTGAAACACCTGTGTGGTAAAAAGCATTCTGTGCAATTAGGAAAGTCTGCTATCTCCATAAGAAAGAACTTTTTTTTTTTTTTAAATTTCCCCTCTCCACAAAGCCTTCCAGCTGCCTCTTATCAGGGGAGATGTAGTTGTGGCTTCACAAGTCAGGCCAGATCATTAGAGTTAGGAGTAGCCATGAGCTCTTCCTCTTCTCTCACGTTTTAAACTGTAGTAAGAACTGGAGTTAGTGCATGGCAGAGCAGTGCTTCAGTGTAGCTCTAGGCCGAAATTCTTGACTTCAGTACCCTGAGCAGTCTGCTCCAGCCTCAGTTCCAGGTAATGGCCTTCACCCTCCTCTGGCAATGGCTATTAGCAAAAATGTTTCAAGGGCCGGCTGGGAAGTTACTGGGGTGCATGTATCTGATTTGTTATTGAGCCACTGCCTCACTGAGCAAAAGCCAATTTTATTATTTCCTTCCCTGTGCTACTAAAATACCATCGTATTTTCACTGGGTAGTATTTTGGAAGTCAAATACATTTAATACTGAAGGGTGAGCTTGGTAAAGCTTTAAATTGTAGGTTTTCACTGATTATATAGCTTATCTTCGTGTAGAAAATTTGCTGATGTAACTAAACTGACCTGCAAATACATTTAGAGTAGCTTTAGAGTGTCCTCATATGTCTTCTTTAATTGGCTTATGAGTGAAGAGTAGAGGTTTAGTTTACTTCTTGCGGCTTCAATGGATACTCTTCCGCCAGCTTTAAAGGATATGCTGCCAGTCAGGAATGTAAACAAGGACAAAAAGTGTCTGATAGAAATCTCCTTTTTTAGGTGGTACATCAAGCAAAATCAACATGTCATGCTCTTAGTGCAGTATCAGCGTGTCCATCCTAGAACCCGGGTCGATATAACTGATTTAGTTCCCCATCCAGTTCAGTAAAATTGATTCAGGCCTCACTATCCTCAGATTTCCCAGCAATAAGTTCGGCACATTTGACTCTGTCATTACACCTCCTGGGTTTAAAGTTTGACAGGATGACTTGGTTATTTGTTTTTTGTTTTGGTGTGGTTTTCAGTGGTGTGTGTTTATTTGTTTGGTGTGGGGTTTTTTGTTTTATTTGTTTTTTAATCTTTTAAACCTGGTGATTGCCTGAATGAGTGGCATCCTGAAGACTGATATGAAAGAGGAGAAAACCAAATTAAACATTTCCAGGCTAAGGCAGGGGATTCTGTGCATCAACCATAACTGCTTTGGGTCAGATTTATGCAAACTCGCAGGTCTGTCATTCTGCAAGTTACCCCATGGGTAGAGTTCACCATACCCCGGCTTCAGCAGCGCTGCTTGCGCCTCTGCTGGCTGTGGTCTCCTTGCAGGGGTTTGGAGGTTTTTCTGCAAGTGCGCTCTACCGCAGTGCCATCCAAGTGAATCAGATGAGCCAAAACCTCCTGTTTCATCTCTGTAAGGCAGCCTAACCCATCTGTACTGGAAAGGTTTAAATGGGAATGAGTGAGCTGTTCCACTTGGTACAGGGGTCATCCATCCCACAGGCCTGTGGTGACCTTCCCAAGCCTGCAAGGGGACCTCAGTACCCACCCTCAACCCTGTGAATATGTCAGGTCCCTGATGGGAGCAGTTGTATTTCATAATGTAGCTCAGCTATATAGGCTTTGGGCTAGTTCATTTATTTCAGTGAGGGAGCAATAAGTTGTGTATTAGCAAATACAGGTTTTTGCTGGTATATACTAGTATATTCCTAGAAAGCAGATAGATGAGCAGATCTTTTCCTGTTATAGGCAAAGCTTCATCATCCAGGTACCAAAGTCCTACCAAAGAAATAACGTAAGCACTGATCTCCTGTTGTACTTATGAGGATAGATGGTAAAGATATCAACAGTTCTCCAGCTTCTCTAAAATATTGATACCAGTGACCTTTCAGATGCTGTGAGATGCTAAAAGTTAGATCTCTTTAATTCCTGTAGAAATAGTGAAGGCAAATTTATAACACACCACTTGTGTCTTTCTCTCTTCCCTACTGCCTTGACACTATTTTGGCAATAGTGGTTGGTATTTTTCAAGTAAAGGATCAGGCTTTCTGTTTGAGGGTGGAAAAAGGTCTTAAGATAATTAGTAATATGCAGCAGGACTGGATTAGCCATATTAAACTTCACATCTGTGGGTCTTAGTAGAAGACATTTAAACTGCAGAAATCACTTTTTATTGGACCATATTCATATGATTGCATACTGGAGCTTGAACACCTTATAAAAATATGAACTGAATCAAAATGAAAGTAATTAGAATATATTTGAATTTCATTATCTTGAGCTGCTGAATACTCTTTTTGCATACTGGGTTTTATGTGTCTGTCTGAAGTGTACTTGGTGGAGAGTTTTAATTAAAACTGGAGACAGAGTAAGAATATTTGGAATGTGAAATTCATAAATGGCAGAGATTTTCAGCTAGGATTGCAGAGTTTCTTTGGAGCTCGCTACCACTTTTCGCTTCTCTTTTTCCCCTCTTCTTAATAAGCTACTTTTATGTTTAAATTAATACCAGATCCTGAAAAAGAAAAAAATCCTGCTGTGGCTCTTGGTCTTTTGCAGCATGATCAGAGTTGTCAGATCCACAGCTGCAGGAGATTTTTACCTTTGTGTGTTTAATGGCTCGTACTACTCTGTTCTTTGACGGTACCATTTAACCATGAAAGTGCAGGGCTGTGGATGGCACAGGACATGTGGCTGCCTTGACTACTGTCTCAGATGTCGGACATGCCAAGACTCCAAAGAGCTGATTTGGCAGCTGCCCAGCAGATTTTTTAAAAGGCTCAGTTGGTGGCCAGAAACCCAGGCTGTCAGAGTTGTGTTATGCAATAAATTGTTTTGTGGCAGAAGTTTCTAATCCAATTTCAGCTGTAGTTTTTTAGTAGTGTGTAATCAAAGATAAATGTACATTATTTCATGGCGTTTCAGAGAAGTGAAGATGTGTGGCATGAGTGTCCCCCATCAGGTCAGTTTGTTTTTCTTTCAGGAAGGATTTAGACCTGTTCACCTGTGTGGCAAAATGATACTTACTTTATTTTGATTTCTGCCCAGGAGGCATGTATCTGCATGCAGCATAGCCTTTCGAAGAGAATTCAAGGTGCATTTTAGGAGTCATTCCCTTTTTTTTTTTTTTGGAGAGAGCACCAAATAAGGGACCCATTTATCAAGTCAGAGCTTTTGCCTGGGTATAAATTTGCTACAAGTAGTCAAACAGAAGATCTAGCCTTGTCAGGCTGTGAACCTGCTTGAAATGTTGCAGGCCCTGTCCCTCTAACAGCTCCCCCCCCAAATTTCCCTTTCACTCCCCTAAAGTAAATTATTCTTCATGGACAAAGGGAATATGGTTTATCTGAATGCAATGAGATATTTGAGGTTTATAATAATTGCATTACAAAAAAGTGATTTTAATTTCCTGAATACTGCCTGTGATGCCCTCCCTTCCTTACAGTGACCGTCACGGTTTGGTGTCATGATGGGCCTACATCCCTCCAAGCGTGGGTTGCTGCTAGAAGGGGCAATCCTGCCATTCTCTCGGCCCCAGCAGTAGCTTTCATATGGCCACACGGGAGCTGATCTGGCTGAAAATGATAGTTTTTCTTGTCTTGGGGTGAGATTTTGACTCTTTTCCCCAGTCAAGCTGGTCAAATGGCCGCATAAGGGCTAGTGCTGGCATGGGGCTTGTGGCAGGTGCATCCCATGTGATGGCAGGTGGATTTGCTTATGCCGGTTATGAAAACCACTCTCCCAGTCTGAATAATTATCCTGTACCTTCATACCTCTTTCTTCCAGCACTCTGTCACCCTTGGCTTTTTGTGGCTTGCTTCTACGTGCTGCTGGCTCTCATCAGAGACCGAAACTCTCGCTCTCTGGTTGCAAAATGGTCGATGAGATTCCTAGTCTGGCCTAAGAAAGTCATAGCTGTGGAGTCACTGCTGTGGGTGAGAGATGGTTCAAGTTGAAGTCCTGCTGTAAGTTGATAAATTAGGAAACCTTAGACCTGGCTTTGCTCTGAATTTGTTTGGGTTTAGCCTTTTTTTAAAGTGTTTCTCTTGGCAGACCAACACGGGAAGCAGTTGATGTCTTGTAAGCTTTCACTAGTTTCATATTGAGTAGTAGTTTTCTAGAGGTGCAGAAACATCGCTGAGGCCTCTGAGTTTATGTAAAAGAAGCAATTAACACAAAAACCCATTATTTTAAAATATTTTGTTATTAGGGCTAAGATAAAGGAATATTTTTTCGTGCCTCAAATCTGGGAGCCTGTATGAAGACACCAGTGACATCTGTCTGGAAATTTCGACTGTAACTCTTCTACCCTAATGTATCCTCACAAGAGCAGGTTGAAGCTCACTGGGCTCTGAGTGCCTGAGGCCTTCAGTGACCCAAAAACCAGTGTGTTTCTCTTGCATGCTGCTCTTTCAAGAATTGGGTTTGAAAGGAGGAAACACAATCCCTGGTGCAGCAGGAGGCGGCGAATGAACACAAAGCAACAGGAGATTGCAGGGGATGAAAGCTGTAGGAGAAGTGCTAAAGCAGGAAAAAAAAGAGGTTTTTATTTTCCTTCATCGTTTCTTTGCCATGTTAACTTCAGTTCTGCTAGTCAAGAACTGTAACGTAATGTGAGTTTTTTGGGGAAGTTTTCTGGAAGTGCTAGGGAAAAAATCGCTATAATTACCAGATGCACTTAAATGCAGAACCATTAATAACAAAAATTTCCCCTTTCTTCATGTTACTTAGCACATTTCTAAAACATGACCTATTTTCCTAAACTAGACAGAACAGATTACATTTTCCAGAAGGCATGAGTCACTGTACTATAAAGTCTCCAAGCTGTATCAATCTTCATCAACTTAAGCCATTCATGAGGTTTTCTTTTTTCTCACTGAATATAAGCAGTTTGTTTTAAATGAGAAACTGCTACATCCTCTCTGGATAGTTAAACTCGATTAAAAGGTTAAATATTAAATAAGTGTGAACTTTATTCTGAGAGAAGGAGGGAAGGAGTGGAGGGCCCCTGATGGTAAGCAAAAGGTACTACTGTGGAAATATGGGTATATCCAGTTTGCACGATGCTGTGCTTGGCTTTAAGAAGTCCAAGCAGCATGATAGCTGTCAGAAGCAGCAGAAAAATCTTTATTTATATAGCTTCAGTTACATACATGAGAGTCTAGTTTCAAATCATTACCCTGGAAGTTCAAACTTTTGCTAGGAGTTTCTGCTGAGAACAGCTTCTCCGGTCTTGTCATTGATTGGCCCACTTGTTCCTGCACCTTATATAGAGAGGGAGTTTGCATCAATGGGCCGTCACTGGGGTTTTCCTCTGTGCGTAGAATGTGCGTTTGGGGTGGTGAGAAGGTCGATGGGACTTTGAGATAAAATGGATACCTCTGCTAACGCAACAGGGGAAGTACGTGTGGTGATATAGTAGTAAGACTTCGCACTCTCTCACGAGGTTCATGCTGTGCCATACATCCACTGAGGAAGTGGGTTTTGTAAATGAATAAGCGTGCTAATCACACTGAGCAGCGGTAACTCCCCCAAGACTGCACAGAAGATCTCTTTCAGCCTCGGAAGACGTATCTAGGTTTTCCACCAATTTCTCTTAGGTCTGGCTTTTAAAGAAAAACAGGTATAACTGTTTTCCATTGATAATATACAGCCAAAAGGCAAAAATCTGTTGCAGGTCTTGAATCTAGTAAACAAACATTTCCATTTTGGTCCTTCTGCTGAAAAATTTATATGATCTCTGAAAATGTGTTGTCTGTTTTTCATGCAAAAGACAGATTTTTGTTTTGTTGCTAACTAAACACAGAAAAAAACACCCGTTGAAATAGTTTTCCGTCAAAAATATCCTTGAGGAAAGGGTAGAAGCTTGTGGTTTATTTTTCCCATTGCTTCAAAATGACCTTCTTACATCTGCGGGAAAGACTCTCTGGGGGCTGTTGAACCATGAAAGCATATTCATTTAGGGCATTGGGTGCCACAGTGATTTTAGCCGAGCGTTGGCTTCAGCACTGGAAAAAGAAAAAAGAGGGGGTTTGTGTTTTGTTGTTTTGCTTTCTGCAACCTGGCATGAAGAATGGGGTCAGGAGATGCGTGCTTGGGAAAGACCCAAAGAGAGAGCTGGAAACATGCCAGCCACACTGAGTCATAACACACATGCTTATAAGTATCTTTGTACCTTACAAAGTCCTGGCTTTTCAAATAAAACCATTGCTGCTGTTGAAGTATTTACATGAAAGTAAAACAAATAGCATGGAGTGCTGCATGCATTCTCCCTTGTTCCAGCTCTGTTTTATCCTGTGGACTGTGACTCCTGTTTGCTTAAGGCAAGGCTGGGCCAGGCTGAAGAATGCTGTTATCTGGTGGTGAATGAAGGGAGAAGCTCGAGCTGTGTGTACGCGTATGCTTCTCCTGCTTCTTGTAGAGCAAAGCAGCAAGCACCAGCGCCTGCTGCTTCAGGCTGACGTTTCATGTGCCCAGGAGACGGTGTGAAGCCTGCCTGTTGCTTCTGCCTGCTTTGCTTTTATTTATTTAAAAAAAAAATTTCTTCAAAGATTTGAGTATAGCTTAAGAAGTAGGAAGGCTGCGTGTGGGCTGCCAGGGCACACTGCTGTCTGTTTCACTGCAATAATCTAAACTGTACCACAGTATCACAGTATGTTCGGGATTGGAAGGGACCTCAAAAGATCATTTAGTCCAATCCCCCTGCTGGAGCAGGAACGCCTAGGTGAGGTCACACAAGAACACGTCCAGGTGGGTTTTGAATGTCTCCAGGAAAGGAGACTCCACAACCTCCCTGGGCAGCCTGTTCCAGTGCTCTGTCACTCTCACTGAGAAGAAGTTTTTTCTCAAATTTAAGTGGAACCTCTGGTGTTCCAGCTTGATCCCATTACCCCTTGTCCTATCATTGTTTGCCACCGAGAAGAGCCTGGCTCCATCCTCGTGGCACTCACCCTTTATATGTTTATAAACATTAGTGAGGTCACCCCTCAGTCTCCTCCAAACTAAAGAGACCCAGCTCCCTCAGCCTTTCTTCATAAGGGAGGTGCTCCACGCTCTTAATATATACACATTATATATTGATGTGGATTGTTTGTAGGTATGTATATGTACTTATATTTATGTATGCATTATATATTAATATGTATGTATTTTAGTTTGCACACATTAATATATATGCATCGTATATTTAATGTATTATATGCATTTAATATGCACATAGCAAAAAACTCGCACGTGTGTGTGTATATACATACATTTCTTCCCAAATTAGCAGTATATGGCAGTAGCTGTTGAACTTTTTTACAAACATCACCTCTACAACTGTAGAGCTGAAAGCAAGCTGCCAGCCAGGGAGACTGGCAGAGAGCTGCTTTGTGGTGCATGAGGCAGCATCCTCTGCAGGAACATACTGTGTGGGTAAAGGGAGGTTGTGCTCCTGAGGGTCTCTTCCAACTGAAATGATTTCTGTGATCCTCTTCCCTGTCCCCTCGGGCTCCACTTGCTGAACTGTCGCTTGGCTGCCTTGGTAGCAGAGGTTCAGATAAAATGCACGAAGTGTGGTTCCCCGAAATGGAATAACAAAGAAGGTGGCATGATTAATTTTTTGGGGGGTTTAAAGGAAATGATGCAGTTGTGTTTCTTAACTTTGCCCCAGGGCTTCTGACGTGTTTGTGTCTGTTACTTTTTTACAAAGTTTATAAACTCATTGTCAGATTAGGAGACAGAAATAATCTCAGCTGACCCGCACAGTGAAGGCTATGGGTTTGCAGTGATGAACCTACAGTTCAGGATGTTATTCAGTCATTTTTTGGGTCTAAGTCAATAATGGACAATCCATTAGTACTCCATAAGTCGTTTCAATGGTTAATTACTTGCAGAGTTGCAGAAATTGTTCTTTAATTCTCTCTTGCGTTTTTCTGAATTTGAGTTCCAGCTGTTGGATTATATTATACCCCTTTCTGCCAGCCTCGGGAGCCATCTATTATCAAATTTCTGCTCCCTGTGGAAATATTTAAAGGCAGAGATTGAATCAGTCCCTTTGAGGGTTTTGTTTGTTTGCTTTTGAGAACTTACAGAGATCAAGTTCCTCAAGGCTTTCACTTGAGGATATTTCTAAACGGTTCTGGGTGTGTGTGTGTATGTTGTTTTGCTGAAGTGAGGTAACTCTTCCAGTTGTTGGCAGCGTGAGCGCAGAGCGGCTCTTCCTGCACTGGCGTGACGAGGCAGAGACAATCTGACCCATGTAATTATGGTTAAACGTGTCGGGAGCTGGAGCTGCGTTGCCCGAGGAGCAGCAGCTCAGCTGGGCTCCGACTCAGCTGCTTCTCCGGCTTGCGGCTGCTTTTGTGCCGCAGGCTGGAGGGAAGATGCTGTCGACAATTGTGAAACCTTTTTATTGCTCCTGCGTATGGAGCCGCGGGAATGCGGGTGCTGGCAGTGGCTCAGCCCCTTATTTTGCTGACCTTGGATAACACAATGTTGGGGAACTCGAGGACCTTTTTACAAGCTGAGTGATGGGTGTGGGGAAAGCCCACAACAGAGCAGCGTCAGCAGGACAGTGGCTGCAGTGTCGGCACAGCGGCGCTGGTGGAAGCTCTGGTGTGGAGAGACTCACCTGTGGGCGTTTGTGTACAGGGTGCTGCTATTATAGAGGTGGGAGTAAATCCAATATGGGTTACCTTGAGTTTTACAGCTCCATGAATCGAGTGTGGTGTGCAGTGTTGCTGCATTGATTCAGGGGCTACTGAGGGAGGTTCTTGTTCCTGTCTCCCATCTCTTTGCTGGTGGCACTGTGGCCCCCATGGGCCCCAAGCTGGTGGGAAGGCAGGAGCATCTCCTGCAGCAGGGCTGGAGCCTCTAGCTGGTACCAGGAAAACATCTTGGCAGCGTTGTCCCTCACAAAATAGGGTTCCGCTTTGCACGCCATCCTTTTGCATGTCCAGCATGTTGTCTGGGGATAGGGAGATGACTTCAGGCTGTTTACAAAAATACTTGGAGAGGGTGGCCCAGACCAGAGGCCTCTGACATGTGGTGATTATCTCAATCCCTCCTGCAGTAGGGATGGTAACAGACATGTCCACGGCATGGGTTATCCCTGCCAGTGGTCCTTTACCTGTTGCTGTTGGCTGGCCAATTTAAAGATCAATCCTGTCAGCGGGTTTCACCCTGTTGCTACTGAAACAGCAAGCACTGCCATGTGCTCCTTGCAGTGAGATGTTGTGGTGAAGTGGATTTAAGTGGGATTTTTTTTTTTTTTCTGCATTTTTAGCAGAGATTAAAGGGTCACTGGGATCAGGAACCGATGGGTGCTTTAATGCAATTCCAGCTTCTTGATGACTGTAGGATCTGGTGGAGGAAGGGATTGGTTTGTGTCTTCAGGGGGCATCTAGTGTTTCACAGAAGAGAGATGTCCGGCTGATGGGGGCTAAGGACAGCAGCATGTCTCTGCGTACACCTTATGTTAGCTGGACTCAATCCTTACATGTGTCTTGTGTATGCCTGGCTTTTAAAGTATATAAAAATACAGGGTGGTGGTTTTGTTACCTCGTGTTAGGGTTTCTGTGTAACTCATCTGGGCTTTGGAGTCAGGAGAAGGGTGCCTGGCCAGAGGGCTCTTCGTCCTCTTCCTTATGTTTGCTGCCCGTCATATTGGAGATTTGAACAAATGCCAATGAAGGGAGCAAGCAGTGTCTGCAGGCCTGCGTCCGTGACACGGGTGGGAGCTGGAGGTGCTTATGAATGTTTTGCAACTGAGTGTGATTCCCTCCAGGATTTAACAAGTAGTTTCTCTGGAAACAGGAATGTGTGATGTCCCGCTAGGCCCTTGTCAGTGGGAATGTGAGTGGGGTGTGTCTTTGGGCAGGCTGTGTTAAAATTGAGCAGGCTGCAGCCCTCTCACATTTAGTGTCACTTCTGGTTAGGGCTGAAGTTGTGTTGGCAGCAAAATGGTAAGCTGGAGTTGTTCATGTAAACCTCTGTTGACAAAGTAACTGGATGTACTAGTCCTTTTAAAACGTTTGCCTGGAGATTTTTTTGGGGGGGTGACCAGGGGTTGGATTACAAAGTTTGCTTTCTTGGCCCAAAAGCTGCCTGTCCTCTGAAGTTCCCTGGGCATAGCTCGGCCTTCTTCAAAGTATAGTAGCTTGTCTCTCGAGCGAAGCACACATCCCGCTGCCAGAAACGCCGGCTGCTTTCACTGCACTCATTGTGTTGCCCCCTTTTCTTCCTGTTCTGGGCTCTCAAGTAATTTTTTCCTTTTTTTTGTGGTGGTGGTGGTGGGGAGTGTTTATCACAATTCAGCAGCTGAATGCCAGTATCTCAGTAGAGGAGGCAAAAAAAAAACCTGTCAGTGGGCACATTAAACTGTGCATATTTTTTTCTTTTAAGTTGATGGTAGGACAAGGGTAATGGCTTTAAACTGAAAGAGGGTAGCAAATATAAGGAAGAAATGTTTATGATTAGGGTGGTGAGACATAGGACAGAGAAGCTGTGGATGCCCCATCACTGGAAGTATTTCAGGTCAGGTTGGACGGGGCTTCAAGCAACCTGGTCCAGTGGAAGGTGTCCCTGCCCATGGTCGGGGTGGGTGGAACTAGATCATCTCTAAGGTCCCTTCCAACCCAGACCGTTCTGTGATTCTATCGTGTCAATCAATACTTTGACAGGTGGGATGGTATAAACTCTTCTTGCCTTCTGATGGGGGCTGCTGATGCGGCTTTTGGGGTTTCCAAGTGCAGTGTGGCAGTATGCTGTGGTATGCTTACCTAAACAAGACCTGCCTGTAAATGTCAATCTTTCTGCTTGGCAGTGATGTAGCCCTTGAGGAATTTGAGGGCAAGACTGCTCAAACAGTGATTTTTTTAAAGACCCTGAGACAATTACAGGGCTTATGAAAATATGATGACTTACCTGATCTAACTTAGGTCTTTATATCAGTTTGCTGGCTTAATTTATGTGAATGCTAAAGGCTTTAGGGAAATGCTTTTTCAGGGAATTAATCTTTTAACACAAGCCAGTATTAAATATGACATACACTAGTATTCCTTTTGACAATATAACATTTTTCTCCTAAAAATAAAGTAGAAAACATATGCCCTGTGGGCCAAATGGCACTTGGCTTTACAGTGAGATAAATTCAGAATAACTTGATTGTTATTGATGTACAGCTTCACTGTAATGCTGCAATAGATGCAAATCAGTAAGCCAGTGAAAAAAAAGTCCTGAGCCAAGAGGCACAAACCAGGGCCAACATGGCAACAAGAGAAATTGCTGCCCTCCCCCCCCCAGGCTGTAATAAATTTCTCCATAAGAAATTCATTAGGAGGGTTTTAACAAATAGGTTTCACCTCCTGTCTTAACACCTTGTACATGGCTACTGCTGTTTGCAGGATAAAGGATTAGAGGGACAGTATTTTTCCTCAGCTTCTTTTTTTTATTTTATTTTTTTTATTTTTTTTTTATTTATTATTATTAAAAGTAACCTGTATAGCCTTTGGCTTTTGAGTTTTGTGTGTTTTGTTTTTGTTTCAGATGCATGTAACTGACCTCTCCTTTCCCTTTCCATCTTTAGGATGACAGCGATGGGATTCCCTGGTCAGAGGAGAGAGTGGTGCGGAAGGTCCTTTATTTATCTCTGAAGGAGTTCAAGAACGCACAGAAGCGGCAGCACGGCGATGGCATCAGCGGGAGCCTCAAGGCAGTGAACGGTGAGCTGCCCCTTCGGTACCGCTGGAAGGACTCGGGGCTTTTCAGTGTGATTCTTTTGCTGTACTGAGGAGGGAGACCAGTGCACCACCTGGCATGCACTGCGCCCTTTTGATCTGCACAGAAGAACTTGTTTCTGAAGTGCTTAAAATGCCCAGTTTGAACAATCCATATGTTTTGGTTTCTGGCAAAGCCATTGAGATGGGGATAGGGGTGGAGGGTGGGTGTCAGGTGGGAGGACAGGGACAGGCTGCTGTTGGTAGAAAAGGAGGTTTCTCTGGTCAGTCCTACTCCCTGATGTGCTGAGTAAGTCAGTAGAGAAGATATCCATTTAAAGGTGATTGGCTTCAGTTATCTTGGGGAAGGACATTCAGACAGAATTTAACTACTCTGTCATTCAGATGCAAGAAACTGACTGACCAGCTTCTGTATCTCTGAAGTGATCTCGGTCCATGCTGTCTGTTGTCCAGAGGTGAAATAGTATAGGACCTACATAAAAAGATTTAAAGGACTGAGAGGACACAAACACTGGGACAGTGGAGTCACCTAGTTTAGCAATTCACAGAACAGTCATTTAAAGGTTTTAAAAGGGCACGCAGTCAAACCGAGATGACAGAGACCGGAAAGGAGTTTAATTTTATTTATTTAATCCTTTGGTCAATTATTATCTGTTGCTCCCCCTTCCCTCAGAGCTTGCTTAAAAAAGCTATGGTGTCCTGAGTGGTGAATATAAAGCGCGTCTCTTTCAGATTCACTCCCTGACACAGGAGCGGTTCTTGAAAAGGCTTTGTCATGCTGGCTTGAGCCTTGAAAGTGATGACTAGCAGGATTCAGATTTCTGGGCAGGCTTATGGTTTTCTCTTCATTCACAAGAGCTTATTTGTTTTTCTGTGGAGGTTTATGGCAGCTCCTTTTAGGCATGTGCATAACTATACATGTGCTAATGCATTAAAGCAGCAGCTGGGTGCTTACTTGGTAGGTTATTCATATTTATACGTAGCTTGTGTTTTTGACACGGTGAGTCATATTTCACTGTGTTTTCACGGAGTGGTATTGCCGACAAGGCAAAAACCTAGGGGAATGGCTGGATAACTACAGGCAGCATGATCAAGTTACTGTGTTGCGTAAGCAATTGCAAAGTCCTTAATGTGATTGAAGAAGACCTCAGGCTTCTGAGTTCAGTAATAATATCAAATACTGATCTGATGGGAAGGGGCATCTAGCTTTAGCAGCAAGCCATTAATGAGCTTGGAGGTGTACACAAAACAGCGCTGACTTTTTTCCCCTCCAACACCTCTGCATCATTGATCTTCTGTCAAACACAATTTCTCTTGGAAAGTTTCTTATTTCGTTGTGGGGGTTTTGTTTAGTCAAAGGAAAAAAGTCTAAAGGCGTGAAGCACAGTAATTGTGTGTTAGGAGGCTTTGATGGTGTGCCAGGTTACAGGATGACTGAGGTTTTTATGGTGTCTAGTTTCTCCAAAGGCGGCTTAGATGAAAAGTGAGTTGGCTGGGAATGCTGTGTTGGTGCAGGTACCAGATGCGGAATACGCCATCAGCTTCCTCTGGCAGTGGCACAGCTCATGGCTCCAGAGCTTGCCTCTTGCATTGAGAACATAGCGTTTGGTGCTTTTCCTCCCTCACAGAAGAAGGTGATCAGTTCTTTGGGGGTTTGTTGTTTTTGTGTGTGGTTTTTTGTTTTGTTTTGTTTTGTTTTTGTTTTGTTTTTGTTTGTTTGTTTTGGTTTGGTTTGGTTTGGGGTTTTTTTTGAGCCAGAATGATATTCTGTATTACTCTTTTTGTTTGCTAAATGATTCTTTAAATGTCCTGTCTCAGCACTGCTCTATTTCAACATCACTGTCCAAAAGCTTTTTTCATGCACTGATATTTGGAAAAATGTTTCATTATACAGAGAAAAGAGATTTGCGAAAGAGAGGAGGATTGATATTGGGTGGTGACATTAAGAAAATCTGTTTAAACATACAATTTATTCATTACATCTTAAAAAAACCCGTAGCCCTGTATTTTGAAATTGACAGCTCCCTGTGGACTGAGGAAAAAGCAGGTCATCCTAAGAAATTACCAAGCTATTCTGAATTTAGGGAAATGTAATATTTTAAGGGGATGAGCCTTAGATCCAGGATTTCATACTGTTGGAGTAAAAACATTTCCTTGGATATGTCCTTTGTTTATTAACATTCAGCACCCCTAGCTCTTGGGGAGGGGACGAGGGGAATCTAGCTGAAATAATGCGAGGTTAAATGTGTTCAGAGCCTCTGTAAAGCTGGGCTCCTTGGGCTGTCTTGAATTCTTGGGCTGTCTTGAATTCTGGTTAGGGTGCTTTGCCTTGCAAACATGAAGTGTAGGGTTTGTGCTGCACAACCCTGTCCCTAGTGAACTCTAAAGGGTGTTGCTTCTTCAGCTGTTGAAAATGGAATAGCTCTACCTTCCAAAGCCTGGCACATTTAACCATTTCCAGGAGTGAAAAGGTGGGGTCTGAGTGAGGTTCAAGCTTTCCGAGCTGTCTGCTCAAGGTGGAAATGTGGATTGGTCTCACATACCAAGAGCTCAGGGGACTGCAAACAATTAGGTAGCAGGATTTTATCTCAGTGCCACCATCTGTAGTGCAGAGAGAGTTTTTTTGTTCTGGTTTTATAACTCTCATCCCTTAAATTTATTCATTTACAGACTTGCAACCCGTAATTTGGTTCAGTAGGGAGTACTTATCTTTAGCAATAGAGGCAGGTAAAATACCCACCAGCCCCTTTCAGCTGGCATCTTCAAGAAGTTTTTATGGATTTGAAGTGGCTGAAGTTGCATAAACATGCTACAGTAGTTGCTTTGCCAGCATTTACCAAGCTATAACTAAACTCGTATAAAATAGATTGTAAGTAGTATTTCAGCTTGCTGATGAGTACAGTAGTATTGTTAATGATTTGGTAGCTGAAATGATGATGCCTCTTTGATTGACAGTGCAAAAAGCAAGTTCATTTTAAATGTGAGAGATGAACTCATTAACAGGAATCTTTTCTGTGCTAAGGTTTCTGCAAGTTCTAAAATGTGCTCATGATGATGCAGAGACAATTAACTTCTGTGCCTCTCTGAATAATAAAAGAAAAATAAAATTTTAAATAAATAAAAATTCAGACTAATTTTGGAGATATGTACTGTAATATCTTGACTGTCTCTGCCTATTAAAGATATTTGTTATCCTGAAAACAATCTGCAGTTTTAGGTCTGTGGCCAAAACTCTGTTACTTAGGTGGTTCTGATTAAAGTAGTGGGGTTTTGTTTGGAAGCAGTGGTGTGTTTGCAGGTCTCTTTACTCCAACCTTTTTTATATCTCCTTCTCACCTGAAAATATTTGCTTACATATTTGTACTGCCAGTTACTTTTTTATCTTGTTCTTCTATTTTCTTTACTCTTATTCTCCCCACTTCCAGCTAGAAGAATTTCGGAGAAGGGCGAGAGGGTGTATTATGGCCATTGTATAGTTGGATGTGTGCTTATGTTGACTCCAGGTATTTGCAGAGTATGCCTTTGTTTGCTACATGTTCCTCTCCAGCATGTGGGAATATGAAATCTGAAGGAGGTGCTTCTGCCGCTTGTCAAGAAACCCTCTGCAGCCCTAAATGGGATACGGGAACTCTGATTATGGAAACAAGGTCGTGCGCTGGAAATCCCGGAGGGACGTCTTTAGTGATTTTGATTACTGCTGCCTGTCATTTGCGTTAGGATTTTAAGAATAGGGATTGGTGTTTGGAATAGTGATACCAATTTTCAGAGATCCTCGTCTAAAAGGAAAACTAATTCCCTTGGGAAATGGTTTTCGTCTTGTGTAGCTCAGAATGTGAGATAAGGCCTTAAAAAAGGCAATGAAAGATGTAATTATTGCTCGTGTTCTGATTATGAGAATAAATCCAGTACCCTCAAAAGAGTATGTCATACAGAAAATTTTAATGAGATAAGATTTTAAATTTTATTTTTCAAAACTTGTAATAAAGAATAAATTTGTGTTACAGAAGTGCTAGTGTTTTGTAAATAGAAAAGTGCCAAATTTTGTTTGTTTGTTTGTTTGTTTAAGGTGGTTAGTTAATCTACAGAGATAAGAAACCAGACACGAGAATTATTCAAGCAGATAGTGTGTTTTCACCAGCTATACTTTTTCCTAGAAAGGTGTCATAGCAATTTCCACACGTGCCAGATAACTTAAGCTTGTGGCAAACATGATCTAATTGGGAAGTTGAATGTATCCGAGGGGATGCTTTAGTTCATGGCATAAGCTGGAAGTCTTTCTCATCTAGTAAATAGAGATGAGTAAAAATACGTAATTTTGCTATTCTGAGACATTTCACCTTATATTTAGGGTTGTTAAATGTATTTATCCATTTTATGTGTGTTCTTTAAACAGAGTAGGAACTGTGTCAGCATTTTGATGGAGGTGGTGGTTGGTCCACGGGTAGCTGTGGTCCCCCTTCCTCCCTTGTGCTGGTCTGCTCCTGCCCTCAGCTGTTCCCACGCAAACGCTAACATGACTTTTCGTGGAGGTTTGCTTTCTCCAGAAATAAAATGTCTCCGCACAGAGATGCAGGAGCCTGTGAGGCAGCCTGTGGTGGCACTGCGGTGCCGGACCCAGCGGCAGCAGCTTGCTCTGACTCTACGATCTGCCTGTCCCTAGGCTGGCCAGGTTGGCTGGGGTAGGCAGCAGTGCTGTATGGAAATAGCTGTTTTGTCATTGCTGTACAGATTTTCAAGTTTTTCCTGCTTGCTGCGTGGGGGTTTTCTGCTGACGGTCCCCAGAAGGCTGTATTGAAATGAGGGTGCCCAGTGGTATGGTGGCATGGGGCTGGGTTCATCCGACTCCAGCTTGTTGGTAAAACCTCTTTTCCCTGGCTGTGTAGATGGCACCCCAGGCTTGGCGTAAGAATTGTGATAGGCGTGGTAGAAATGCCCAAACACAGCTAAGCCGTGTGATTCAACTCAGTGTCGTGCATTAGTCACCAAAAGCCAACTACGTGGGGTTGGCAGCAGCTGCCAGCAGGGCTGCCACATCTTCTCTGGGCTGAGGCCACGTCTCTTCTCTTCCCGCTTGCACAGATGACAGCACAGCAGCCCTCAGGGAAGTGCTGCTGTTTTGGCTGCACCCCTGCATGCCCAGAGCAGCACCCACCTCCTTCCTCCCTGGTGTGGATACAGAGACTGGACCACCACTCAGCCTTTAGTTTGGAACAAGGAGGTATTGCTCTTCATTCACTGTGATGGTTCAAATATACTGGTAACTTCATCTCTCTTATTTCTGAAGGCTGCAATTAAATACTGGAAGAAGGTTTTATGCTAATGTTTGTCTAGGGAGCTTTTCACTCCATCAGTGATGTGAAATTGCGTTTGTTGACATTGGGTAATATCTATCTGTCTCCTAAGCTTTAGTAGAAGATTGTAAGTGTGCCAAGGACCCTTGTCTGTGTAAGTGGATTTTTAAAATGCATTTAGAGAAACAGAAATACCTCTTTCAACTTTGCAATATTTTCTCTTTACATTCAGAGTAAACAACCTTTTTGACTAGTTGTAAACTGTGATTAAATATAAATGTTTTCAACTAAAAGGTTCAGAAAATAAGCATTTGAACAGATTTGTCATGGTACTCAACATGACTTTCACTTTGGTGCTTGCTGTCAAGTGAATTTAAAGATTAACAAATAAATAACAGGATGTTTGGGTTGGGCTCCATTGAAAATTTCCAAATCTCCTTTCCTTTCTTTGTTTTTTAGAACAGAATTCATTTTTGAGCCTGCCAGGGACTTGCTTGTTCGTCAGCTGTGTCATGGTTTAACCCCAGCTGGCAACTAAGCACCACAGAGCCACTTGTTAACTTTCCCGCAGTGGGATGGGGGAGAGAATCAGAAGAGTAAAAGTGAGAAAACTCGTGTGTTGATATAAAAACAGTTTAATACGAAAAACAAAAGCCGTGCATGCAAGCAAAGCAGAACAAGGAATTAATTCACCACTTCCCATGAGCAGGCAGGTGTTCAGCCATCTCCAGGAAAGCCGCGCTCCATCACGTGGAGTGGTGACTTGGGAAGACAAACTCCATTAACACTGAATGTTTCCCCCTTTTTTCTTTTCCCCCAGCTTTTATTGCTGAGCATGATGTCATACAGTCTGGAATATACCTTTGGTCAGTTGGGGCCAGCTATCCCAGCTGTGTCCCCTCCCAAGCTCTTGTGCACCCCCAGCCTCCTCAGTGGTGGACTGGGGTGAGGACCAGAAAAGGCCTTGGCTCTGTGTAAGCCCTGCTCCGTGATAACTAAAACATCCCTGTGTTATCAATGCTGTTTCCAGCCCAAATCCAAAATATAGCCCCCTGCTAGCTACTATGAGGAAAATTAACTCTATCCCAGCCAAACCCAGCACATGACACAGGCTCTGTTTGCCTCTTCCATCATTACCACGTATAAAAATTCTGCAGGCCAAATTGCGCCCTCAGTGATCTCTATCCAATTCGATTATGTCCAAATTGTGCTCCTGTCTTAATACAATTTCAGTGTTTGGCAAGACTGACAGAAAATTTTCTCTTGCAGGATACCCATCGTCCTTCTATCAAACGTAACAGAGGTGGCTATTTTTTTAACCAAAGAAACAGAGGAATTGTGTAATTAATTTTCTTAAAACTTCATTTCGTGGCCATCTAAAAAGAGTTGCTGTTGCTCCGAGTGCATTTCTAGTGAAAGTAATTCTAAAAATAATCTCGCCTCCCTGCGTATTGCTAATTGTAGGTAATGGAAAATAAGAATGGCAGTGAAGAATCTGCAGAGGCGCATGCATAATCTGTAAGAGACTGAGTTATTGTACGTCTAAAATAAATAAGATGAGGAAAGGTAAGAAAGAGTTCAGCAGCAGCTGATGGGTCTGGTCCCCCTCCTTTCACCTCCTGTTTTGTGCTGGCTCTGCCATTTGTCTACCCGTGCAGTGCAGCCAATTCAGCCTACTAAAGTGGCAGAAAACTAGCCCAGAAAAATGATGTTAAAAAAGACATCATTTTATTCAGTTTAGTGAACTAGAGAGGTTCATGAAGAGGTCAGCTGAGCACCAAGTGTACATTTGGTGGAAATGAGGGGCCAGGGTACCTTGACAGAAAGCTGGAGAGGAGGAAACCGGACTTGTCACTTCCTACGATAGCAAGCTGCCTGGTTGGCACAGTCATCGTGTCTAACCACAGCCTTAGGACTGGCACAGTCGTCTTGTCTAACCACAGCCTCAGATGCTGGAAGGGACAACGGTTGCCAGAAATAGGAGAAAAAATGGCTTAAAAATTTGTTGAAAAGTGCTTCACAAGTGTAGGTGTTAGATTTATTTATCTAAAAAAAACCCTAACAGTCCACCAAAACAAACACAAAACCAAATGAACAAACAAAAACGAGAAAACCAGCGCTGCTGTAGTGGTGAAATTCATTGCATAGACTGTCTGTGAAACAGATCTTTGCCTTAACCCCAACAGGGGACAACAACTTTGTTTTCCTTGACTCTGGGTCATTCAGATTTATTGTTTGAGTCTGCAGTCCAGAGAGCACCCTTGACTGCAGACAAGCAAACTACTTCCTCCTGTCTTTGGCAGCCATAAGATTGCCAACCAACCTAAATTTGCACCCTGGCATATTTTTGGCTGGCATATACAGCCAAAAGGATGGTTGTGGTTTTACCTTGTAGGATTGCCAGCTCTGTTAAAAATTGTACCTTTTGCCAATTCTGGTTTGCTTATTTTAGAAGTGAGAGTAAGACATAACTCATGCAAAGCTGCTTTTTTGACTGCAATATTAGGTGAGAATCCAAAGCAGTGCATCTAATGCAACTATTTCTTTAGCTGGCAGACAAAGAAGTTTAGGTTTGTTTGTTTGTTTGTTTGTTTGTTGTGGTTTTGTTTGTTTGTTTGTTTTTAATGATTAGATATTTATTGGGATGTTAAAAAACAGAGAGATCTGCCTAGAGCATTATCCTTCAAGCTGACAGGCTGGAGTGGATGAAGTTCATGCTGGTGACCTGCTGAGATGAGAACTGGTGGTTGATGTGGGTCACATTCTCCAGCTGTTGAGTTGTGTAAAGGAGTTAAAGAGATAATTTGAGGCTTACATAGAAATCAAAACAAATTTAAACAGCTGTTGAAGGTGGTCTAGATGATGGAGTTCCACAGCATGATTTCTTTCTGGTGGATTATGCTATTGAAAGGGATGGAAAACTTCGTGCAAAGTGCGGGCACAAAGTGGAGCTGAAGGCAGCAATCCTGCAGTATGCTCAGAAAAAGTGAGCACAGTGCTTTTCTGTTTTAAGAGCAATAGTTCTCAGAAAGTGTGGGAGGGGGAAGAAAGGTACTTTACCTCTTTCTGTCTGATGCCAAATGCTTATCATTACTATTATTTTAGTGTTTTAATAAAATGTTCTAGTGGAAACCAAAGGTCTGCAGGTTCAAATATGTAGCTGCTGTTCTAATGACGGTTTAAATTTCAGTATTCCTGTTGATCCCCTATTGCCCATGATTGGCAGAAGGAAACTGTGCATTAAATAACTAGTGTTTTTAATTTGAAGGACAAACAATAAGTGATCTAACCAGAAAAATAGCAGGGAAAGAAAAAGTCATTGAAATAGCATACTGTATTTTATTAAGAAAATAGGAATGTAACAGGAAATAAAATCAGTGTCACAAGTAAAAGCAGAGAGAAGTTTCAGTTGTGCACACAGACTCAGAAATGCAGATTGGTGTAGTCAGTCCTGGGGAACTGTATTTTCTGAAACTGTATCTGTGCTTAGCTTTGAATAAGGCTTTTGCTGATTATTTTCACACTATACCTTTGAGCTCTTAGCGCAAGACTACATTTTAGGGAGCACTTTCAGAGTATTAGAACATATTTTCAGTCTTCAAGGGCCCGTCTTTTGTCTTACAACCTTTGCAGCAGTTTTTCCTTTACATGGGCGGGGGGCATTTTAGAAATGGCTTGCTCTCTGAAAGAGTGGAAAGAGTGTGAGAACTGTTAATATTTGGTCCAGGAGGACATTATTAAGGCCATTAGGCTGTGTTTAATCAGAGCAGATGTCTTGTGTGCTGTAAACGTTCTTGTGTCAACCCTGGCAGTGAAGTGGTTTTGAAAGAAGTAGAGATGAGTGATAGATGGCTGTAACTGCTGATGGCCACAGCAGCCACTTTTGCAAGTTGCCTGACATAGCTGCCAATGCACCCTAATCTTCACCTCAAATATCCTTCATTACCAGTGTTCCCAGGCTTTGACTTGTTAAGTATACGGGTTGCCAGTCGCAATGTATTTGGGGATCCTTGCAGTGACATGGAGTAAACTGAAAACATAAGCAGATTGATATTGCGTTATTTTTAGGTGTCATCAGCTCATGTTTGAAAGTAGAATTTCTTCTGTGGAAAGCAAGAAAATCAGTCGCCTTTTGGAGCAACAAAACTCTTCAGGAATTAGTCACGTTGATTTCACGGCCCATAACAGCCTGGGTCTGCGCTCTGAGCTCATGCCTCCCCCACATTTTGGTTTGGTTTTTACTGGGATCTTTTTGATTTTAAATCTCCAAGAAACTGTTCTGAAGTAACTGCTGTCTCTCGATAACTGATGATGATGAGAGGTTCATCACATGGCAGATACTTCCCAGAGCTTGTGGGAGAATGTTTTCCGGAAAATAAGTATAGCTTAGCACATATACTGTTAAGTCATAGCAGATTGCTCTACATCATAATAAATGCACATGCATTTTTATATCTTTTTTGACTGGCACAGATTTATTACATACAGTTAATGTGATGTTGTATTCAGAATTAGATGAATACATGTTTTCAATAACCTGCCTTTGATGTCCTTTATTTCCCAATTTAAATTAATTTAATACTGTGAAGGGGGTATCCAGTCAAAGGTATAAATGTAGAAGTCTTGTGCTTAGGGCGACAGGATGACAGTGACAAGCCTGATTCACAAGTGTTGCTTCTGGTTCATCTGAAGGAGTTTCCAGCTCCAAGAGCGAAAGGCAGCTGACTTTCCACCCTTACCCATCCTGTTTCCTCCCCTCACAAGTCTGTTAGTGAGCGTTGCAATTGCACTTGGGACCGTGTGATGTTTCAGATCTGTCCACTAAGAGGCTAACTCGTTCCAGATAAGCCTTGAACAGACAACATTCATTTTTTACTTTGCTCAGAATTTCCTGTGCTTTGTTCTGCATCTGCTTGTGAAGGACTGTGTTATCTTTGAAAGCCTTCATCTTGTTTTCTTTATTGAAGCTATATGCTCAAATGGAAAAAGGGAAGAGCTGGAAGGAGCCCAGCTGGAGCAATCTGCCAAGGATTCCACAGAGGGACAGAGCTGGCAAACTTCTGAAACCTCTTCAGCTGACCTCTGGTGCAATTTGGGAAGCCAGGAGATAAGCCACTTTTCCTGCAAAAGATTTGGCTTCAGCCAACCATTCTGAGTAATGCCAGAATACCGCACCAGAATTTAATTGCATTTTCCTCCGCCTTCACTCATCCCTCACTTAGCTTCTGTAGCGGCCAACCTTAAAAATATTTCAACCTATTCTAGTCTTTGTGTATGTGTGTGTGTGTGTGTGTGTGTGCATGTTAACAGACATGTTGGAGGTAAATTGCACCTTGACCCGCTCTGTTTCAGCCAGGTTACCTTAAAACCAGGTTCTTCCTAAAACACCTCCCTCAGACAGTGGTTGTCTCCTGGTGCTGTGAAAGGTGAAACCATTAAATGGCCAATTGTTTTTGAAGAGGCTCTGTTTACTGTGGCTGTAAAGCACCCCAGTGTTTCTGTGTCATGCCTGCTGTGTATGTGGAGAGATTGAAAGAAACTTAAAAGTTACGAAAATGGCACAGAGTGATTAGTACAGTTGTTCCCTTTCTTTGCAGCATATGAATTTTCATTCTGGTTCAGAGCGGAAATGTGGTCACCATGTCAGCAAGAGGGTGCTAGAACAATGGTAGCAGCGTGTCCTCTCATAGCAAACACTGAGAAAAGGCAACTGGGTTGTACTGAAGCACACAGATACAGGTGTACTGTGTGGAGAGGGTTTAAGAAGAATTTGATCCTCTTCTGTTTCTTCCTGGCCCTGGCTCATTTGCTGTGATGTTGGGATCTGGTTTTGGAGCCTCAGGCCCTCCTCGTTCCCTTGTTCCAGGTGCTAGAAGGTGGAGTTGTGCAGAGCTTCAAAACTTGAGGCGTCATACGGGAGTGGGCTGAGGTTGAGGAGACACATATTCCTGTTATGCAGTTCTGCATGGAGGACTTCATTTCCCCTTCCCTCCTGTTGGTGCCTGTGGTGCGTTTGTCCAGGAGCATGCTGTTTCTCTTCCAAAGAGAAGAGTCCCAATGCTTCGTTAATGTGACTATCTGCTCGACAGGACAGTAAACTAGGTGCTTTCTACAGTAGTTTATCTGCCTCTTTACATCTCGGGAGGTCGGCAGCGATTACCTCCAGGTGGAAGCCATGAATAAGGGATAGAAGTTACCAGAATGTGGCTTGAATTCCAAATCTTCTTGAAGCATAGTTGTTGCTGCTCTTCTGCCCCCTCCCCAAAATCAATTAAAGATGGCCTTTTGTGGAGCAATGAGATCTGTGGTTAGGGACTACTTGTCAAGTTTGATTTAGATGGAAGCCTGTCCCAGAAGCTTTACCTCATCTCATTGTCCTGCAGGGATGAACTTCAAATGCCACTTTACATTTGCCCAAAACTGACCTTCTCTAATTGGAATGGACAAGGCTGTCTTAGCTAAGTAGGTAAACATGGCCCACATGCAATTGTAGATTTAAATGCACTCTTTCATAGATTACCTTTGCACAGTATAGCAGTGTCCTTGAATATTTAAAATCTCATTAACAAGAGACCAGAACTGACGAGTAAAAGTTCTTTGTGAAAGAGCGGTTTTTGAGCCATGAACCGATGTTGATCTCTACTAGGCTGGAGGAAGACTGTTTGGTACAAAGTCGCCTTTATGCCAGCATGGAAGGCGCTCTAATAAAACTGGCATGCAAAATCTTGAAGGTTGATTAACATCCAGAACATAACACAGGGTTATATACAAGTACTCTGCTCATAAAATAGAATAAATGGCCCGTTAGTTAAGACACTGCTTAGCGCAGAAAACCACCTTTATTTCTGAAATGGATCTAGGCGTCTACCATTAACAGCCTAGAAAGCAGACTTTCTTTAGAATAATTTACTTACAGGGAAAAGGAGTTTAAGATACTGTCTGCAAACTTGAATATTAGAGATTATAGGGAAGATGTTTTGCAGTCCTTCAATTTCCTTGGCGTAGTTGGATGTCAAGATAGTGCTGGATTACCATCTGACTGGCTCAAAATTGTAACTGCTAAGTAAATTTCTATTTCAAGCTCCTCAGATCATCTTGGACTCAGTGGGGCTAGTCTCGTGAAAACTAAATTTACAGGGAAACTTAGAAAGTAAATGACTCTGCTGAGAAAGACAGTTTGTGCTTTCCTACTTCCAGGAGAAATTCTGCCAGTATAGATGAAGGACTCCAAAACTTTACTAAGGTTTTGGGAAAATAGCTTTCAGCTTTTCTCCAGTGACTGCTTTCCCTCCTCACCTAAGTTGACCAGCTTCTTCAGGCTAAAGGAACCAGAGAGTAGACTAAAGGAGATGGTGTTTTCCATGCCAGCTCTGTTTCCCTTCACTCAGGTTGAAAGCAATGGAAAGTACTGATTTGGTGTCCTCTTGTCATGAGAAAAATTCAGTTCCCTACAGTGCTAAGCGTGGTAGGAATGTGGCTTTGTTTTTTTGTTTTTTTCCCTTACCCTAAAAATGAATGCTATTCTGCATCTTGAAGGAAGAAGTTAAGGAAGGATGACCACTCCTCAGCTCCAAGGTTTGGAAGTGCATAGTAGTGTGAAGTTCAGCAGGGTTTGGGGAATTCTTCCAGTATGAAGGGGGGGGAAGGTGCCCTCTATAGGGGACAGATTTTTTCCCAATATGGCCTGTTAGGAGCAGAAGAATATTTTGGAAGGCAACAGCTGCTTTCATAGGGAACATCCTTCTCTAGCTCAGGTGGAGACGTGCCAAATGAAAATATGACTTCAGACGAGTTAATCTGCTAACATGCAAGAAGCTTCTGCTGATTATGTAAAAAAATGTGCCCCTTTTTTCCCCAGAAGCTTATAGCTCGACTGAATGTAAATACTGTTTTGAGGAAGAAACTAGGTATGTCTCTTCTCATTGAGACCTTACTACAGAGCTTGTGCCTTGGTCAATGACAGGATTTTGTTGCAGGAGCTCACACATCCATCGGATAACTTAAATATGCTGGCTTAGTGTTTAGTTGGAAACTACAGTGGAAAACAAAGGCAAAGCTGCCGGAACCTTACAGATTGCAGAGTTTCCCGTGATGCATTTTCCCCCTCAAAATTCACTTAAATGCGATCTATGTTTAAGACTACACAAGCCACAGTTTTACTTTACGTACTAACCAGTGATGTGCAGCAGATGTTGCTGAACATATTTGGTGCCATCTCTAGAAACAGAGCGTGTCAAACCTGCGTAGGTCCCTGGAACACTGACGTGTGGCTTCCTTCCGAATTGCAGAGAAACTGCTCATGGTCCAAATCCAGCTGCTTCTGCTGCTTATGCCTGTCATGAGGGATATTCTTATTTATATCGCTTGCTCTCTGTGAAATATAGGTCAGGTTTTTTAACTTATGGTTGCTCATAGGACAAATAATTCTCAGATACATCATTGTTAATACTGGACAATTAGGAGTACTCCCTCTCTTTCTGTTTGCCTATGCTCTTCATCCTTTATCATCGTCCTTTTACTTCCGTATTAATTGGAAGGAGGAAAATGTGTTTTCCTGTTTCTCCTTGTACTTTTCTTCTCCAGCTACTTGTGTTTTTTCATTCTGTCTTTGTCCTCTTATTTTCTGTGCTCCCTTTGAAGCAGGACGGTCTGTTCCTGCATGGTGCCGTGCCGTGAGGACAACTCTGGGCTGCTTGCAGGAGGCTCAGTGTTACAGCCATGGAGATCATAAATTTCTCTTTTTTTCTTTTCTCTCCTCCTCCCCCCACAACTTCTGGGCCATCCAGCTTAATGTGAAAGCAGATTTGCCTTAGTATTTGGAGAAAAGATCTATAATAAGCACTGGGGACATGCTGGTAAAAAGCATCAGCATGGCATACCAACTCAGTTGGAGTACTGACTGTACATTAATTCTCTAACTTATAATTAGCTATATTAAATTCCAATTTTCTGAAAGGAACCATTATCAAATAACACTCTGTTTGAAATCTCAAAGAAACATAAGGAATGAAAGCTTAGTCCTCTTACGCTTTCATCTTTCAGAAGCAATCCCTATCTCAGCATCTTGACCTACATTTTCTTTTTACCCTCTCCAAGAAATATTGTGTGGATTTAATGTCTCAGAAGGGAGGTGAGGATTTTTTTTATGCATGTGTGTGTGTTGACATATAAAGTTTGAGGAAAACAATGAGGCCTTCATGTCCCCGAGGACTTTTTTTTTTAACTTGAAAGTGTTTTCCATAATATCTCTGAGGCAGTCTTTAAGTTCAGAAAGAAATTTAATTTTAAAAGTCCACCCCATTCCTTTACAAGTTGTCCACTTTTATCTAGCTAGCTTTTGCCAAAGCTTTTCCTGATTTTACATACCAGTAGGGAAAAAAATTGGACTCTCCTTCCATCTCACATCCTGCTTGCCACTTGGGATCCAGTCATACATTTTCTTTTGCCATTAAATGCGATCAAGGGTCTTTTTTGGGGAGGTGGAGGGTTAGATCTTTAAAATGATGTTTTTGTTCACATTCATTCTCACCCTTATTGTGTTGCTGTTTGGTGTTAGTAATAAACAGTTATACATGGGAGTTAAACCTTGACCTGAGCAGGTGAAGTAGCAAAGATTGTCAGTGCATCAAGTGCTTGGTGCAGGTTACAGGCTAATTGGGGTCCCAGCATTGAAGCTGACGATGATTCCTGCCTCTTCCAAAACGCAGCATGTTGTACCTGTGCTACTGCTTTCCCATTCATAGAATCACAGAATAGTTTGGATTGGAAGGGACTTTCAAAGATCATGTGGTCTAATCCCCCTGCAATGAGCAGGGACATCTCCAACTAGATCAGGTTGCTCAGAGCCCCGTCCAGCCTGGCCCGGAATGTCTCCAGGGATGGGGCATCTACTACCTCTCTGGACAAACTGCCAGTGTTTTACCATCCTCATTGCAAAACATTTCTTCCTCATGAGACTGGGCCCTCCTGCCCTGTTGGAACGGTGGCTCAGATACCTGCAGTGTGGTTGACACTGTCCTTTCTGCCTCATCCCACCACGTGGGGCTGTGGTTATAAAGCAGGAGATCTGTCCAGGTGGGCACAGGCAAAATTCTTCTCTGATTTGTTCAGTATGGTTTTGTTTGGTGTTTTTTGTGGGGCTGGGGATGTGTGGTAGCACTTTGAACACACAGAGTGCTAAATGCATGCTAAGCATTAACACTGTTTAATAGTCTTTGTAGCTTGATTTGGGCTTGGTAGAGATGCTTTGAAACAGCATAGAAAGGGAATGTTCTAACCCAGGAAGACTTAGGTTGTCTGAACTGTTTCAGTCTAGCATCTCTCTTTAGCTTTTTATAGGCTACCATGAATGTACAAAGGGATTACAGTCATCACTTCTGTATCTTTTTTATTCTTCAGTATTATCATGTCATCTTGAAATAGAACTACACAGTGGTTCTTTGAATATCAATAATGTACCTTTCATCCTAAACCAGTTTTTGTTTTGTTTTGTTTTTGTTTGTTTTTGTTGTTTTAGTTGTAGTAATACAATGGCACACTTCAGAATACACACAGCCTCTTGGGGGTATATTTTGAAAGCTCACTTACTGTTTTAATCCTACATTTCTATGCTGTTTCATTGCATGTACTTCCCACCCCCTTGCCCTCATTTCTTCGATGCTGTACTTAAAATAAGAAATGTGCTAAGGGGTATCAGCCTTCAGTTACATGAATGGATGGAAGCAAAATTCAGTGCAATGAAGTGTTGTTTTGGAGGCGTGGGGAATCAGTATTCTTTACAAGCTGCAAGATAGTACTTAATCTCCTTTGCTTATTTGCAAAGATAGAATCATTAAGTACACATCACTGTATAGTCTTGATGGTATAAGTGTGTGATGATGGTCATTCCAAGGTTTCTATTAAGTCAGGAAGCAGCTAATGTTGTTTCACTTCCCCTTCTAATTCCCTGAAACATGAGCTAAAAAAGCTGTCTAATAGCAGCAGAGTATTTCATGGCAGTGGAATTTCTTTTACTCCTCTGGGTGGTGGTGTGGCGGGAAGTCTCCTTAACATTTCAGAAGCCCTTTCTCCAGCATCAGGTTTTCAAGTGGCTGGCCCCCTACCCCAGCTTTTATCTCTTCCCCCCGTGGTTCGCCTCTGGAGCTCACAAAGAGGAGGTGAAAGTAAGGTTAAGCTGCTGGTCTCAAGAGCTAGAAATAGAGATGGAAATTGCTTGGCATATGAGGAGCGTTTCCTTAAAGGCTGTTACAGCGCTGGCGTTTCATGTGCCGATGCTTCGGAGAACGGCGTTAACACTAGCGAGAATCAGTTGTCCCCCCAAATAAAATGAGAATGGTCTTCGCGAACTCTCTGGCGGGCGGCTGGGGTTTATTTCATCTGATGCCTTTAAGCTTTTATCACTCTGGCTGTCGCTTGTGCATTGTTCCTGTGGCAAGATCCTCCGAGCTCAACTGACGGCCAAGCGTGGGCTCCTCCTGCTTTGTCCCTCATCTGCTCTTCAGTGACTGCAGCCAGTCTGGGAGAGCAGGGGTTTCTCCTAAGCGTCTTTCAGCTACAGATATATTTCCCCAGCACGTTTTGTTTTGTTTTGTTTTTCCATTACACGTGCCTAGTAGGTGGGTAGCTGCTGGGCATCAGAGACGTCCGCCAACCCCTGCCACCACAGTTGCTGTCGTGTGGGAGATGGACCGGGATCCTCACCTTAGGCGAAGGCTTAGTGCTCAAGGAGAGGTGAAATGTCATCACTCCCATGCAAGTGTAAGGCAGAACAATTCGTTCATTCGCATCGGGCTTTCGTATTGCGCTGTGATTTTGGTTTGTGGTGTCACAAGCCTCCTCTCCCCTGACAATAGCTCTGCAAACAGATTATAGGGAGCTGAGTCAAAACAGCAAAGCAGCTCTTCATCCCAAGCTTGAAGCGTACTCCCCCAACCTTTAATTTAAGAAAGCAAGGGAATGATACTCACTTGCCCACCCCCACTAAAATAAATGAATTTTTAAAAATGCCTTCCCCCTGTAAGAGCTGAATACGGTTCTACAAGTACAGATTCCACAGAAAGATAGGTGGGGGGGGACAGGGTGGGGGCTGGTTTTGTTTTTGGTTTTTTTTTTAAGCAACCTGGTTTTGAAAATATGTTTGAAATATGTTTGCTTACTGTATGGTGAAAAAAACACAAACACCTTTTTATGACCACATTGTTGTTTCATATGTTAAAATTATGCCAAGTATTTTTTTATATTTATATATATTTTTATATATATATATAATCAATTTAGCAAGCTAGTTGTAAAATTGGTAACAAGGAGAAAACATTCCCAAAAGTTCAAAGACCAAGTTTTGGGAACTTTCAACATGTTCGAGATTTTGCATTGTTTCATGGTACCTTGTTTAGTGCCTTGTAGCTGCTTTCTGTGAAGAAGATGAAATAAATGGTACCCTGGGTTAGGTGGTGTCAAAGGAATGGGTTCACTCCCAGGAAAAGCAGCTGCTGATTTTACCTGAAAGATAACCACAAGGTGTCAAGCATTGTGGTTGAAATTTAGGGTTACAGACAAAAGCCTGGGAAACCAATGGCTTAAAAAAAAAGTGAGCATTGGTCAGGCAGCTTTCTTCCCTCCCCTCCTCCTGGGGTGTCACAGGGCCTTGAGCTGACGTGATTGTCAGGCTTACGTTAAGGCTCTCAACAGATACGTGAGCACTCAGGCTAGCAGGGTATTGGAAATTCGGCTGCAGGTGGTGCGGGCGCATCCCCGATGTTGCAGGAGGCTGCCTCCCTGCCTGCATCCCTGCCATGCCGCGCTGCCTGCGCTGCCCATGGTCCGTCCCAGCTGCCCTCACCTCCTGGGGCAGGGGAGGACTGTCTGGCATGTTGATGAAGAGGCTAGGGCGTTAAGTTAGGTTGATTTGTAATGATAATATATAACAGAAAATGACATGTAAGGTATGATGATCCACAGTGGGCATTAAAATTCACCAACAGTGTGCCCCCTTTTGCCTTTGTAGGCACCACCGCTCCAAAGGATCATAGAATCATAGAATGTCCTGAGTTGGAAGGGGCCCACAAGGATCATGGAGTCCAACTCCTGTCCCTGCACAGGACAACCCCACAGGTCACACCATGTGTCTGAGGGCTTGTCCAGTCTCTTCTTGAACACTGTCAGGCTTGGGGCCGTGACACCTCCCTGGGGAGCCTGTTCCAGCGCTCCACCACCCTCTGGGGAAAGAACCTTTTCCTCATGTCCAACCTAAAACTCCTCTGGTACATCTTCCTGCCATTCCCTCAGGTGACTGTGGCCTGTTTTTCTATTTAGTTGCTCTAAACTAGGATATCGTAATTCAAGCACTTAGTAGAAGGAGGTGGCATGCCAGGGGAAAAGAAATAAGAAAAATCCTTGTCAGTGAAAGAGGGTGTCAGCTTGACTCCTGAAGCTGGCTGATGGATGATCTCAGAGTTAGGGAGGGCATGTTCACGAAAAAGTTATTGAAAATGTGGAGTGAAAGTAAATAAAATGGTTTAATTCAAATATCTGTCTTGAGTTCTTGTAGAATTTCAGTTATTTTTTCCCAGGACAGGAAGAGGAATTTTCCCCTCCTTTTCTTAGGCTGAAAGCTTGGAGCATTTCCAGTGAAGAGAGAGCTGAATCCATACCCACATCTGCTGGCTGTGTGGGAGGGTCACTGCCGCTGCATCACCAGGCTGTGTCTTCTTGCAGCAGACAAGACCTTCATAGCTCATGTCACATCAAGGGAAAAAATATTTCTTCCATCTGTCTGGAGGGCTGCCTGTGCTCCTGGCAAAAGTCATGAAAGGCAAATCCTCAGTGACATTCATTAAATTATCAAATGGGACTGTGCAATTAGAAGTATGTCATTTAGTGTTTGCCTTTCACAGCTTTTGTTACAGAGGGGCAAAATTAAAGACAATTGAGCAGAGGATAACCTCTCCAAAAGTGCTTTCTGGCGCTTCTCTCGTCCTTTCCCCACCCTGTGGCATGCTGCTGTATTAGAACCCTCCTCCCATTCCAGAATCTGGTGTTTTGCTCACTTTTGAGGTGTATGTAGAAGTCAAGCCTCACATTTATTCTGCTGATAATTCAGTTTAATAGTATAATTTGATTTACTTGAGAAAGAAGTAACTCAGGGTGCCTGTTCTGCTGCCTCCCATTTGTGAATGGAGGAGGGCTGGCCCCATCCTTGCTTGCTGCCTTCACAGGGGGAAAGATCTGACTGTCCGTGACACCGGTTCCAGAACTGGGCCTTTTGTCACCTCTGTCTGCTAAGACTGTAAACCCAACCTGCTTTGTATGATCCCTCACCACAGAGCTGTAGGAACTGTGCTTCATTAAAGTGTGTAGCAAATGTTTGTCAGGATGCTGCTTTGCTGTTGTATCTGGTTTCATGCAGATATGCTGGGTTTGAATTATACAGCCTGTAAGGGTTTCCTAGAAATCTTAACAAATATAGCCAGGCCTCACTAAGCCTCTGGGCTTTAGCTGCACATCTCTCCCCTTTCAGGCTCCCAAGTAGTCACTGCTATCAGTGAGACATCGCATGCCTTCTTATTTCCCTTGTTGTCTTATTTGCACATGCATATGTTGTATTTTCTTCCAATTAGCAGGCTCTCCCTTGCTTCACTGTGTTTGCCTTCACCTTCTTTCTACCTCCTTCGTTTATACCCTGTGGAGACACAGTTGCTAATTTTTACTTTCTAGTGTAGAAGAGCTGTTGTCTGGAGACATGCTCTTCGCATAGCTTTGCTTCTCATGTTCCTTAAAATACCAGATTTTTTTTTTCTTCATTTATTTCATTTTTACTAATCTGGCTAGTCCCTTGGTGCCGAGGTATGGGTATTTTTGAAGTGTGGATTTATTGTTCTTTTGTCCATCCAGTCCTAGTGGAGGCTTAACTCTGAAACTGGGTGAGGTATGTCACTGAATCTAAAAGCATATCCCTGTGATGTTGAGGTGGGGGGAAATAACCGACTTAAAAATGGGACTGCTAGTGATGTAGTACAGTTAAGGTAGATCTGCAAAAGTGCTTTAGAAGGAGAAGGAATTGCCCTCACTTGGTGCTCATGTATAGGTGACAAAGACCTAAAGTCCTGACTAGCTTGCTTCACTTAATTCTTACTTACCAGAATAATCCATGCTCTCTCTCTCACAAGGTGATATTTGTGAAGAATAAGCAAAAATACTTTGGAAACTGAGTCAGTAACTTCTCTCCAAATAACTGTCAGATAGAAACAACTCAAATAAAAGTGGAAGGAACAAAACATTTTAAAATGAAATGCTTTCTTTCACAGGCACGTCACGGATTTTCTTTACTCTGTCTCATGGGATGTTAGCTCACTGCTTCTCCATTCAGCCATAAAATTCCACAGAAAAGGCAGGACGAAGAAGACATTATTGTTTTGGCATAAAAAACCAAAGAATAATTAATTCGTATTCCACTGATAATTTTGTTAATACCTGAGAAATTAGACTGTCTCTCCGTGGTTATGCTGATTTTTCTGTCACTTGTATCCCTGATCTAGAGAGAGATAAATTACACTTGTGGGCCTGCTTGTGCCTGTAATTTCAAACAAAATGCACGTTTAGCTCTGTTCCAGATTGCATGTGTTATTACCAAATGAGAGAAGATGTCCTGTAGGACAGATGTCCCTGGCATAGCTGCAAATCAAAGGGCACTTGTTCTCCTCAGAGAGAAATAAAGCCACTCTGTCCAATGCCAAGATCAACATGAGGCACACACCACTGAGAGATTTTCATAAAAATCCTACGTCTCATGGCGTACTTAATGCCTGTTCTCCTCCCTGCACTCCACCGTGGAGGCCGATCTCACTACCTTTATTTTACAGGTGGGTGAGCTGAGGTGTGTGGAGGGGAGGTGACCTCTCCCGGGGCACCCACTTGATGGGAGAGAGTCCGAGTCCTCACGTCATCCCGGTGATGGTGTTCCCTTGCTTCTGCAAAGGGCGTCATGCTTTCTCTGCCCATGTCTCTCTGAACAGCAAAGATCTGGAGCTTGCATTTGGAGTCCTCTTGTGCCTCCAAGCTTTCTGACTGTGGTCAAGGGGGGTGGGGGGACAGAGGTGGATGCAAGCTGCATGCATCAAATGCTGCGATGCCTTGGCAAAAAATAGGAAGAGTATGTGGTGCTTGTCTCCCCAGTGCTAACAGGGAGTGCTTGCGGTACTGTAAAGTTCACTGTGTTTTCTATTTGTCAAAACCTAATGACCTTCAGATGGCCTGGTACCTACTTATTAAAAAAGCTGCTGCTCTGCCCTTATCATACAGCTCCAGCTTGATAGTACAATGGTACTGATATAACAGATAGGGAGCATCTGGTAGGGTGGTGGCCATCAGCTCTCTTTTCTCCTCTCTGTTCTGCTTCATTCAGGACAGCCCTAGCTTTTAGGTACTGGGGCAACCGTTCATTGAGTTTTCTCCCCCTCCCCCACCCCTAATGTTAAAAAAACAGAAGGGAAAATTCAAGGTAGGTGTTTGTGGTTTTATGATCTGCTTTAGTCAGCTCTCTGCATTTATAAGAAGGGGATTTAGGAGAGATCTGTTTGTTCCCCCAGCTTTTTTGGGAGTTGGCATTACTGCTGCTGTCTCCTTCACCTGTGTATGAACACCTATCCTGCCACTCAGCCTGTTGGGCACTCCTGTTCCCTCCCTTATCCAGGCTACATCACCATGGAGCCTCATGAAGAGTAAGGTGCCAGAAGTGGCCGTCCGTGTGATTCCCTGGGGGAATCGGGGTTTCAAAGCTTTCATTGTGTTCTTAAAAGCAGACAAATGTCTTTATTCAGAGACTTGTGTCCTTTTAAATAGATTATTATTAAAAAAACAAAACAAAACAAACAACTATAATAACAGAAATATAGGCTTCAGGTGAGGTTTTTATTTGTATATGACATCTTGCAGGCATTGGTAGTGTGTTGTGGGGTTTTTGTGTTGTGTTTTTTTTTTTTTTTTTTTAATTTTATTTTTTATTTCTTCCAGTTGCATTTTTCGTAAATACAGCTGAGACGTGAAGTATGTGCTATGGGCTGGTGTAGTTTCATGGAATAATTAAATTACATTAATTTTTAACTGTTATATTCTTATTTCTATGAGTCTAATAGCATTACCACCCCTCACTCTCCCCTCCCCACAAGCCTCCCCCAAAGAAAAACAAAACACACTTAAAAGTGTTATGCTGAAAGACCACAACGATATAATTGCAATTAATGGTGCAAACAGGTACTTGATAATGGGCTCATAAGCAGGAAAGAAAGTAACATAAATGTCTTTGGTTGCTTAATAGCAATTTTGGATGAAGATGTAATGGGAATAAGGAGCTTCCTTCAACCTGTATTATTTAATCAGTTCTCTTTGGTGATCTTGCCTTTTGACAGGCTGACAAACACATCTTGTGCTATAATGTCATTCATGCTTGGCTTCCATAGTAATGATGTATATCTACATATAAAAGCACTCTTCTCGTCATTTATGGAGACTGAACAAGCTATTTGCTAACAGTTTTTGGCATAACAGTAGTGCTATATGCATATGCTCTGTTATGTACCACAATCAACCTAATGTCCAGTGGCTTGTCATCTGAAAAGCCCACATACTGTTAATGACCATCATCGTGGCAACACAGAGCATCGTGTGGTATAAATTACGACTGTTTCATGCTGTGTTTTTTATATTTAGAGACAGAAAACTGTTGTGGTTTTGCATTATCAAATGAGATCAAAATAGCATTTTCTTTATGACAACTATCCTTAAAAAATCGACAGGGAATAAGTATCTCTTATCCCAGAGAAAGACTTTTGGCTTGTTTTGTTTTTAAATTATGTTACTACCATGAAAACCCAGTTCTTTAGTCTGTAAGACAACCATGGCATGAAAATAGGCCTTATATTCGAGGCGTGTTGGCTGTTTAATATGTAATGTGATACCTTGTCATGCTGTGACAATGTGGCAGATGGTATTTGCACTATAAAACCGAATTATCTTTTGTGCATAGCTATACAACAGCTAAATACAGTAAACTCTGTACAGTATGCTGATTAATGCAGATTGCTGTAGATGTTTTAGAGATACTGGAATGTTTTAACTTGGCATCAAATGATTAATGGTTTTATTTAGCATGCCTACCAAGATTTTGGTAGCATTTCAGCATGTACTCTGGCAAGTAAGGACATTTTTGGTAGAAGATAAATTTAGGTTTATAGATAATGGGATGTGAATTTGTATTGTATAGCAGCTGTTTGTCTATTATTTTTACAAAATTGATGAGGAATATTTATTAAAGATACCTTGCAAGTAAACTTGTGTATAAAGTTATAGCTCATAATATACTGTTAAGTCCTGTAGTTCTCAGGTTGAAGGAAAAAAAGGTGTAGGTGAGCCATCTGTTTATTATATGTAGATCTCCACACAGAATATTAGCTGCTTGAAACTAAGGGCCGGAGTAAGTATTCAAAGAGCTAAAGGCAGTAACTTTTCCCCTCTGTATTTTAAGCGTAGAACTCATGTTGGTGGTCTTCCATGGTGCGGTTATACTGAAGAGTTTGTCCATGTTCAGGTGGCACAGACTTCTCAGACCAGGTGCAGGATGGTTAACCCCATTGCTTTCTTACTTTGCAGTTACATTTGTGGCAGCTTTCCTAAAACGGACAGTGCAAAAAGAAGAAAATAACTAATTTTTTATTATTTTTTTCCAACAAAGCTTTTCTGGGCAACTCCCAAGATTGCACAGCTGAAGTTCGGATGGACATGTTACTCCATAAGTGAAAAACTTTAACCCTGTGCCTACATAACTACAGTCCATGCTGTTGCGTACTCCCATAAATAACACTGTCATCCCAGTGTGGTGAGAATGCGGCTTCGAGTAAATCCACTTCTTTAACTTCTTGTAACTTGTGTTTGTTTTGCCAATTGCCCTGGAAACTGGGCCTTTGTACCAGCTCAGAGCTGTTCAGTCTGCAGGGATCAGGGAAGAATGCAAGGACGGCGTGCTGGGGGGAGGCAAACCCAGTATCTCTTGGCAGTGGGAAGTGGGTGTCCCTGTGTGGTCAGGAGGCACCCAGGAGCAGAGTTACGTATTTCACATATAGCTTAGAACTGCTGTATCGCTGCCCTGCCCCAAACAGCACAGACTGGCTGATATTAGGTGTTCGTCCCATATAGGAAGCTATAAATATGGTCATGTTGAAATCCCCCTTATTTAGGTCAGTTAATGCTTTTGATATCTTTGGCTTGTGTTTCTGTGGTGTTGACTGCTGTTTTTTCTCTGTGATGGCTTTTTATCTGTGTGATGGATTTGTGGTTTGCCTCTGACTGTGAGAACTGACTGGAAATACAATTGAATGTATTTCTTTTCCTAAGCCGCCTTAGGACTGGGAAACGGCGAACTAAAATAGGTATTGCTGTCTCCTTGTAAGAACATGGAAATGTTCATGCTCAGATGTCTTGTTGGTATTAGAGTGATGTAGAAATAGTGTTTTGGAAACATTGTGAAAGTCCCTTCATCCAACCACTGTGTTAACTAACCACATGATACTGAGATTTGTTCAGATGCTTCCCTTTGGATTCCTGATTATTCAGTAACTTTAATAATGAAGAACATACCAGTAATTGTAAGCTTGTCTATTCTTAAAACCAAATAACTAACCCCAGACCCTCCCTTGCGTGCTTTTTTTTTTTCCATCTTGCCTTATATTGCTGCTTTCTGCTTCTCTTCTCCTCCTCTGTTTTTATCCTATGTGTTTATACTTACATGGTGTTTCATTGTACGGTGCATTCCCAGGTACTGTGATTTTGCATCACATGCTCAGGTGCACCCAAGGCCTGCCCTGCACATGCTGTCTCTCCAGATGACCTGAGATGGGATAGAGTATGGCTTGATAATAGAGTTGTGGATTGCTGCTAAAAGTGTGTGTCTATCACCAAAAATGGTAAGGTTAGCAAATCCATACAATATAAATTAAGTCCTGCCTGCACCGGAATATTAAGTCTTACTTGCTAGGCTATAATGAGAAGCAATCCACTTGGGACAGTCCCCTGAAGTAAGCTCATTTAAGTTAGGTTATGGTTGAGTTATTTGAGTTAGGTTATGGTTCGACTCGAGGATCCTGAGGGTCTCTTCCAACTGAAATGATTCTACGGTTAAGCAACTTTAACTGTTCTTTACACACACTGTTTTTGGTGAAAGGGACATGGGCATAGCTGGAGAAAACTCAGCCATACCCCTCCTCAGCTACCTACTACAGTCAAGAAGCAAAGGGGACAGTGTGATGCAGTGGCAACAAACAGGGAGGAGCATGGTCACAAAGGTTGTAAAGCTGTGATGTCCCTGTTCTGTCTGGGTCACCCTAAAGGGTATGGTTCCGCTCATTGCAGAGCCCCTTCTGCATGTGAAAAAACAAACAAACTCGGAGCCACAGACAGATTTGAAAACATTCACAGTGTGGAAGGCGAATAAAAAGGAGGTGATAGAAGTCTCTTTAATAATGGTTGGGTGACAGAAGACAGAACTTTTCTGCTTTCCCCAGCTTGTAACAGAGGGACATAATATTCACATTTGCTTCTTTTTCTCAATGCAGTTAGAAACTTGTTAAGTGGATAAATGGATTTTTTTTTGTTGTCTTTTTAAGCAGCGTGTAACTGAAAGTGCAGTTTGCTATCACAGCTTACATGGAAGTTTAAAAAAGAATTCAGCAAAACTGCGAAGCTGACATTTATGTAGCTAAGATACATTTAAGAAAGGATGTTAAGAACTCCATGGTTCAGTTTTAAGCTGCCTTTTTTAATTACCAGGAATTAGAAACTGACCTTTCTCTTAAAGTATCTAGTCTTGATCAGTTATAGCCAGAACAGTGTATTGAGGGGATCATAGATGTCATTTGATATGTGAGTTCCTGTATTTCTGACTTAATTAAATAATTCTTTATTAGTGACTTAGTTAAAGCAGTGTTATTCAGGGCCTTTGAGCCATTCAGTGTTTCAGTTCCTTTTAAACTTTGGCAGCAAATATGCGCTGCCTCACTCTATACATAAATTATTATTTCACGTAAGTAATTTTAATATATGAAATCCTACACTGATTTATAATCCAACTTGCTATGCTTTCAAATCCATTTTGATGTTTAGGTTTTTTTAAAATATGGAAAAAAAAAATCTGATTTGACTTTTAAAACGAACACTTCATGTTACAGGAGTAAAGTCTATTTTTATCAACCCAGATTTATTCTGCCTGGTTATTCAGGCCCTGTGATCAGTCACCAGCCCAGCTGCCAGGGGAGGAGGCAGTGAGAGCTGGGGCTGAGATGAGCCCAGTGGGTAAGGGGCCGGCAGCTGCTGCCAGCTCTCTGGAGGCTGAGAATGCAACTGGTCACGGGCTTTGCCATGAGCCATGAATTAGAGGTTGAAGGCCACAGCTGTGGAAAAGCAGAAGGGGAGCTATGTGTCCCTTTGATTTTATTTGGCTCTCGATGTCTTGCTTGGTTCCTTAACTGTTGCTGGGTGCTCTGAAGTAGCCAGGATTAGCGAGTGGCTCTGCTCTTCAGACTATGCAAGAGAGTATTTTCTCATTTGGTTGCTTTTCTCTCTTTATATACATACATAATTGCAGTACTTAGCTTCTAAGAAACATGAATGCTTGCGGCTTCCTGTAGCTTGGTTGACTTTGGAGAGTCAAACTGACGTGTCTGGACGTGCGCCGGCCTCTGCTCCTGCAGTGCACCAACCAGACCCGTGTGTCCCATCAGCTGCACCGGTGCCAGCTCATTAATGGTGATGGAGAAGCCCAAGTGTCACTTGGCACAACTGCAGGGTCCCCACCCCATCCTGAGGCCACCAGACCTTTTCTAGCTCCTCATCAATGTGCAGCAGAAAAGAATGTGGTTTATCGCAGTTAGAGACAGCAGGAATGGCGTTTGAAGGAAAAGGTATCTGGGGGCTAACTGAATGCATTTGATATAAAAATCATTGAGTGGCAATAAACTTTATAACAGCCTGCTTCAGCATGCTTGGAAGGAGGCTGTGGACTGGGACTGTCTGTGCATTTCATCAGTTCAGTGGATTTTGCAAGTATGCTGGCCCTGAAAACCTCTAGAACATGACACCGGCTCCCATTATTTATCAGTATATCTCATTTGTAGTTTTATGCCTCTGTTTTAGGGCATTTGTTTTAATTGGTTTCAGCTGACAATAGCTAATTTCAGTTATCAGCAATATTATTACGTTTTGGGTTGGTGCTGGTTATGATGAATAATAGCAGACAAACCAATATTTTTCCTTAAGGGACGCAAATCATGCTTGTCTCCCACGTGCACTGATGGTTTGGCAGGGTGAAAGGATGAATAAAAATTGCCTTCCAAGTGTGTGCTAGTTGACAGCCTGAAAGGTGATTTTCTTGACTCATATATTTCAGATTGCTGGGTTTTACATACGGCCAGTCTCCAGAACAAATATTGCTTTTGGAAAACCTAATCAAATTCTGCCATAACAGTTAAATCACTGAGTATCAGGCCTCAAATGATATGCTTGATTTAGACTTCTCTGGAGTTCAAAAATTGTAAATTTTATCAGCAGTGGTTTCATGGAAAAATGCAGAGCAGGAGTTGAAACTTTTTTAAGACTAAACTTGAGCACTAGGCCTTCTAGGGAGGGTGAATTCAGCATAGAAATATAATCTATTCAATGTTTTTTAAAAAGGTTGCCTTCATTTCCTCGGGAATGAAGGGATGCTGTCACCCTGCATCGTATTATTGTGTTACATTACAAACCGTGTTGTAGTATCATGTGCTGATACTGAAATTTGTATTATTGGTTGGGTCACAGTTTGAGATCTCTTTAATGGAAAGGAAGTATCAAAAGGCATTGAACAAAAAGGGAGTAAAAATGTAAATTGGGTTGTTTAGCTTCTCCCTGCCAGTCTCAGGCTGGCTGGAAGAGACATTTTAATGCAAAAATTGGTGCTTAGTTTCAACATTTGCTTTGGGCTCCATATGAGGAAGAAAAACATGAGCTACCAGTTTCCTGCATCTTCCTCTTAAAAAATAAACAAACATCCAGGCTTCTGCTTTGTAGGTAGTGTTTTTAAAACTGTGTACAAAAACTACAAATGTGGTCACCATTTAGCCACTTCTGACTCAAAGAGAAATTTGGTGTAGCTCAGAATTAATAAGAGCAAATTTTGACTGGAAAAAGAAGAGTGTGAGGCTGTCTAAACAAGCTCGAGAAGTGGGCCCATGCAAACCTCATGAGATTCAACAAGGCCAAGTACAAGGTCCTGCACCTGGGTCAGGGCAGCCCCCAGTATCAATACAGGCTGGGGGATGAAGGGCTTGAGATCAGCCCTGCAGAGAAGGACTTGGGGGTACTGGTGGATGAAAGACTGGACATGAGCTGGCAATGTGCACTTGCAGCCCAGAAAGCCAACTGTACCCTGGGCTGCATCAGAAGGAGTGTGGTCAGCAGGTCAAGGGAGGTGATGCTGCCCCTCTTCTCTGCTCTGGTGAGACCCCACCTGGAGTCCTATGCCCATCTATGGAGCCCTGAGCATGGGAAAGACATGGACCTGTTGGAGACGGGCCAGAGGAGGCCACCAAGATGATCAGAGGGCTGGAACACCTCTGCTATGAGGACACGCTGGGAGAGTTGGGGTTGTTCAGTCTGGAGAAGAGAAGGTTCCAGGGAGACCTTACTGTGGCCTTTTGATATTTCAGAGGGGCCTGTAAGAAAGATGGGGACAGACTTTTTAGCAGGGCCTGTTACAGTAGGACAAGGGGTAATGGTTTTCAACTAAAGGAGGGGAGATTCAGGCTAGACATGAGTAAGAAATTTTTTTAGAACGAGAGTGGTGAAACTCTGGCCCGGTTTGCCCAGAGAGGTCGTAGATGCCTCATCCCTGGAGACATTCAAGGCCAGGCTGGATGGGGCTCTGAACAACCTGATCTAGTTGAAGATGCCCCTGCTCGTGGCAGGGTGTTGGACTAGATGACCTTTGAAGGTCCCTTCCAATCCAAACTATTCTGTGATTCTATGATTAGATTGGAATCATAAGTGCTGAAAGGTTCAGAGCCTGATAACAGACAATGTATTGTATGCAGTCATCGTGCCCAAGAGAGCAGTGAATAAATGTCCTTGCAGGGAAGAAGTGCTTAGCCGTGGCTGTGGCACCAGTACGTTGAGCAGGCAGCTTGCCAGAGGAGGTGCCTTGGTCTTGCTCTGGTTATACTTCAGTGTCTCTTTGAAGCTGAGCTCAGTTGAATGCTTGGTTATGTGACAAGTAAGTGTGTTGATGGTTCTAAACAGCCATTTCCCTTCAAACAGGTCAGAATTGATGTAGCGCTGTCATAGCACTGGTGGAAAATTTTGAACTGCTGTTACTAGTAAGCATGTTTGGTTTAGTACTCTTAACCAGCCTTGCTGCCTGGCTTATCTTGGAAGGGATTGGCCTCCTCTCTGTCTCCTTTTCTCAGGTGCAATTATAGAAAAGGGGACAGAAATGGCTGAGGGAGGGAAGTCCTACCAGCGCTTCTCTGAGGAAACAAAGCTTTGTTATGCCATTTGCAAAGGTATTTCAGTGGAGAGATGGGAAATCATTCTCTGTGATAAAACTGCAGCTTCTCTGGTAATAAGCTCTTAAAACACCAAGTAAATACTGAGCTGATAAAATTGTTAGTAATTTTCTTCCCTCTCAACCCAAAGCCTACTGAAGAATATGTTATTATTTTAATTCTTAAGTGTGAGTGGTTTCACTGTCTGCTCTTGTTTGTGTCATATTATATTGTAGTTACTTGTTGGAGTAGAACACACAAAATTTGTTAAACATTATACGTGTATAGGGCCCAATAATGTCCTTCCATCTATGTGACTCTGCTTTGCTGTAGCATTCCTCCAGGAGAGAAACGGCACAAAAGGGAAGGCAGCTATGACAGACATTTTCCCTGCCCTGTGTACCTTTGCTGGCAATCTGTAGTTTCTGTAGATGAGTGACATTTGACCAGAGTCGAGAAACAGGTGTTTGATGTTCACCCCTTTGTGATTTTTTTTTTTTAAAGGATCATAAATTGCAGTAGTTGGAAGAAGCAGAATGAACAGCAAGATGATGACAGATTGGACCAAATGGCAGCTTAATTTTATATTGATCTACAGATAAATGCAACAGGCTGTCATCTGTGCCAGTCAACACGAGTTCTTTAAAACAGGGATGAGGTTGACTAAGCTGTGTCCCTTTTCAAATGAGGGATGTGACAAGATTATAAATACTATTGCAAACACTCACAGTGTGGTTATTTGGGGCTGGGGCCTTAGAGTTAATCAAATCAGAAACACACAGGCAGGTTTCTATTGGAGTACCTCTGTGCAAAATCAATGTTATCAGTTTTTCTGTTTGCAAGATGATTGCTTTGGGCATCAGCTGTCTATTGTTAGTGTCATACATGAGTTTTTATAAAATGCATTTGACACTGGTAATGCTGGTTTTGAATATTGTGTACTACTTTGTCATGTTTGCAGGACTTCTCACTAATGGCCAAGCTAAAGGATTAGGACCGGGATCAGAACAGCTGGAGAATGAGAAGGACGATGCATCTCAAGTGTCCTCAACGAGCAACGATGTTAGTTCTTCAGATTTTGAAGAAGGGCCCTCAAGGAAAAGGTCAGTAGTGCATTATGGTTAAAGTATAGCCTTTCTGCTATGTCTCTTTGGTGCTATATTGTGATTATGTTGTCAGTAGTATATGGTTGCAAATACTGCCCTACCATAAGCAGACTTTCCGGTGTGGAGTCCTTCTGGTAACAGTGAGGATATAGTAAGTTCTGCTTCATTCATTGGTATAGATAGTTCTTGTTTTGGAAGCCATGGAAAAACAGTTGTTCTTTTGCAGTAAGTGATTGCTAAAATAAATGCCTTAAGACTCTCTCTCCCTCCTCCCCCCCCCCCCCCCCTTCCCCCCCCCCCCCCGCTTAGATGTGTCAATACGTATGTGTGTGTAATTTCAAGGAAAGCATTGCTAAAGTAGTTAGTGTTAACTGTTGTTGTTCTTAATTTTCTGTGAATGAAACCACGTGAAGTTAAAAAAAAAAAAAAAGAAAAGAATAAGACACTTCTGAGAAGAGAAGGTGTATAGTAAGGCAGTGTGGTGGGTGTCGGTTGCAAGGGACTACTTTGAGACACTGCTGTAGCAAGTTGCCTTCTTTTTCCTAGAAATTGGTTTTGAGATCCTTGTTGAACTCTTACAAGTTCTTAGCCTGAATGTGCAAAATGTGGGTTAAAATTGTAGGACTCAAGCCAATCTATTATTGAAAATATGCTGAGAATGCAGGAGGCTAAGAGTTCTCCTCTGTATGAAGTAAGAACCAAAACATGCTCTCTGAAAAATACATTTTAAAAGAGAGGAACGGAAAATGCTTTCTCAACCTTTTTCCTCCACACTCCTCACATTGTGGTCCCAAACCAAAATGAACCATAAAATGAAGTTCTCTTTCAAACAAAAAAGTATTCCTGTTTTCTGCGTGACCTTACGATTCCCCTGAAAAGCCCAATGGAGTGAGGAGAATGATGCTTTCCTGGACATCCCCTGTTCTTGTACCCGTGGCCCCCACCCCAGACCCCCACAACTTTTTCTACACCTCAGGCAACAAACTCAAAGTCTAGTTGGTATGGCCCCTTAGCTCCTCCGGTGTATCAGAATAAAATTTGTGTTGTCTTCTACACTGACAGAAATTTATTGCATCCTACTGCTGGTCAGGGGAAAAGTATTTGTGTGTTTCTTTCTTTCTTTATGAGATACAACAGAGGCTTGAAAAATATTTCTACTTAGAAATGTAGGCGACATCCACTCTAGGTGTGATCGTGGGAGACAGCGGCCATTATTTCACATGTTGCCACTGTTGCTTGCGCATTTTCTTGAGGAATTTTGCTGCCATCTGTACTTGCTTTGTCCCCTCCTTCCTCAGCCATGCTGACAAAACCTCTTACGGAATCACACCATAAGTTCAAGGAGCTAGTTAGGATTGAAAGTAATAGCGAGAGGAAGATGGATTAAAGGTCTTGGGCCTGGCAAGGAACAGGAGGGCTTGTCCCTTATGCTGTCCTTGTTTCTGATGCCTTCCATAGTCCAGCTTCAGAAATGAGTGGGATTGCTACATCACTGATCCCAAGAAACTGTATTTGACTATTGCGGGTGAAATTTTTTTGGAGGAATACTTGCTAGTTTTTGGCTGTGGGAATTCAGATGCTTGAGAAGCAACTGTGTGGTTCAGGCCTAATAATAGGGAACTCAGCACCTTTGGTACTGTTTGGGTTTAAAACAATGACAACAAAACCAGCACACAACCCCAAAACCAGAAGCCAAGATGGAAAATATTTTTCTGGCTTTTGTGGAAGGCAAGGCACCATTTCGGTTCTTCTTCATGCATTGTAATTGGTTGAAATACTATTAGGTTTGTTGCTGCAGTTGCTGTGAAGGAGAACGGTCCTGTTTTGTTTCCATTTACACTCAAGAGGCTTTTATCTACTTCTTTCCTCCCCCAGCTTCCTCTTTGCAGACAGACCTCTTCTGGGCTCCTTAAGCTGTACTGCAGCATGTTGAGTTTTTTGATGTCATGTTCTTGTTTCCTTTAGTTTTTTCTTCTTTTCTACTGAATAGCTGATGTTTCTTCAATCCAGATAATTCATGGATCTCACGAAGAGTTATCCCAGGAGTACTGGGTGGACAAAGGATATGCAGGAGGATGAGGAGGGAGAATGGGACTGAAATGGGATCTGTGGATTCAGTGCCTCAGCTTGTCAAGTTTTGAGAAATTGTGCCCTCCTTTTCTTTCCCCTTTCTCCTTTCTTACCTGGGCTTCCTCAAAATCAAACTTTTCGATTGTTTGTTCAGCTGTGTGTACAACTAATGGCACTCTTGCACTAAAATACATGTTCAAACACTGTAGCTTTAGCATGTACTTCATGCAGTTTTTTCCCCTCTGCAAAAGGAGTATTTGTCTTCTCAAAATACTGTGGTATATAGGTGGTGGTATATGCAGTGAAATGATTTTGGGGATTGGTGCACTTAGTGAAGCATATGTGTTTGGAACTTGCTCTATATTATATGATGAGTTTTGAATACCAGGTTTCCTGTGGTGTTTGAACTGTGCGTTATATGTAAGTTACTATTAAGTTTTTTATGGCTTAGTGGGGTTCTAGTGTTTTTTTGTGTGTGTGTGTGTGACAGGAATTTTTCTTTGGGAAACATAAGCCTGTCATCTTTTAGAGGTCACCTGTATTTAAAACCAGTGATGGAAACAAAAAGAGTGCTAAGCAAGTAAGCATGGTGAATAAGGGAGGCTGTTGTAAGGGGCTCCAGTTTGTTCAATAGTTAGAGGCTCTGGTTTGACCTCACAGTTCTTCAGTGTAATGGCAGGCTTGTACTGTGAGGCAGACAGCCTCTTCTCAGTTTCTTCTTCCCTCCTCTTCCCAGCCCTTGTGTCTGGCAGTCTTCTGGCCCCCAGGCTGGTTGGTTCAGTGGACCAGTCTGGCAGCATTTCCCCCTCATCTAGAGCAGGTCACATTATGTACATGGAATTGGGAGATGGATTCATGCATGTGTGCAGCATGTGTGTGTGTTTTTAAATTTACATTTATAGTTGATCCAAAGTCTTCCAGTTGCAGAGGCAATCTGCACAACGGCCTGGATGAATTGCAAGTGCCAGTTCTCGTAGCAAGCTGAGCAGAGGGTGAATTTGCTGACAGTTGGTATGGCCTTGTGGTCTCACCGTGCCAGCCGTCTCTGTGGTAGGTTTTCCTTGGTCAAAACTAGGCAGTAGATGCTCCCAGAGAGTTATTGGTCAGAGGACTTATTTGCAGATAGGTAGGTGCTGACAAGTGTCTGTGGGGAGGTAAATCCACCACCAGCCTTCTTGCTGACCAGTGAAGAGGTTACTGCGGAGTATTCCTTATTTCACACATACGTGCCAAGCTGTGTAATGCAACAGTAGAACTCCCAACCAAGTACTCTTTCAGGTTTATCACATTATTTCTTTTTCAGTTGCAACCCCTTTCCTAGTAACATAACTTGATTGGAGAGCCACATGTGCCATCAAGAGAGCATTGTGATGGGAGAAAAGAGTTTGTGGTTCTGGTGAAAGTGTGCTGATTTAGTATAATGCTGCAGATTTTATTCAGAAACTCACTTACATACTTTGTTTGATGGACCAGGCTTTTGAACACAGTGACCTAGCGCTGTCAGGCTTCAAATGGCTCCCAACTAGTCTGTGGGTGCTTTGTCAGTAATTGACACCTTTGCTCTCTGGGGACTAGAGGAAGCTTCCTATGCAGCCAGGTTTGCAGCCAATGGGGACAGTCCCATCTCCATTTCTTTTTAAGTGTAGCATTTTCTATTGCACCACAAATCATGGAACAGTATTGAAAAAACGCAACCTGCCTTTTGTGATGCTGCAGGTTTCAGCTGTCGTAGCTTGATGGTGGTAAGGGCAAGAACTAGTACGTGTACGGCTTTGGCTCTGCAGAGTTTTCAGATCATTCAAAAAATTTTAAGCCCTACTTACAGAATAAATGGGGCTTGGGGAGGATTGGCAGTAGCAATAGTGGCAAACTCAGGACTTCAAAATACTCAAAAAATGGAAAATACTTGATTTGATCTGAGCTGCATGTATTACTAGTGGCCAGGTCTGGCAGAAGTAGGGAGTTAATTCTGAGTAGTAAATACTACTTTCACCCAGTAAAGAGGTGCCAGCATTATTCTAACATTTGGCAAAAGCTAAGCATTCAAATGTTACACTGAATTTGTTGTGTAAGGAGTTGGTGCCTAGTTGCCATGTGAGAGCAGTGGCTAGTTTGTTCAGTGGTTGTGGAAGAGATGAACAAAAGCATTGGTCCACTGGCTTGATAAGCTGTCAAGTTGGATGGTCTTCACCGAGTAAAGATCATGCATTTTCAAAACCCATTAAAAAGGTAATTGCCAAAAGTCAGGGTAGCTGCATGTTCTTGTTATGAATCTCTGATTTCCAGCTATGATTCTTGGTTGAGAAGGTCAGTAAGTAATAGGCCAAAAGTTTTTGGTCACTGTGCTGGTTGCTCGTACATTTTTATGGGCAACTCTTAAATACTACAACCATTGGCAATTAATAACAGTGTGCAGAGACAGCTATATGTTTTCTAGCAACAGTTGCTCACCTTGCCCAAGAAAAGACATGTGCAGAGCAGACTTGATGTGACAGTATGTTAATCTTTGGTGATAGTAGGCTATTGCTTGCTTCCTGTTACTGATCAGGTGGCTACTCATTTACATGGCCCTCTTCCCAGAAATGCACACAGGGAATTGCCAAATGCACAAATAAATTTATCTTTTATCATAATGTTCTGTTAATAGAAGGCTGTGAGAAGTGGGATGCAGTTAGTTGATTTTAATAGTTGTTAAGCCTTTCTGGTTGTATGTTTGTTTGTTTGTTTGTTTACTTAACGTTAGAATATTTTTCTTCATTAATGGGGACAAAGAGGTTTGTTTAGTTTAGAAGGAAAATAATGTTGAAGAAGTTGGCTCCCCTGGGTTCAGGGTGTGTGCAGCTCCTGGGAGAAGACACTTCGTCCAGTTCTGCTACAGGGAAGGTTGCCGGCTGCAGGACAAAAGAGCCCAGCCCACTGGGGAGCAGTAGTATTTTAAGCTGAGGCAGCTAGATTGGCCAGAAATTGCTTATTAGAGATCTTCTGAGGCCTTTAATTAATACAGCAGCTTTCTGCTAACGGTCTCAAACATGTGGCAATCAGAAGCGTGGTTGTGTGCTGCAGCAAAGCCAAAACATGGGATGTGCTCCTGCCCCTTGCCTTGTGCTGGCTCCCTGTGGCCTGCTCCATCTTCCTGGGTTTTAATTTTTATTTTTAGATGCCAGTTGAACTCCCTGAACAGGCTCACTGTGGGGCAAGATTTGTGTCAAGGTGTTTTGATTAAAAAACTGGAAATATGTGGTGAAGTAGGCAAGTATGTTGGTCTCCTTTGGCTGGTGGCTGCACAGCCGCCAGGCTGGCAGAGCCTTGATGCACCCTCAGCACAAAAAAAACCCGGTCAAGGGCAGACAAGCTTCTGCATATTAGGCAAGCTGCTAATTTAAGTGGTTTCTTTTAGTGATAAATCCTTTTCAACTTGAGCTGCAGAAGACTTTCTTACAGCACAGCTGTCAAAAGATTGAGGGGACTCAGGGTTGGTTTCTTTTTTCTTTTACTTTTTGTCAAATTGTTTCTGTGGTTAATAATGAACAGTCTCTTCAGCACTAGACTTAGCACCTTCCATGCAAGACGTAAAACAAGGTCAATCCTGTTCCCACATATTTCAGTTTGTGAGGGACTTCTACTCAGTATTGTAGGTGATGGAGAGAGCAGTGTATTACGACTCAGGTGTGAAAGCAGGAGACTGCTCATAATATCAAAGTGTTTTTCCGGGACCTTTTTAGTGAATAATCTTTTCACTAATTGAAACACTATATAATGTATTTGTGTTCAACTGTTGCCAGCTACCACATAATATAATCCCACTTTACAACCAGGTGCTTCTATTATTTTTTTTCTAATTTCAGTAGGCTATGCAAATCTGCAGTAGTTGTTTGTTTGTGAAAAACCACATTAATCCACAAAAAACCCATAATAGCAGTAAGATTTATGTATAATAATTGAGATTATTTTTTTATATCCCTCTGGAAATTCAGGTCTGAGTAAAATATATATTTTAATGCAGCACATTTATATTTAAATAACAAGCCTTATAAACAAAACAATAATAGTCCATTGGGGTGGATTTGCACAGGAATAATAAGAAGACAGTTTACTTGCCTTATAATACAAGTCAAGGAGATCATTCTAAGTAGTTTGAAACGGAAAAAAACAGGTGATATTTTCTTTCAGTATTTTCATAAAGAACAAAGAGAAGTTATTGACATGGATTCTTCTGTCCAACAGGCAAAGATGTAACAAAGGTACAAGAATCTGGGAACACTTTAACTTTGTGGGTAGACAGCTATCTAAACAACGTGTCCGAGTAGTAATTTAAGAATTATGAAGGTATGATTTGTAGCAGCTGAGAAATGTTAAGCAACGTCCAATTCAAACTCTCCTGTCCTCACCTGCCACCTTCTCTTTAGAAGATGGAGTTGCAGGAGAATGTCTTAATGACCTCAAGCTTGGGCTTGTCCTCCGAGGGACCAAGGGAGTTTCCAAAGTCAGACTGGATGGGTGTTTCTGTAGTTCGGTGTATGGCAAATGCTCTTTCAGCTGCTTGGTAACCCAGTCCCTACTGTTGTTCGCCTTACTCATGTGTCTCACCCCCATGTATGACAGGCCAGATGTTGACTGCTTAAATACTAGGGAGACATTGCCGGGAATCAGTGTAGGAAATAATTGATTCTCTACTGAGAGAGACTTTTTCCAAGCAAATTTGTGTGTTAATATGAGGGGTTTTTAATGCACATAAGCCGCTGTTTGTAAAAGATTCTAGCCTGATGTTCAGGTTAACATAACTCTTCGATCTAGTTTCTTCTGTCATTTTCCACCTGCATCTGTGCTATTACCTTGATATTTCAGTTTAGCTACTGACTGATGGCCCATCCCAGTGTCCAGGCTACTGCTTTTGAGATCTGAGGGAGAGGAGCCACCTTTCCAATTTGATCCTTTTTAGAATCTTCTTGATTTTGTTCCTTATCTTTCTATTACTCTTCTGTCCAGGGAATAAGGCATTTATGAACAGTCTACTAAGGTGGCATTCAAAGAAGACAGGCTGGTATTAAAACCATTTTCCATTGAGGCCTCTCTCTGGATGGCCAGTGAGTGTTTTTCTTCCCAAAGCCCCATGGTACTTCAGAAGAAATATTACATGTGGTGGACATTCCCAGGGATTTTGTCATGTCAGCAGAGATGGGCTTGTTGCCATATCCTCAGCTGTTCCTGACTGGTGCTGCTGTTTCAAAACCGAGCTGCCTCATCCTAAGTAGTGGAAGTGAAATATTTATGTGTTTTGCTTTGGGTCGTGTTACCCTCCTAGGTAAAATGTTGGATCCTCACCAAGCAAACACTGAGGCCTGTGAGATCTCCTACAGCTTTGTCTGCTCACTCCATGAATCAGTTTTCATGATCCCGCAGCATGAATGGGGGGTGGAAAAAAAACACCACCAAAACATTTGCATGTGTTGTGCATGTCTCTCCACTTATTCCTCCATCCATAATTCCCCCCAAATGCATTTAAAATCAAAGACAGGAAGAAAAAAACAAAAAAAAGACATATAATTGCATTTTGGAGATCATGACAATGCCACAATTTTTTTCTGTTAAGTTGTTGTAAAGAGTGAGATTCTTTTTTAAAATGTTGATTCCTAGAAATTAGTCATCCTAGCATTTGCAATGGTCTTATTCATTTGGAAAAGAGGGGCTTACTTAATGAGAATACATTCAGCACCATCAAGTATGGGTAAGATTTCAGAATTAAATGAAATAGATTCAATTTCTTGCATAAAATTAAAATTTGAGCTTAAAAAGATGTCAACAGATTAAAATAGTTGTAGCAAGAATAAAGGCCAAGAATGGAAAAGCAGTAAGCTGTTCCTGAAATAAAGATGTAAAATACTAAAATATTTGGCAGTAAGTAGTTTGCTGAGACTAAACTTAGTAACAATTTAATGAAGTAATGCCCCTCTTTAGTGGTCTTTTGAAGGACTGGGAAACAAAGGATAGGAGAAGGGAAGTACAGTCTGAAGATTCTTGGTATTTTCTACTTTGTATTAATAGCAGGCTCCTAATCTTTTCATTCGGTCAAATGTTTGGAATGTAAGGCTGATTTGCCAGAAGAAATTTTTCATTTTGTTGTGGTAGGCTGGACATGATTTAGTAGACAGCATTACTATAGCATCCGCAAACAAGATCTTGCTGCTAAGCGCTGCTAACCTACTTTGTGTTTTTGCTAATATTTAAGCAAATTGGTGATGGAAACATTTAGTTTCTTTTATGTGGACGTTTAGAGGAGATTTACCATGGGCTGCTTCCATACGGCATAATTTCTGCTGTAATTCTGACCCAAGTGTTATGTGTATGTGCGGAGGTTAAAAGCCAGCCTGGATTAGAACAATGCTGTTCTATGTGCCTTTCAAAGATGGTGATATTAAAAAAACAAACAGAGCACCGTTGTGATACATTGAAGTATCTTCTAACATTGAGTTTTAAGTATAACCGGGGGTTTTTGGTGTTCTTTTATAAGTATTTGAAGGTTATATTTATACTGTATGCTGGTTTGGCATATGCTAAACTATAGGAAATCTTATTCTGTGTTTATTCCTATGGCTGATCTGGACAAAGTGTGAGTGGTAGGAACATATTCTTGGCATGTTCTTGGCATGTTCCTCGCAAGTGGCAGCATGAGCGTGGACTTCTGCTGATTCAGCGAAACTGGTGATCTGGGTGTTAGTGTTGTTAGGGGTCTGATCAAAGCAGATGTCATCCCAGGTAGGGAGTGTGCCTCAAGTTTCCTGGGTGGATGCGAGAGGTCTAGGGTCAGAAACAGGATAGTCTTTGTCGTTAGCATTGACGCTTAAGAATGTAAGTGTTTTCTAGCTCTGGACTGAATCTGAAAAGCATTGATCTTTGTTACTGCAAATCTCTTATCTGGAATCCTCTAATGTCTCTTGTGTTGATATAAAAATCACGGGCATTTTACATGTATGGTCTAGTTTATACTGGTGTAGTGCTTTTCCTTTATTTTCCTCCATTTGCTGCATCAAGTAGCACAGGATTTCCTGAGGGAAGCTAATTTTTTCTTCTTCTTAACCTGAACATTTGTATTTTTACTATTTTAATGGTATGTTTATTGTTAAATAATTTGTACAGTAATGTCCATGTCATCATTATGTTTTGATTTTATGCTTTCCTTCTTTGCTTTTCTCTCTTGTTGTTTGTTCTTGGCTCTGATTAAATAAACTAAAGCTTAAGGGATCATTTACCATGTGGCAAATTATTTGCAACTTTTCCCACCCCCCCCACCCCACCCCCCTCAGTTGTATTACAGTCTATTTCCTTCTTTCAGCTTTCAAACAAGTTCTCCCCTGAGTTTCATAGTGGTAGTTACTATGGAGATGACGGTCCACTCTTCCTCTTCTTCTCCCTTGCCCTGCTCCTTTTCTGGAGCTCCTGCAGCTGTTATTTATATTTTCAATAAAGTAAGTAGATTTTGTGCAGGCCTCGTTTCTAATATCTCCTCTATTGCAACATGTAATTTGCCTGCAATGCTTTCAGTTTCATGAAATTCTGTAGATACTTGTTTATATGAATGAAAAATCTGAGGTATGAATCAGAGAGTAGGGAGATCCCTAGTTAACAGGGTCACTTCTGGAGCTATTATCTGATTTGATCTTTCTTCACAGTTGAAGAGCTGTTCATTGGAGTCATAATCCTGCAAAATGAATTAACTGGTAATGTGTGTGTATATATGTATGCTGAGTGTCTAGAATGACTTTTAGAATTTATTTATTTTAAAATGGCAGCTTTTGGAATTCAATGTAAACATATTCTGGTGCAAGTTAAAATTTGTCTGATGAAGAAGTGAAAACCGAGACAACACATCGTTAGCCTTTTAAGTCTGAGAGGCTTTTCTTTGCACCTCATCGTAATTTTGATTGCTCTTTAGGCAGTTTTGTACGTTCCAGCTTTAACAGAGAAACGTGGATGTTTGAGTTGTCAACTATTCTGCCAGAGACAGGAAATTTTTCCTTTGCACGTGTACTATTTTGTTTCTGAATCCCTTTTCTTGGAGAAGTGTTGTTTCACTTGGTGGCAGTGGTTGTTGAGTGACTTAGAGATTTGAAGTGTGCTCTCCAAGAAGTTTTACCTCAACTACCTGGCCAAGGGGGAATCCCACCTAGAAAGCCAGTGTAGCTGCACTGCCGTTTTGATAAATGTTGGTTTCTTAAAGTAGCAGCATCTTCAGAGGTTTTCCCTTTTCCTCATGGAACTCTTGCCCTAGGTAATTATGAATTGTGATGTTGCACTGTTTTCCTTTGGCCTGCTGAGCATTGTCACAGAATCATAGAATCATTTTGGTTGGAAGCGACTCTCAGGATCATCAAGTCCAACCATAACCTAACTAGCACTAAACCAATGTCCCTAAGAACCTCCTCTAAAAGCCTTTTAAACACCTTCAGGAAGAGTGACTCCACCACTTCCCATCTGTGACTTTCTACAGTCAGAAGCTTACTGAGAGCTCCCTATGTTTTACAACTGGATAAATACCCTACCTTGGGCTGTTGGTCAGATAATGCAAATCACTTTGTCTTCTTTTGAGAGCACTGGGTTGAAATTACAGCCCAACAGCTTTCTACGAAGCAAGGGGATACGTGGTAAGGAGGAATGTACTTCCCCTGACCTGATTTGTGGTGGCTCTGGCATGGTTTGCCACCTAGCAAAAGCGAAGGTGGATGGTTTTCTGCTCGGTTAGTGGGACGGGTCCTGGGGACAGACCCCTTGGGCACCTCACGAAGTGCAGTGGACGTGGCCATGGGGAGAAAGATGAAGAAGAGGAGCATCAGCGCTTTCCCCTCTGGAAGGTGGCAGGCTGCCACAATTGGCTTGGCCCTCCAGAGTGACGTTGCTCTTGGGTTTATTCTAAGTGAGCAAACATCTCCTCTCTTTTGGTTGTTCCTCTTTCCTGGTGAGGTGAGAGAAAGATTCTGAAGTCCTTCACTTTCTGTATTCTGTGCTGTTTTATTATGCCGTAGATTATTCCTGGCCCTGTGACAATTTGTTCTGCAAGTTGTCAAGCAAAATATGTATTTAAAAATAAATTACTCTAAAATTTTAATCAACTCTTTTTTTAGAAGGGAGTCTCATGTTTTTCTTTTGCATACATCTAGTTTGCTGTGAAAGTGAGCAGCTGGGACTTTCTTGATTACTTCTATTTTTAGTGTCATCTTTACACCTGCACATTGAAAATCATGAAGTTTTCTTAACAGGGATTGAGGAGTCTTTCAAACCGCCTGACTCTTAGGTCAGAAGCCTGAAACCAGTCAGGCCTGCTAGTTGCAGTATCTCAGTGTGCTTGGACTTCTTATGTTTGTCTTATGCTAGAAGAATTGACCACTGTTGATTTTTCTTGAAATCTAGTTCATCCCACATGGTTGATTCATAAGATAACAAGAAGACAAAGCAGGTGTGGCGCAGTTTCCGAGAACCTTGCTTTTATGTCTCTAGGCCTATGAAATCCTCTCCTTACCTGAAAATTAGATTGTAAGTATTGAGTCATACCTAGGCAAATGTTACCATGCAATCAAGGTTGAGTTTTTATTGGTTTGATTTAATTTCTGTTGTATAGAAATTTCATAGTCAAATTTACTCTTGATACATGTGCTACAGGCCGTATCAGTTTAAGAGTATTTAATTGCTTCCAATTGCCACGTGGACTACAAAATAAACTTTAAAGGTGAATCAGATGAGAAATGGAAAAACAGGGGAGATAGCATTTGAGTACAGGCCACGCTTTTCTAATCAGGTGAATTAACTGGAGTAATTCAGAGAAAGAACAAATGAAAAAAAGGGTTGTTTCTTCCTTGAAGCTTACATTCACAGGACCCTACTCAAACATGAATTCAAACATTTTTTCTTCTTCATGCAGTAAAATCACAGTATCTCCTAGTAGCCAAGTGCTGTAGGTACAGGGTAGGGAACATGCATATTCAAATTCTTGCACATAACTTAATAACTGTATCTCTCTTCCATCTTCAAAATTAATTGGCAGAGTTTTGAGGAATTTAAGATCAGAGTAATATTTGTTTATTGTTTTGAAGAGTAAAAATATGCCATAGTATTTATTTATATCTGTTTTACTTATGTATGTGCTTCTATTTTGGGATTTACGCATTTATGTCTCCACTTCCTTGTTCTGATATTAAATTAACACAGACATTCATAAATAAACAAAAAAGTAATTATCTCCCTGAAGGAGGATTTTGAGAATGCTTTATCAGCACAACTGCATTCAAATCCATTTTTAAATAACAAGAGTTAACTCCTGGATCCACTGAGAGACAGTGGTTATTTGTTATTGATTTCAGTGGCATTTTCCTAAGATGTCTGCAGGCTGAAGAATGCTGTAAATTAAGTGCCCCTGGTTTTGACTGCACTTGGAGTAGCCCTGCTTAATATCTTTCTGTTTTTCCATATTCTTCAGCAAAGAATCTTGTTTATTTTCCTTTTCAATTATGTTCTTCTACATGTGCTGGAGTTTTACATCACACAATGAGCCATCAGAAAGTGATGCCACGTACTCACTGCCGTGTATTTCCCCGAGCTCTTACTGGGCTTGTGTCTGCTTGCTGCCTTTGTTGAGGTTGGTCAGTGTGAACTCTGAGGAATTAAGTGTTTATTGAGCAGAAGGCTGCTGATCTGGGTCTCATGCTTGGTGGGTACTCGATCATTTTAGTCGTAGAGAGAGATGTCCTCTTCACCCACGGGGTTGTGCGTTCCGAGCCTTTCGGGCTGAGTGTGTGTTGGTGCTGGAGGTCCCGTATCACATAGTTTCCTCTGGAGCTGTGACTTATGCACAGGGTTACTAATATAGTGGAAGTACAAACAGTATGTGTCATTCATAGTAAAAAAGGAATAATCTCTTCTACACATTTTTATTTGCTATTACAGGGTAATTCAATGAAAGTAGCTCACATAACAAAAGTTCCCCGTGTTTCCTAAACCATGCTGTGCTTCCACTTCTTTCAGTCATGGAAACTTCCCAATATGGAACGTTAGTCCAAATTACAGTCATTATTTTCACGTTCTGAGTTGCTTCTTCTTGCATGATAGTTCCCCACCCCCAACTCTGAAACCATCCAGTTTCAGGAAATTTAACTGCTTTAGCTGTTTGTTGTACATGTCTGTCTCTCATTCTTTGGCGCTATATTCTATCTTCAGATTGCTTTGCTTCTCTGTCAGGTTTTTATGTCCTGTTCACAGGCCTCTGTGAACCTGGGAAGCAGCTGTATGCTAATCACAGAATCATAGAATGCTAGAGATTGGAAGGGACCTCAAAAGATCATCCCGTCCAATCCCCCTGCCGGAGCAGGAACACCTAGATGAGGTTACACAGGAAGGCGTCCAGGTGGATTTTGAATGTCTCCTGAGAAGGAGACTCCACAACCTCCCTGGGCAGCCTGTTCCAATGTTCTGTCACCCTCACTGAGAAGAAGTTTCCTCTCATATTTAAGTGGAACCTAACGTGTTCCAGTTTGTACCCATTGCCCCTTGTCCTATCATTGGTTGTCACTGAGAAGAGCCTGGCTCCACCCTTGTGACACTCATCGCTTACATATTCATAAACATTAATGGAGTCACCCCCCAGTCTCCTCTTGTCCAAGCTAAAGAGACCCAACTCCCTCAGCCTTTCCTCATAAGGGAGATGTTACACTCCCTTCATCATCTTTGTGGCTCTAATATCCCAGTTTCTGCAAAACACTGAGAGGTCGCCGCTGAAATACTCAGTCCGCTTGCTGTGGGGAAAGGATATTTCTGGGCTGGGATGGTTGAGAAAGTCAGGGTCTGGACCTGTTGCTGTTCTTTGTTTTTCTCAGCTCTTGGAGAGGAAGATCCTTTTCCTGAGACAGGGCTCTGATGTTGTTAGAAATGCAGCTCTGTCACATCATTATTTCTAATTTTGTACATGAAAAAGGCAAGTTAAAAGGGAATTCATTAGAAGTTCTCGTTGCTCCGTCTTCTAAAAGGAAGTGTGAATTTAATCTTCATATATATACTGTATCTTCATATAGCAGTTCTTAAAGGCTCTTTGGGCTGAAGTAAGATTTGACATGAGGACAGGCAACAGTATTTTAGCATCTGAGCAGATTTCCAGACCCTGATACTGTTGCACTATTTCTGATCTCTCCTGTCCTCTGGATGTGCTTTTTTCTCCAAGACTCTTCTCGCTGCTCAGAAACACGTATTTTAGAACTTGATGTTCTCAATGTAAAAAACAAATTGACGAAAACTTCATGTGGAGGCTGGGGGTCACACACACATTCAGGAATCTTTTTTTCTACTACTAAATAGTTTTTGAGTTAGGCACCTTTTTGGGTGGAAAATTATGGGAAGCTTTCTAGCAATGCGATTCCAGAAGAAAAATTGATTTTGCCACCAGTGAGTAGTAGTGCCAGGGTAGTGTGTATGCAGAGATTTGCTTCGCCGCTTGCCCCTTCAATATTTTAGAGTTTACTTTAGATATCAAGAAGGCAGGACTTGGAGGGCATGTGTTGAAGATATAGGGCAGTGTTATTCGTGGCATGGGCCCAGATAAAATGTAGGAAGAACATATTTTCTTTCCTAGATTTTTTTTTTCCCCAAATAATAATTAATAAGGGTAGCAAATTCTCTTACGCTTTTTGCACTCAGGTTCTTGTTTTTAACATAGTATGAAGAGTGTTTTGCTCTTCTGAGGTAACGTCTTCTGACGATTTGCTGTAATTTTATACGAAAAGCACCAAACCCTTTAGTTCTCAAAACAGAAATCTGTTTTCTGTTTGTGTTCTTCTCTGTACTTCTTTAGTGATTGTTAGACAGTCCAGGATGCGTGAATTAGTTGCTGACTTTTCTGCTTTGTTTTCTTATTTGTTTGTTCCTTAATCTGCTGTTTCTTTGGAATATCCCAGCCTTTTCTACTGAAGTGTTTTTCTACTAGGTTTTATTCAACAGAATCTGCATGGTTTCCCAATATGAGCCTTAATGAAAACAAATGTTTACGGCATTTCCTGAACATTAGGTGAGCTGCTATCTTTAATTATGAAGGGTTTGGAGATGGTGGAGGAAACCCACTGGTCTCATTTGCCTTATTGGCAACAAAGGGTCCTAGGACTGTTTGTGCTCAGCTCATTGAGCTCTCTCTGCTTTGCAGACAAGTGAGACTTTCTGAGCATTTGAATACAGTTTATTCTATCAATTAAAATAGAACAAAAGAAAACCTGTCTCTTACATTGCTTAAATACCTATTAAGCCCCTGAACAGAATACTAATTTAGGTGGTTCTGTATAATGAGCTCTAAATTTCTGAGTCATGTCGGCCATGGAACCTTTTAACGAGGATGTGGAAAACCCCACAGAAAAACTAATGTCAGTCTCAGTTCCTTAATTATTTTAATGAGTGTAGAAGTGAAAAGCTCCAAAGCATTGTGTTGCAATGGTTATTTTCCAGATTGAATATCAGAGGTAGGATTTATGAAGATTTTTCATCTGCACTGCTGGGGTGGATGCAGCACGGAGCAAGAAGGTCTGAGCACTGGCAATACCCATTGCCAGCAGCACAGCTCATCAGCTGACAGGCCCTCGAGGCTTCTTCGGTGGAATGAGATGAGATGGCCTTTTGTGTTTCTTCTCCCCCATGCCACCCTTCCTTCCCCCCGCTTCCCATCCTCTGATGTATGCCAACACATATAAATCAGAGCTGTGTAGCTGGTACAGAAAGGGGGTGTCACACTACAGGGCCGCACTCTAACAGCTGGATAGGTAGGAAAAGGTGATATCTGAGGTGCAAACATGAGAGTTGTTTGCCTCTGGATGGGTGGCACTTTGAGTTCATGTGGATTTTAATTAGGTGATGCAGTGATGCTAGGCACTACCTGCGTTTCAAAACATGGATGTTACTTGAATGTGATTTATTTTTCCTTTAATACACCCACAAGTTACCTGATTCCGCTACACAGGCCCCATAGAAGATGCTGCCAAGTGCACAGTGACAGCTTGTATGCTCCCCGTGCATCACAGAAAGCGCTCTGCTCATTCCTCTGGAAAATGTTATTATACAATGCAGTGCGGCACTTTGCTGTGTCTGCAGGGGGGTCGCCCCTCTGTTAAGAGGGCTGTGCTATCGAGTCGAATATTTTAAAGATAGAATTCTGCATTACTTAATGATACGTGAAACGTAACTTAATGCATTTATCATTGCTATAAATTTTCCAGCCTCCACACAATGAATGTCCCGCAGTGTGAGCTTCATTTTCTCCGTAACGTATATTACTTGTATTATTTGTAAATGTGCTCATTTGTACTAGAGAGAGAAAAATAAAGGCAGGGAACCTTGAGATATGCCAGCTAATAAAAGATAAGACAGTTGTGTTTTCTGGTAAACAATTAACATAGTAAAACTGGTGATGCTACAGGCATCTTGTGTTATTCATGAAAACAAACTGTTTAACGACATCTGTAGCAACCAGTCCCTGACTAGTGGCATCCCAGAGCCCTCCCATGCTGTGTGTTAGGCAGAATTGCTGGAGTTCCCCTTTTGAAAGTTGCAGGTTTTGAAGGGGTGTGTGTGTGTGTTTGTTTGGTTTTGTCCCCCCTCCTTAAAGTACTTTGATTTTTTTTGAAAGATTTATAGTTCTTATAGGAAATAAGGGAATAGCTGTTCTTTTATTGGAGATGGTACTAAAAGGAATAGCTATTTCTTTTGGATAGCGGATCAATTTAGTCATCTGAAGTCCCCTTTGATAACACTTACAGTCCACCTGCGCTGCTCTGGAATAGCATTTTGTGTACTGTAGACCCCGTCTGCTTCTCCTGAAGAGCTCCTGCACTCTACTGCATCCCACCACTTGATGCAGAAATGACTCTTGTTTCCCCAGGCCATGCACATCATCTACCCTATTTATACCACTACGTGCATGGCATTTGTAGACAGGTATCTCCCTCACCACCCTTTTTTTTTTTTTTTTTTTCTCCCTGAGATTCTATAAATTCGGGTGCCATAGTTTTAAATTGTATTTCTTGCCTAGAAGCATGGCAATTTGAGGAAGAGGAGAGTAGCACTTTGCTTTATAGTGGTGTTCAATGATTCATTTAAGTAATGAGGAACCCTGGCTTCTGGTTTGTCTCACTCTCCATTGAAGTTGTCTAGATCAGGAAGAATGATGTTCTGGGTCAGCTATAGCTGATCTAAAGATTGTGCCCTCTGCATGATTTTCCTTCACTAAATGGAATGGAGAGCATGGAAATATTGCCAAGAAATACTTGTAGAGTGTTCCCTGCTATCTGCTGAGAGGGAGATGTAAAGTAGGAGCTGCCCTGACTTGTTGCTTGTCCTCTATGACCCAGGGAACGTTGTGGCCACTGTGGTGGGGATTGACAGCACAGATCTCCTCCACTTCTCTTGTCTTATTGAAGAAGACAATGTGACAACAGCTGCTTTGCTTTGTATCTATACTTGGAGGGTGATGGCACTCCATCGTTTTCATTTGAGTTTAGAAAACCTTCTTTAAAGGGCTACAGCTGGAAACTTGCTTAAACTCTCAGTTCCCTCAGAGGCATGTTTTGTAGGTATTATGGTGTCTGGTTCACCAGTTTGGTAGGATAGGTTCCTTATTAAGTCTGGAGGAGTGTTGAGTTTTGTTTTTTTGATTGTTTTTAAAGCTTTTCTTTCCCCTCAGGGAAAGGGAGAGGTATGTAAAATGCAGTTCATTATGATGGTTTATTATCTTATTAAGTTATGAAATACCTTCTGCAAAGCTTATTATAGTAATCTAAAAATTGACTATTCGTATTTCTGATCATTGTCTCCAATCCTCGCTTTTTTTTTGCAGATTACACATATATGTATGTGTGCGTGTGTGTGTAGATGCATTTATAAAACATTGAGTAAAGTAAAACTTACCAATATAGTTTAATTTTATTCAGCTTAAAGCTTTGTGAACCGGATTGGTTGTGTCATGTTGTCAAGGTCATGGAATGGCTATGAAGAGGGATATTGTTAGTGGGCCAGTTATTTCTGGTGTAGCTTCTAATCTTGCAGATTTATGTAACGGTGATGCATGGAAGAGCTGGAACACTTTAAAGCTGCCTGGCTGCAAGAAGTCCCTGGTGGGTGGGGAGAGCCTTGATGAATACACAAAAATATAGATTGGCACGTTCAGTAAAACTCATACCTGTACTTTGAGCCCTGTATGAGACCAGGGATGTCTGGTGTGTTTTTAATATTGCCCATGAATGCATTCAAAATGTGAAGTTGGAGTCAGTACCTTTACGGAAGTATAGAACTTGAATATTTAGAGATGAAATTTTAGCGTAAATTTCTAGCTAAGACAAAATCTGCCTCCTTCTGCAGTGGAAAGCCATCACAGAAAGACAACAGGTCATGGAGTTAGGTGGGCTGGAATCTAGGATAGCTTTAGAAGTGATTTTTTTATTTACTGATATAGAATCATTCAAGACTTAGTGGTGGTGCTTTGCTGGGATTTCTAGATGGCTTATGTTAATTTAACTTGAGATGTAGCTTTTAAATTAATGAAGTTAAACTGATGCAAGAGGCTGTATGGACAGGCTGTCTTTTTGATTTATTTGTCAACAAGGCACTGCTTTAACCTACTCTTAACCCATAACAGCCCATGTGGATTTGGACTGATTTAACAAAACTTAATTAAGTTGGGGCAGTCTTGTGTTGCCAGCAAGGCCTCAGGAGAAGCATCTCTAGTTCTGCCTTTTGGCATTTTCTTCCCTTGGTAATGGTGTGATAAAAGATGCATTTATTTTATTTGTTGACTTTGTTGACTTAATTCTCACCTTCAAGCTATTAAGGTTTCCTTTAGTGCTAAGGGCAGTCACTTAACACAAGCCATTGTGGTTACATTTGTTTGTTATTTTCAACAGTATCCCTAGCTACTGAACCCATAATTAATATAATTTAAAATACAGAAAAATACTCAAGGGCTTTATGAAATCCTCCCCATATTTGTTTACCTGTGGCTCAGTGGTTGGCTGGGTATAAAAAAGATTGCATATTTTGTCAGATTTCTGCAGTTTTCTAATGAGGCATATTGTCGGCTGTATTGCCATTCTCTCCTCCGTCATCTGGTCCTCACAGGATTTCCATTTTATTTTCAGGTAACTTCCACTTTCCTGAACATACTGACGGCTCTTTACAGTCTCCCACAATGTTTTACTTTCTTTATTGCTCCTGCAATTTAACTTTCTTTATTGCCTGCTTTCTCTTATTGCTCAAGTGCTCTTTCCAATTTCACTTCTTTCGTTCTTTGGTGGGGTTTTGCGTGGCGTTTTCACCGCTTGCCTTCCAGATGCATGGCTTTTGAGAGCTAAATGAACTGGTGCCAAGAGTTCATCAAATGTTCACCAGTGGCCACAGCTGAAGCAATTGGCAATTTTTTGCCACTCCTGTGCGGGAGCGCTCTGCCATGACCTATTTATTGCACACTCAGGTCGCAAGCTGGGCTCAAGTCCTTATTGGATTTAAACAGGCATGGGTGCACGCACGCACCTTTTTTCATAGGATTTTAATCTTTCTGCCTGCCCTCCTTTGGTCAACATTCAATTTCAGCCAGGAAAAGGGACAGAAAAGCAAAGTAATTTGCCTGAGGACTCCTAGTAAATCAGTGACTAAACGTTGGCTCAGTGCTGCCAGGGAGGAGAGGCAGTGCTAGGGAGCACTGCAGACTTTTGGACCTTTTTGGGCAGATTTACCAGACTCTGCTTAGTGAGGTTGGGTTTTCCTTGCTGAGGGGCCTCCTGTCATCTCTGGCTGTGGAGGCTGGGGCTGAGTGGATGCTATCGATGGGCTGTGGCAGAAGCAATTTTGACTCAGTAAGGTCTGAGAGATGGGCATGGCCAGCTGGAGCAATGGGCGGGAATCTCTCTTGCCAGGAGACTGTGACAAATGCAGATCTGGGAAGTTTGAGCTTACGTATGCAATCTGTTGCAGAGGATCAGGTTGCAAATAAAAGTGCTAGGATGCAGCAAGGAGCAAGGTGCGCACTGGGGCTATCATGTTTGAGGCTCAGTGTTGCAGTTCGTGTTTGAGACGAGGTGTCACTGGTGTGGGGCAGGCTGATGTGTGTGTGTGCGCGTACGTATCTATACAGCGGGAAGTGCCAGGGTAAGTTTGTAATTCAATGCTATAGGAGGAAGGCATTTCGCTGCCTGTCACAAGTGCATGTTGCCAGCAGATTAGAATACCTGAAGATGGTCTCCTCTCTACGTATTAGAGTGTGGTTAGACTGACAGAGACACCTACTGAACGTGACCCTGAGGTTGTTGCAAGCGTATGTTCCTGGAAATTACACATGATCTGCTCTTGGGGCCGTTCCTTGACTCGTGCTATCAGGTGTCCCCTCAGGCTGAGCCCTGGCATAAGGTGCTGGCCGGGTACAGCTGATGAGTGGCAGGCCAGGACAGGGCACCGACCCCTCAGGGACACTTCCAGAGGAGCCAGAGCATCAGCCGCTACTGAGCTGGATGCTTTGGCCTTGGGACACGTAGATCAGCAAGTGCTCAGGGTTCCTGTGGCTCAGCTGCGTTTGCCACTGTCAGTGTAGACGGCATCTAGGATGCCATGCTCTCCTTTCCTGTAAGCTAGGGCTTTGCTTGTGACTGCACAGGGAAGAGTGGGGGGTGATCTGCGCGTGGGGGCAGAAGTGCAGGAAGTCAGATCTTGTCATTACTTAAACAAACAAACAAAACTAAACACTAAAGGTTATCATGTGGAGGGAAAAAAAAGAAACCCAAATTTGTCTTCCTTGTTACAAAATCTTCATTGAGACTAGGCTTCTTGTTGCAAAAGGATTGTCAGTGAAGTGGACTACACACTACACGTTTTCCATTCAGATTTTACAGTTCAGTAACTAATGTGTTTCTCAGTCAGCTTAGGGTGATCTTAATGCAAGCTGCTACTGGAAAAGACAGACCTGTTCTTCCTTTCCGTTAGTTCCTGCTGCCTCTTTTGTGCCAACACCAGCACTTCTGTCCTTATGAAACCCAACCCGACAAAGAAAAAGCATCAACTTATAAATTAGTTTGCAGCTAGATTGACTTCCTCAGCCAGCTGGTCATGGGGTCTGAGGAGCTCTAGTGCTGGCACAAGCAGGAACATGTGGCTGGAGACGAAGGGAGGAACATATACTGTGACTTTTTTCTGCAGCAGCCCTTGCTGAAATCTACTTAAACGAAACTGAGCCCCTCATTGAGGGTGCAAGAGATGCAGGTGAGGCAATGCAGTGGTTTTACTGCTCCAGAAAAGTATGGTCCCACTCCTGCCTCCCTGCTCCCACCTGGATGGTGAATTTCCCATCCCTTCCTGGTCTGAGTCCACAGTGGAATGCAGGACTAGGAGTATGACTTTTCCTCTCCACCATCAGCAAGTTCTTAGTTTGTCTGGGTTGTACTATCGAATGTCAGGCATCCTGCTGCTCACATACAACCATATCCTAAAAGTAAGGAGGATGGTAGGGAAGATAAAGCGTCGATAAATCTCACTCTTCCGTGAAAAAAGAGGGACTGTATTTTTGTCGCTTCTAGAAAAATCCGTGGTATGTACACACAGTTGGTGTGTGTATGTGTTTTTATTATAGTTACCTGGTAGCAAAATGAGTTTGATATGCACCTTAGGATCTTTTTACTAGAGTTTCCCAAGGCAGGGGCGTGTGACACGCCGCAAGAAGCAGGAGAGTATTGAATACTTACTACTGCAGGTAAAGAAAGAAAGTCTGCGGGGAAGGCTATAGATTGTGGTGGCACAGGAATTGTTACCATAGTTTCCATCCATATCATTAGTTCCCAACTAGTTTATCTGACATTCAGGAAGAAGAGAAAGGCAGCGTGCTCTGGCAGCCCAGCCAGCCCCCTCTCATGGGATTTAGCAAGCCTCAAAGAAGAGGTGCAGGGTGGACGGCCCCTTTCCTTTTCAGGCCAGTTTGACTGGTAGCAGGATGTGGCATGGCTTGAAAGAAGACGTGAACAGAGTTACCAGGACAATCGACTGCATCTGCCTGATTGACTCGCAAGAATGGGCTGTTTGACTCCTGGGGAGTTTGCTCCCAAGAGGAACTTAATGCAAAAAATCACAGTGATACAGGAAAAGAGACCAAATATTGGAGATAGCACCTGCTGAAGTTTGTCTTCCATCTTCAGAATTATATAAGGATAGCATAGGTTTAACATAATGGATTTTTTTCCCCCCTCCTCAGTAGCTCATTTATGTGTTTCTATTTAGTAATCATTTTGGCAAGATGTGATTGATGGGTGTTTTGTGAAAAAGTAATTGCTTCACTTTTCAGAACAAAGTCTGATATAGGACATCTTGTGTCTTTATTTTTTCTCACTGTGTGTCTAGGCAATGTAGTTTTACAAGAGAAATGTTGAGTCCCTGGTAATAGCCAGATGGTAGAGGAGCCTTGGAAGGGCCGGCCTCATGGGAAGTGCAGATATCTGGTTTCAGGTGTGGTTAAATTGCAAGCTGCAACCTCTGCAAGAGGTTAAAATGCCTGCAACCTACTGACCATGTGACTTTTATCACTTCCTGGCAGCAGATGGAAAATTTTATTCAAATGGTAGGGATTAATGGAGGACTTAATTGAACAGGAAGTTTTTCAGCCACTCAGATGATGGCTAAAATGATCCATACACTGTTACTTCTGACATCTCTGCCAGATGTAATCTCTGGCTTTCTGGCTAGGGCAAGTTGCTTTTAGGATGAAGTTGAAAGGTTGCAAGAGTTGAGGTATGCATGTTTTTCTGAGATCAGAAAACAAGAAGGAAATGATCTGTAAAATAACTTTTTTTTTTTTTTTTTTTTTTAAATACCCACAATTGTCGAGAAAAGGCTTCTCAAAACTCTCCTTCAATCACACAGCTTTGATATTGAATCCTCTGGAGTTTTAGCAGTTGGTCAAATTACTAGGGAGGGAGCTGCTGATATGTTTGGTATTATTTGGCATATCATTCACCATTCAGGCTGAATCTACAACCGTTTTGAGGAGGGATATTAAACAAAGAACAGAACTGAATTTATCAGGAACCAGGGTTTTGGATAGTGCCAGAGGGTGTTGTGTGAGTGGGGAAGCTCTGTCATCTGAACTGTGCTGGTTTTGTTTAATGTTTCCTGGTTGGGAACTGGGAAGCAAACAGGATTTGCAGATGTCTCTCAGATGTCTGAGAATGCTGAAAATGATGCTAGAAGAATACTGAACTTGCATGGTGTGTGGTGCTAGAAGTAGCTTTGACTTCCGTGTAATGAAGGCGGGGGAAATGCTCACATTTTATGAAAATGTGCATATTTTAACATTCTGTAAACTCTCTTCTGTAGGGTGGAAGGTCTTTTGGTAGGACCAAAAGGGCTTCTGAAAAAAACATCTATGGTAGATAACAAGGTCCCTGTTACATGTAATCCAGTGCAGACAGAAGGCTGATGATGCGGAGTGGGTGAGGTGAAAGGGGGAAACCATTTTACACCACTAGGCTTCCTCACACTGGCTTTACAGAGTATCAGGAAAACAGGAAGATTCATTTGCTCTTTCACCTGCAGTGAGTCCAGGCACAGGACGCTGCTGGTTCTTTGCCAGTAGGTGGAGAGCGTGCAAGGGAACTGGTAATTGCATCCTTCTTCCAGTGTGGGAGGTGTTTGTTAGTGTGGCCTTATTTGCCTCCAGTACATGGTTTAATGTGAAAAAATAATTTTATTTTTGTGGTTTTCTCCTTGAAGAGAAGTTTGTCAGGACATAATACTCACTCAGGCATCTGCTAGTGATTATTAAAAAACAAGCAAATGTTGAACGAGTTCCTTAAGTCTTTTTCTGCTGCTGTGGTTTTGCCTTTTAATTTTCTGGCATGTGGTGATGCTCTTCTCTGTGCAACAGCATGGCATAAAATGACAGGCCTAGCCTAACATCACTCCTTGGTGACGCTCTTCCTGCGAAACTTGCTGGTATGGGGTGGTGGGTTTGGCTCAAGCTGAGCAGCAGGGAGTCTTGGGTCACGCTACTAGAGAAGAGAGGGAGGCCCCATTTCTGGATGCAGCAAGCAGTAACTCAAGTCTCCATTTGCCGAGCGCGTCTGTAGGTGTCCGTGCTCGGCTGTGCTTGGTAAGCAGCTTGCGGGGCACTCTGGTGAAGAGAATGAAGCAGGAGTCGGAGATGAGAGAGGCTGCAGAAGAAGAATGGCTCCAGAGCAGGGCGCGGGAGCAGAAGCAAGCTGTGCACAGGAGGGAGCGCGGGGAGGAGCCAGAAGCTACCAAAGCCAACGGTGCTGCTAAAATAAATGCTCGTCATATGGCACTCGGTACTGATCCGCACTAATGCCGTGACTTCTGCTGTAGCTTAGTCACAAAGAGTCAACTTGTCTTTTATACTATCATAAGCTATCTCTAGCGAACAGTCTCTACAGCATGCATAGCCCAAAGAACAGTAAGGAAAGAGATGTATCCAGGACACAGCCCCCTCCAAAATGGACTGCTGGAGTACATTCCTGTTTCTTGTCCGTTCTCAGTTGGGATTCTTTTGCATTACTATGCACATTTGTAGCTTGTGTGAGTGTATCTGAGCTGGCCCAGCTGAACGCGGTTGGCTGTGGTGGCTAGGGTGTCGGGAATAACCAGGACCTTTGAGAGGTGCGTGTGTTGGACCCACAGTGAAGTGTCTGCAGTGTTGTTGCTGGATTCCCATGTGGACTGATGAATTTGAAGACTTTGCCTGGGTGGCTTTATGCAACCTGCAATGTGGTTGCAGTGTAGACACAGCGGGAGTACAAGCGGTAGCAGTCAAAGGTTAAAGTACCCGTGCCCGTGTTCTTAGAGTAGAAATGAAGTTACTCCAAAATGGGAATTTTGAAGAACTATTGCAGGACAAAGGAAGGGTGGCACCACCTGTCTCCAGTATTCAGAAGGATCTCTTCTGCCATCTATTGCCATGTACAGCTCACCACATGCCTGTGTGGAGGAGGAAGAATTCCTGTCTGATCTCAGGTGGAACAACCCTGGAGAAAGTGGATTTAAAAGAGCCATTGACTTGCTGAAATAGATTGTCCAACTCATCCACTTGTAGAGGAATAAGCCTTTGGAGCAGGATTTCTGGACAGTCTGCAGGACAGTTGCTGTAGTGTGTTCTGATGACAGAAGCAGCTCATTGTAGGAAAACAGCTTATTGGGAGCTTCTTTCATCTGCCATCATTTATTATGCTCCCACTGCTCGTCTTCCTGGGCAGCAGCTGATAAACCCTCCGTGGATAAACCCTTGCAATGGACACTGGCACATGAGATGGGTGGAAGTGTTGGAGTATTTCATGGTAACGAATGTCGTTAAATCTAAAGCGACCTTTCTCCACCTGCTGGAGATGCTTGAAGGCAGATGTGTGGTTTCGTAATTATATTGTGCTGGGGTTGTGCCTTGATAACTCAGGGTCCTGTTTTCATTTGAGCATGACAAGAGAGTTTGCAACCCTGTGAACAGGGCTGCTGTGACGCCAATGGCATGTGATAAGCATGGGCTGTTCTTGCATCATGTCCAACTAAAACCAGTTGCAGCAGTAGGATGAGAGGAGACCCACACTCCTGGAGAAAGAAGGGCTGCAAGTTTGACTAATGATGCTTTCTGGTTTTGGGGCTTGTTTCTTGTTTATCTTTGCTTCTCTGTATCCTGAGGTCTATGGAGGGAACTCAAGTTCACACTGGGAAATCCTGCTGCTACATTGGAGTAGCATCAAAATTCCCTGGCCACCATGGATGTTTCAGGACAAAAACTCAAGGCATTAGTATCCAGTGTGATTCACCCCCTCAAGATTATCTAGACTACTAAAACACCTGAACTGCCTGGATCCATAGCCGAAATCCGAATGCAGTCTTAGTTTTCTGTAGCTTCTTCTATACCGTCTAGTATGGGCCCCAGTCTAGCAGGCAAGGCCCACATCTGTATATCGTTGTGGCCACAACATATGTGAGCTGGAGTGTATACAAGGCCCATATGTGGTGGCTGGAGTTGTCCAGTTTCTCCACAGTTAACATGGTAGGTGGTGGTTAAATAGTGTCCAGCAGCTTTTTAAAGCTCCCACTTTGCCCAAGGCTGTATTATATGTTGTTTTAAAAGCCAGCTATTCCACTTAGTGCGATAAGGATTTCCTGGTTGTCCCATGAATAATACGTCCAGGACCAAGTTTTGCATGCTCACCTTGGGCTTGCCTAGAAGTGCCTGTCACAAGGTTGATTTTGTTTGAACTAGAGATTACACACTTGATAATCATCTGATCTGTAGCAGACGCCTGGTTATTAAAGCCTAAATTGCTACTTTTTTTTTTTTGTTAATGAGGGCAGAACGTATCTACAGCCTATCACTTTCAGATATGTTTACCTTTTAATAAACAAAACCGCACACATAAATGAATCTTTGCATACAGGCATGTTGTGCACTAGACCGAGTGTTGTGCACTTAAACTGAACGCGTAAGTTGTGTATCAGGTCTGATGAGAACAAAAGACAGTGCACTTCAAACCTGATCCAGATCAGGAGTAGGGACAGGTAAAACTCAGAGATAACTATTTTGCCACATCAGCAAAATGTCATAGTAAGGAAATAAATAGCCCAGGTACACAGCAGAGGGGAGATTATGGTGATATTAGCAGAGTGATCAGCAGAAAAGCAAAGACCTATGGGGTAGAGTGCCCATCTGTGTCAGAGCCCTCCTTATAATGGGTGCTAGTGGCTGGTGGAAGGACAGCCATGATGCTCAACTGTGACTGTAGCTGTATGGAACAGTCAGGTTTAGACAACAACATGGAAAGGGTGTCACAGGACTTACCTGAGTTGTATCTGTGCGAGGACAAACCCCCAAATGGAAAAAAGTAAATATACATTGCGTGGAATCTGCTGCCCAGTTTGAGGGGCATAATAATGAAAGAGTTCCATGAACTGCAAAGCTGAACAGAGAAATAACAAGAAAGCCAAACTCTCCTCATTTAAAGGTATGTTTTGATAGAGGATGGTTCCTCAACAACCAGTCTTAGATCAGGCACTAAATCAATCTGTATTCCTAACTATCTAAGCAGTGTTCGGTGAAAACTAATGCCAGCTGAATCGCTGCTAGTTAGTGGTAGTAATTTTAATGTGATTAAAGTTAATATCTACAAATACATTGCAAAGTCAAAGTAACCAAATACCAGCACTGCTTTTCAGAAAGACAGAGGCATAGATTCCTCCGCTTTAGCTTGTAGGCTGCTCGCTAGCAGCTCAGAAAGTGAAAAACACTGTGTTGAAGTGGGAAATGGGAATTAATTGAGAAACTGTGACACTCAAGCAAGTACTTAAGCTACGGTTCCTATAGAGTTTGGAAATCTGACTCTAGTGGTGCCGTTACAAAAAGCATAAACATCATGCAACAGAAAAGCAGGAAACAACGGAGCTGAAAGTGAAGTTCAAGGAGTACGTGAAAGGTTGTGAGACCAAACAGCAAGCAAATATTGTAGTACATAGCAAGTAAGAAGTTTTGTGAAAACCTGCAGATTACTGGAGATTAGAGAACATTTGAAAAACATAGTTTGTTTTGCAAATCTCTTCCTAATTAAGAAGTTTAGGGGTGAGCGCAACTTCTCGACCCCAGAATTCACTATAAATAGATTAGTACAAATGCATATATATTATCAATGCAATTGTGCATATTGTTCTTTGTGTATATTTTATAATACTTCTGCTTTGCTTTCACTTAGGAGTTATGGAGTGCTAAACTGAAAATCGTATTTTGTACCGATGTACAACTAAATCTCGCATATTGATAATATAATAACTGGTTTGTAGAGAACACAGCATGCGCTGTATCCATTTAGTAAATTTAACACAGACTGGTATTACTAGCCTGAGCTTTGCTTTGCAAAGAAAAGACCGCCTTTGTGTAGTAGGTGTTTTCTTCCTAAACATATTCTTTTCTACAAGCTAAAGGAATGGTGCTAGGGTATCTATTTAAAAAGACATTTCGGAAGTATTTTTAGCTAGCACAAACCAATGCTTTGATTATAAAGAATACAATTTGCTTAAAACATTCAACTAAAAATGAATTCCAGTCTAGAAAAGCTTCAAAAAGTATATTTTGTGTTGGAGAGAAATGTTTTGTAGCCTAGCCTGAGTTTGTACATTCGGGATATTTTTGTTGTGGAGTTTTAGTCTCTGGATGTTATTTGCTGTCTTGGACCTAAACAGTCATTTCAGTAGAAGAGAAGTGTACCAAGAGGAGCTGAGGCTTCCTTGGGCTGAGGCTTTTTTGAACTTTCTGTCAGAGGTAGAAGGAAAATAACATTCTGTTGAGAGAACGTGGATTACTATTTATTTTTAAATAGTCTGAGTATTTCTGGCTGCGTGTTGGGTGTTTGCATGATGCGTAGATGTGCTACTATTTTGAGTTCTTCCCTCTACCCTTTCAATGAGGACAGAGCGAGCGATTTATTTTGAGGATGCAAACAACATTTTTTGCAAAGAGCAAAGCCACACTGCTGGTGTTATGTGTTTATCACACGCAAAATGTCTTCCTGAGCACTTATATCACTTCCTTACCTATTCTGCCTTGCTCAGAAGTGGTGTGTGAGTATGACGGGCTGCTACGCTTGATCTGATGTAACCATAGTGGAAGGGGGTACCTCCTTTTTTGGCAGCAGCTTCATGCGTAGATTGGATTAAGTGAAACATTAAACCGTACCCGAAATAATTGGTTTTATGCTTCGAGAGGTTTTCATGGGGGCATCCGAGGTTGTTAAGATGCATGCACTGCTTCACAAGGAAACTGTTGCCTGTGTTTTGAAATGCATATGTTTCTCCCTTGCTGGCCCACCTTTGAAACTCGTCATCTTTATATGGAGTTGGAGCAAAGGCTGCTTAAAAGTTTGCCTTTTCTTTCCTAGCCTCGATGCCTCATCTCAATGTGTTGTAGCTATGGAATAGCTTGTTTCTTGCTTATGGCTCACTGTACACTCCCAGGCATTGAGGCAGAAGCCTGTGGAGCAGTTGTTGATCATTGCACAAAACAGTAGTCCTTGCAGAAACCTCCAGGATGCTGCAATCACAAAAGGGTATAATCTTTCACTAGCATTCATAAATCAAATGGGTGATTCTCACGCCCCGTAACTGCTAAGGTTTTTAATAAAAAAAGGATATTTTGGAAGGAACAGGCCTGTTTTTGTGGCAGCGGTGAGTGCAAACCAGGCAGGAGGAAGCACGGCAAATATCAGCAGAGGTGCTTCAAATTTGTATGCAGGAGAGGAAGCATCTCAGAGACGTTTGACCGAATAACAACAGGTCTCAGCAGCCTCCCTGGGAAGCGGCAAAGTTCACGGTCATCGCCTGAAGCTGGGTGGAGGGAAGGTCAGGTGTTTTCACTGTCCTTGCTGAGATGAAGGGCCCCTGGGCAGCAGTGTGGTGCGTAGCAAAGAGTCAGCGGTGTGGTGCGTAGCAAAGAGTCAGCGGTGCTGCCAGGCCAGGCTGCAAGTCCCATGGGAAATGGGGAATCAACATCAGTGGGGAATTGTTTGTACTGGGGAAAGGGAGCTAGCAGAGTGCCTTTTCAAAGACAGAACAAACCAAAGTGTTTTCAATTCGCTATTTCATTTCATGCCTGTGCTGAACCTGCAAGTCATTCCCTAATCCCCCTTTCAATGGTGGTGGTTGTGGAATCCTCCCTGCTATTTATCTTTGATCACATGAGATTTGAGCAGGTAATTTCAGAGATGCGGTGAGTGGATAGCCTATGTTTTCAACAGCCCAGCTGAGGAAGCACATCGATGGGGAAAAATCACTCTGCGGATAAGAGCAGCAGGCAGGGTTGCTTGCTAACCTTTATAGTCTGTTTTTTGGCGATGGAGCGTGCGTTATGTGCGAAACAGAAGCCAACACAAAGCATCTTTTTCTCTGGCTGCAGGTGTGTTTTTTTGTGATACAAATGCAGTGGGTTGAAATTGAAATCCTATTCATCCTGCATGAGAGTCCTCTGTCTGCTTGAAGGAGTAGAGCTTTGCAAGGCAATTTGAGTAATTTTGGGGATATACAGGCAGATCTATACAAGACCTTCATTCTGGAAAGATAATTGTTCACAGATATGAGGAAACAGTCTTTTAGTTCCAGTTCACAAACTATAAGCACCATGATAAAAAAAAAAAATACACATACAGTGCTATATTTGCCATTAAGAAGATGAAAATAAGCAGAAAGAGTGGCTGGTGTTTTTTGTTATTTCGGGTTGAGGGTTGGACAGTGAGGACATGCACAATTTTATGTGCAGTTCAGGGAGAAAATTGCTGATGCTACTTTTGTTCTTTTGTCATTGGGGGACGCGTATATACATATACAAACACTGCCGGGATTTTCAATGTGTTTTTTTTCTATTTTAGCCACAAAATAGCAGAATTTTAAAATACAGTAACGAACCTCTTATGCACCGATTTAAGTTTAATATCCATGAAGAAGAAAAGGTTTGCCAGTTAGGTGTTTCATCCTCACTGAATGATAACTGTGCTTTCCTTGAGTCATAACAGTCAAGCCTACTGCGGAGTGACAAGACCTGGCTTTTCCTTTGGTGTTATTTGATATGTGTTTCAGTTTGACATTATGTAAATACTCTGCTATTAGGGAAGAAAATGACATAAAATTGCATCCTTTCTCAATGAGGTTTTAAGTTCTTTCAGTAGCTTCTCTCCTTTTTGAAGCTGTAATAAAGATCATAATTAGAATCCCAGTTGCTTAAGTGAGAAATTAGCATGTTCTTAAATGGTGAGCTGAGCCAGATTCCCAGCGACACCCCCTCTGGGTATCTGTCCTGCCCCAAAGTGCTTTCCCTATTACCAAATGGCTTTCTAGACATATTAAAGAAAATCATATTCATTGCCACCTAGCAGTTAATCACGCCCCTCAGATAGGCTTGAAATAATTTGCAGCCTGACTGCCAAAACCACCTGCAACTGTTCATTGCCCGTAGCCGTACCTGGGCATGCTCTAAAACTTATCAGTGTCAGTCCATCACCCGGTACCAGGACTGAGACAAATTCACTCCATGCATGTCGTTCATTCTTACAAATTTCTCACAAGTACTACTTAACCCCACTTCAGACCTCCTAGCATACCGTCTTCTAGGATGTGGTCAAGGGAACAAATATCTAATGGCTTTTACCTGATATTTTCCCTGTCAAAAATATCTTTCCTTGAAGGTTTTGGTTTCTTTTTGTAGAACTGGGCACTAACATAGATACTTTAACTGTTAATATGAATTTTACCATGTAAATCAGATTTGAGCAGATTGGAATAAATTAAAACCTTAATGGGGCTAAAATAAGCCTCATTTGTAAATTAATTAAAAACAAGAAGCAAAGAACACTAACACTTAAAAAAGAGATATTATCATGGTGCAAAATACAGATTTAATTTCCAAATAAGTGAATGGTAAACTGTAATTGTATGATGTGCAAGGAAATACTTGGAACATATGAAACAGTAGTCACAGATTTTATAGTCAAGATGTTCTCTTTCTGGTTTTCCAAATTGTTGCAGAAAATACCAAAGGGTGAAGCAAATAAAATACTGTCTTCGCAATTGACCCAGACTGGGATATTATATTGGTAGGAGATGGATTTAGCTCTCGCTTTCTTTTTAAACAGTGGATTTTTATGTTCTGACATCTCTCCTGCAAGTTCTGCCTAACATGCTTCTGATATGCTCTTGTTTCCACAGGCCAAGGCTGCAAGCACAAAGGAAGTTTGCTCAGTCCCAGCCAAACAGTCCCAGCACAACTCCAATAAAGATAGTGGAGCCGTTGTTACCCCCTCCCGCCACTCAGATTTCTGACCTCTCCAAAAGGAAGCCCAAGACAGAAGATTTTCTCACTTTCCTCTGTCTTCGAGGTAGGAATTTCACAGCAGCTGGGGGGACAGTCTCATTCAAAGAACAAGCTTTAGCACTGCACACTGGCTAGCAGCTAGACAAGTGTACTGGTGCTGCACTTGAATATATTGTGCACATTTCAATTCTCAGCAATTTGACTGCATCTGCAGCAGAAGCATTCAAGTTCAGGGTTATAAAGACCACAAAATGAGGCCGGTAATAGCGCAAAAGGAGGTTTCTTTTATGCTTAGCACTCTGTTATCTTGAATGGGTTTTTGTCTAGCTCTTGTAAGTCCTCCCCATCCTCCTTTGTTTTGTCTGACTATAAACTGAAGAAGTGCTTAACTTGCCTGAGTACTTGTTCCTGCAAGAGGAGAAAACTGGTTGGAAATTCCCCTTCTCTACCTACTCACTGTCCTTTATTGTTCAATCTGAGCGAGGCTTTTCATCTGACAATGGGTGAAGGGGTTGTCGTTGTTCTTTGCTGCCCCAGGAGATGGATTGTTCCCGTGTTGATAACTGAAACAGGTGAGCTCCACTCGGCATCCCAAGTGCAGATGAGGCATCTGAAGCTGTACAGTGAGATACCTGAATTATCTCACAGTAACAGGTGCCTGAGCCTGGTGGGAGCTGCATGGTGTGTATCTGTGAGCCTACGTGTCAGACCTGGGCACTTAGCCTGAGATACAGCTGATGGTCCAGATTAAGCTAAAGAAGGAGACCTTACCCAAGCGGTCATTTGTCTTGGGACTTTCCATGGTCTTGTGTCCCAGGTCATGTAGTGAAGATGACATCTTTCAGTTTGATCTCCAATTGCCATATTAGCTCTCAACAATTTGTTTTTTCTTTTGGCAGATGTCCCTCCTGTCCCTTTAGCTAGTCACTGCTCCATCCTTGATGTTCCGGAACGATGCCTCTTGCTGTTGTTTTGTCCCATTACCTGCTGAAAGAGTGTACATTTGTTACAGATAGGGCCTTTCTGCATAAGTCTTACCTAGTCGATTGAATCTTTCAAAGCTTGTGCTTAAGTTCCCCTTTCCAATTCTGAGATCTCTGTTGCATCTGCTGACAGTACTGGTCAGCACCACCCATGGCTTCCTGCTGGGGCTTTCTCACCTTAATGCAGTGGGGTTTGATGTCTCTTTTTCTTCTGTGAGATATTAGGCTGGTGGTAGCTTTAGACTGGTTGCTAATTTCTCTCTTGCCTCTGATCCAATATGGAGCCTCTGTCCTGTTGGAAAAGTGGGTGGGTGGAGGGGGATGGAGGAGGGTGGTTTGCTAGCTTTTGTGTTTGTTTAAAGGATTGCAAGGAGCAGAATCTAATGGAGTTTAAAGTGGCATCACAGTCCTCTGAAATTTAATCTGTGGAAATGTATTTCTAATTTAGTCTGCTGCGAGGCTGATCAGTCTGTTGGCAGCATGTCACTGCTGTGATCTGGGCCAACCGCCACAGTTGTTGGTGGGAAAATTCAGATGGTGGGGGGGTGTGTGTGTATGTGTGTGAGCACACATGGCTGCATTCACACACTTGTTTCCACTGCTTGCTAACTAAGCATGTGTTATTTATAGCTTTGAAGGCACTTACACTTAAAAAAAGGCAACCTGCGTGGGGATGTGATTTATCTTCATTTTTATTTCCTAATATCTTTTATCATTCTGCTTTAACAATGCAAATAGGAATCAGGGGTACTTTTGTCCTATGCCAGTGCTTCATTCAGAAGGTTTTTTTTTTTTAAATTTTAATCAGTGGCTGTTTAGCTCTTGCACCTGTAATTTTCTTCTTTGTTATTCATCTGTAGAATAATTGATGTTTTGTACTGTCAATTAAGAACTTGCAATTCATTCCTAATTTCTTCAGTGTGCAGGAGTACTCATATATTTCAGACAACACATGCGTTCGAACTGCAAGATCCCAATTACAATTATATTAAAAACCACGAGGGAGAATCTGCACTGAGTGTCACACGTGGCATGTTCTTGGTCTGCTTAAACAGGCTGAAGAAAAACAGAAAGGGAAAGCTGTCCACTCTCTGTTTCAGCACCTCCACAAGCTTATTACTGCATCATCCCTATATAAAGCCAGTAAAAAAAAGGCAGGGGGGGAGGAACCTTGGACATTTGCTCACTGGGTGCATTTCTGTGGAGGAGCAGGAGGGTGGCTGTGTCTAGGAGGGAGAGGGAGTGGGCTTGTTGAGGTCACTATTAGCATGGTTCTGGCTTCAGTGTCTGAACTGCTGTATCCTTCAGGAGGCCCCGGCTGCCTGTGATTGTGCCCGTTCAGTTCCATGGGTGGTTTAGCTCCAGGTAGTAATCTCTTCTGATGTGCCCGTTGGATAAAAGGAGGTAGAAGATGGTTCTTAGTATGCTTGCAGGGAGTTCATGTAGCAGCCCACTGATACATCTAGCTCCAGAAAGGTCATTGAATCATAGAACTGTTTTGCTTGGAAAAGACCTTTAAGATTGCAGAATCCAACCATAGCCTAACTCTAAGAACCTCATCTTGCATGTCTTTTGAACACCTTCAGGATGGTGACTCCACCACTTCCCTGGGCAGCCTGTTCCAATGCCTGACAACCCTTTTGGTGAAGTATTTCCTGATATCCAGTCCAAACATTCCCTGGTGCAACCTGAGGCCATTTCTTCTTGTCCTATCACTTGCTACTTGGGAGAAGAGACCAACACCCTCCATGCTACAGCCTCCTCTCAGGTAGTTGTAGAGGGTGATAAGGTCTCCCCTCAGCCTCCTTTTCTCCAGGCTGAACAGCCCCAGTTCCCTCAGCTGCTCATCATCAGACTTGTGCTCCAGGCCCCTCACCAGCTTCATTGCTCTTCTCTGAACTCTCTGCAGCACTTCAATGTTTTTCCTGAAGTGAGGAGCCCAAAACTGAACACAGGATTTGAGGTGCGGCTTCACCAGTGCTTAGTACAGGGGGACGGTCACTTCTCAGGTCCTGCTGGTCACACTGTTCCTGATACAAGCCAGGATGCTGTTGGCCTTTTTGGCCATCTGGGCACACTGCTGGCTCATATTCAGCTGCTGTCAGTCAACACCCCCAGATCCCTTTCTGCCAGGCAGCTTTCCAGCCACTCTTCCCCAGGCCTGTAGCGCTGCCTGGGGTTGTTGTGACCCAAGTGCAGGACCTGGCACTTGGCCTTGTTGAACCTCATACAGTTGGCCTCAGCCCAACGATCCAGCCGATCCAGATCCCTCTGTATGGCCTTCCTACCCTCAAGTGGTACTGGCAGGCTTAGTTTGGTATAGCTCTTCTGGTGATACCTAGTGAGCCTGGAGAGGGAAGAGCCAGCAGCTTACTTAAACCCTGCATAGGGAAGTCTTGCAATTTTTTTGGAAGGTGTTTGTTTTGGTTTTGAACCTCTGTGCAATTATTTATTGAAGTGTGGAGGGATTCAAAATTGTGTGCGCATTGGGACATGTGGTAGTTCTGACTTCTGTCCAGATATATCTGTCCAACCCTGGCTGTTGCAATGCTCACGATGAAATGCAATGTACAATTACATGGAAATAAGAGTATGCTCATAGGGTGTAAGGTCAGCACTTTAAAAATTGTTTAGTGATAAGACCCTGGACAATAAATCCCCATGATTGTGTAATGTTTTAATTTTTATTTTATTTATTTATTTTTTAAAGTTGGGACTCTCTTAGGTCCTGGCCCTTTAATATACTCTGATGATACAGTCCCTGCATTGATCATCAAAGCTTTTCTTTGGCAGGGGAGTCTTCTCCAGGACTGTTGGGAAAACAGCTCTGTGGTAATTTCTGTGTCCTTGTCCCACCACACCCAGCAGCAATGTCAGAAGCAGAGTGCAGATTTGTCACACCATGTCAGTGTGTACTTTCATTTTCTATTTTTAAACAGTGAAATTTAAAAATGCCGAAATGCCGTCACCAGTACAAGTTCACTCTTCAGTACCCTGGTGAGTTTATTTTAAGCAACAGCAGGTGAATTCTGTGAGTGATGGAGCAGTAGCATCATGTGACAGTGTGGCAATGTGTAAGAAAGGCCCTTGATGTGCTTAAGGTCCCATAAGTAGGAAAATAAGTCCCACTTACTGGGCCTTCTGCTATGTCTCAGAAAATCTAATGATTCACATTACTTATATTTACCTTTTTTTTTTTTTTTTTTTTTTTTTTAGCATCCCTTAGTTTCAAAGGGAGATAATTTAACCAAGACGACCTGCTTGGTTTCATTATCCAAAATACTAGGGGCTTTGGACATATTTTTAATTAGTTTGGTTTTTTGAACCTTTGATTTGATAATAAAATGTACTAATTACTTCTTAAAAGGTAAGTGGAGCACAATGAAAAAGCTGTAACAGTTGATGAATATCTGAGCACCCTGGAGTACATCTAACTGACCAGACTTGGCAAGGCTTACCCGCCTTTCTATTACTTTACAATATTTTTTTCACTTTTTTTTTTTTTTTTTTTTAAATTTTGACCTAGAATTTCCAGCACAAGAAGGAAGGGAATAGCACTGATATCTCTGAAGTGTTTGTCTGCAGCATTCTTATCTTTAAGAGAACAGAACCTTCTTGAGATGCCACTGGTGGAGAAGCAAAATACGTATTTTCTGTTACTTTAAAGGCTACCTACTCCCATTCTGGTGCTCTTTGAAGGAGCCCATATGTCCTTTGCCAGAGGCATAATTAGAATCTTTCAGCAGCATGTGTAGATCTGAGTGTGTCATTTCCATGCGGTTGTACAACCCCTTTCACTTTTACTGTATTTTCTGCCTCTGATAGAATTTTTAATAGCTTCTGTTTTGGTGCATTTGAGTTACCTTTACTCTCTGTAATTATTTACAGGTTAAAAATATTGTGAGTGGAATAACATAGGGCTAAAGGAGGAAGGAGAAACAACTCCCTCTGCAAAACAGATCTTTGGCAAAAGGTGGTAACAGGAAGGCTGTGATTAGGTGTCTACATTTTAAGGAGTTTTCCCATGATCAGTTTTCTAATTAAGCTGGGCCTCTGGGAGTTACTTGCTAGAGAATTTCACGGTTTCCTAAATAAAGGTGTTTTAATTGAGATCTCACAGATAGAGTTTTCAGGCTCTTCTAACTAACAACTGTACTGCAAAATGTGTGACTGTTCGCTTTCTTTGAGTACCGCAATGATTTAATGATCTGATTATTTATTACAATTGAGCAAAACCAAAATAGAAAATCTCACTATAGCACATTTGCCCAAACTTCAGTAACTTTGAAGTATCAGTGCCCATGTCCTCTCGCAGTTTGCTTTTAAACAGACTTTTTATTTTTTAAGCACCTTGTTTGGATGGAAGACTTGGCGGCCTTGGATCCCAGGCTTCTCTTTCAAGCCTTAATAGGAGTTGCCTGTGCCTGTAGGTACCTGCAGAAGTTTTCCATTACAACAGGAGAGCCTCCAGAAGCAAACCTTGGGAGTTCTTAATTTTGGGCATGTTAAAAACCACCTGTTAATTTGCCTAATTTTAAACAAGGTGAAAGGTGCGCTTGCCCTGGTTGTTTGGTATCAATAGGTACAGTCTCAACTGGAGAGTTGGTGACTGCATCAGTCACATTCTTGAAGCACCAGCCTTCCAAAGGAGCATGTTACCACTGTGGAGGCATACTCACCAGATCAGAGTAAGCACATTAAATAAATAGTACAGCAACTTGAGATGCTTTGAGGAGAGACTAGGTCTGTTCAGCGTGGAGAAGAGAAGGCAGAGGGGGATCTTATCAATGTTTATAAATATCTCAAGGGTGTGTATCAAGAGGATGGGACCAGACTCCTTTCAGTGGTGCCCAACAATAGGATGAGGGGCAGTGGGCAGAGACTGAAGCACAGGAGGTTCCATGTGAATATGAGGAGAAAATTCTTTATTTTGAGGTTGCCAGAGCACTGGAACAGCGTGCCCACAGAAGCTGTGGAGTCTCCTTCTCTGGAGACATTAAAAAACTGCCTGGACGCCTTCCTGTGCAATCTGCTCTGGGTGAACCTGCTTTAGCAGGTGGGTTGGATGAGATGATCTCCAGAGGTCCTTTCTAACCCTGATCCTTCTGTGACTCTGTGAAATGCTGGCACTGTCCAAAAATGTCAGCTGCTTGCAGTCTGGGTAGTTTTTACAATTCCAAAATAATATTAAAACATGCTGACATAAAATAATTTGTTTAAGGTACTGGAAGAAGACCATCAATTTTGTTGTTAAATCATATGGTGTTTGAGACTGAAATTTCAGGATGGATTGAAAACACAAGAATAAATTTTGGGGTGTTGAATCTTAATCACACAAACCATTCCATAAAAATAAGTTTGCATTTAGCAACTAATCTCACAATTTTGAAGTTCTTTTTTAAAGTTAGGAGTAACACTGAAATGTAAAACATGAGATATTCCTCATGTGCAGTCATTGAGTCCACCTGTGGAATACGCTGCTCTGGGCTGCTAAGTAACTCTTGCTGTGATTTAGGACAGGATTAATTTAATCAGTGGGGGCAGGGAGGAGTGACTATGCAGACTCACAGTGAACAGCACATGGATGAGGTACACAGAGAGAACCTGGCCACCAACACCAGGCCGTTGCTTCTTCCCAGGGAACAGAAGTGCTGCTGGAAGGCCACCCCTCCTTCCAGACATGCAGCAGAGTTTGTACCTTCCCATCGGCGTGTGCCTACAGGGAGATTTAGGAGGTGCGCAGAGCTGCTGAGTGCAAGATAGAGTAGCCTGTGTGGAGTACTACAGCTGAATCAAAGGTTTTTTCCCCTGCTCTTCCTGTTTTGGGGCCCCTTTCTGATGTTAATGATTCCAATATCTACCCGTGGAAAAGGCCACAGGATGAAATTGTTGCAACGGGAGACTAATCTTGTCCAGCCTTTGTATTTGCCACAGACTTGCTCCGAGTACCTTGGTGAGCTGCTTAGTTTTTCTACCGAATGAAGGTAAATGTTTAGCTCTCTATATAGGTATTGGCAGGTCTGGATTTTTGATTATGGATGAGCCACTGGCACAAAATCTGAGTGCTGTGATGGCAGCAGCACCACTTCAAAAGCCCGCTGCCCATGGTTTCAGTGCCCGGGTGGGCAATGTAAAGTGTTCTGGCAAAGGCATTTTATGGCCATCTTCCCAGACAGAAACCTGTGAGCCTGCTTCTGTAACCTGTGATCCTACCATGGATTCAGTGCTCCCCAAAAGGCTTATTTTTTGCTAGGGATGGTGCTCGGGATCTCTTGGGTATAAACATGGCCTTTGTAGCCTTTGGGGAATGGTTTGGGGATGGTTTGGGACTTGCTGACTTGTCTTGTTGATGATGGGGGGAAAATAAAGTTGGGGTCAGAGTGTATGTGCAAAGGGTTGGTTTTCGGGTTCACTACCAAATCTAGGTGGGTTAGTGGAGGTAAATTGCTCTGAGATTGTCAGATATGAATTGTAGATGTGAGAAGCACTTTTTTTTTTTTTTTTTTTTAATATTCAGTAGTATTCAGTACTCTGGCAAGTGCTTTGTTAACTTTGGAAAGTGAACCTTTCTTTTTTTTTCCTGCAGATTCACACGTTTCCCTAACCTTACTCCATTTCCCTAGAAAAGGATCAATTTCCTTTGGCTTTCTGGTTTTAGCTCTACTGCTTTGAAGAATGGACAGAGAAGAACGTGGGGTTTATGTCACTACACTAGCCAATAAGTTAGCCATAATATTAAGCAGCTTATGATTCATACAACGGCAAAGGAAGAGGGAGTTTGAACGCTGGTGTGTTTGAGTTCTATTTTATTTCTGTACTTGGGGCCTTGGGACGGCCTTTTCCTCCCTCTTGCTCAGGCACCCAAGGAGCTCCCCCTGGGACTTTTCCCGCAGGTGGAGTCAGACAAGTGAGAGACAATAGCTTTTTCCTATGTGGTTCATTCTCTTTTAGCCTTGCTCCGTTAAATGTCCATAAAGCACAGACATAAATTACATTTATTTGCACTTCAGGGACTTGGCGCTGTCCTGCCAAAACATAAGAAATAGGACACATAATAAATGAGAAGCGGGCCCTAAATTTTAAGCATTGAGATGCCAGTACATCGGGAGCATTTGAGAGGCAAGGTTTTTCCACCTGCATACAGCCCCAAAATGGGGCCATGTATCAGAAGAGACGCCAAATCTCTGGACGCGGCTCGTTGTAGAGCTTGGCACGCTGCGTTTTCACTGGGGCAAGCTTAAGTCCTGCATACCTTGACCTGCCCCATACATAAATCATTCTGATGTCTTAAATTGTTCTAAGATTTTTCCAAAGCACATCTGGGTTATGTTTAATTGTTAGCAGGAAAAAAAGAGTGGAGCTAGAGGGGGAGTTGGTGTAAATAATTCATGGAGAAGAATCCTCCAATTTTGCAGAAACCACAGCCCAAATTACAGAGAAGGCTCTTGGATTGAGATGATTTCTGTTGTGGTTGTAACATACCAGGGTTTGAATTCTGTCCAGATGAAAACATTTGGTTTGTACTTCAGTAAATATTGCAGAAACACTGCCAGCTAATTCTGAAGAGTAATGAAATAGTGCTTTTGGCAAAGTGCATGCACTTTCCATACTTCTGATTCCACTTTTCGGATCCAAATTCAGAGTTTTTTTAATATGTTTAGCTAGTCCAAGACAAAAGTTAATGTAATGAGAAACAAAACATACCATAATTTAGGAGGGAAAATTACACATTTGTCAAATAAAAAAAAATTAAAAACCTCATTAGTCAAATAAAATGGCTGCAAAAGAGTACAGTTTATTCTATTAATCAGGCACTTGCTGCTGAGGTCAATGCATCAATGTGTACAGGTTGCATTAAGCGTCAATTCTACCCACTGTTAGAAGCACACTGGAATTTTGCACATGCGAAGGGTAATGTCTTGCCGAGAAAACTGCTAAAAGCAGCACCGTGACTTAAAAAAAACATAATTTACTTTGTACTTATTGTTGTATAAGCATCAAATTCTTATAATAGAGGACATAAAATACATTTGTCATCCTTTCATATGCATTAGGCAGCACTTTGTGTATAGTTGTGGTAATTGTTTTTCCTATATAGTTAGGTTTTCTTTTGTGTTGCTCTCACAATAGGAGGGAAGACAAAAATATTCAAGAGAGAATTTCAATAATGACAGCGTGGATACTGGTGGAAACAGTTGCCAAACATACTTCAAACCTAATTTTTTAAAGAACTGGATAACCTCCCTTTTCATAATAACTCACAGCTCATTGTAACCATGATGAGTGCATTTAAAAAAGAAAAATCACCATTAATGATTCTCTCAAAATTTGTCACGCACAGCGGTTTCCTATCGAAGGAGCAGTAATTCTGCTCCACTGCTGGGGAGGAGTGGGTACCTGGGCTTTTGTTAGCTGTCTGAGCTTTCTCGAGGGGGTCACAGTCCCCTTAGTCAGTCACAGCCAGTTGGCACACTTCCAAAATTGTGTGATGAGGGCCAGCTTTGGCCATTTGGCCTTCCCTAAGTGATTCGGGAGAGGGCTGGGAAGTTCCTTCCAGGCTGTGGCCTGGCCTTGGCTGTGGCTTTTCTGCTTTTGACTGTGAATTAACAGCAACTTGTTAAGTGGGAAGAGGTGAGTGACACGTGTCCAGATCAGAGCTGCAGGTCAACAGCACTATCAGACAGATACTCCTGTTAAAGCTGCTCTTTACTGTATTTAATGCCAGTAATTCTTTCAGCATTTTCCTGATCCTGTTGTTCATGCAGCCTGTGTCCATCTGCTCCAGTCCCACCACATCTCTTCTGCTCTGCGGCTGCTGCATCCCCTTTCTTTCAGCCGACTTCTCCTGCCGTGGCTTCTCCTTCCTGCCCATATTGTTTTGATTGCCTTGTCCTGTTCTTTGGTGGTGGCACGTGCTTTTATGCAAATACCAATGCAAAAGAAATCAACTGTCTTTAGAGGGGGTGAAAAAAATGCAGTTAGGAAGTGTGTGGCTAGACATCATCAGGACAGAATGTAAAACATACAGCTCCTGCATGAGATTGGGAGCATACTACACTTTATGTTTCGTTTAATAACATGAATTGATATATTAACCTATGCCTTCAATAAGAGAAAGTGTGCATAGAAATTTTCCAAATCTTTACTTAAGAGCTTGTAACATTACATTACAGTTAAAACATTTATTAATGGACTTTCATTTCCTTACCCTGGGATTTTAATCTGAATCAGTTCCCTGATCCGATTCACCACATGGCCCCACCAAAAAAAAGTAGAATATATATACATATATATATACTGCCACAGTTGAGGTGGTGGCACAGGAGTAAGAACAGTAAGAACAAGAGACCAGATGGGGGTAGATACTCTGTAGACCATTTTTGATGCCAAGAAAAATGTCCACGCAGCCACAGACAGTCTAGATGTTTCCTTATATGAAATGTCTTCTAATTAAGAGGTGGAAAGTCAATTTGTTTGTTTGTTTGTTTTCTAGACTACTGAGCAAGCGGGGTTTTTGCGTTTGTGGCTGGGTGGGTTCCTCAGTGTGGAGGGCTGCTTCCCCGCACTCCCCCTTTGTCCACTGCAGTGCCTGTGGTAGCAGCTGCCTGTACAACTTGGGGGCTCCCAACACAGGAGGAGACTTGTAAAATTCAATACAGCCACAGGCTCTCGTAACTCCTTCACAGATATTTCTGGTGTTTTCCTGGGTATGGAAGACGAGGAATTGGGGAATTAAATACCTAGAGTGCCAAGACCTGGCACGCATCACCTCCCAGGCACAGATATTACCATCTATCTGGAGCATTGCAACTCTTTTGCTGTTGGTTATTTAATTAAATTCTAATGTCGCACTTTAAATTGCCCAGGCTCTGAGAATCACACCATCCTCCTGGTGGGGAGGGCAAGTGGAAGAGGAGGGGTGATTGTTCTTCTTGCCTTTGCTGTCTGCTTGACAAAATGTGTGCAAGAATGAACTGGCAGAGCTGCCTCGTGTGTTTCTGTTGCTGAGTGTGTCCAGCTAGAGACAAAAATGTGCAAAGTAGTGTGTTGTAAATTAAAAAAATCAAGCAAGCACCTACAACTGTATGTTCCGTAAACGTGTGTGTATGTATGTGTCTGGTGAACCTGCAGTTTTCTTTATTCTCATGCCATTTTGGAGGGGTTTTATCATGTTGTCATACATCATTTTCATGATAAGTATCTGTTATACATGAGAAAACCTGAGAGCAACAACTCTCAACGATGTCTGTCTGTAAGGAGAAACACTGTGTTCTTAACTTGAGATGAAGACAGGCCAGATTTATGAGGAAGGGTAACATATTTTGTTAGACCAACTGATTTAGCTGGAAAAAAACATACCAGCTCTTGAGCGTGCATTCTTCTCCACATCTTCAATGGTCTTAAACATTTGTGGCTACAATAACACTACTTAAATTAGCAGCTTTAAGTAACAGAGTCCCCTGCAGAGGTGGGCTGTGACATCATGCACCCATCCTGTCCTGATCTTGGAGGTAATGAGGGGTATTTCAGACAGGAATGTTTTATTGTAATAAAGAAGGTGAGTGATCACCTAGCTTCCTCTCTTAATGGTGCAGCTTTGCCCGTAAGAGCTTCATTAGTTCTTCAGTCATGAGAATTCTGAGTTTTTATTTCCCTAAGAGGAGTTTTGGGGGTTGCTCTTAGCTCTTTGCTTGGCATAAACCACCAGTGCATGTCTACTGCTCACGCTTTACCTAATCAACATAATTGGCGTTCTGTTTCAGTATTTTAAACTAGGGCTTTCTTAGCCTTTTGGACATGTTTAGCTAAATAGACTGAAAGTGAAAGTGCTTTTAACCAGCTCAACCCACAGGTGTGCACAAATTCTCAGTATTTGAGGCTATTCCAGAACTGAGATCTTATATAAAAGACAATGATATAAGTATTTCTAATATAAAAAATAAGAAAACTCAATTTATTTCAGTGTCTTCCATCCATAACAATGCTTAAATAGAACAAAAATGTGTGAGTCCAGCCTTTTTCTTTCTGTTTTGCAAGTCAACTTGAATAAATGTGTAGGAAAAGCTGGGGGGAGAAGGAGGGGAGGAGGTGACCCAGACCGAACACCAGCTTTCCTCTGAAGTCTCATATTGCAGAGCACTTAGGTCAGTGAAGTGAGGGCTAGCAGGACTCTACTGTGTTATTGGACATTGTTGGTCTAATTTCTCTGGAAATGTACTTCCCAAACAGTCCCAGCTGTCCCAGGAATGCAGTTTAACCATTGTTGTTCATAGTACTCAATTGGAAAGAATTAAAAAATGTCATTCGGACCAAAGATTTATGCATGGAGATTACAGTGATGGAATACCAGGAGTTAGGTGAGGTTTGTATCTCCTCTACCATTTGGGTTAGATTCTTCCTCCTTTCCAAGTAGAATCACACAGTACTCTATTTCATTCTGTGCTTTAAAATTAGAAAAAAAAAAAAAAGGAAAAAAAAGCTATTGTAGTAGCAGCATTTGTGTTGCAGATGGTATTTTTTTTGCTGGTTGCTGTTGAAAGCAGCTGACAAAAAAGCTCGGGGATGTGGCACTCTGGAGAAGATGAGGCTTAGAGAACAGACACAGTATCTAGTCTCCTATTTTAGTGTCTCAGAAGGATAAGATTTCTGACTATTTCTCTGATTATAATAGATTTCAGTCTGTGTTTGAAACTAATTTTGAGGGTTCCTAACAGTAAGATTCTTTTAGTGCCATTATTTGTTGATGCATTAATGCACCGATGGTGCCAGACTTTAGGTCTTGATAGACCTGATGCACAGCACAGACTTGCAGAGCTAATAATTTCTGAACCCGTACCACAGACTTGGATACCTAGGGGGGAGAAAAAAGACAATTTACTTTTCAAGCAGAACCATCCTAGATTATCTGTTTTGGGGTCTTCTAGATAGTTGCTGTTGAGAGTTAAAGAAACTTCCCCCCCTGCAGAAGAATTAATGTGCCTCTTACCTGCTATGGCTGATTGCTTAGAGGGTGCCAAAAAGTTCTGTGTTTGCATAAAAATGCAAAGTTTATTGTTTCCATAAGTCGCTACAGCTCCCATGCCTTGAAAGATGTCAGCAATCCCTTTGGTCCATTTGGGTCAGCTGTCCTAGGTGTGTCCCGTCCCAAGTTCTTCTGCCTACACGCCTCTGCCCTGTTAAAACATCCCTGTGTTAACAACACTGTTTTGGTCACAAATCTAAAACATAGCACCATACAAACTACTAGGAAGAAAATTAACTCTATCCCAACCAAAACCAGTACACTTAGGAAAGGATGGTTCATAGCTAAAATAGTCTGTCCCGTTTTTTGTGCCATATTTAGGTATTCATTCGTTAAAATGTAATTTTTGTAGTTAAGAGTATTTTGTGCAAACCTAGTGGGAGAAGAGGATATGCAACTCAATAATAAGCTTTAGTTAGTTGTTGGCAGTGGCAACACCAATAGCTCTAAAACCAAACAAAATGCAGAATTGCTGTTCTGAAGAGATTGAAGCCAGAAATGTTTCCTAAGGAAGCATCAGACAAACTGGCACTACCTTGTGTTGTTGGTCTGTAGCCCAGCTCTCTCTGTCCATTGTCTTATTTAGCCAGAGGAAGACAATTGAACCGATGACTCCCCATTCACCACTTCTACTGATTTTCTATGTTTTCGCTTTCTTCACCCAAGAAATCTCTTTGTGAATGAGTAGAAGGTTTCTGGGGCACCTGTCCTTCCAGAGGATAGACAGAAGACTCATTTTGAAGTGGAAACTAACACCAGGCATAAGGGAGCATGTCGATTACGTGTCAGCAGTATTTGCACATTTAAAAATAGTTATTAGATGGCTACAGTCATGACATGTGTCTTGGTCCAATACAGAGAAACCTGTATACTGTTGTATGACACATATAAAAGAAATTTTGTGCAAGAGTTACGTTTAAATTACAGCCCTGTGTTGTTGTTGGGCTTGTGAATCCTCACTTCTCTCTCACTGAACTGCATGTTGTATTTTCCCCTTGTGCAAGCGAGGCAGGTTAGGGGGAGCATCATGGGAAGCAAGCAAGAGATGAGAAGCAACATTCTCAAGAGGAGCACACGGGGAATTGAGAGACCTTTGCTCTTTTCTGTCCATTGCTGGGGACCTGTTAGGCAAATTTAAACATCTCAATGTCTCAGTTTTTCTCTTTGTTTAAAACTGAACCAGAATACTGCAAAGCATTGTGTACAATGCTGTAGAGGTCTGCAAAACATTGTGAAGTTTAAATATGAATATTTTGTTGTAATAATAACCTAAAAATATTACCAGGGTGCAGATTGGTTTGTAAACGCTCTTTTTTGTTCTGTTTGGAAAAGCTGTAAGCTTCTAGTTTGTACTTCAAGACTGTGGTAAGGCACTTAAGCACACATTTGTAATTAAGCATGTGCATTAGTCCTCCTCTGAATACACAAATTTATTAATTAGGGCTTGTAGCAAGACTGTTTGCTTGTCTAAAGTATGAATAGAATGTGTAGGGGGGGCAAACCCCTGCTTTTCAAGCGTATATGTGTCCTGTTGGTAAAAACTAGTAAATAAAAAACCTCTAGTTAGTCATGCACTAGTGTGACCTTCCATCTCTGTGTCTCCCTCTTCCCTTGCCATGCATGACACTGAAGAAGCTTATGATCAATGTGGTTAGTGCAGTAAGTGAATGTAATAATGCTAACGAGCCATTTCTTTATAATGATCAGGTTCTCCAGCCCTGCCCAGCAACATGGTATATTTTGGAAGCTCTCAGGATGAGGAGGATGAAGAAGAGGAGGAGGAGGAGACAGAGGACACAAAATCAGCCACAAACAATGCTTCATCATCATGCCAGTCAACCCCCAGGAAAGGAAAAACGCATAAACATGTACCAAATGGGCAAGGTAGGTCCTAAATGGTGCTGGTTTTCCTGCGCTGTGTAGTGAATAAATTTATGAGCTCAATATCCATTCTTCTGCATCTGAGTGAAAAGGATATAAACCATAATAGGAAGGTGGAGTGAAATGTGGTGTTGGCATCTTCTGCTTTGACCTGTTTCTCCTAGCAACCTGAACTCTGTCTGTGGCAGAACTAGAACTACAGGGCTGCAATTATATGTATATACATGTATACATACACACAGACACACAAATACTGGAGTTGAACAGACACACACACACATATGTAACATATACACACACAAAGTCACTCTAGCTTTATGAGACTGATGTTTAATCTAGAATAGATTTACTTTATCAAAGTTAAATATAAGTATTATAAGTGTTATCAAAACATGTGACGGGGCAAGATTTAATTTCTCACATGAAATATTGACACCACAATAGGTTAAGAAACTGCATTAATGTTGTCGTTTGAAAGATTTTATGGAAGAAGCTTTTTCAAGTCATTTATTTCTTTGCAAATCAACAAAAGCTGTGTTCATGACACAGTATGTCTGTCGTGATGTCCTTGTGCTGTATCTTGACCAATGGGTCTGTGGATGTTGCAACATCACCTGGTGTAAAATGGAAGACCTAAAAGGCATGCTTAAAACTTTGTGTGCCTGCTGTAATGCTCCACTGCTGAAGTCCTGTGTGATGTGGTTCTCTCTCCAACAAAAGCTCTTGTATCATAACAACTCTGGGCCCTCTGTGCCTGACATAATTTCAAAATGGAGCCTGTGCTCTCTGTTCCCTTCCTCAGTGTTAGTTTACCATGAAAACCTTTCTTTCTGGTGACTGCCCATTCATCTCTCCCCCTCTTAGTAAGAGGATTGAGAGGAAGGTCTCTCTACAGCACACTTTTTGAGAGGTGGTTGTGACCTGTGCCTGCTTTTTTATGTTGTTCTTTCCTGCTGCCCTCTGTTCTGAAGAAGAGATTAGTGGATCCCAGTTGCTTCACTGTTCTGATCCTCATCCCTGGTTTTCAAAAGGGAGCTTTCTGTAAAGGATGCCATTGTTACATATACCCAAATTAGTTTTAATGAATGTGTCTGAATCTGCTTTTTATTGCACACCCAAGCTCTCTTTTTGTAAGCCGTTTCTGGAGAAGTGCAAGGGGATGTTATGCCTAATAGCATTTCAGCTGTCTGCTGTGAGCGGGAGCTTTAATGCTGTAAAAGCCATGGATCAAAACTTGGCACTTTGGATTGATTGCTAAATAACCCCCCCAAAAAATAACAGGCACAAAACTCTATATCTGGAAAATGAGATTGCATGTGACAGAACCACTGCCTTAGAGTTTTAAATGTGATATATCATTACAAAAGGAGCTGATTGTGCTCCTTGAGGATGTCCCAGATGGCAGCCACTTTGAAATTAGCTCAAAACCAGAGACACCTGAAATCTTAATTGAGGGTAAGTAAAGTCAAACTTAATGAGCCATCTAATGGCTTCATAATCTTTATCAATATAGATCAGAGTGAGCATAAATGAAGCTGCTGCTTTAATAGATCTGCAGAAGACCTTTATAAAATACATAGGAGACAATGTGAGATGTTTTGACAAAGGTGATGAAACAGGAATTCCCACAGAAGGCAGCTTCTCTTCATCATTGTAATTTCTTTTTTTTCTTCTTCTTCCTTTTTTTTTTCCTTTTTTTAATTAAAATTTCCTTACCCAGGGGTATTCCCATTTTTCAGTGTCTGTTAGTTTGGTTGACAGCCAATAGTATTTTTGTTTCCTTTGAATAAAGTAGATTCTGGTTCATGTGTGTCTGTTTTAAATGAGACCACACACAAAGGCAAACCAGGGACGGGTGCAGCAAATGAACTTAATCTAGCGTGAGAGTCTATTTTTAATGAATTAAAGTCTTTTGTTTTTAATATACAATGTGTAGTCAAGCACTTTGGACGTGCAAATGCTAAGCGTTTGCTATGACATACAACAACAAAGGTTCAGAGCTTGATTAATGTCATTAGACAGTGTCAAATGATTGCTTTCTACTAAACAACTTTCCTGGGCGAAGTCATTTGTCAATATCCTCTTCTGACGTCAATATGGGGCATTATTAGGGTTGCACACCAAACTATTTGTTATAATCTAGCCTGTTGAGCCACTTTTTGGACAGCTAGCTCCATCAAAAAAGTCTGAGTGTGAATAAGAAGCACATATAACACATGGCATAGCTTGCTGCATTAATTGAAGTATTGTAATTAGCTCAACTGACTTGTTGCCTTCCAGCCTTACTGCTTACATAGTTATATTTAAAGCATCAGATTGCTACCTGTGCCTTTCCATCCTCTTTTCTTACTACTTCTGATGTGCTTCACACATACCCAACTGTTAAAGTGAAATGTTTGGCAGGAGAAGTATTTATCCCCCACATGCATGGGAGTGTGGAGAAGTGATATTTAGCAATGTGCAAGTCTTCTCCTTTGTACAATATCTTAGTACAGGCAGTTACAATCTTGCAGTTAAACCATTTTCTAAGGTATTGCTGTGGTTACCAGAAGGGAAAATGGTAGATCGGTGCCCTTAAAAATTGGTTTCGTGTCATTGCCAAGCTTCAGCTGATTAGGCTGGGTCTGACATATGTTAAGATAAGTTAGCAGCAGGTGAAGGCTTGGAGGTCATTGGTAGTGCTTTGTGCCGTGGTTAGAAACTAGTATTAGTTCTGGGTAGATATCTCGCATGTCATGTGGGATGTTCTGCATGTAACTCTTCCCATTACTGTCTTTTTCAGCGTGCTTAAACTTGCAGTGACCAATTCTCACAAAGAGAAGATGCTGTCTAAAGACTTACGATTTTTGTTTGCAAGAGAACTGTTCTTTTGTAATGTAGACTAAAACATCTGAGTGATTCTTACATGCTTATGGATTAAGGTATGATCTGAAAGTATATGTCATGATTAATTCAGGTCAGAGAAGACCCCAGGAAGTCATCTAGTCTGATCTCTGCTGCAAAATACCATTGATAACTTTTCTGACAAATTCAGCAAAAAAATTGGCAGAGGTTTGTGCTTTCAATTATGTATGTCTTTTGAGGATGGGGAAATTTTAAAAGCTCTCCAAACTTTGATGTGTAATTTTGGCCTAATCAGAATGATTTTCATTGGGTTAGGATTTATAGCACGGTTAAAATGGTGAAAGGCCAGAAACTAATTAACTGAATCACTTGGTGTCCATATAGCTGCTGACTTCAAAAGGATGTTTTCCCCGCTAAGAAACCATACGAACATTTAGTTGAAATAGAGAAATCACTCTTGCTGTTTCAGTAAAGGATTTCATCTTTTTAAAGCACCTAGTTCCTTTTTTAACTTCGGGACTTGTGGTGTATTTCAAAATTAACATACAGAAAATTCGGGATGATGTGGTGCTGCGTATTGCAGCAGATAGAACAGAGGTTTGGATGATTGTTGTAATTGCAGCCTTGTTGCTGAACCTTTTGAGTGTGGGTATAGGAACCCCATAATTCTCGCTGTTTAGATCCAGAATGCCCAGCCACAGGATGCCTGCGTGCTGCTCAGATGGATACGCTTATTTTCCAGCCTGCATTTTGTACGGATCTCAAATGACCATCAGTCTATCTGAGACTATTACACGGCTTTGAACACAAGGGATTCACTGGAAGAAGCCATGCAGGAGCATTGGCTTAAACAATGTGGGTTTTTTTTTTTCAGTATAGCTGCCAGGTGTGGGGATAAACTTCACCACCACAGCCTGGATGACAGGGCGTCTTGCCAACACGGAGGAGAAGATGGAGAGAAAGACATTGATCTATTAGCAAATTGACCTTATGCAAAGGGAGGGAGGGTGTCAGTCATCAGCTGCTGCAGGCTGACGTGCAGGGAAAGCAGGTTCTCTGCAAGCGAGCTGTACCCCGCTTCCCTGGGGGACAGGGAGGTGCCGAGGCTAAATTACATCTCCCCACTGCTCGGAGGAAATTCCGAGTTGTAGGTAAGAGGGTAGGTCTCTGTAGGTCTCTGTTTCTTTAAAACTAATTCTTTGAATTCCTCATGACTAAATAAATCCTACTTTGATTTCATTCTGTGGCACAACGGGAGGTTTTCTCTGCAGGCTCCTGAAGGAAAATGTTTGCAGGTGCCAAGGGTTTTGTTAGGCAGGCTGGGCTAGGGAGTGGGAAGATGCAATTAGGGAGTTGTTGGGTTATCGGTCCCATCACGAGAGCAGAAGGGGCTTGAAAGGGCTTGTGGGCTTCAAAAGGGCCTCAGGAGGAGCAGCGTACACGGACACGGTTGCGTAGACATCTGAAGCAGCAGGCTACAGTTCCTCTAATAATGGCTGGCTGATTTCCTCAAGAAGGATGGTTGCAGGATTAGGTATTTCTCACATCAGCAGAGCGGTTCAAAGGTGGAGAGAAGTGCACATTTGGGCCAGCGTACCTGGGAATGTCGTGTTTGTCTTTGGGCACCCGAGATGGACTATTAAGTTCTAATTTACATTTAGGAAAACAGAGTTAGGCATCGTTATTTGTAACCAGACTTCTTCATGAAGGAGGATCTTGTTTCCTTAGCTGGAGCAAACTGACTCCAGTGTGTCAGAGAACCTGCTGGGTCAGAAATGGTTACTGGTCCGTCCTGTGTTCTGTTAGCATGGTCAGATAAAAACTGCTCTGCGTGCCTTTTGCCTGAAATGAGCAGGGGAGAAAATTGTGTAGACGCCTTTTTTCTCGGGGCTCAAATTTCAAAACAGATCTGGCAGTGGTGCGTAGTAAGCAGGCATTGCTAGAAATCCTATACTCTGCGTTAGTGCTGCCGCCTTCTCTTACCAGAAATAAAGAAGGTTTTGCTTCTCAGTTTGCAATGGATAATTTAGCAGGGTGATTTCCTTACATGTGTAGTAACAAAAATGATTCAGGTAAAGACCGTAGATTTTTTTTCTTATTTCAGGATATAGTTCAATGCAGTGTTTGTACATCTTGGACTTAAATGGCTTGTCTTTTACATACATAGCCATTTGAGAGTGTTGTGAGAAAATTCTGATTTGCGATTGTAATTCCTAATTTAGTTTTGGCTTTAACTAAATTTGATATTTTTGGGTGGGTATATAAGATGGAGTCTTAGGCTCATGCATGTTTCTCAGTGAAATTAATCCTGAAGAGGTAAACATTTAGAAGAAAATTATTTTCTGCATCCAGCTAAAATGCAGAATGAGAAAATTTCAGACAGAGTGCTACAATAGTTAATGGGTAGGCAATTATTTTGATGATTTACAGCCTTTTGTTGAAATACCATGGAACCAGTAATTGTTGCAATAAACATTTTTGCACATTTAATTTTTCTGCAAAAATATGTAACATGAAAATTACCCGTTTCACACTAATTTACATATTTAAATATGCAAATAAGGCACAACACATTTAGGATTTGCGGATTTTCAGTAGCTAGATGTATGACCTGTGGAGAAGAATCAGGGAACTGGAAGTTGCTCAAAAAAATGGAATTGTTATCCTGGTGAGAGACTCGTGATAACAGATAGACGCTTCTTGTGTGGACTTGCTGCTTAGCGAGTGACCCTTTTGATGTTGTTTGTGTAATAATGGTTAGGTGAGAGTAATGAATTTGTGCTAAGATGAGGCACTTGGTATTGAATTTTTGCAAACGGTGGCATGGTGTCTCATACCAATAGCGCTCCTCTCGATGGCCCAATATGTTATTGTGTGCATAGAGTTTTGAGCTGTGTTACTGATAGCGTCACAAAGAAATGCAGTGTTACCTACCACGGTTCTCCTGTTTGACTTCTCTTAGCATGTGGCTATGAAAATGTTGTGGAATCGGCCATTGACAAGCTGCATAGTGTCGGGTTAGGGCTGGAGAAGTGCAGATGCAGTGGTACCCAGGTTTTTGTATGATGGTGTGGTGTCCTTTCCTCCTGAAGTACGCCTTTGTTGCTGATCCTGAGTAGGCAGATCGTGTTGGGGGGCTTCAGAAAACAGCTTCTCTCTCTGGAAGTGGTTTATAGAAGTCTGAACATACCCAACACTTAAGAAAAACAATCGTCAGTATTAAAATACTCTGGTTTATGGAAATAGATCATTGTTTTAGTTCCTCCAGGAGGGGAAAAGAATTATTGCCTGGGTCCTTTAAGGCAGTCTGAGAGCCACATAAATGTTTTCACAGTGACTTAAAACTGAATTAAAGCCAGAGCAAGAATGTTTTTGTACAGTAACAGATACTTAATGCCAGAAAGTTGATTAATATTACATCTCTTCCCAAACATGATCTATGTAACAACATGAGGTTTGCATTGGAATAGCTGGCCCGGGTTCACAACATTGGCAAGGCTCCCTATTCTTCTTCTGAAAACAAAACTTCTCCCTTTCACTCTTATCTTCCCTCTTTGTTTGGGTAGCTTTATGGATACGCAATCACTTGCTTTACTCTGCACAAGCTCTGCAACATGCGGCGTACGTGTACGGTCGGTGCATTTATCTTGTAGCTGCTGGCAAAAAGCAAGAGAATTCATACGCCAGTACTCTGCCGTCCCTGCAAGGGACTCCCCCGTTATCTCAAGTATGAAGTGTATCTGGTACAGGAATAAACTCCAGGAGGGCTTGGGAGAGAAGACTTTGTCCATGGAGTCACCTGTTGGCTGAACCCAGTCCAATAATTCTGCTGATTACACAGTGAAAACCTGATAATTGTATGTATTATAAGTTGGCTTCTGAATGGCTGTCTTGGGTGTATCCTATAAAATATTTGCGTGCAAATTCATTTGTAGGAATACTTCAGAAAATTGCTGAAAACACAATAAAAGTTTATAGCTCACTACAGTGTCCATTCCTGTAATAAATGCTTAGTTGATCTTTAGTAATTGGGCACATCTACGGCTTTAATGGATCAAAATTTTTTTTAGCCATTGCTGCAGCTGCACCTAGTACGTGGCACAGTTTGCTTTGGTTTGCGTAGGGATTCTTTATCACAGTTTCAAATGAGATACCCCTAAGTCCCTATATGGGATCCTGGGTCAATATTGGTGCCTAGGGTCCAGTTCCCCTGATGCAGAGAGTGCTGTGATGCATCCGTGGGGATCACGCCTGCCATAAGGTTTTGCTCTGCTGCTGTAAATTATATCAGCGGTTTAAAAACCCCCAGTGCTTGTGAGTTTTGAATGTAGTGGTTCAGTTTCTTTGCATTTGATCACTGCTGCTAACCAAAAGACCCACAAGTATTTCACTCTGGGACTCGTATTGTTTCAGCTTAATAATAATAATAATAATAATTGCTCTGGAGGACGTGGCATTTTGAGAACAAGTATTCAGGCAGATATGGATAAAAGAATATCCATTTATTCTATTTGAAGTGTCTAGACATTCATGATTTACTTGCCGTTTTAATTATTTGTTGGTATTGCTCTTACCTTTAGCTAAAGGCTGTTCTGGAAATACAGAGCTGGTTAAGGTAGCGTAAAACAACAATAATTCAAGATTACAGAAGATTTCTGCTTTAATTACATGAGTTTCACCACTTGTGTGTTAGGCTTTTATTCCATCTTTCTGTTTTTTTTAATGAAATTATTACTTCAAGAATGAAACCTTTATTGACTGCTATTTCATGAGGAAAAAAAGTGACGGGGAGCTGAATGATAGATATTGTGCATATCAGAGTTATCTCTAGGATGGGAGATTGTAGCTGGAGCATACCTATATCTGGGCTTAGTAAAGAATAAGTTACACAATTTCTGCTTTTCTGAATGCCTCAGGAATACTGAAGAGGTGGCAGGCATGAAGGAGAATGCAGTTTGCTGCGTAAGAAGACACAAAAGAATTAGTTATCTTTTTATTGTTATATCAGATTTGGTCTCAGTCATTTTTAATGTAGAGTTTTGGTTTTGGGAGAGTTTTATTGTTTTTCTTTGCTTTAGGAAGTGGTTGTTTCTGTCTCATTATCAGTTATTCTTTAACAACAAGATTACTTGGGGGGATATTTGGTCTCTCTTGGTGATTTCATCTTTTCACTGAAGTGTGTTACTGTTAGGGACAGAGTTTAATACTGTATTGTATTCTGTAAGTCTGAATAACTAACTTCTGCATTTTTACTGTGATAGGAGCAAAATCATGGTCCAGGGGATTTTCTTTTTCCCCTTAAATGCTTGGCTTGTGGTAGTGTTTTGTAATAGTCAAGTTAACATTATGATACTTATTCACATAACATATTTGTGAATTTTGCAGAAGTTACTATTGCAGGAAGGCTTTTATATCTATCTAGCTGGATATAACAATATACTAGGTATTGGAAGAAACAGACACTGATTCTTACAGAAATTGATACCATCTAACTAGAGAGAGCTTGACTAGGACTCTTTTGCACCTATGTCTCTCTCTTTTTATTGTGTTTTCAGGCTTTAAGCTTTTTAAGCTTTTCCTGTGAGACTGAACATTTTTTCTCTCCAATTTCTCTCTTCCCCCTTTCAAGAATCTTACAAATTAAGACAAAAGATAATTACTCAGAGGGTAAAACTGGCAGGGTTCCCACGACACTTAAAATTAATGAGCTGTTGCATATAAAATATACCTTGTCTCATGTTCACTGGGGTTTTTTTTTGGTGAACCATAAAAGTGCACCATTTGGCTTTTTGGCTGTGTTTTCTGTTTTAGTAATTTTCAGTTTATAAAGTGGCAACTGCATACAGAAAACTGATCTCTCTGACTTAACGTTTCTGTTTGAGCAGATCAGTATATAGAATTTGTTCCCTCTGAAGGAAAATACCGGTTGCAGTGATAAAACACACATTAACGAAGCTGCCATTGGTTGTTTGTGCTATGTGTTATTAAAAATAAATATTCGTGCTTCTGTAGCGTTTTCCATCTGATATGAGAACTCCTTACAAAGGAGGATGAATGTATTGTCGTGAACTCCCTGAGAGGGGTTGGCAATTATTATCAGTTCCATCACTGGAAATGAGACACAGAGGTTACGCGACTTTCACCAAAATCGCTAAGAAATCCGTGGCTGGCCGGGGCAGCGCCAGTCGCTCCTGAGCTCAGGAGTGATGGAGCCACAGGGGAATTTGTGGTGGCTTCACTGCTGACGCCTTTTCTCTCATTCTTACTCAATTTATGCAAGGCAGGAGGAAGAGCAATTGCAATTTTTAATTTTTTACGTAATCTGTTTTAACATTTACGACCAACTGAATATGATGAGTGACCCAAATAACAAATTTGTCAAGAGTCTGCTGGAGTTTCAGCTTTTGGAGGTGTGACAGAAAGGTAGAAAGCTGGTTGGGAAGGTTTGGAGGTAGGCGTTTGCTCAAAAGCAGCTTGCGTGCCCCTCTTCTGTACAGCAGGGTTGTTAGTTGTTTATTACTGTTATTATTACTCCTACGACTACTGTAATACTACAGGACATCTGTAGAGACAGCTAAGCTTCACAATTTAGATAAAAAGGTGTGTATTGTAGGTATATCATGTTTAATGACAAAAGACGACTTTCATTTCACAAGAAAACAATAACTTAAGTAATTTAGTTAATATTCCCAAATGGTGTGTGTTGTATAGTGAAGACATTTTTTAGATACTTGTGCTATTAAGTATTTGTGAATTTTCGTATTTACATCTTTTCCTAAACCATGGCAAAAATGGCAGGGGTAATAAACAAGAGAAGGTGAGTAGAGAAGGCAGGAGAGCACTTGCCATTGTGGGTGTTGTATCACAAGCCTCACAGACCTCTGTCAAGTGCTTCACTGAAGAGGGAGCAGCACTGAAAGAAATTCGCTGCATTTTTGATTAACAAATAAAACAAAAAGAGAAATGTGACTTTTTTTTTTTTTTTTTTTTTAATTTCAGCTTTTCACGTTCCCTGACAACAAAAGAGCAGTGGCTATTCTTAAATAAATTCAGCAGAGGGAGAGGAGCAAAACTTGCGGAGATAGACTTGTCTATGTTTGCATAATATTTATTGTACAAAAAAAATACAGTTTCTGTTCTGTACTTTCTTAAGCCTTCACTTCAGCAGAAATCCAGGGCTCTCAGCATAGGTCCCAGCACTACTTCATGTGACATGTTCCAAAATGATTGTAGTATTTATATTTCCTTGCAGAAGTACCTTTTTCTATTTGCGGCTTTTCTGCTATACGCAAACTGCTGTCAGTTTGGTTCAGCAGTTTGGCTATTGATGAAAACAAAACATGCTTTTTCATGGAACATTTCTTTTACGTTAATGTAAAAATAAATCTTTTTTCTATTTAGGTTATGTTTAGAATTCCCTTGCTGCAACAGCATAAAGTTAATTAAAACTGTCATAAATAAAAATCAAACTGATAAGCCTAAATTTAGGTCAATCAAAACAGTAATATACCCTTGTATGTTTTAATTTGGATGTTGAAAATAATGCATGTTAACAAGAAAAGGAAATACTTTAGTAAATCTGTTCATACAAAGAAATATGCAAAATAGTGTTTCTGTTTTTGTGCTAATTTTACTTTAGATATAAGAAGACGCTCACTAGATATCAAACCGTGACAGCAGAGAAAGTTGAATTGAATTGAACAAAGAGTTTTGTCCTTTATGTATTTTTTTTCCTTTTTTTTTTTTCCTTAATACTCCAATTTCTCTCTTTTTAGTTTTCAATGGGTCCAGCAAATCATCGAAGGAGAAAGAACCTGCTCAGAAACACAAAAGCAAAGAGGCCACACCAGGGAAGGAGAAGAACAGCGAACATAAGGCTGAGAGCCGAAAAGACCAGGCTGCTGCTAATCACCATCCTACTACAAACACTGGCTCCTCTACGAAAGGGCTCACTGCTAACAACCACCACACTCTTCATAGGTCGGCTCAGGACTTAAGGAAACAGGTAATGAATTGTACTCTACTGTGGACACATGGGAAACACAGACTTTTAAGGTGCTAGCTCTGTTTTCCAGTCCCTGGGACAGAGGGAACATGGCAGTCCTTAAAAGCATGATCTGGAGACAGCAAGGAGTTTATTTTCAGTGAAAGAGAAAGAGAGAAAGAAAGAAGGAAAAAAGAAAAGTGGTACATCCATAGGAAGGCAGTATATGCTAAAGCATGCTTTACAACCCTGTTATATAACCCAGTGTATGCATATGAAAGAGTAAAGTTCACGTGGCTATTTATTAAACCTTTCTGACTGGCAGTCTTTTGGGCCTCTCTGTTGACAGTGCCAAGGCTGGCAGCATGTGGAAAAACGAATTCTTTTTATGTGAGGCTGGTCTGCTCGGGTTACCCTAGAGGCTCACTGATGTTGCAGAGAAGCTGACATTATGCTTAGTGTCTTAGTGTTGCACGTGGGCAAGACAAACCTCAGAGTCCGGGAAAAAGTGTTTGCCCAATGCATAATCTTTAGGAGCTCCAGGGTATTGCCTCCTTCGCTGTGGTTTTACCAGATGGGGAGAAATTCAGACTTTCATGTTACCTTGTTGAAAACCAGCAAAAAAAAATCAGCAAGAGTTTTGTCTCAGACTGACTTGGATTTGGGTGCGTAAGTTTAGCCGACCAGTCGTTCAGTGCTTGTGACTGGCGTTTGGGCAGGATGCGTCTCCATCTATTTTTGACGGTTGGATCAAAGACCTCCTAAAATAGCAACTGTCAATTAGGTTTTTATAAAAGACTTCCAAAATCCCTGGTCAGTGTATTTATTCAGTCTGAGGCTGGGTTAGCAAGGTACGTGAGCTAGGGCGGTGCAGTACAGAAAGCTTGCTGAACTTATGCCTTTTTTTGTAGTGGTTAATTCTCAACAGGCCAATTACAGGTACTCTTTATTTGCTGGCATCTAAAGGTTTTTCTTCTAAGTAGGCTGGCCTGGACTTCAGTGGAGCTGGAATTGCCATCTTGTAGGGCTGTGAAGGCTTTAAATGGTACCTCTCAGCCATAGGCTTGGAAATTAAAACCAGCAAAAAGTAACACAGTGATGCTCTTGCTGAGGAAATCTTCTGTGCCCTGTGGTTCAGTGATATTTAGCTTCTTCTGAAATGTTTCCACTGGATTTGTATTACCTTTGAAATAAAATTTAAGATCCTGAAGACTGTGTACAGTATATTTCTCTGTACCTCTGTAGGACTTCCATTCTTTATTGCCTCGTGTCAATTTTTGCTTATCTAGTCACAAGGTTGAATGCCCACCTTCTTTTGCATACTTCCGCATTCTTTTTTCTGACTACCAGCATCCTGTAGTCCTTGCTGTGACCTGCTCTGCCATGAGCTCTTCACACTGAATGGGTTTCCCACAATGTAAGGATGCACTTCATACTTACTTATTTTAAACTCACTCAAACACTTGTGTGGAATGCTTTAAAGTTGTATCATCAAAGTACGAATGGTTACATTTCTTATGAAAGTCAACTGCTGTCACTTTTGAAGCTAGTTCTGAGAAGGGAAAAGTCAGGTGTCGAAGAATTTTGTCCACAATCCAAGTGGATTTTGCTCTGTAGAATATTAGGTGTTTTCAGTTGTGTTATGCAAAATGAAGAGAAATTCTAAAGCAACACAGTACAACCAACAGTCACACCACACAGACCTCACAAAGTGGTGTCCTCAGACTTCAGAAAATGAGGGGCCTGTAAATTGAGATTACGATTAAAAAAAAAAAAAGAAGTTAAGCAGTTAAATTTTCTTCTGCAATCCACAGTAACATGAGTACTTTCTTACCACTTTTAATGAAAATGTGGCTGTAACTAATTAAAGGTGGATTATGCATTTTGACTGACAGAAAGATTTAGCTTTGTATAAAACCTTAGATTGACCAATTATGTGACATTGTTAAATTTCCCTTGTCCTGGGTCCTTGTTGACATTTTCAGTATTTTCCAAGAGGAGAGTTCTTTTCCCAGGGTGCTAGCCACATGTTCCTTCTCCTTCTGGTATGTTTTTCCTCCTTGTTCATGTGCATTTATGTGGTTTATTTATGCGTGTGTTGTTTTTTTCAGTCTTACAGAAAATGGAGACAGAACACTAGAAAAGAAATTACCTGAGATTTTCTTTTTTCCTCTCATTCTTCCTTTGCTTTCTGATGTGCACTTGCACTTGGCACGTTTTCCCTCTCTCTCTTTCTTCCTCCCTTGCTATCTTCCCAAATCCCCTACTTCAAAGGGGTTTTGGGCAAAGGAAATGTAGTTCAATGGGGCCCTCTCTCGGCGTAATGTGGTAATTTAGCTCTGCAAAACTGTCAACAGAGGAGTATTTTTATGAATGAATTCCAGATCAGTTGCATAACTTGAATTTGTTTGGGACCAAAACTGTTGTTGGTGTTGCTAATGTTGCTGTTACTGCTGTGGTTGTTATCTAACGAGTTGTTTGTTGGCTTTATTTTGTATGTGTGTATGTGTGTACGTGTCTGGAGGATGGATCCTAGGTGCTGTGCAGAGGTGTGTATGTAGACCAGTTCAAATCCAACAAACAAATTGCTGCAAGACAATGTGCTGGTCCCATTTGCTTTTTAAAAGACAATAAAATTTAAAATCTATCATACTGTCTTTTACTGCAAGGCAAGTGTTCAGTAAAGCGGAGAAAAGAGTGGTCCGAAGACGAATATATGTCAGCAAAACTGAGAAGATAGCTGAAAAGCACAGATAAGATTATTCGTATCCCTAGTTTCACCTTAGCTCAAGACTTTGAGTCATGTAAGGCTAATGTAAATCACTATTGCTATTTGAATTAAATTGACTTCTTTCTTATGCGCTTAGTGTAAGCACTGCCTCGGGATGGAGCTGTGGCATAAGACCCCCATTTGGTGAACCTGCGCACCTGGCAGTGTGGCCAATTTTTTAGGCTGACTCTGTGTGTGTATGTTTGGTTTGGGGGGAGACATATCAACAGTGGAAAGGTAAGAAAATGCCTACCACAATTTCTTGTTTCTTTTGGTTCCAATCGTCTGATGGGTCCTCAGAGACAAGTACAGACCAGGAACATGTAGGTGATGACTGACCAGCCAGAATTTCACATTTGTTAATGTGAAATCCAGAATCCACCAGCTGTTTTGATGGTGGGCTATGACCACGTTGTTTGTTCCACTTGTTTCTTAGCTGGAAGACATCTGTTCCAGCTTATTCCCATTTGGAGCGTGGTCTGTTCTGGTCTATATAGTACTGCTGTATCTTAAACATTAGGCTATCCTCTCTGAAAACACTCATAATACCTGTGGGCATTTGGGGAGGGGAGATGGAGAACCATTTGAAAACCATCATGTTGCGTCTTTCTGGGAAAGAGGATGGTCCTGAGAAAGTTTTCAGCAGTGTTTCTTTCTTGTGGGGTCTCTTTAGCAACCAGAAGGGAAAAGGCAAATTCCTTCTGTTACACTCAAAGCCAAGTGTTCTCTGCTTCAGGACCTGTTCATCATTGGAATAGCTTCACAATGTTTGAATAAAAACTCAAAATAGTACGCTTATAATCTAGGATTGGAGGTTAGATAGCTGAAGCTTATGTACCTGTTCAGTTCAAGATTTGGCCCTGAGAGATCTAAGCTTTCATTGTGTGGAGGTATTCCAACAACTCTAAAGAATTGTGATAAGTTGCTGTTTTCTTATTGAATTCAGTTTTCCAGAGTTTTGTATCTTGGCAGTTTTAATTCTGGCCTAAAGCTGATGGTGCTAACGGCATGTTTTTCTTTGAGGCGGAGTAGCTGTGGGGAACTTGCCTTTCTCCATGAGCACTTTCTCCATGCCTATGTTTTGTTCTCATGCCCTGTGTCAGCACCCCTTGCTGAAGGAGTGCCTCGGATGGCCCTTCAGACGTCTGGTCACAACTTCTTCAAAAAATCATAGGAAGGCTGGAGTGACAAGTTGCCTCCACACAGCTTGACTGCTTGCTCTGATGTGGTGTCTTGACTGTACCTGACAGAACAGTAATATAGATACAGCCTCCTTGAGACCTTCTGGAAAACCTCCCCTAGAGAAGACTCCACAGCATCCATTGACAGCTTCTTCCAGTGTTTTTCTTTTCTACTAATGGGAAAGTTTTCCTAGTCGTGCCTGAGCCCATCGTTGTAGACAATTAAAGGGTTTTTTTCTCCCGCTTTTCCCAGTGAACATGGGAAAGAGCATTTACTGTCTCTTTTCAGAGCTCCTTATGCATCAGGAGTCTCTTACAGAGTTGTACTCATCTCTTTCAGACTAAATAAGCCCAGCTCCCTTGGCTTTTCAGTAAAGAACATGTTTTCCAAATACCTGAGCACTTTGTGCTCTTTTGGACTTGTTCCATTGTCTTAATTTTTCATGCAATGTGGGCCCAATACTGGGTCCAGCCCCGCATAGGAGAGCCCGTGTTCCCTTCCCTTGCTTTCAACATTCTTAATAATAGGCCTCAGAAAGTGATTTGCGTGCTTTGTGCTATCATGTTTCGCAGCTCAGTGTGGTCCCCAAATGTTCTTCTGCCACTACATGTATTTGATTTGTCCTTCCTAAAAATAGCACTTCCTCATATTGTAAAAATGTTCTGAAATAAGTTCTTCAAGACTGCCTTTGATTTTCACCTTGTCTCCAGAGTGCTTACAGCCCCTTCCAGGGCTGTGTCACTAGCAAATTTTACAATAATCCACGTCAGTGATGGAAGTACTTAGTAGAACCAAGACCAAGGCAAGTCCATGCGAAAAGTCACCTGAAACGCTGTCTCACAATGGCAGTGAACTATGACAATGATAACTTCTCTTGAGGATTACTTTATTAAATCCCCTGTGAAGCTGCATTAGAATAATTATATCTAGGACGTGTTTAGGGAACTTGTTTGATGGAATGTCCTGTGGGACAGTGTCTGGAGCCCCACTGAAGTGGAGGCGCTTCTTTACCAGCTCACCCAGGTGTCTGCCAGAAGATGACTAAATTAGCTCGATGTGCTATTTTGGCGAAACTAGGGGTGTGGGAGGTTTCTTTGTTTTGTTTTTATTATTTATCTGCTTTTAACATTATCTTATTATAGTTTTTGTGTTTGAAAATTAACTGTTTGATGGTTTATTCCAGAATGATTTTAGGGTTTGAAATTAGGTAGACTCTGCCTCACCTCACCTTGTTTCCAGGAGCTATGCCTTAAGTCATCTAGATACACTTTGTCTTGCTGGGGTTACCTTCCTAGCTCTTTTGCTGGAATTGGTTATGTTATATATCTGGTAAGTATTCAGTCAGTGGCACTTTGGTGAAAGCTAATGCAAAAAACCACAAACACTTTAGCCAGACTGTTGTATTTGTTTTCCTGTGGTGGTTCATCTCCTCTCTTCTTTGTTGTTGTTGTTGTATGTATTTTTAAGGCATTTATTTTTTTCTGTTTCATTTTATGTCCCTTACTAGCTGAAGTTTCTTTTTAGCTCCTTGGCCTTTCCGATTTTATGCATGCATGCTTTTTCTGTTCCTATATAGTTGCCCTTACACACATAACTGTGTTTCCAGTTTTTACTGTGATTTCTTTTCTATTTTTCCAGTTATTAGAGAACTCTGTGAACAGACCAGGCATAATGACTTGTGCTTTGTGCCCTTCCTCTGAGTGGGAATTGCTTTGGTTTGGGTTTTTTGCAGGTGTTTTGTTTGTTTATTTGTTTGTTTGGTTTGAAGTCTGTTGCCCTTTCTCTGCAGTTGTCACATCTTAGAATTGAAAACTCATTTCATGATCACCCTCACCCAGATTACCTTCCCCTCCCAGTTCTCAATCAATTCTTCTCTATTAGTCTAGGTGAAATCTGTGATCAATGTTCCTGGCTATTTGTAAAGCCAGCGATGTTCAGCTCTTGTTTTGGCTGCTGCAGGCAGGAGGCAGTGTCTCAGCAGCTCTCTGCCCAGGTCTGCTCTGGGGCATGAAAAAGCACTGTAATACCCAGACCTCCATTTCAAATGGAGAGTGCTACCTAAATTTCAAGGGAAACAGCTAAATGCATTTCCGTTAGCAAGTGTTTGCTTTCCAGATGATATCTCTTACATCTTTGGAAAGCTCAAGGTAAAAACTGGAGTCATCAGTTAACTGGATTTTCCTGAAGTGTTTCTACCTGGGAAGCACAGAAAGGACAAGAATATGGATGGGGTTTAAAAGGGCATAACTCCTGCTCCAGCTTCTGGAGTACACAGGGGAAAATGCACACAGCAAATGCGTGTATACACATATGCGTGTGTGTGTGTATGCAGAATCCCCGGTTTCCAGTTTTTCATCTGCGAGTCACTTAATACAAGACCATAGCATGATCTCTTCAGTCTCTATTTGATATCAATTTTATAACATTTTTTTCTCTACTTTATAAGTGGCTACAATTCTTGCATTGATTTGAGAGAAGCTGTCATGCTTACTAATTTGGCAAGTATTTTGAAATCCCACAGGGAAGTATTATAACTTTGCAGGAATGGGGTTACTCACTTGAGTGCTGAAAAGGGGGGATTTTACTGTATGCTTTCACTTTGAGCACTTTTATCAGTGTTCCTGATTTTTGTATGTGTTTTCCTGCACTCACAATAGTTTAAGGAGGTGAGAAGACAACGTTTAAACTCTGAAATGTGTTTCAGGTTTAAACATGAACTTTGTTTTCTTTGTAGTAGGGCTTAGTTGTGGCAGTGGTGAGCCATCACAATTGCCTTTGAAGCTGAGGGTTGCTTTTGGTGCTTAGCACACCTTACAGTTAAAATATAAATTTTAGTTTCACAGCTGGATTTAAGTGTCTAACAGAAAGCAGTAGAGTCCAGCAATTCTTAGTTGCAATGACACATTAGTGATGAATATGATATAATAATAAAATATGTGTCAGCAAAACTGCCCAGATATCAAACTTTAAAAAAATGCATTGAACTATTGTATACATTTTATTTTCAAATAATGACTTCAGCAACAAGGTGCCTCCCAAGATTTAATATGTATGACAGACTGGATCCTTCATGGCCATCCTGATCTGTTGGGTGCATAATGTGTTCAATATCTTGTTTTATATGTATGTATGTATAGACAGGAGTTTGGCTTGAATCCCAGTGCGTGTTTTGTGGAAAACATACCCATTCCAGTTAGATAGTATACACTGGTTAGTTTATCTGCTAAGAAGTAGTAAACTGTGTATGCATTTAAGGGAAGTTGGGTGGGAACGAGATAGCGTCTGAGGGCCAGAAAAGGGGCTAATGAAAGTATTAGTTTTTGTAAATCAGATTGCCTGTGTTTTGTGATACCATAACAGGTTTTCTGGTAGACAGGGTAGGGGGAAGTGCAAGCAAGGGACCTCACCCTTCTTAATGTCAGAGGCTTTGTACCCTCCGAAAGCAAGACTGGCTTTCTGGGGACTCGTTGGTTCTTTTCAAATCTATTTTATCTGTTATAAATGCCCAGTCGCTCCTCTTGCCCGGGTGAAAACAGTTATACGAAGATTGTATGTATGAAGGGGTCAGGAGTCAGGACTGCAGAATATGATTGTCCAGCAGCTGGGAGGCCGAGGCTGAGTGGTAACATTATTAATTTACTTCTCTGTTTTCTGTTTCCTTCCTTCTGCTCCCCCTGCAACACTCCTGGCATTGCAGGTTTCTAAAGTCAATGGGATCACTCGAATGTCATCTCCGAGTGCAAATGCAGCCAGTGCCAAAAAGATGAGAGAAGTCAGACCTTCACCGTCCAAAACTGTGAAGTACACTGCAACAGTGACAAAGGGAACTGTCACATACACCAAAGCCAAGAAAGAACTGGTCAAGGAAACCAAACTAAATCACCACAAACCCAGTTCACCTGTCAACCACACAATCTCAGGGAAACTAGAAAGTAGCAATGCAAAAACCCGCAAACAGGTGCTATCCCTTGGAGCATCCAAGTCTAACAATACCGCTGTTAATGGTGTAAAAGTCAATGGCAAGTTGAACCAAAAGACATGCACTAAGGAGGTGGGGAGACAGTTAAGGGAGGGGCTGCGCAATTCGAAGAGGAGGCTGGAAGAGACGAATCACATAGACAAAATACAGTCGCCCACCAAGAGAATGAAAGGGGCCGTCAACTTGGCAGAAGCTGCCAGCAAGAAGGCAGCCATAGAAAAGCCGTTGCTGAATGGACACCTTAAAAAGGAAGTGCCAGAGAAGAATTTGGAAAGAAATAGGCCGAAAAGAGCCACTGCTGGAAAGAGTACGCCAGGGAAACAAGCACATGGCAAAACTGAAAATGCCTCCTGTGAAAATCGTTCTACCTCTCAAGCGGAGTCCTTGCACAAGCCACAAGACTCAATGGGAAAGCACGAAAAGGGCAGTAGTAAGTCTGGGTGGGGGATGCTGGGGGAGATTCCCATCCTTAGGCCCTCCACCAAGGAATTTCATGACCCGCTGATATACATTGAGTCAGTCCGAGCTCAGGTAGAGAAGTATGGGATGTGCAGGGTGATTCCTCCTCCAGACTGGAGACCTGAGTGCAAGCTAAACGATGAAATGCGGTTTGTGACACAGATTCAGCACATACACAAGCTAGGCAGGCGCTGGGGACCCAACGTGCAGCGGCTGGCCTGTATCAAGAAGCACCTCAAATCTCAGGGCATTACCATGGACGAACTCCCACTCATAGGTAAGGGCTGTGGTTTCCTTGGCCTTTTGTCGCTGCTTGTTAGCGTCCGTATGCAACTTTATGCTCCGTTTGCCTTTATACCTAACTGAACCCCGTTCAATTAACACTGCAGAGCACGGTATCTCTCTCTTTATCCATCTCCCAGGCATGGTGCAGGTAGGTTGTTGGACGGAGAGCTTTCCTGGGAGACTTTCTATCTACCTTCCTTCTGCCAGCTCTTTATTTCAGCCAGGGAAAAAAATGCCGTGTGGGCTTTCAGTTTCCAGATTTCAGGATCTTCTGCTTTCCCTGCTGCTTCTTTTTGTAGGTAGTACCACTACGGATCTTGATAGCCTTGCTTTAAGTATTGCATCACAGTATTTTTTGGACCTTTCCAAAGATGTTTTCCAAACTGATTGCTGCCCAACTTGAATACAAATATATTTTTTTCCCCTTCCTTCAGAAGCATTTAACTAAGAAGAAAAGAAAATATCTCGAAACTGACTTCTATTTGGGTACTCAGACACTTAAAATCACAAATTTGCAGTGACCTGCTGACATTTAACAACCGTTAAGTGTCAAGAATAGGCAGTAAAATGTGGTTGATTGCAAAATGGAGGTTTCATTATTTCTCCCACCAGGTGTCTGCCAGGACTAATGCCTGAGTGCGAATCACTTATTTAACAGAATTCTTGGTTTACGGTCTGCTGTCAAATATGACACGTGACAAAAAAGTGACAATAGTTTGTAAAAACATGACAACAGTAGCATACAAATGAAGTATTGAATGAGCTGCCTCCATCTCTACTGCCTTTGCAGCCATGACATAGTAGCAGACTTAAGTTTCTAATTTTTCTTAGCCTTTCCCTTTGTTTTTGAAGTGGTTTGAGTCAGAGCTCACGGGACCTGCATGTTGCAGCTTGAGGCTGGAGTTTTGCCTTTGAGGCGTTACCGGATCAGAGGCAGTGATCAGCTCTGGTTGAATTGAAGGACACACTTTTGTGTTTAAACTTCACAAGGCTTCTCCCCCACCCCATTTTCAAACTTTATTTTATATCACATATGGTAAGCGAAAAGGCATTAGAGCACAGAAAAAGATTGCAGAGTTTATAGTGAACTGATGCAGGGCACAACAGAGAAGTGACAGAATTTAAGGAGAAGGAATGAGGGTTAGCGCTCTCTCACAGTAGCTGTGCAAAATTGTTCAAGTAAATCTGAAAATTAAAATTACTCAAGCAGCAATAAGTGAACATTTTGTATGCCTGCAATGGTAGTGTTCTAATAGAAAAGAATAATGAATTACATTTACATTGGCAAGAGAGAGAAGAAAATGTGCAAGATGGCTCGATTAACGCTCCTGGAGCAATGTCTACTTTTTAATGAAATACCTTACCTTGGCATTAAGATGGCATTACTGTTAATTATTTGTATTATATAAGCACCTAAGAGCCTAATTAATAGGCAAGGATTTTATTCTGCTGGGTGCTATATACCTGGAGCAAACAGTGGTCTCTTACAAAATTTGTATCCTTTCTGCTGTTAATTTCCTACCTATCATCTTGTGTTTAAAAACAAAATGGAGAAAAGAAGCTGGAGATCATCGGTGTACAAAGATGAGAAATCTTTTGGTTCCAGCAGGACAGATACAAAATACTCCGCGGTGATAAATGCCAATTTATTTAAGTAGACATGAATACTTATCCCTTCTTTCAGGGCCAAATCACATTTCCATTGAAGTAAGTGGGAGTTTTGCCAACAACTTGTGTAGTGCCAGCATTTGATATTAAATGCATACCTGAAGATTTTAAGGTTTTATTATTTTTTTTTTTTTAAACAAGCTTGCTCACTAGGCAATTTAAAAATGTTTCTAACTTAGTAAAATTAAGACAATTTGAAAAAAAAAGTCAGATGCTACTGTTTCTGTGTAACATCAGGTCTCGTATTTAAACCATTTTGCTAAAAGCACCTTATTAATGGGGTTAAAACTCCTTTTTTTCTTTTTTACATTTTCCCTTCCATTTTTCTTCAGCCTTTCAAGGACAGTTTAAGCAACACGTTTAGTCCAATCCTGGAAAACATCAGCCTGAGATATAAATGCTTCCAAAAGCTGTGACTGTGTGAAATGGAATTATAATTGAGACCATTTTGTAAACTTTAGCTGTAGCTGGCGCTGTGGAGGAACTGCCAGATATGTGAGGCTCTGGCTGAATGATGTGCTACTCGAGCTCTAATATTGTGAAGTGATTATGAGTGATCATTCCATAATGCAGGAGAAAATCTCATTTCTCGAATAGCTCATAAACAGTGTTGAAACTTGGACCTTGAGCTGGGTGTGCACTATTTGTCCCGCTGGAGAACATGTATAACATTAAAGCTGGACCACACTTCTTTTGAGGTTAGGAGTATGTTACGGAACTTTATGCAGGTTGCTGAATCTATAGGGATGGAAAACCATCTTAAATTATGCCTTCAGCTTATTTGTGAACTGCGCATATAAAACACGAGACCAAAAAAAGTAACAGCCTGTAATAGAGGCCAGCTTGAAAGTTATTTCATTAAAAAAAAAAATTACTAAATTGGATAAATCTGTCACCCCATGGCTTTGCTTTTAGCTCTTCAAAACCTTACCACTGTTTTTTGCTGCATCCAAAAAACCCTTCCCCTCTTTTCACCCCTTTACCTGGCACTGTGCAGGCAGCGTTAATGAGCGGCCTCTGCCCCCGGTGCAGCCCTTGTGATCCCCGCACGTTTGCACCGCTGAGCGCCCCTCCACACCACACTGGCGTGAGTGGTGGACAGAGGGGAAAGCAGGTGAAGAAGGAAAACTGGGATCAACTGTGGAGCTTCTGAGGTGCAGCACAGGGTAGTTTGAAGAAAGTAATACTGCTTGCACTAGCAAGCAGGATGATACAACTGGCCCTTAATGTACTGTAGCTCTGTGTCCGACAGGAAATATTTACCATAACGTTGCTTCTTGCACTCCTCTGTTGTACAATAGCATTTCTAAGTGTTCTGAAATGGCTATGGCGTAATGGCTTTTTTACTTTTCTCAAAGAAAAAGGAGAAGGAGAGACAATGTGGTGGCAGCGACATTGACACGAGTTTTGTATTAATTCTCTTTTTTCCTTCAGCAGTGCCCTATTGCATTGTAGGTGGTCTTTGGTCCATTTCTTCACTCTTTCTACTGATGATTTATTTCTGTGCTTTGGGAGTGTTTATGATGTTTCTTTTATTGTTCCTCATCCATTTGGCTGCTTTTTATGCTGCAGTTTGAATAATCCTCCATTTTTATTTTTTGACTGGAGTGTGAAATGTGCTAGTCATCTTAAAACATAGAAAAACATAATGGAGTATAAAATATGGATGGCCTCAAACCAAAGAATAATGTGTCTGAAACTTCTTTATGCAGTTACAGGCACCAACCCGAAACAACCCACCTCCTCCTTTGTATTTTTTTTAAGGATTTGTCTACCTGTAGTGAAACTAATGATGTTACTGTTGTTCTTTTAAAAACTAACTGTATTCAAAGTGTTGTGCAGACATTAGATAACCCGTAGTTCACCTCCAGAAAGGATAGGTACTTGTCTTTTTTATTTCCACTGCCCATCTTGATACTTATTTTGCTTCTGTCTGGTATAAACCAGATGCAGGACTGGTGATGGGCAAGGGGAGGGTGGGAGTAGTGGAATTTTAAATAGCTGGGTAACTCTTGTCTCTGTGACCGTTGGGTAATGACTGGGGAAAGACCGGTGTCAGGAGATAGCAGGGGGTGCTCTGAGAGGAGAAGGGAAGGAAACTTGAGGAGGAGAGCAAATTTAACCATGGGGAAAACTATCACAAATAGCAAAATGTGATCTGCTGAAGGAATTAAGCTAGCAAGACGGTGCCACATGCCCATCTTTAGCAGGAGGCATATGAGATAGGGACAATCCTGCTCTGGGGCCCAGGTGACCAGAGCTGCACGGGTGGCATGTCCCAAATGTGCCCAGCCTGGCAGCATGCTTGACGCAAGCCGCCTGCAGCTTTCCTAACCTTGTCCTGTGCTTCCCTTTCCCTTCCTCTGCCGCCTGGCACACGCGAACCCCAGGAGGCTGCGAGCTCGACCTGGCCTGCTTCGTCCAGCTGATCAACGAGATGGGGGGAATGCAGCAAGTGACTGACCTCAAGAAATGGAACAAGCTGGCAGACATGCTGCGCATCCCCAAAACTGCACAGGACAGGCTGGCCAAGCTGCAAGAAGCCTACTGCCAGTACTTGCTCTCCTACGACTCCCTCTCCCCTGAGGAGCACAAGAAACTGGAGAAGGAGGTCTTGCTGGAAAAGGAAATCTTGGAGAAGAGGAAAGGACCTTTGGAGGGACATTCGGAGAATGCCTACAGGTTCCATTCCTTGCCCCGGTTTGAGCCCAAAAACGGACTCATCAACGGCGTGGTTCACAAAAATGGCTTCCGCAACAAGTTAAAAGAGGTCGACGTCCCACTGAAGACGGGCAGGCGGCGGCTCTTCGCTCAGGAAAAGGAGACCACAAAGGAGGATGAGGAGGAGGAAGAGGGAGTCCTTAGCGACTTACACAAGTGTATATACAAGGTAACGAGGTGGGCTCTGATGATTTTGTTTTGCAGAACTGATGGTGCTGTCATCTGGCTGGCATCTGGATGCAAACCCAGACAGCTCTGCGGAGCCAATGGGCTGCAGTGCCACCCACAGAATAGCACAGCCAGCAGCTATTGCAGCTGGGTGGTCTGGTGGCTTTATCCTCATCTGCCTGGCTCTTGCAGGATGTCTGGAAAACTGGAAGGTGTTATTGTCATAACGAGATGCACTTGGCTCTGCCATGCTTCATCTCCTTTCAAGAGGTTCCCTGAATAGCTCTGCCCAGTTATACTTGCAGTCACAGTTTTTATTTTCATTTTCTAGTGACATTTAAAGTAATTTTCTGCTTTCTCATTCTTGCAAGTCTCTTGTTGAGTGAAGTAGTGCTCCGCATCAAAACTAACATCACTAGAAATACTACTACTTTTAGAAACGGTAAATTGAAGTGCAAACAATATTTTCATCCATAGTGCCAGATTTTGCTCAGCATTAACAGTCACATGGACGCTTAGTCCCCCACATATCAAGTACATCCATTTACGAAGGAATGCTGACTCTTTCACAGTATTTTATTTGGCAGTCTCCTCCTCCGGAGCAGGACTTGGCACTGCAGCTCACAGTGCCATTTTGAGTTGTGCTCAAATTGTGTAGCTCTGCTCTGAGAGAAATGTAGTGTTGAGTGTCTGTGCCCAGTATAGGAATATGCTGTTCTTCCCCTTCCAATCTCACTTGCATCACCAGGAAATAAAGCCAGATAGCCCAAAGTGGCTTAATGTTAAGCTATTTAGGGACTGCATGAGCTCATGACTTCAGCTTTAAAAGCTTGCTTCAGGTTTCTTTTGCAGCCTGTTATGATTTGTCAGCACAGAAATTCTTTTACTCGGGGTCTCCGGCCTCAATTCCACCTATGAAAAGCAATCTCTTTGCAGTGCTGCTGTTGGAGAGAAGCTTATCTAATGACAGCAGCTTCTGTGAATGGTGAAGTGGCATTTTGGTGCTTAATATCCTGTGCTTAATGATGTTAAATGAAAAATTTTATACTACTTACCCCTGAGGGGAGACCTTATTGCTGTCTACAACTACCTGAAAGGAGGTTGTAGCATGGAGGGTGTTGGTCTCTTCTCGCAAGCAGCAAGTGATAGGACAAGAGGAAATGCCCTGAAGTTGCGCCAGGGGAGGTTTAGATTGGATATTAGGAAAAAATTCTTTGTGGAAAGGGTTGTCAGGCATTGGAACAGGCTGCCCAGGGAAGTGGTGGAGTCACCATCCTTGGAGATGTCTAAAAGGCATTTAGACGAGGTTAGGGACATGGTTTCGTGCTAGAGTTAGGTTATGGTTGGACTTGGTGATCCTGAGGGTCTCCTCCAACCAAAATGATTCTATGATTCTATGACTGCTGTATGAACAATCTCAAACTTGGTGGGGAAATGCCTCCATCTTCTTTTCCAATGCAAGTCCCAAGTTAAAGTTTAGAAGATACAAAGTAACTCAAAAAGTAAGACTGAGATTTGTGAGACGTATCCTGATCACACTTAGAAAATAAAACAAGGCTAGCAAGTGAAGCACAGGAAGTGTAACCAGCCTGAGTCTGCTGAGCCTCAGGCCTTTACTCCAAAAGGCTGAGAGCGCCCAGATTGCTGCTGCTGCCCAAGGAGCACTGGTAGTACTGACAGCCTCAGACCCTGTATGAGTCCAACAATACCTGGTAGAAATATTTGGACCATGAATTTTAAATCATTATAACTATGCTCAAACACATCTTTATTAGTCAAACCATTACGATCAACACGTTTTTGCCAATGAGAAATAAGTTTGTTTATTCCTGCAGCATAGAAATCTGTGTTTCAGGATTCTACAAACTCTTGGAAAGCATTTTCTTCATCCTGCTGCTTGTAGAGGCGTTTTCTCCACAAAAAGTTGTTGAGATGCTTGAAGAAGTGGTAGTCAGTTGGCGATAGGTCCAGTGAATATTGCGGAAGAGGCAAAACTTCATAGCCCAATTCTTTCAACTTTTGAAGCATTGGTTTTGCGATGTGCAGTCAGGTGTCATTGTGGAGAAGAATTGGGCCCTTTCTATTGACCGATGCCAGCTGCAGGTGTTACAGTTTTCAGTGCATCTCATTGATTTGCTGAGCATCCTTCTCAGCTGGAATGGTTTTGCCAGAATTCAGAAAGCTGTAGTGGATCAAACTGGCAGCAGACCACCAAACAGTGACCATGACCTTTTTTTGGTCCAGGTTTGGCTTTCAGAAGTGCTTTGGAGGTTCTTCTTGATCTAGCCACTGAGCTGGTCGTCACTGGTTGTCATATAAAATCATCTTGTTGTTGCACGTCGCAATCTGAATGAGCAATGGTTCGTTGTTGTTGCATAGAATAAGAGAAGATCACACTTCAAAACGATGATTTGGTTTTCAGTCAGCTCCTGAGGCTTGTTGAGCATTTTCACTTTTCCAGTTTGCTTCAAATGCTGAATGACTGTAGAATGGTTGATGATGAGTTCTTCTCCAGCTTCTCATGCAGCTGTAAGAGGATCAGCTTCGATGATGGCTCTCCATTGGTCATTGTCACGTTCCATTGGCCACTACACCTCCTCATCTTCAAGGCTCTTGTCCCCTTCACAAAACTTCTTGAACCACCATTGCACTGTAGGTTCATTAGCAGTTCCTGGGCCAAGTGTGTTGTTGATGTTGTGAGTTGTCTTCGCTGCTTTACGACCCATTTTGAACTCGAATACGAAAATCGCTCCAGTTTGGTTTTTTGGTCTAACATCATTTCCGTAGAATACAGTAACAGTAAAATAAACAGCAAGTAATAAGTCAGTAGCAGAAAAACATGAAGCGAGAAAAGCGCATGAGAATAGTGTGTAACATAACTACATTTATTTAACAATGGATTCCAGTATCAAACAGCAAATTTCAACAATGCAAAAAATGGCAGTTCCTTTTGCACCAACCTAATATTTCTGTTCTGAGCACAGGCGCTGTTAGAGATGAGCATGACTGAGCCTGCGGGCTGGTGCTCTCCCCACCTTCCAAAGCAGCTGCAGCACATGGAGCTGCTCAGGCAGAAACCTCCGGGTGCCCACCCTGGTGCCAGTGGCTTCCTGGCCACCGGAGCATGCTCATTTGAGTCCTGTCCCGTGCTCATCTGTCGCGCAGAGCCTGGGGACTGCAGTCAGAGGTGATGGGTCAGGGAGTAAACAGGTGGAAGCGATTCTGTGGAGGGTTTCTGGAGAGATCTCTGCTGTGGGGTGCCCTGTGCGGGACGCCTGGTCGGTCTGAGCGCAGAGGGAGGTGCGTAGCTTCATTTTCACAGCACTGGGGGAAAGTCCTGTAGAAGGACTGAAGTGTGAGAACTGGTTACGTCACTTAGAGCACGCCTCAACATGTAGAGATAAGAAATTATGCAGCAATTCTGATGCATCAGAGTAACCCACGAGACTTTTAAAATGACTGCAGTTAATCAGTAGGCTTTAGGTAAGGTGGTGCTGGCTTATGGATTTAAGCAGAGGGTACTTTCTGGTGTTTTATGAAACAAGCCTTTTAATCCTGCATTTTCTGTTTTTCTTGAATGAGGGTAGTCTTCTGTGTGTGTGTCTGGGGAGGGGACAGTGTTCTTTACCTATTAGTATGTTTCTGAAAAAATCTGAAATTAGTTTAACAGAACATGTCCTCATGTTGCAGTTTCCACAGATGATGGGATTGTAATGGTTCCTTTCTAAAGGACATTACTAATTCTAATTAAAAATAAGACAAACCCCCACACACCTCTGATAAATGCCCAGGTCAATAGATTGAGGGCTGGTGGAGAACACCATAATCATATGGCTATAGTCCAGTTTAGGCCATGAAGTATGTGCTTCAGACCACAAAAAGGCCATACATTTGGGATTTCAGACAGTAATTTCTGCAGTCAGCATGTGCTTGAGCTGGAACGCGTTTTCAGAGAAAGACATCCAGTCTTCCTGGATCAGTTCCCACCGTATCGCATGTCAAGGTTAGCGTAAATCGCCTTTGTGTTTGGCTGACATTCTGACAGGGCTCCCAAATTATTTTCAGTGTTACTTCTTTCCAGGCCATAAGGCCTGTTGTGCTTTTAAGTGTGTGCTGCAGGGTGTGCTTGCTTGCTTCTCCCAAGTAGCAAGTGATAGGATGAGAGGAAATGGCCTCAAGTTGTGCCAGGGGAGGTTCAGATTGGATATTAGGAAAACATTCTTCACAGAAAGGGTTGTCAGGCATTGGAACAGGCTGCCCAGGGAAGGGCTGGAGTCACCATCCCTGGAGGTGTTTAATAGACGAGGTTCTTAGGGACATAGTTTAGTGCTGGAGTTAGGTTAATGGGTGGACTCGATGATCTTGAGGGTCTCTTCCAACCAAAATGAATCTATGATTCTGTGATTCTTTACTTCTAATCTCTGTTTTCTGCCCCTATTTATGGTTGCTTTAATGTCTTTAACACATTGCAGTGACCTCTGTGCCTTCCCTCTAGGCTTGGAGGTGGTGGTGTTGCTCTGAGTGGGCTCTCATGACCAACACAGAGGCCATGGAGAAGAATCAGTGGAGGAAATAAGAAATTTTGTTCCTTAGACCTTCCTGTGTCGTATTGTTGCAGCAACAGAGACTCAGCTCAGTAGCTAGAAGCTCCCACGGCAGTTGTTGAACTGTTGAGATATTTTGGAAAGCATTGAAAAGGATGTTTTACTCTTCAGCAATACATTTTGTGTTCTGATTAAAATGCTCCAATACAGGATTTTAAATTATTTTCTGAGTTGGCATCAGAAAATTTTACATTATCCCTCAGATTAAGAAAACAAACCATAAAGTTTTAGGAGACTAAAAAGATACCAAATTCTTGACAGAGGAAGAAAAGGATATATGCAATTTTAAAGGGCTAAGCTGTTCAGGTATTCTATTTCCTTTTTTCTTGCTTGCTGCATATCAGAAAATTCAAAGGACATGGTCAGTCTTGGAAGATGCGTCCTTAGTCTTATTTTTCTGTGAGAAGAGGAAGAGGCAAGTAACTGAAATGAGGAGGCTGCTGCGGAGTGCATGTTGGTTCGCGAGCTGTGAAGTCCGTGCTCACGTGTGCCGACCGCTGGTGCGGCCCCTGCGTTTTACGAGAGGTTTTGTTGTAAAAGGCTGCCTCAATAAATGATTCATGAGGGCACTAAAAGATGATGGAAATTGCTTATTGTATCGCAGAGCATCCAGCTCTGAGCTTTATGGGAATCAGAGGGCCCCAGGCCCTGGGCATTTCGCAAACTTTTTTGCTGCAGCTAATTATGCTGCATTCAATTAAAAAAGTGACAATGTTACAACCACAAGAGCATGGCTGAGTGATAGGCTTGGCCTCTAGGGGAAAAGCTGCTCATAGAGTTGTTTCTGGTTTACCCTTGGGCATAGTTCTCAAATAAATTAAGCACAAGAAAAGACTGAGGTGGTTTGGCAGATCTGTTTCATAATTGGCAAACTAGAATGGTAATAGTCCGAGTAATAAAATGTTCATTTATGTGGAGTTTTTAAATCTGTGGTTACTCAGATGGGCAACCAGTGGACATGGTGGGAGTTGGAGGAAGGAGCAATAGATTTGGTGAGGGGGAAAAGATATTTTCAACATCACGCTTGCAGAGCGATGCTGAAGTCTCTGCTTGCAGCGATGGCCACAAAGCAGTCCAGCCATGGCAGCCAGCGTGGCCCTGCCTGCTCTCACGGCTTCCAGGGTGGTTCTTCTGCCCTGGAGTAGAGAAGGTCCCTGTCTGGACATACCAATATGTCTGGGATGAAAGGAGCAAGTGTGTTGTTGTGCTTCTGCCTTCAAAGCCTTCAGGGGCTTCTGCTTCCCAGAGCATCTGGTTATGTGTGAAAGGAGGTATGCAGAAACTTAGGTAGAGTTCAAGCAGAAAACCAAGTCAGATGATCTTGTCATACACCTCCTGTAGCAGTGCCAAGACAAGTGCGCTCACGTGACCATTTTACCGTGTTTTACTTTTCTGAGCCTTGTAATAACAGGTCCTGGTTCCTTGCATTTGAACTGCTTTTATTGAATTGAGCATAACTTTTTTTTGTAAGCAGGTAACTACAGTAATCTTGATAAACTCTACTTTTTGTGATGCACTTCCGTCATATACAACATTAATTTGATGCTGAATGTTCCTGTGAATTTCCTAAGATTTTCACATGTTTCTCTGCATAGATAGAGTGTGGTCCTTTGATCGCATATGGGATTTGATTGTAAAATCCAGGTAGGGTTGCCTACTGTTTCCTTTGCAACTGTCATAGAAAGCTGGGCCACGTCCATCTTCTGTCTTTATTGAACACAGAGTGTCATGCCAGACAAAGCAGTGTATGTGGCCTGCTGGGAACACATGGTGGGCCTTTTAGATGTTTGATTTGGTGATTCGGTGTGAATTTCTTTATCTTTCGAGATATTTTCCCTCAGATAAGGAATGAGCTTTAGACCCACACGTGTTCTGGAGACATTGTCTTCTTTCCATCGTCTTGATCTAGTATTCAGTATATAGGGAAAAGAGTGAAGCCACGGGGAATGGAGGCACATTTTTCTGTTTTCACTTTAAATTTTACTTTCTTTTTCCACAGGGTAGGTCTGTTTCTTTAACAACCTTCTACCGAACAGCAAGAAACATCATGAACATGTGCTTCACGAAGGAGCCTACAGTAGCTGAAGTAGAGGTGAGGCCAGCATAAGAGGTGGTAAAAGTTTTTATTTCAGAGGATTAAATGTGGAGATTCAGTGTAGTTGACATGGGGGCAATACTATGAGCAGTTTAAGGCTGTCTGGTGTGGAAGAAAAATAAATGGTTAGGTAGACATGGTTACTGATTCTTCCTTTTAAAATTTTTTGACATTTTTAATAAAGGTGTTGATGAATTGAGGGAGAGAAAGAAGTCTTAATCTGTCTTGTGCTGAAGGACAGGAGCCAAGAAGGTCTGTCTTTCCAACTCATTGTCACTTCTAAGCATTTGTATTCTTATTTTCAAGCAGTGTTCTGTGTTGGAATACACTGAGGTCATGAGAGCCCTGTAAATTTCTGGGGTTTATATTTTAATGACAGAAGTCTTGCTCAGTGACTTAAAAATGTGTTTCTGCTTTCTCTCACTATAGCAAGAATACTGGCGGTTAGTGGAACAGAAAGATTGCCACGTAGCAGTGCATTGTGGAAAAGTAGATACCAACACCCACGGGAGCGGCTTTCCTGTGGGAAAATCTGAACCATTTTCAAGGTAAGATCACCAGATCTACCCACTTTTGTTGACTTGTGCCAGCTGCCCTGTTGGGGTGAGCAGAGGTGGGGGCACGAGGCTGGCGGGGCAGCGTGGTGCTGGGGATGCGGCGCTGATGTGTCTGCCTCTGTGTCACCCCTTGAACAGGCATGGGTGGAACCTCACAGTCCTTCCTAATAATACAGGATCCATCCTGCGACATCTTGGTGCTGTGCCTGGTAAGCAAGTCTCTTTTCTACATTTCCAGCAGGTGTAAGTGTCTTCTCAGTGTGGCAGTGTAGTCACCAAAGTCTTCTCCCTCTTTCTGGCCCCTCTGTTTGCCAGCTGACTGGGCGGACACATGGTTATACATAGCAGATGGTATTTAAAGGAATGAAAGCAGGCATGCAATTAAGAATTAATTAATAGTTGAGACCATATACCTGGGAGGAACTGGTTCTGCTTGCAGTACCCCTTTCTGGTATTGCCAGTGCATCTGTGTTCTTACTTTGTGTTGGAGCGATGAAGGACAGAGCCGTGCAGCCTCCTTACTTGCAAACCTAGGCTGTAGCGCTGGGGGAAGGCAGCACATGAGTTTTCCAAATGAATTGTCACGAGTGCTCCAGCTGCACATGTACGTTTGAAATTTATTGCTGGAAATGTTAGCTGAAAGCAAAATTCAGTCACCTGTGCAGGTATTAAGCAGCTGGGAAACAGGATACATGTTTAAAAAGTATGTCTGCACTTGACAACATGAAGCAACCTCCTCTGATCAATGGCATTGGGCTCAAATTATGGGTATTTGTAGATTTTCTAAAGAATAAAAATTAGAAAATTAGCTATTAGAAAACAAATATGTTCCAGGGCACTGTAATTAGCTGTAGATATTTTGTTTGTGGAATAAGCTGAATTTGTTAAATTATTCTCTGTGAATTATTCACTCCGGTAGGAAGACTTAAAACTTGCAACTTGCAAGTAGAACAAGATTTTCAACTCAAGTGCCCTCAAACTGGCTAGTAATTAGAAACTGCAGTTACTCAAAACTCATTTTCAATCTCTTTGTTTTAGGAGTGACAATTCCTTGGCTAAATATTGGCATGGTCTTTTCTACCTCATGCTGGTCTCGAGACCAAAATCACCTTCCATACATTGACTACTTACACACTGGTGCTGATTGCATTTGGTAGGTATTCCTGTGTTTTGTTTTCTTTGCCTTCACTGCAGTGCCTGTCTGTAGGGTGGTGGTGACAGCAGCTTGTGTAGTACCTTTTGGATGAATGAATCTCACCTAGAAGGTCCAGTGTGTGTGATCACAATTTTAACAGGAAAAGGTAGTATAAACATAAGTGATGAAACTCCCTTTCCTGGAAGAAAAGTTTCATCTTCCACGCTCTATTCTGAGATATTTAGCAATAAACTGTTTCTGCCTGACATGGAAGCCAGCTGACAGCTAGTCAAGGTAGGCTTTCGTTAGGCTAACAGAGAGACACTTGTCAAGCCAGCTCCATATTGCCACTTGTAAAATGATTGAATCCATGCTCTGACTAAATGGGCACTGCTCTCCTGTTTTACATATAATACCTTGAACTGTGTATCTACCACATCCCTAGTATTTTCTCTCAAATGACTATTTTTCATTACCATATGTAATCATTTTTATATGATTACACACATCATTCTAGTGTCTTGATGTGGACATCACCAGTTAGTTGCTATTTCACATTTTGTAGGCACATCATGCAAATAGACTTAAGAGTCAGCTTATAAATGGTTTTGAACATGGTGATTCCCTCCTGAATTCAGTGCATATGTATTACTGATGAGTTAGATTGCAATGGAAATGCAACAGCTGATGGAGGGATTAGAGGAAGCAGTTGCTGCTGGCGTGTCTCGTGCCTTTCTGCCGCCTTCCTGTGATATTGGTGTTATTACCCAAGAGGATCATCAGTGAGAACAATGAATAATAAGCAATGTAACTTTATTTCTTGAGCAGAAAAAATGCAATATACGGAGAAGAAAAGGTTATTTAATTGGTGTCCCCCTGCAAAGATGAGAAGCTGGTTCCCTTTCAGCAGTTCCAGCTGTTCCCCTCTTGAACTCTGAGCTGCAAGAGCCTTTGGCTCTCCAGGAGAAGGACTGCAGGTCCCCCTCTGCATCCAGGAGTCCTCGTGGTGGCAGTGGCAGTGTCAACTGCTCTTGATTCACATGCAGAGTGTGTACTTCTGTCCTCTACCTTAAACTTCAGCATTTTTCAGCTGGTGCTGGTGTCAAGGGTGCTGACCCGGCTGAAACTGGAAGAACACATGACCCAGAAAAATGATTTGAAATCTTGAAGGAAAACGTTAAAGCAGGAGCTCCTCTCTCTAAATATATTGTGAGAGAAATTTTCTGTATGTGATCATGCCAAGGGGTAAAGGTAAATGTTGGATTATGCTGCAGACCTGAGAGTTTGTAATTTTCTGTCATGGGCATTTCATGACTCCTTTTCCTCTTCTGTGAATCAGAATATTTTATAATAATATAGTATCAGGACAAATTGCTGAGCAAGTTACATTGTCCTCAACCTTAGGTGAGTTGTTTCTGACATTCACCTAGTTTTAAATGACAGTAAATTCCACAGAGAAGACATTCAGGAATCCTCTAATTAAGTTCTGAGGCCACTCTTCATACTGTGTGTGTCAAAATGTGCCTTTTGGCATTTTAAAGGCTTGAATGCAGCCAGCCAAAGTTTTAGGAAAGGCTACTATTTCTGTTTTTCCAAGCCAAGAAGAATAAAACCAAAGAAGCTATTTGCTTTTCCATGATGGGCTTACTTATACACATCAGTACATAGCTTCAGGTGTACTTGTGATGATTGCCTTGATGGAACATGGATAGTAAACACGAACAGCTTGTAAGAAGGAAGAAGTGAAACTCCTTTGTGTATAAAAGCTGTTCTTAGGCAGGGCTGCCAGGCTGCAGTGTCAAGCCTAGAGCATTCATTATTAACTTATTACACCTTCTAATATTGCATTGAAGTACCTAACTTTATTGAGGAGAAGATTAATTTAATAACTCTAGGTCTGGCACAATATCTGGAGTAGCTCTGACAGCATTGTTTTCAGTGGCTGCTTCAGTGATAGCACAGCAGACCACTGGGCACCGGAGCCCTCCTCTATCTTGCAAAGTTTACCCAGCATCCAGAAATCTCTTTCAAGGAGAGATCCCCGTGGTACTAAAATTAGTAGTGCTTCATTTACCTGCAGATCACTCAGGTCACTCTCTCATCTCTCAGGTTTTATCTCCTGAAGGGTAAGCAGTTTTCACGCGGGGCAGAGGTCAGTGATCTAACCTTTTTATTCTGGAGGGATCCTCAGTGCCCATTAAAAGAGAGAAGAAAATCTTATTCTGCTCAAGACACTCAGAAGTCTGTAGTGGCTGCCCGCTTCCCATCTTTATAGGTGCATCAAGAATTGCAAATGAGTGAAATTGCAGCATAACCACAATTGCAAAGGGTCTCCCTTCCCCTCAGTCCTGCCAGTAGCTGGATGATCCCAGGTGCTTCTGTGCTGACCCTCCTCTTCACACCTCCTTCCTGTGCCTTTTCCTGGGCCCGGCTTGTGAGGTTCTGCATGCTTGAATCTTTTGACTGCTCCCACTTCGCTTTCTGACTCTAAAATTAGAGTGGACTCTGTTGCATTCTGGGTTTGAATTTAAAATATTGTCATCACCATTTAAAACCTGTTACTATAGTGCAACTAGAGTAATACTCCAGCTGTTCTGCAGCTGTCACTGTTAGCAACACAGGTACTGCAAGGTATTCGATACACAGCATGCATTTAAAATTGCCGTTGTGACTTGATCCTTACCAAGACGAGGTTCTTCCACTTCACCTCTCTGTAACCTTAGGATTTATGAGCAAGGTCTTAATCGTTGTCAGTATCTATGTCAGGAGTCAGTCTATGTACACCTGAGCAACCAGCTCATTAGAGCCCTTGTTGTGGCTACAATGAGCTGTATGAGTAGATAATGTCATCTCTTCTGGTTCTTGGCATGAAGATCAACAAAGACAAGTCAAAATCGTCACCAGTACAGTGAGCAGTAAGGAGATCTTCAAATCTCAGCAAATACAGCCTCCTACAGGCTGAGCAAACAGCGTCTGTATGACGCATATGGAGTTAATATTAGTGCACATTATCAGCAAATATCCTGACAAAGTCTGTAAGGCCAGCAGAACACTTTATGAAATTGGTGGAGAGATTGGATGAATGACAAGAAAACTGCACTCTTTACCCAGAATCTTTCCAGATTCATTGTCTTGTTGCCAAGTTTGGAAAAATGGCTGTGTGTGTGTGTATGTGTCTTGGGTTAGGGCAGATGGGCGCCAGGCTGCGGTCTGACTGCTTAAAGTGAATGGAAATAAGTAAGAGTAAATCTGGAGATGCTGTTTATTTGCCTGAGCATAATGAATCCAAATCAAGTAATACTGCAGATAAAGCCCAGTGTGGCAGCAACTCAGGGCAGATGTGGGAATACCAGGATTTGCACTGTATCCCACCAAGCTTTGCTGCTCAGTTTGTAGTCGTCAGATACCAACTACCAGATCTCAGGGATGGGTGTCTCCTGGGTGGACGTAAACCATTACCCTTCTGTCAGGGTGCAAGCAAGACTAGCGGTGAATTCTCATCATATTGCCTCCCTGCATCCAGGAAAATACCAGTTCTCTGGGCGTGTGAAGCTAAAACATGAGATTGCTATGTTATTTCTTGTCATTTCTGCGTCACTGCTGGCAGCACAGAGAGGAGAGCAGCTTCTTTGGCTTCTAGAGGAGAGGAGGATGTACAGCTCGGGGCATAAACCCAGCCATGTTTTGAATCTCTCTTGCTGCTTTGGCTGCTCTTAGTCAGGTCTTTGTTCTGTTGCAAGGAAGAGGAGGGATGTGGGATTTGTTTAAGAAGCGAGGGAGGAAGGTCTTAGGCCACTTTGTGTACTAACAGTAAAGGTGATTTGTGGTTTCTTGATTGTTACAAACAGAAAATATTATTAAATAAAAAGATCCTTTCGTCGATGCACCGGTAATAAATACAAAAATTTATGATAAAGAGAACAGAACATATATTGGTGCTCATGAGGTGCAAACTCCTGCACATGATTAGCTGGTTTTGTGCTGTTATAATGAGCATCATTCTATTGCTGACTTCCCTCCTCCAATTCTACAGAGCACTGAGTGTTCGCATTTCTGTTTTGGGGATTTTGTGTCCTTTGGCATCTAGTGAACACTATCAGACTGAGTCTAAATAAACAGCTTTCTATGAATCCTCAGTGTTTTAGCAAGAACGGTGTGGGAAAGCCTGTGTTTAATTTCTTTCTTTTAATCAAAGTCCTGATCTGAATTGCCTGTTACCGTGTAGCTGTGGACCTTTATTTACTCCACAGTAATTTTTTCTCTTTTTCTTCTGCCAAAACAACAGGTATTGCATTCCTGCTGCGGAGGAGAACAAACTTGATGATGTGGTACATACCCTGCTGCAAGCCAATGGCACTCCAGGGCTGGAAATGCTTGAAAGTAATGTAATGGTAGGTTAACACAGGGAGAGGTATTCCTGTTTGAGAACCCAGGGCTAATCAGAAGGCTGGTTGTTTGGGGATTTATTTTTGTTATTTCTCACACTACAATGATGCAGAGGCTGTTGTTGAAATCTGGCTGCTTTCTACGTGCAGCATTTACCCACATGGCGTTTTTCTAACAAGGCTCATATGCTCAAATGTTGAAATAAAAATAAATGTGATAATGCAATCAATGTCTATTTTTAATATTGTCCATAATGTATTTAACCTCACAGAGTGTTTTATAATGAATTAATCAGCCATGATTGACATATCCAGCATGGATATGAGAAGCCTAACACTTCAAAGAATTTCAAAGTATTTTTGTCTCCCGTATTTATTTGATGGATAGCAATTTCAATTTAATGCATTTAAGTGTAAATTTGGGACACCATAACAAAAACAGCTCCCTCAGCTATCCATCTTTAACAGAAGTGTAGTAGGAAGATGGATTGAATGCCAAGGCTATCTGAAAAGATCTAGATGGAAAACCGAACGGCCTGTGTTACTCTCTGTAGTAGTAGATAGTATTGTTTTGAGGCTTTGTGTTTGAGATTGTTTGGCACGTGAAGGTTTAAAGTGGTGGTTTCAAGTGAGCTGAATCTGTAATTCCCATTCCAAACACTAAGCAGAAGGGAAGAGAGAAAGTGAGCAGAGCTGAGCTGTTAGCAGAGCGCTGCTTTTCTCCACGAGTAGCACGTGGCATACTCAGCCACGAAGGGGATCGAGCTGTAGAAGAAAATTCTGATTTTGTTTGTTTGTTTTGCTTTATGTCTTTCTAGATCTCCCCAGAAATCTTGTGTAAGGAGGGGATCAGGGTGCACCGTACTGTACAGCAGAGCGGGCAGTTTGTTGTCTGTTTTCCTGGATCCTTTGTGTCTAAAGTGTGTTGTGGCTATAGTGTTTCTGAAACGGTGCACTTTGCTACCACCCAGTGGACAAGTATGGGTTTTAAAACAGCCAAGGTAAGTTGAGAAAAAACGAGTTTAAATGGATTCATGGCCCTGCCATCTAAAACGACAACAAACCAGACATTCCAGGATTGATAGGATTGTGAGACTAGTACAACTACTTCTATTTTTGTGGACTGTTAAATTAAATTAAAAGAAGGAAAAAAAAACAAGAGGCAAAAAAGTTCAGCAAGGCATAAGACGATCCAGTGTTTTCAGAAAAGCAACTGAATCAATAATTGATAACTAAGAACTTCTGTATATTTGAAATATTCAGGAGATTTGTTATGCCTGAAGACCAGTTTGCAAGGAAGCTTTTCAAAAATCCCTTCAGAGCTAATGATAATGTATTGTATTATGCTTACTAATTTTTTTTTAAGTGATGTTTTCTAGAACCATTAGAATCTCAGGTGCAAATATCTGAATAACTGTGCTTGTTAGCTCCTATGATAGGCAGAGTCAGTTAATACTCACAGCTGTATTGCTTGTCTTTCTCTGCCCTTTCATTCAGGAAAAGTTGTTGATCAGGGCAATTTCAACTTTAATAGACTTGAAAATCCTTCGGTTCACTGACCAACCCATCCAATACTAAGCTGTAAATAAAAAACCTTCTTGTTCCCTTTTCACACAACTAACTAAGGCAGGTTGTCTGCAGAAACAAACGGGTGAACTGCCCAGTCATCGTGATTTTGGCTACATTTCTGTGGTTTTGGACAAAGAATATATGTCACCGGTTGTGTTCCCAACCCTCCTCAAATACACTATGAGTTACAGATGATATTTTGGTAGTGTTTTATAGCTAAGCCACTACTATATTATCACTTACAGCCTCAGATCAAGCGGATACTAAGTAATTAAATGTAATATGTCCACAGCTAGGTTTTGGTTCTTTAGGGTTAACGAAATTCTTCCTGCCTGGTTATACTAACTGTATATTAATTTAGTTTGAAATAAAAGGTTATTTTATTACAGATTTATTTGGGGGGAAGGTGGGAATTGTATATGTGTGTAGGTAAGGAATGAGAATCCTGAGCTAACCTTTTCTGTCTGAAGGTACACAAATATATTAACTCCATATTCTGTATTTATTGCTCTACTGAACATTTGTTTGATATTGTGAAAATGCCACTCCTGTAAGAGACAAAAATCACTATGCAGCAATTAAAAAGCTCTTCTTGGTGCCTCAAATTCTGAAGACCAGTTTCTTTTGATTCATTTTTAAGAGCTTTGCACTGGTAACCTACCTTGGAAATTGAAGTCACAGCTCTCACAAACATTAGAAGAAACCACAGATGTGTTTATATCAAAATAACTCTGGAAACACCTATTGTATCATTATTTTCCTTTTTTCTTTTTTTTTTGCCTTCCCCTTCTTCTTTCCTCAGACTATCCTATGTTCCTGCCTCCCTTAAATTTTGCAAATTCTTCCTTGGTTCCTTCATTTTAACGAGGCACTTTGCCATTTTTAAAGGCTGTGAGACGTTTGGGGTAAAGAGCAAGATTCCCCTTTTGGACTGTTAACCTGTCCCTTCCTATTTGTCCCTTCTCAACAGCAATATTGACAGTTTTCAGCTGTTTGATACATTAACTTTGTTTGCATTCTGTGATACTGTGACCTAATTTTTTTATAGTGACTCTCTTTATATTACTAAACGATGTTGTTTCATGTATTGAATGACTTCTTTAATATATGGAAAAATGAAATTCTGCTTTTGAAATTGCATTGATTCCAGTTCATAAGGAGTTGGGATAGTTGTTGGGATAAAGGGAATTTGTATAAAGCCTGAGGAAAGGAACAGGCAGGTTTCACCTAAACCATGTGAAGAACAAGATCGCTGGCTTTTAAAAAACACCCTAAGAGCCCTTGAAATTGTAAACAAAGGATGAGGAGAAGTTTTACAGGTGTAGAAGAGTTTGTGTTTGGAATGGTAAAGAGGTAGCTCCGTATTCCTTGAATAAGATATTGGGCAAAATCAGTAAAACTCCTTTAGGAAACAGGAAAACAGAAAATTGGACCAAATGAATGCACACTGGTCTAGAGGTTTGGAAATAAGGAGGAGAGTCTGGTTTTAAAGGAGAGCTTTGGTGGTATAGGGCCTACCAGAAACTTGGTGAAAAGAAGAGACTCGCTGGTACCGTGATACAAGAGGAAGAATTAAACAGGAAAGATGGAGTTAGTCATCCTGTTGGAGCAGCACTGCTGCACACAGAAGAGCGGTTATGGGCCAAATAAGCCAGGTTTAATTTTGTCACCAGTGATGGGATCTCTGTGCACTGATCTTCCTGTCCTAAATAGGAAAATCACGGTATTAGCACTGTGCTCCTGACTGTCCAACCAAGATGTTGGCAGGGGCTTTATATGTATCCCCCCTCAGGTTTTAGTTTGGGTGAGAAATGTGCTTTTAAAACCCTACACAATTATGGCTCCGTGGTAAAAAACCACAGCGCTCTGTTAGCATGAGCAGACTGGGTTGCTTTCAGATGAAACCAAACGGGGAAAGGCGCTCCAGAAGTGCACCTGATGTCCTCTAAACACCAAAGCAGTGACGGAGTGGCCACAGGACCAGGCTGGACTGCTCTGAAGTGAGGCCCTTGGCTTTTCACACGGGCATCCCGTGGGTGTTGGAGCCCTCCAGCATCAGCTGTATCGCTCTGCGCGGCCGCTCCTTCTGCCTCACCGTACTCCATGGTGTGTGGGCACGGCCTGTGTTGTGCCAAAGGAGATGAGAAAACCCATGAAGACGGAATATACAACAATTCTGGGAAATGCTGGTCTGCTCCCCCCAGCTAGGACAGCAGTTGTGTCGGTGTGTGATGCCAGAACCGAAATGGCTTCAGGGAGCAGCTGCTCAGGAAATCCATGCGAGGGGAAGGAACTCTTGTCTCGCTTCTCAGCCGTGGTGGAGCCCAGGTCAAAACATGCTATCAAATAGCTGCACTGTGATAGTGAGCAGAGATTTAAGAACCTTGAAAGAGCAGTAAAACGCAAAATATCCACTACCGTGGTGTTTCATTTCGAAAGATAGCCTTGTGTAAAACCAAGGAAGCTTGTGAAATTGAGAACACAGAAAGGAGGGTTAAGTGTTTGCATGCAGCCTAGAAATTGTTTAAAGATGCTGTGTGAGAGGCTCACAACACATGCATGTTGCCTAGCAAAATAAAAGTTTCAGAAGGCATGGTTAAACTGAACGTGGCACAGCTAAACACCAGGAGAAAGGACTCTGTTTGAAATGAGACCAAACAATCCTTTTTGTGTCCAGAAGACGAAAATGCAAGTAAAACAGTCCCTCCAGCAAGATAACATATAAATACACACAAATGGCAGACCAAAAAGAGATTTCAAAGAACAACTTCCCGAAGGCCAAAATTAAAAATAAATGTAACAAAATGAGGCCAGGGCTGTCAACATGGCTTTTGTAGCAAGGTCGTGCCCCCTATGCCATGAAACTTTCGGAAGGGTGAATGGACAAAAGAGAACCAGCTGTGACAGAGTCTGTGAGCGTTTCTGGACGCCTTTTGGGGAGGTCCCTCAGAAAAGGCTCTTAAAGAAATTGACCTGTCACAGGTTGAGAGGGAAAGTTCATGCACCAAAAAAATAACCAATTCAAAGAGAAGCAGAGGATGGGACCAAACGGTCAGTTTTTATCCTGGAGGGAGGTCTCTTTCTGTGTTCCTCAGGAATTTGCTAAGACCTGTACAGTTCAACGTATCCATAAATAACCTAGAAAAGGAAGTGAATAGCAAAATGAATCATTTATACTGAGGATATTAATGGTAATGACTGCAGAAATTACAGCTGTGAGGTGATACAGAAAGATTTTATGCTACCGACTGATCTGAGTGAGAAAACAGTAGATGAAGTTCAGTGTTGATAAATTTAAAAAAATAATCCAAATTAGCAGACACAGCAATGGGCTCTGAATGAGCTGTTGCTCCTGAGAAAAGAGGTCTTTGGATTCCTATGGAGCTGCCAGCTGAGCACTCTAGGGAAGCTTAAAAAAAAACGAATGTTAAGAATTGCAAGGGGAGAATAAAGAACAAAGGAAAAACATGGTTATGGCACTGCGTGGGCTCTTGGTATGGCCTTGGCTTGAACACTTGCTCAGTTCTGAGCCCCTAATTGCAAAAGGAATATAGAGGAACTAGCAAAAGCACAGCAGAGATTGGTGATCAAAGGTATGAATTAGCTTCTGCTTTAAATATAAGAGGACTACTCTGCCTGGAAAATTAATGACCAGGAGACGTATGTGATAGTAAGACCAGATTGCAAGTGGCCGGTGATGATGATGATACAAATGTTTGCTGACTTTCATAACACCAAAAGAAAGTGTCATTAAAAGAAATTATTAGCAGCAGGTCAAAAGCAAATGGAAATCTGTTTTAAAATACTTCTTTACTGTATTTCAGTGCTGTATGTAGGAGAAAAATGTACCTGGCCCTGTCTCAGGAGGTCCCTGAGCTGCCAGCCAGCAGGACCATACCTCACTTTTTTTCTCTGGCCACCCACTGTGGCCTTTTATCCTGGCTGCCTGGGCGGGCTTTTGGTCTGGCTTGGAGTGGCTGTTGTTACACAGCCTCAGACAACACGCTGAGCAAACCTAATGTACAACCGAACTTCTCATACCACTCCAAAAAGTGCAGCTGTTCCAAGCCCACGCGGGCTCTAGCAGAGCAGATAGCCACTGACAAATGCTTTTCTTATCTGTGACCCTCTTTTCAATGGTTTTTGGTCACCAAAGGTTGCTAATCCATTTTATGACATGTCAGTTCCATGCATGCAGTGTGCTATTAAAATGATAGATTTTATGATATATTGGTTCTGATAAAAGAAATACCAAGAGCATGTCATTAGGGTTACAAAACAGGGTGAAAAAAAAATAAAGACGAATCTACTTTTTTGTGATGAGTAGGTATTAGGTGGGCTTAACTCCAAACCTCCAAACTGGCACCTCCATATTATCCTCCAGTGTTGGCATCAGTGGAAACTTCTCAGACTCTGTATAAACCAAAAAGTGCCTCAGACACTGGGAAAACGAGACTTTTCCCAGCTGCAGAATAAATCAAGGAATTTGCCAACACAAAAAATGCTGAAAGTGTTTAAGCTCCCAAAGTCAGTTGGTTCACATTGTCAAGAATGGAATATATGTCTTTAAAAGCTTACCCAGAAGGGAGCCAGGAAAGGGCAAACTGAGCAGGACCAAACCTTCCTGTTTCTCCTGTTGTCTCTTTGCCCTGACATATGCCTGTTTTGCTAGTTGTTGTCTTTAACTCTTAAGCACCTATTTGATATTTTAAAAGATGCAAAATGACAGCAGTCTTGGGTTTGAAGCAAGTCAGAAGAGTAGATTTTACAGGATGGCTGAGAGTGTATTACTGAGCTTAAGTCATTGAGTTACTCCCCTTGGCCTCCACAGGAAAAATGAATTTGTAGGGAGGGAATTTTGAGGTGTTTGTTGGTTCTTCTACCTCATTGAACTGCATGCTAACCTGTGCCTGGGCGTCCTTTTAAAATTATTTTTCTCATTTTCTCGACATCTCTCCTATTCTCCCCTTTTCCACCAATAGTTTTCTTTTTTGAAAAAAAGGGTATACCTAAAATGTGGTGACGCTGGAGTACTTGCATTTGGTTTCATTCTATTTGCATATGCAGACTTTGCCTGTCTTTTCTCTGCATTAAACTCCACAGCAAAGCATATTAGGAAAAGATGATAGTGTACAGATTGATTTCTTCACTTAAAAGCCATCACGCATTACAGATACTCTTCTCCTCTCTGCTGGTGATTTTGAATGCAAACAAAATGTTAGATATAATAGGCCCTAGGGTTTCTCCGAGAAACCAGTTGACTGTGGCTGGTAGTATGCATTTGGTTTTTGAGGTTTTTTTTCTGTGACACTGGTTTGGCTAAAGCACATGCAGAAGATCTTTTTTCATAGTCCTTTCAAGAGGAAGACCCAGTTCAGCAAAGCACTTGGGTGCCTGGCTTTCCGCTAAAAGGACTGATTTCTAATTAGCATTTTTTTTCAGTGTGAAGTTAATGCTGGATGTAAGTTGGAGCAAAGCTATTTTGCTTAATTTGGACTACTTGTGGTTGTTTTAAAAAGGCCACGTTTTGCTACGTTGAATTAATTCTGTATAACTTCTTATTTTCTAATTTGCTCAAGAACTAATCTGGCGATTTCTGTCCCAGGAAATGAAGAGACGACGTATAGCCAAACCATTTTCAATGGAAAAGTTGCTTTATCAGATTGCAACAGCAGAAGCAAAAAAGGAAAACGGACCAACTCTGAGTACGATATCATCCCTTCTTGGAGAGCTCAGGTAACGAATTGGGGGCTGTTGTACCTATTTTGTTTTCATTGACAGACTCCAGAGGTGGATGACGTAAGTAACCATTTCAGCTGCATGTCTTGCGCCTACTTAACCAAGCAAAAGCCCAGTAAAGACAGCCACATGTGGAAGAAGCAGTTTCCTTGGCTGTACCTGATCTTAGAGTGTCTTACTCTAAGCATTCCCTACTCTGGGCACCATCAAAGAATTAAAACTACGGTTTGGTTTTTATTTTGTTGATTCTTGTTGCCGAGAGTCAAGATTTCCTGATGCGTTAGGTGAGCTACGTGGTGCCAAGCGGCTAAATACCTTTCTTCAGTTTTTCAGCCTCTTGGCATCAGTAGCCCCTGTCAATCCATGCCTCTAATGGGTTTTGCACCGGGAACCCTTGTCTTCAGCATCAGGATTGTTTCACCACAGCTGCAGAAGGTACTTTGTATACAGAAAGTTGTCTTGATTTAAACCACTGAGTTAGCGAACAGCTTATGCATGGGTGCTAATGCATCTTACCTTAGAACTTAAATGATTTAAAGAAAATTAACTTTACACTCCTTTTTCTCTCCAGTATTAAGGAAAGATGTTTAAGATTTCTCTTAAGATAGGTAAAAAAAAAAAAGAAAATATGATATTGCCTGGCTTCCTGTGTAATGATCTTCTCTTTTGTTCCCTACCATGTAGTTGCTACCTATCTTTCAAGTTTGTGACAACTGGTACTCGAGATGTCAAGAAAGTTTTGATGAATGGAATCTACAAACTGTATTTAACTAACTAGCATGTTCATTTGGAAAATTTCCAGTGACATGCTGAAGGGGAAAACAGCCCATATGTTGTTTTAATGTTCAGAAAGAAATACAAAGAGGTGTGCTGACTGCTTTACCTGCAGCTGGTTCCCCTGTGGGAATAATCACTTCCAAGTGGTTTGTTGGTTTTTGGTTGTTTTTGTTTTTGTTTTTTTTTTTTTTTTCTTCCTTGAAGAGGAAAACTCTGCAAGTGTGAAAGGTGAAACAGAAATGTTGGTGCTTGCTGTTAGACCATCACATTGACCTCTATCAGAGTGGTTCTCAAACTTGTTCTCATGCTTAGGTTGGAATTCTCTGGAGGATATCAGTCCTTCCTGAGACTGCTTATGTAAAACAAAATCCCACACAACAAAACCTGAAAAAAACCCCAACCAAAGTGGCATCATGTGCCGTATTTTTTTTTTCCTTTGTTGTATTTTACTTGTTTGTTCTGTGTCTTTTGCTGCCTCCTCTCCTGGTCTGCCTTGGTTGCTCAGTTTGCCCATGCCATTTGCTTAGCTTGGCTCTCCACCCATCTTCAGCCATGTTTGGTGGTGAGCTTTTTTATTGTCCCCTTCCATCTGCTCTGCTCAGTCCACACTTGCCGTCTTCCACGCAGCTCCAACTCAACCTGCTCTCCTAATGCTGCGTAGTTCAGCATGGGAAGTATTGTCCACCTTGCAGACGCCGTGGGTGAAGGGCGGCTAGAGGGCTTACTCTTTACTCTTGATTGACATCTCCTTCTTTCTCCCCTGGGTGTACAGCAAGATCTCCGTCTTTTGGCACAATCACTTGCCCTGCTCCCCCTTTCCTGCCTGAAGCACCTGGTGGCAGCAGGTCCGTGGTCCATCTCTGCCTCCTGATGAAGGTGGCTATGTTACTCCTGACGGCAACGGCTCCTCCTCCTCAAGGTGGCTTTTGGCAACTTCAGGAATGACAGTCACGTTAGCCACATCTCCCGACTCTCCACATGGCCCCAAGCACCCATCGACCTCCAGGAAGCACTCGGCAGTCCCCAGTTCTCTGTGGAGCAGTTTGAGAACCACTGGCTTGATACAGTGGTCGCTGTTAAAAACCGGAGATAGCTTTTGCAATCAGGCAGCGTTTCTGTGGTGCTTGGCTGTCTCTCACCATGCGTAGGGAATGGCACCAACCTCCAACAGCACTCAGGGCTTTGCTGTGTGGAGCTAAGGTTTCAGAGATGGTGGTAAAGGGGTGATTGTACATGGCTTTGTGGTGGTTATGAGACAGTGCCAGTATCTAATTGCATCAAACGTTCACAGGGACACGGAGCTGAGGCAGCGGCGGCAGCTTTACGAGGCAGGTCTCCATTCTTCAGCGCGCTACGGCAGCCATGACAGCAGCAGCACCGGGATGGATGGAAAGAAAAAGCCTCGAAAGTGGTTGCAGCTAGAAACGTCAGAGAGGAGATGTCAGATTTGTCAGCACCTGTGCTATCTTTCCATGGTGAGTGACACTCTTTGCCAGCGCTGGGGCACTGTCCCCTCTGCTCTAACATGCCGTAATAGGCTATAAGCATTTGAGAGAGACAGCATGTGACTAGAGTCACATCTCATGCACCCCATGCAGGACACGGAGGTCTTGATTTGTGTCAGAACATTTATCGCCTTGGGCAGCGGCGACAGAAGACATTGGTTGGTGTCAGCTAGTTAAGGAAGGGATAAACTAGTCACTCGGCTGCTCTTGGATGCCCGTGAGCATGTCTGCCTTGTACTAGGAGGGGTAAACAAAGATGCCTGCAGGTTGCTGCTCGTACTAAAAGTCTGGCAGAACAGTTCTGGGGGTGAGCTGGCAACTCAAATACGTGCCCCGCGTCTCAGGCATGCAGCTACAGCCTGTGCTGCGACAGTTTCCCTGCAAGCCAAATGGCAGGGTGGATGTAGCCCACCTATCAAGCCAAGATGCTGTTTGTTCAAAACAGACAGCTGTCTGTTCAAAAATAGACACCATGCCCATAAACTTCCTCTTTTTAGACATAATTGCCTGCTGGCTTTTGAAGGTGTGGTGACACTGTCAGGTTTTCAGCTGTATGCAGAACACCTAGGGATACGGCAATTTAATTAAAAATAGTAAAAGCCTCTCCAACAACCTTATGTACCACTTAATTCCAAGATCAGATATTTAAGTAAACATAATACACTGCACTTGAGTCCATATTCAGTCTTTTTTCCTGTCATCTTTCAGGTTTTTTGTTTATAAATGTTAGGTTTTTGGTGGAAATACAAGGTAAGGATTAAATGATCAGATGTAGCTGTTTCCTTCCCTAGGATAGAACATGCTCAATTTATACATCTTTAGACCCAAACAAACAAAAAACAACCAACCAAAACCTCTTAATTCTGGTCTGTTTGCTCTCAAGTAAGTGTAATCGAGGGAGGGATTTTTTTTCTTGTCGCTCTTACCAGTAGTGAGGGGCAAGAAATCCACTTGGTTGTCAAATTCCAAGTGGAATGTGTAGGCTTGACAGGTGGCCAGCTGAATGAGACAGTAGCTGAGGAATCCTGTGGCTAAACTTCTGATCTTATCCTTGTTCAAGACAGCATTTAAAGTAATGGGAAACAGCTGTTTTCAGGAAATCTTTAGGCTACATATTAGATGCCACTAAAGTTTTATGCATATATAATTATTTGGATTTGGTCTTCATTACTGTTGTTTTCTTTTAAAATTCTATGTGTTTGCCAACATGAGCACTCAAAAAAGGATATGTCCTTTCTTCTTACACATTCTGAAACATGTCAAAATGTGTAAGGCTTTTTGCTTATGCCTCTTTTCACTAACTTGAAATAAAATACAGCATTAATAATTCACACAATATTTCAATACTCTGTGTAAAACATGGCTGCAATTTCGAGCTCACTGGACTTCTTTCCCCCACTGCCTCTGCATCTTTGTATAGGTTGTACAGGAGAATGAAAATGTTGTCTTCTGCTTGGAGTGTGCCCTGCGGCATGTGGAAAAACAGAAGTCTTGTCGGGGACTGAAAATGATGTACCGTTACGATGAGGTCTGTACCATACAGCTTTGTGATGCTGGTCAGCTTTGATACTGAAAAACGGGGGAGTAGACTTGACTCTGCTTTTTGTCTGACCAAGACCTCAGGAGACTCTGCTTGGGGTTTTTTTGGTGTGGGAAGAAAGTACTTTATTAAGATCTAAGTAAAAGAAATAGAGGGAAACATGATTACAAAGATGAAACTTGAAGCGTAAACTGCCTGAATGTGTGTTATGGAACAGAGAAACTATTTAGTGCTTTGGGATGCTGTAGAACATGAGGCTGTGCTTTGCTTCATTGATGGTAACTGCTGTACTTTGGGATAACTTCTCTCTCTTGATAAATGAAAGTTCATACTGACTTACACCTGTCCTGTGTGAACCTTCTTTGAGGCAAATGTGTAGAGTCCTTGTAGATGAGAGGCCCAGTAATGGCTTCAAGCAAATGTGACAGCGAATAATCACAGAACCCAAGTTGTTGCTGTAGGACCGTGCCTGGGCTCTGGGCTAAAGCCACACTGGGGTACAGTCACGTCACACCTCCTCCCCTGCCCTGCATGCCCCACTTCTCCATGCTGTGCGAGGGGATGGCTGGAGAACAGAGGCCCGCTCCCCGGGCATTTTAGTGTTAACCCGAACAAAATCAGCTCTTGGGATCGGTGCTCATACAAGTAGCTTTTTGAGATGGGTGTTTCAGCAGTTTCTGATGCATGCACTTAGAGGTACGGGAAGAAAAACCCAAAAGGTCCAAGTAAGTAGGAGGAGGATCATGCCCTTGCAGCCCTGTTTATTTTTAACAGTAGGTTCTCTTGTGGTATCAGGTGCTGTAGATACAAAACAAGTACAATCCGTGAAGCCAAGACAACAGTGACGCTGCCTCCACAATGTGATAGACAATAGAGAGTTTCAGGGAGTTACTCAGAAATTTTAATGTATTTCTCTTACTCTTGAGATTATTTAGTCCCTTATATCCTGTGTTTTCACATATCTGTTGACTGTTGTGGTTTTCAAAGCTACTCTTTCCAGCAGCATGGCATACAGTAATTATTTTTCCTGGGTTTTATGATTGCAAAGTAGGTATTTTAGGCTGTGCTGGGCAAGGCAAGAAAACCTCAGCTTCAGTACTGAATGATTTTTTTTTTCCAAATGTAAAAAAACTGTGACGAAGTTTCTGAAACTGCATGACTGATTATTATTACAGAAATTTTTTTTGAGGGCTGTGAATGGGGAGAGAGAGAACTTGTGTGTCAAATGCCTTTTGTTAAATCTGTTTAACTGTTAGGGTAGACTTAATTAAGAACCTGTTTCAACTTTGGACAAAAATAACTCCCCAACGTTCTCACTAGGATGGAGAGCCAGTTCAGAAAACTCTTCCACACAACCCCCCCAACTAACTCGATCAAATCCCCGAATGCAATGGAGTGCAGTGGAATTAGCGCAGTGTTGTAGCCGAGACACTTTGATGTGCAGTTCAGGGACTCCTGACTCGTGCCCATCATCGTGCCAGGGACCTGCAGACCTTCTTCTGAGTGGCAGCACACCAACAAACTCTATGCGTGGGCTCAGAGGATTAAAAGAGATCGTGAAGAGCATTAAACAGAAGTAGCATTCTGCGACCAATGATAGCCATGTCACAAAGAAAAAGTGGAATCTTAAATTTCAAAGAAAAATTTAGCAAATAGTAAATGATAAGCAATGTTACTGTGGATGTAAATTTATGGCATTTGTAACCTTGTTTAGCGGTGGGTTTTAAGTTGTATCTGCAGGACACTTTTGACATTACTAAAGTGACCTTGCAGCCCAGCTTCTTTATTCTTGCTTGGTGGCCAGAGCTCAGACCTTTCTAGTTCTGCCTATTACTGTCTTTAAGTTTGGAGGGGGGAAGTTTCAGCCAGGGCAGTATTTGGAACACCACACAGTATTTTCTACCAAACTCCTGGTTGTGAATAAGTAGTATATGAGCCAAGGTTCTGCATAGTTTGCAAATACGTATTTCTGCCCCCCCGAAAGTTAGGTACTTTCAGTTAGAAAGGCAGCACTACGTCTCTGTCCATCGGAAGTGACGGAAGAAAGAACAGATGCTAATGTGTGTTTTCTTTTCTTCCCCACTTCTTGAACAGGAACAAATAATCAGTCTAGTCAATCAAATCTGTGGAAAAGTATCTGGTAAAAATGGCAGCATTGAGAACTGTATCAGCAAGCCTACACCAAAAAGAGGACCTCGTAAGAGAGCGACAGTTGACGTGCCATCATCTAGGCTTTCATCCTCCAGTTCATCCAAAAGTGCTTCAAGTTAATCCTGAAGATGCCAACACTCTCATTTTGTCAATTTATATATATTTTTTGTAATTATTATACCATAGTTTGGAGTACTTGCTGTAGAATACAAGCTGTCTTTGCACTAGCTCTAAAGAAGATTTTCTTCTGGTTTTAGAGAACTAATTTTGTTTTAGCATTAAACTGTTGAATTTTTTTTGTACTTAGGATAGATAGATACAGCAGTCTGATTTTTTTTTAAACTGCCGTATGTTCACTGTTTGAAAACCGGCAAGGGGCTGATAAAATATTAATTTGTATTGTCCCTATGGCTGAAAAAAAGAAAAAAAGCCTTTTTGGTAACTATGAAAAAAGGCTTTTAACCCATTTTTTTAATAGGTTGAAGTTTGATGTGTTTTCTAATTTGTTCTCCAGTCATGTGAGCAGATTTTTCTAGAGAGAAAAGGGATAGGAGACAAAAACTTGAAAGAAATTGCTTTACTTTGGCTGTCTTTTATTCTGTCACAGCAAGATGAGTTTTGTAATTTTTTAAATTGGAGAATACACACTTTCTTTGGGAGGTTATGGCAGCTGAAGATGGACTTTGTTTCTTAACTGTAGGCAAAAGGAGGAGATTTGGAGTATGTTCTCTTTTACCAGCACATCACTATGCATCTGTTTTGAGGGGGAAAAATAATTTAAAAAAAAAAGAAAAAAAGAAAAAAAAAAGGAGGAAAAAAGACTGCCTGCCTTGAGGAGTCACGTGAGGGAAAACTGTGCCTGATTTCATTAGGAAATCCATTCTGTTATTTTTTGGTGCTGTTGGCTACTTTATCAAAAACCCTTCAATAGCATCCTTTAAAAAAAGTTAAAAAAGAAAAAAAAAGAAAAAAGTGATTGAAGCCATAAGTGCTTCTTTTGTCATAGACGTGCAATCTTTCTAACATTCCATTTCCATTCCACTGCTGTTTTTCACACCTTTACACAGTCAAGCATTAATTTTTGTTCTGAATTTGTTTCATTATGTGATCACATTTAGAGCCACTAGCAGGTCTGCATCTTTCTTTTGAATGTGAAAATGCATTTGCTTTCATCTTGTCTATTTTTTCTCTTCATGTTGTAACAAAAAAAAAATCATACCTTTTGTACATATGCCTGTAAATTTTTTTAAATACTTGAGCCTTTTCTTGGGGTGGGGGGAGGGACGGCGAAGAGACGAGATGAAGAAAAGCCTTACGTTTCACTTTCTTCATCAGTTGGATTGGATGCTTACAGGGTTTTTCTTGTAACATTTATAAGTGCTGCTTACATCACTGAACAACAACAAAAAATAATAATGGAGTAGCTGTTGCCCTTTTCTGGTTGTGTGTACAGTATGTGTGGAATAAAAAAGGGAAAATGTTTTCACAAACTGTTTTGTTTCGTAATTGAATTCAACAACACCGTAGCTACCCATATTGCACTGAGCTTGCCAGTGGTGACTGTCAGGAAAGTCCTATAATACAATTTGTTGGTTGTTGTTGCAGAAGACTGAACTGTTTTGGAATATTTAACAATAACATAAACAGAGTCAAGTGTTTTCAAATGTGGTTGTCTGGTTTTTATGGCCTTGCTGTGTACTTTTTCCCTCTTGACAGTAAACTTCTGACTATGGCTTACAGTTTGACATTTAATTTATTAGCGCTGCTCTGCTCTCTTTCCTTGTAAGGAAAGACTTCATGTTGTTTATTGCCAGTTTTTTTGTTTACTTTCCAGGTTTGTACTACAAGGTTTAATAAAAAACCAAAACTTTTTTGGACATTTTGTCTGTCTTCTGGAAAGTGAGTAAAACGAGCTCCTTAAAGAACAGTTGCTTTCAACAGATGCCTTGTTGAATAGTCAATATCTGATTGCAGGGTAGGGGAACTTCCAGCTTTGATTTCCTAGCGAGGGGTGAGGAAGCACTTAGGTAAGAGGAGACAGGGTGAATCCTGAAGGAAAGGCAGCAGGAGGTGCCTCCTTCCCAAGCCCTGGCTGTGTCAGGACAGGACTGTGCAAGGGATTTACATCACAGCTCGTCCTTTTACTCACGCTGTTTCTGATTACATTCCTTCCCTCTGTGCATGAAGAGCAGGAGCCAGGAGCCTTCTCAAAGGAGAGCAGATGCCTGCAAATAGAGTGTGAGACTTGACAAGAAACAGGTGTTAGACATGTTCAGACCTCAACTGGAGAGAGAAAAATGACTGCAGCAAAAAAATGGCAGTAAGATGATGATGACTATAGATCCTAAGGTTTATAACATGTACGCACTTAATTTATAATTCATTCAGGTTTATTTCCCTTAAATTGCTGGCTTGCATCAGTGTAGTCAGATGTTAGCACAGAAAAATAAATTACACTGGTGCTCAGCATAAATCACCTTTTTTTTTTTCTGATTGCTGAGTTAGTCTCCTCTGTTCCCTGTCACAGATAAAATATTTGGGCAATCAAGTAGAAGACGTGGTTGGGATAGAAATACTTTATTTTATCTCAAAAGAGGAGTAAGTTTATACAATGCTAGGATATCTACTCCATGAGGAGCGTAACATTTCAATATGCATCTCTCCTCCTTTTCATTTTTTTTTTGTTAACACCTATAACTAAGTTGGTCCTGAATAAGAGGTGTGAGAGAGTAGACACTGCTGCATGAGCAGACAAAGGCCGTAGGCAGACAGTAGGTAGTAAAGAAGTAGAAAATAAGTTTTCATTTTGGTTTGGATCCTAAATCTCCAGTTGCAGCAGCTGAAAACATGCAAGGAACAATTTGGGTTCAGTATTACACACCAAGATTTCCAATCAGCCATTTAAAGGTTAGTGGTCAAAGTAACTTCTATCTTTGCCCTTGAATTCTCTTATACATAGTATATACAACAGTTTTACTGCTCCCCTGAGCCCCAAGATTACTGTTTAAAGTGTGTGTGCTTTAGGCTTTTTTTTTTTTAAAAAAAACAACCTCCACATGACTGGCAATTTTGTAAAAAGGCTGTATTACTAAGTAAAAAGGTCTGGCTGTTACGCTTGGTTAGCGAATTGTTACACAGGCAAGCTCTTCATTCACATGTTCATTCATTCAGGTGTCATTCTTAAAGGATATGGTTTTAAAGATTCAAATAGTTTGAGAGTCACTTTCATCACTAACATCTGAAGCAGCCTTCCTTTCAGCTACAGCAGCAAGAGCAGTGTCCACTTGAACTTCCTCTTCATCGGACTGAACAACCGGAGACTCTCCTTCACTTGCGTCTTGGCTGGCAGAGTCGGTACAGGTTGATGACAGAGAAGACAGTTTCTGTCGTAATTCGGACTGGCTCGGGACCTGGAGGCTTATCTCATTCACATAGGTGTTGGAGTCCGGCCCTTAGAGTTGGGAAAAGAACAACAACAACAACAATCAAGCTGCGGCTCAGCAAGTGGTTTGAGAAGTTAGTATGTTAACCGGGCTCAATGTTGGTTCATGAGCTGCATTCAGGTTGGTTTGCTTCTTTTGCAAAATACCGTAAAAACCCTCCCAGAACGCAAAGCTTCCTTTTGGCTTTTCTGACCTTGATCTCCAATATAAGCCGCAGGCTGGCTTTAATCGGTTTCTGATGGGGTGTGTGTCCCTCATTTGTTGTAGTATTGCTAATGCTTGAGATCAAGTAAGGTAAGACTGCCAGAGTACTAAGTCCCTGACTGCTAAGAGACATAGCTGATGTCCAGTTTGCCAAGACTGCTTAATCCTCCTAACTTAACTCTGATAAAAGTCCATTCGGACTTCAGCATGTGCTCAGAATAAGCACCAACAGGAAAATCCTCCAGACAAACTCTGTCCAACAGAACAACATGAATAAACCTGGGTGAAATGAAAAAAAAAAAACCACACAGTAACTGGGAGATGATAGGCAATAAAGTAATCTCTAGTTTTGACTAAAAATCAAGATGCAGAAGAAAAAGTTATTCTACGCAGCGTGCAAGTATTCCTCTGGTAAAGCTGTATCATAGCTCAAGTGCACACAGATGGGATTTTAAGACTAGGCTTCCTCCACGTCCTATGTAAAAAGTCTTCTAAGCAAGTTCAGTGTAATGGTGTTTGTTTGTAGTTTGAGTGTTCAAATTTCAAAATTATCTTAGGTCCTCTTCTCCAGACACTTTCTGGCAGTAAAGAAGAACAAAAAATCCAAACACGCTTTCTATGTGATCTGCCAAATAAAACCCTTTTTTCTTTCTCTGTTATACCTAGCAAGTGTTTCCTCATGGTTAGGGCACCCAAATTCAGCACCTTAGTGACACAATACTCTTAAAAATCCTAAGGGATTTTGTAACAATTTTAATTTTAAAAAAATGTCAAGAGGGCTGGCTAGAAATGAGCTTGATCACTACACCTTACCTCTGCTAAGGCTGTTGCAGAGCAGTTCACACAACATTACCCTGGTCCTCATAGTCTCATCAAGTATACGAATTAAATTGCAACAAGAAATCAGTCATACCAGCATCTGCAGGCAGCAGAAGCTGCTTGTACCAGGCACTTGCTCAGACACATTTCTTGCCCTAACTGACTGCAATCTTAAATTCCGGACCTAAACTTTGGCAGCATGCAGCCCATTGTTTTAGCCTCTCTGGGACCCAGATACTCCAGTGGCAAACGTGCCCTCCTCAAGCAGGTTAAACACCACTTGTTAAACACCTGGTACAACATTCACAACTCTGACAGCCGACCAACCTGCCTGGACTGAAAACACACTCCCCCTCTGACCAACTGTGTCAGGCCAGGATGTCCAGCAGGTCCACCAAGTTGCTTCTTCAAGTGGGACGTGAATGGGCACTGAACACAAGCCATACTAGGAAGATGTTTTTAAAGGCACCTGTCTTTATGTTGTGCACACCAGCATGCATTAGATTAATTTACAAAATGCGGAGAGAGGAGTTTTCTGGAGTGGCAGAGGCGAGTAAATTTTTCAGTTCAAGTTATTGACTCTTACGAAATGTTTGAAAACTAATGCCCATAAGCTGGCAAAATTTACTGCAAGACAAATTTGAAAATATTTTAATGTCTTGAGTCGATTTTCATTTTTACCAGTTACTAAAATAACTTACCTGTATTCTGTGGTGTTCAGTAAAATTGTGAAGCAAATCTTGCCCTGACCACCCCAGTTCTCCACTGATGACAAAATGAGGAGTCACCTTTAAATCATCTCATTTTTTCTGAGAATGAAGACTATTGTATATTGGGCTTGAACCTAGGGTGTAAGGTCCTTAAAACAAGCACAAAAATCCCTTCTAATTCAGAGGGAAATGAATCCTTTGGCACCACAACAGTAAGACTGACAAGGCTGTTGCACTGTAGTAGCAGTAACTGTAGAGGACTAAGTCCTGCTGCAAGCCCATCCAGCCTCTGCGTTAAGGTTACAGTGCTGGAACGTTACAGCACCAGTACATTATATGACAGTGTAGGTGCACATATATAATAACTACATATACGCTATCTATCCACAGGCACTGTGATACTTACATTTCAGCACAAAATAAATGCTACATTGTTTTCCAGAGGCTTGTAAGTTTTACATCTATTTAGGAAAAAACAACCTACACTTCCTTAGACAATCCAGTTACAATGTTTGTGCTAAGACACAAAGCTGCTTGGTCCGACATCTGCCAAAGACCCAGCAAGGGAAAAACAGTCCTATATTCTGTAATTAATTGTGTGCTCAAACAACAACCAACTTTAATAATGCAGGAATTTATGCCTATCCAAAACCAGCCATTTGAATTTAGTTTTTGCAAAAAAAACCCCACAAAAACCTTTAGTAGTCAAGTGTGCCTTGACTACTTACCATAAGCTTTTCAATGTTCACAGTGGGTGATAATCACCTCTACATAGGGAGGAAGAAAATTACCCCAGGATATTATAACCATTTTTCTTTACATATCCTAAAATATAGAATGGGATTTAAAGTATGCTGTTTCTTCACTGTAAGTACTTTTATAAAAATATTTCAACTTTTATTTTCAAAATAAATCAAATGTACATGTAAAGGAGCTTCATCATCTCCCCCGAGAAAACTCATTTGGCTCTTTTGGGATAAGGCATTTCAGTACTAGAGTTTTTAATTAATAAAGCATACTTCCCTGCTGGATAAAGTATCCTGTACTACTAATTCCCTGCTTTAAGTCGATCCCTCATCATGCTGCCACATTCCAAAATGTAAATCTGGTTTTGTTCCTCAGAACACGTAAACAAAACTTTGGATTAAGATTAATTTAATCCAATTTAACTAATATTACTAGTTGTAAGAAGGCTACATGAAAGAGCTGCAGTATCAGAATCACTATTCAGAAGCTTCCAGAACATTGCCATGTTCTGTATATGAACTGCTGAGTTGAACTGTGTCTTTGAATACCTCTTTCTGAAAATCTTACACTATACAACTTCAAAATACCAAAATCTGGACAAAATCTAAGAAAGCAGTCTTAAAACAAAAAAACTAATTACCACAAACTTTCTGTTGATGTTTGTTAAAATGTCCTCTATTAACTTCATATTGAAAAAAAAATGCACCTTAAAAGCAGTATGTAACACCTATTCATACTGTGACAAACATAGCATGGAGCTGCAGTCACTAGATTAAAAAAAGAGAAAGTCCATAAATATCTCGTACTTTTGCAGCAAGCGACCTTGTACTCCAACCAAACATTAATGTTTTGAAAACCACTGATGACAAATATTCAATCTACATAAAGTGTAGCGGTTTATGAGATAATATCATCCATCACAAATCAGAGCAATTCTGGTGATTTATCACTTTGTCTCTAAGCACACTGTCATTATTAGCATCATACCCAGCATAGGAGAAAGCATATTATTGTCTTCGCCTCCCGAGTTCAAAAAGACATCAAGTGCTTCTTGGTCAGACATGTCCATTAGGTCCATCTGCTCCAGCATGTCCACATTCACCTCCATGGAAGACATGCTTCCAATCGGTTCTGTAGTAAAAACAGGGCAATGAGCAAACTGACAATCAGCTACGGGATGTTATTACCCTATAAAGGCTTCAATAGCTGCTGTAATTGTGTGCATTAGTAATAATTAAACTGAGTATGGAAGGAGCACACCCACGGGAGTTGCTCAGCAGCAGTCTCAGCCCAAATCCAAGAGTGCTCTGGGCAATCTTTGTCCTGAAACTAATGTGCATTAGTATTCTTGTAAAATAAAACATTTTTAGCAACAATATTTAGAGCAATAGCATTGTCTGAAATATGCTAGGATGGGGCTCAGGGGCAAAGACTGAAACTTTCCATTTTGTAACACTCCTTTCCAATTCTCTCAACTAGAAGTCTTTTTAGAGAAGAACAAAGACATTTAAACACAAAACCACAAGATGTCAATACACAAAGGACATGAACATTCAGAAATGAGGATTAATGTTAACAGAGAGCAGCCATTCTTCTTCCCCATTCAATCAATCAGCCTAATAAACAGCAGTCATATATAAAACCTAGGCTGATGCCCAATATCTTCTCTCAGCATGGAGATTTCACATTATTAATTACTCAAGCAAACTACTTTTATTGTCGATATTATAGCAACAATTCACAAGGGAATTAAACACTTAGATGAGCATCTTCTTCCTTGGAACAACCAAGCATACAAATAGAACAAGTTCAGGGGTGCTCGGATTTAAGTCCAGTTGCTGCATGTATAACATCAAATATTACAACAAAGAGTTCAGTGGTTTATCTAAATTTAATAATTACATTATTAAAAGCCTCCATTATGTGAACTGAGACAAAATCCTATAATTTGATTTTTTTTTGTTTTGTTTTGTTTCTCCCCCAAATATAATACAGTTGCAGGATCAAATCTTCTATTAAAACAGTTTCTTAGACATACATGGGTTTGCATTATACTGCAAAGCTGAGGTTCAGAAAGTCAGGCATGCTCACCTTCTAACAGTGCCACATATCCAGTACTAACCAGCCAGTGACAATGCCCACTCACAGCCTAAGTGGTTCTGGGGATGCAAACTCAATTCCTTCCTAGAGCAAAGGATTTTAAAATTGACATCTCCCACTTCTCAGAAGGCTGTCCTGGCAACCAGTCTAGAGCCTCTTGCAGAAAAGCATTTATAGCACTTCATGCAGAAAAAATGGAAACCCTGGACTGTATTCCCTGCTCCAACATCACAAATGACAGCAGAACTGGTCCTGGAAGAGGGACAGAACCTCTATTTTTTCCTGCCGCATGAGTGATGTAATCTCCTGCTTGTTTTCTTACTGGTCTTACAGTCCCTGCATTTTGGCCCAACAGATGGATACCTCCCACAGAAGTGTCTGTGCCTATGGCATTCTCCTGCTTTAACTAGTCAGAAGATGCCAGACTTGAGTCATGTCATAAAAAAGGAGAGAGCTTAATCTGATTTCCCGTGTCCTAATCACATACTCTGCATGTTGCAGAGAAATGAAAACAGCTACCACCTGGCAACTGTTTTGAAATACAACGCTGAGCTTTCATCTGTACTTTTAGAATTTTTCTGAGGCACCTCCTGCCAGGTGACAAACCCAGACTTTGGAACTCCAGTGGACAGAAGCAGCCACTTCCATCCATGTCTTTATAGACATGGATGCATTCTTCAGCTGCAGAGGAAAGTGCTGTTCCAGGTGTATTTCAGTGTTTCGCATTTCTAAAGTTGTCCAGGTCCCCTGGAACCCAAAGTTTGTTTAAAAAACTTGCCCAAAGTTTCAATTCCACAAAGCATCAGCTGTGAGCATTAAAACTGCTGTTGACTCTGGCCCCTCAACAACATTCTGCAAGTTGTGAGTTTGTGGATTACACAGAAGGTATTTTAAAACTTGCCTCGCCTCTCCGCTATCTGCAAGTATCCTGTAGAAAGGTATTGCTCCATGTCCTGCTGGAAGGCTTCTTCAAAGAACTTCTGACGTTCCTTTAGCTTCATCTGCTGGGTGTGCTCCATATCCAAAACCTTCTGTGCATGTTCAGCATCTAGCTCGGCTGAGCGTGAAACAAACAAACAAATAAAACATGGCATGCGTATCCCCCTGACTCTCAGCATTTAAAAACTACTGAATCAGTTCAGTACTGACAGACTGTTACTACAGACTGTTAACACAGGCTGTTATAAAAGAAGGCTTCTGCACTTTGCAATTATACTTTAAAACTGAGAATACTATATTAAGCAGCATAGCCTTCGCATCAAAGTGATGTCATAGGCATTCATCTCAAGGTGAGATACAGATTTCTTGAAGAGTAGAAATGTAACACCTGAAAGCATTGTCCATCAATAACCACAATTTCAGAATTCTGCCAAAAAAAAAAGCTATCAGGTTTCTGCTATCATGTGTACCCAATACGCATTACAGTAATGCTTTTACTTTGAATACTGCAACACATTTCTAACACAAGTGGAAACATATATACGCATGCTTACACATATAAATGCACACACATACGCGTGTGCGTGCATGTGCGTGTGAGATTCTGTTTTTGTCGGCCTGCAGAGTGACTGGAAAAATTCTTTGAAGAATACCCTACATGTAGCGCGGGTACATATCCACAGGAGCTGTGCAGGCAGCCTGAGCCAATGGGAGGTAGGTAAACAGCACTGGTTTCAGTGACAACACCACACAGTCATTAAAGTTAATACACAGGGTCTTCTCTGTATACAGCAACAAAGAATGTGCCAGAAGACGACGATGATACCGACACATAAAAAATAGCCGATCCAACTGCCATGAGCTACTAACATGACACGAAGCAGAAAGGGCCAGGTCATACAGCTTGTACTGACATACAGCGACAACCAAATTTGCTTATACATATCTATGCTGGGTCTCTAGAACTCCCTCATTCCTCCTAAAGCAAAAGAAATATTAGATTGAATAGCATTAGAAGAACTCCTTCCCTCCCATTTTGCTCTACAGGAGTCGCTGCCTGCCCAGAGGATGTACAAAGAAAAGAATTGTGCTCTTTAGTGAAGAATAACATCTTCCAGAACAATAAAAAGACGTGGTAGCTATTGAAATACTAACTCTAGCCAGACCACTATTAGAATATGCTTTAGAAAAAAAAATAAAATGCTTTTTAGGAGGAATATATCAACTGCAACCCTTCCTCTCAGAGTTCTCTGTTCATTTTTCTAAATTGGCCTCATGAGCTCTCCGCTTACAATAAAAAAAGGAATCTGCCAGCTGAGCTGCTGATGGAAAGGATGGGGGCGGCAAGAAAAGCTGCTGCTCTGGGCTGTGCTACCCATTAGGGGAAGCTCCAACAAATACTGCTGGGTTAAAAAACGTCCGTGCTTTCAACCTGCAGACAGACACAGCTAGAATATGGCATCCATATGGATAAAAGCTGAAAGGGTACGGTTTTCTAAGACAAGCCTCATGTCAGTCTTCCAGGGAAAATGTTACATTAATGATATTTTACAAAAAGGAAATTCATTAGAAGTGTTTACCATTATGGAGTATTATCCTAATGCAGAACATGTCTTATTAAACCAAGCAAAAACATCAGAGAGCAGTAATTCACTTGTTTGCCTGCATCAAAGTCATGGATCATATACAGAAGCAACTGAGCCGTGATAGTTGCCAAAAGGAGCCATGAAAATAGACTGACACACCAAATGCCCATTAAAACATCAGTAAATAAGTTGAAATCTTTTTTTTTTCTTGAAGCAGATTTCAGAAGTATACATCAGTGTATAATAAGGAAAGCATTTTCCTTTAAGTCAACATGTCTTTATTATCAGTTCCACTGTGGGGTACGACGACTGTGTCCCTTGAAGCAAGTCCCTTACTACAGTCTTGAATGATAAGCAATTATTAATAATATTATGTATGATGCAGAAATGCTATTCAATTGTAATAATAAAAGCCAGCGGCTCTCACTGACAACACAAATTTCTTGATTTTTTCAGAATATATTCTGACAGTTTTGCACTCTATATTGGCAGTTCAGTATATTTTTAACCCCAAGACAGAGACAGCATCTAAGTAACATCTGAGACTGATACAACTTTTTACTTAACACTGCACTCTTGTTTTTTCCTTTTGCGTAAATGTTCTGCTAACTATTGAAATTGTCACCGGCCAAACCTAAACAGTAACAACCGCTTGCTGTGCTGACATGTTCTGAAGAAACTCCAAATACGCCAGCTGAAGAGTTGTCATAGGCTTGTTCTCCAAAGTCACTTAGAGAGAGTAAACATCAGGAGCCTTGCTGCACGATTTCACGCTCTGTCAGGTGTAATAAAAGTTGCTTGGCTAAGCAAAACCAAACTGCTACCTTTGGGGTTTCTGTTTGTTGCCAAAAAATGCTCAGGATGCCTAGATGAGACTAACTGTCAAACATGAAACCACAGAAATCAGGAGTATTGTTTCTTTTACAGTGCTATTCAGAATTACGTTTTCCATCATCCGCGTGTAGTTTTACATGTTTATAAAACACTGAATAGAGCCAGCACCAATGGAGTTGTAAGACAAAAGTATCAGCCATATACCATCATAACTGTGCATGTCCACATATGAATTCTTCCCAGAATGCAAACTGAGACCTGACACACTACTATTGCATTTTTCCTTTCACTATAAAATTGTACCTTTGAATTAGTAACTGCACCTATTTCTCAATCGAACTGCTGTGCACAGAAGAAAAAAAAGGCAGACAGACTACACAGAAAATGCTAATTCACAATTAGATGCAGACGTACTGGAGTTGCCATGATAACCCAAACAAAAGGTAACTTCAATTCTCCACCGGCAATGATTTCTAAGAGAACAGAACTAAAAGCAGGCAAATATTTCTCAAAAAATTGGAAACTTAAGCACTGTGATACAGCCTTCTGCGCCATCCCCAGGAGCAGCCCCACGGCCAACCCACAGCACAACCTGCAGGCGGCCCCCACTCAAGCCCAAGTGGTAGCGCTTGTCCAGAAAACTTCCATTTGCTACAAAACCTCATTTTCTCCAACACCGCAGAAAAACACACTCTCCCTGGCTTTGCACTCACTACACAGGAGCTGAAGCACAGCAGTCGGCTCTGCCCTGGAACCAGTCACCCCAGTCTGAACCATCCCCTGGGTACTTGCACTCCCACCGAGATGCTACGCTGCCCTTGCCTCCTCCAGCCAGAGGAGGGTTTAGCAGGAGGTTTCAGGGGATGCCTCTACTTCTGCAAACACCTCAGTGGGAGAAAAAGGTACAGGCATCATCTGCTTCTGCCCCTGTGGAACCTGCCTGTACCAGTTAATGCGACCTGGAAAGCTGTACCAGCTAATTCCAGTCATTAAAAGGACTGCCCTGTGCTCTTAAAGGTCGAGGAAACACAAAATAAAAATCAGTTCCCGAGTGCAATCTTTAATGCATTGATTTTCCCTATAGGTGTTCCATCCTTCAGCTTTTTTAAAAGAAGGAGGGTGGGTAGAGAATTAAAAACAAATAAAGAAACAAACAAACAAAAAAAAAACCAAACCAAAACCAAACCAAAAACCCCACCACATAGTCTGCAAATAGGCCAAAGACCTAGAAATCAAGACAGGAGTAGCAGTACAGTGTCATTACGTAGTACAATGTCCATGTTTTCACATCCTAATTCTCATTTCTGATATCTTTCTGTAGCCAGAAGTTGTGCTACCCAGACACTGTATTCCTTTTACTAGATTAATTAAAGCTATGATCACAAGACAGATGATTGCTTAATGCCTTTATACAATATTTTTACTTAAAAATGAACCCTATTTCCAGGAAAACCTCCCCCAGTACCTTAGGTGTTTGAACGAGACACTAGAAAAATCCAAACTCCAAAGGAACAAATTACAATAGCTTATAACCATACACCTCAAGTATAAAGGACATTGTTTTCTGATCTAATTAATATGCCTGACATTTCCTACAAATTAAAATTCTGTGCAGTTCAAGTTTCTATCCTACCGACAACCTAAGGAACCATTTCATACTTCAATCTAAAACATTTTCCAGATACACAAAACAGATTTGTATGGCTACAAATAAATCAAATTAGAAGAATGACTAAAAAAAAAATAACCAGCAGCTGAAAACATTCGTTGTTTAGATTGCCTAATGCATCCCTTAGACCTAACATGAAAGTGAAAGATGTCAAATTGTCCAAATGGATGGTGTTTTGGTGCTTTCATACTGTTATACAATCAGTTTATTTTCCTTTAATTTATTATGTTACTTTATAGTTGTCATGTGAACTGGAATCCGTAAGTGTATCTGTTCTGAAGAGGGAAGGACACAGTAACATGAAAACCAGAGGTTAGACTAAATGCTCTTATTTCCCACTCTATAGTTCATCTGTTTTTTGTAGATTCATTCAACCAGACCATAAAACATAGGCAAGTATTCTTCTCAGGGATTTCTGCTTTCACTAAAGATATCAGATTCTCAAGCAGCGTTTCACTGAACTCACTCCAGGTTTTTTGATGTTTCTCCTGCACTTGGGGTCCCAAAACTGGACACAGTATCTAAACATGGTTCAAAGACTGTGGAGTGGGGAGGATAATCCCTTCCTTCCCTTGATCTCCTGGCCACACTTGCACCCTCAGGGCCTTTCTGCAGAGCTGCTCCTGTTGCAGGGGCTCCTCCTGCCTGGCACAGGGCTTCACATTCATACCTGTTGAGCTTTGCAATTTTTCTGCCAGCCCACTTCTCCAGCATCTCCAGATCCCTCTGGATGGCAGATCTGCCCTCACTGCATCAACAGATCCCCCTAATTTGGTGTCATCTGCAAACTCATGTCCTCCACCACCTCCCCTGGGAAAGACCAGGCCCCCGGCAGAGCGTGACCCATTAACTGCTACCCTTGAAGCCAACCAGTTATGTATCCATCTTGTTGCCCGTCCATCCAGACTGTAATAGCATAATCTGGCCACAAGAATATTGTGGGAGACAGTTAAAACCTATTAGTAAGCTGCCTATTCACTAAACAACCGAAAGTCTTCAAAAACCAGAATGATAAAAACATAAAAACAGACAACGGAAGAAAGAGACAGCCAAGTAACTTTTCAAGCACATTATAACTTAGTAACTTATACTTGCATCTGTCTCATTATATACCCTTTTAAGCAAAAATATCAAAGCAACACAAGACACCAGCGAGCACTTCAAAGAATACAGCTTTTCTCAAAAATGTTTAAATTATTCTTGGCAGAATTAAGAATACACTTTGAGAATATGAAGGAGGAAGTTCAGAGCACTCTTGCACTATACTTTGCTGAGAAGTAGGGAAGCTTGGCAAAACTTGAAGACAAGTCATATGTGAATTAGATGCAAGGTCTTTCCTCCAAATAGGAGTGAAAACAAAACAAGTGAAAACTACAAGATTTAACTGGTTTTAAACTCTGACTTAACAGACTCTTTACAAAGTAAAAAAAAAAAAAAAAAAATCAATAAGTATATTCAAATAATTACAATTTAAAAACTTAAGTCCTGATTCACTAGAACACAAACTCAGGGTTTCACTGGACTTCGGTGACACAGCAAGTGCCGGATTTTGCACCTGGGACATGGCAACCCTGGCTGTACGTACAGACTGGGGGGCGGGATGCTGGAGAGCAGCTCTACAGAGAGGGGTCTGGGGGTTCTGGTTGGTGGCAAGTTGAACATGAACCAACAGTGCGCCCTGGCAGCCAAGAGGGCAACCATGTTCTGGGGTACATCAAGCACAGCATTGCCAGTCGGGCCAGGGAGGTGACTGTCCCACTCTGCACTGCACTGGTGCGGCCTCACCTGAAGCACTGTGTGCAGTTCTGGGCAACATAGGATAAAAAGGATATAAAGCTACCGGACAGTGTCCAGAAGAGGGGTACAAAGTTGGTGAAGGGTTTGAAGGGGAAGCCATATGAGGAGCAGCTAAAAAAGTCACTGGGTTTGTTCAGCCTGGAGAAGAGAAGACTGAGGGGAGACCTCATGGGGCTACAGCTTCCTCACAAGCGGAGGAGGAGAGGCAGGCGCCAAACTCTTTTCTTTAGTGACCAATGACAGAACCTGAGGGAATGGCAGGAGGATGTGCCAGGGGAGGTTTAGGCTGAACATGAGGAAAAGGTTCTTCCCCCAGAGGGTGGTGGAGCACTGGAACAGGCTCCCCAGGGAGGTGTCACGGCCCCAAGCCTGACAGTGTTCAAGAAGAGACTGGACAAGCCCTCAGACACATGGTGTGAACTGTGGGGTTGTCCTGTGCAGGGACAGGAGTTGGACTCCATGATCCTTGTGGATCCCTTCCAGCTCAGGACATTCCGATCCTATGACAGAAAAATCATCTCTGCTGGAAAAAAACATACATCATTCCAAATGAAATTTGTCTGACAACTCTCTAAGGCCTGCATTTTCATGAAGAGATATTTTACTAAAATTAAGATTACCGAAAGTATTTCTTTCAAAATATTCCATAAAACCCACAATCATTAAAAATTACTGTATGTATTCCTTGATAATTTCTAACTATTTTCTTATAGATTTCATCAGAATATGAAAACTTTAATTAGTCCAGAAATAACCTAGTCAAGAGGCAAAGCAGAGGTTTTACCGGTGCCCAACAGGCAATTTCAACAAGCTGGCTTATGTGAGAGTTGTCTGAAGACGGAGCAGTATTTGCCTGAACATCACCATCAAGAACTTAGAGAGCTGAAGCTGAGACCGAAAGAACCCATGGACAATGACTTGGAGAGAGGCCCAAGGAGAAGCATTGTGTTGCACTGTTTCTCTGATACGGGGTGGCTCCTGCTAACAATGGCTGTTGTGTGGACTTTGCCTGCTTCTCCAGCCAAACCAGCCCCCGCCTCCTGAAAGCTATTGTTATGAGGGTCTCTTTGACCAAGGAATAATAGCCACCGTCCAGAAGAATGTGTTCTCACCTGTTGCCTCAGTTACACGCGTCCCTCACCTGCTCCCTCAAACAATGGTCAACGAAAACGAGCATGCCCAGAAGCTCGCCAAGGGTCCTGAGGTCACCCAATGGACACGAGAAAGACCCCTGAATGCTGGACATGTAAGCACTGGCAAAAGAAAGCATGAATCTTTCGAGCCTGCGCAGTACGAGCCTGGGCTGCGAAATCAAGGCGGAGACCGGCCTAAAACAATGGGAGCAAGGAGGGGTGAAGAAGCATAAAAGGTGACTCCAGAATGGACACCATTGAAGATCTTCCCACCCGAGGATCCCGAACCACGACGGAGGACCAGCAGGACTCCACGGGACCGGAGACCAGAGGGACACCTTTGGAACTCGACTGGTGATAAACGCAACCTCATTTCTCATCTTTACTTTCACTTTAGCCCATTTCTTTTCCCTTTTCTTTTTCTTACTCTCTCTCTACTGTGTGCCGCTTTACGGGCAAATCAATAAAGTAACACTGCTTGATTGAATTATAACCACTTGGCATTTTGGTCGCCTTAATTTTGCGCTCTGAGATCAAGGTAAAAGAACCATCACGAGTCCATCGCCGAATGGACCGTGACAGCTTATCTTGGAAATTCCCTTTAAACAAGCAAATTGTTTACTTGAGAACCTTGAAAAATACAGAATAAGCCTAATAAATATCAGAATAAACTACTGAAAATATATGCCAATGTATGCCAAGATTCCAGTTACTAAAGCAGCACCTGGAGGAAGAAGCAGCTTCCGACCAACACGGCAGGAAACACAGCTTGGAATAAGGCTTCCACATAACTCCAAACATTATCTGGTACCAGGAAATCTTTGCAATTAAGAGATACTAAAAATATGCTCCACCAAACAGCAAATGCATGGATTGGGTTCTAAAAATGTAAATACATCTAGGATTAAAATAAAAGAATCACACAAACTTTATAATAATGTACAAACTTTATAATCATATGCCTCATAGTGTGTGAAAAGAATATTAGAGCTTGACGGAATCAGGATCTTTTAGGTCAGCTAAATAAAAGGTTACTGCATTTACATTTATTTTACTTCCACAGTTTCCTTCAGCTTTTCTAAAGCCTTAGAAATATAATAATCTACAAGGCAGACCAGTGGCTTGCTACTGTAGATGAGAATACATCCGAGCTACAGACAGACTGCACCCAGTTTGAATTTTTAAACAGTTAATACAGTCCACATTGTAACTAATTTAGGGGTTCAAACAAGCCTAGAACATCCAAAGATTTTTCTAAAAGCCTAAATCCTTCCTTGCCCAACTGTCCTTTTTTGCAACAAACTAAACAGAACACCTTACATAGCAGCTATATTGCACATTAAATTCTTTCAATTGCTTTCACCTTCCTCTGTTCTCTGCAAGCTTAAAAATACAGCAGGCTGAGGACTTCTCTGCAAGGTGGTCCACAGCAGCATAATGGACCCTCAGTTTTGAACTAGATCTACTGTGGCTCAGAAGCAGTAAGAATGCTTTTGGCCATTTTATTTCTCATATAAAACATCCTGAAACCTGAGCATATTTGCCTACTTCTTGAATTTTTTAAATTAAGAGCAGACAAATTTTCATGCCTGCAAATGTGCTAATCAGGAACATTTTTAGACTTGCTTTAATTGGTTTTAGCTATAGTCAAAATCATCATGGATATACTGTTTTACAGTGCATTAGGGTTTTTTTCCACACTTGCTTTAGTATTTTCCTACCTTCAGATGTGCAAATGCATGTCTTGCAAAGTATGCTAATGTTACAGCAAAAGCTTTAGGGGAGGAATTATTTCCTCCAGGCCCATACTTGACTGCTTCTGGGTTAACAAATCCATAATCCACCATTTCCCAGTTTCCTGGTTCAATTTTATTTATGGTCCCAAGAACACTAAGTAACATATCTGTCTTTCTATTATAGAAGACAGGATTCAGCAACGTGACTTCAGTGGGATGCGAATACCACAAACTCTCCTCAGCTTGCACCAGGACAGCCCCTGTTAGGAAGGGAGTCTTCTAACTCCCCATTTCCTCCTTTAGTCACATTTCTATCCAACTGAAAGAGAAGAAAAGGTGACAACGGAAGGATAACATTAAGCTGAACCTCCCCAGCATAGAACGTAAGTAGAAAATAAAGAAAACGACAAGCATCTGAGCTCATGTGCTTGTTTCTTGTCTCCCTATAAATCCACCATTTATAATACTGTAAGAACAATGATTCTGTTAGTAAACTGGAAAGTATTTCTTTTCACCATAAATAAACCTTACAATGTCACATGTATCTTCAGTACATACAGGTTTATTTGTGAAGACAATCTGTTTTTAAAAATCTAGCCATACACTACAGAAAAATACTATTACCGAAATTGTATTTGCAAACAGTTCAAACGACTCAGCACGAGTCTACCATCATGAAAATCTGTATTTAATACATACACTCTCCAATTACTGTTTTTTCTGTCTCAACTCAAAATACTCATTTTCAAATGGAAAAACTAATCAATAGCAAACCTAAACCCAAAGTACTTAAAAATAGAAACCACAGCATCGCAGTATTCTAATTCAGGTTTGCGCAAGTCCGTGAAACTGTCCAAAATAAGATGAATAACATCCCATCATCCAAGTACAAATTGATCTATCAAACATTTTAATTACTACTTTCTGTTCCGAAGAGATAGCTGCCTTTGCTTTGGAACTGGAAGGCTCTCAAAGGCAGGAAAATGGCTTCTGCTACTACAAGAACAGTGCTAATCTTAACCTTTGCACAACTCTGAGATATTTGCCTTCCAGATCAAATTATGTGCATGCGTAGATACATAAATAAATGATGAGATGCTGTTTTGCTGTCATGACACATTGTGCACATATAGAAAACATGGGTTCTACAACATGGCAAATCAGTCAGCAGGTATCAACTTGTCCTTAAGAGTAAGACCAAGCCCCAAACTCTTGCTTTGTTGAAACTATTTTTCACCCAAACTATAAGCAGAACAATGCCACTCAGGGCTTAACTAAATCTTGCCTCAAAAATGTGAAGGTGAACTGAAGGTGTCTTCTTCCTTACTAACTAACACATAATGAGGGTTAATACTCCATATATTGTTTTCAAAATAACCAGTTTTCTGATCTGAACATGCAACGTATTACTCCCTCTCCAGAGAGAGAGATAGAGCTGCCAAAGAGTCCTACAGGCTTCAGAGTCAAAAGGAATGAGCTGCGCATTCATAGTCTCTGTATAGTTCAGTGTGACTTACTTTACATTAACAGTGACATATTTCAGACTTGAAAAGAGGGGTTTTTTGTTGGTGGTGTTTTGTTTTTGTTTGTTTTGTAAGACAAAGTTTGGTACAAGTCTTAGGCTAATATAAGCAATGATTGCTTAATCAGAAACAGAAAAGGAAAACCCCCAACTTTCACAAAAAATTACGCAAAGAGAATGCAATTTATTTTCATATCTCTTCAACACGGTAAGGCATTTGGTATGCATTACGTAAAACACATTCAATAACAGATGTGCTTTACAAATGTACAACAAATAACACTGTACTCTCAGGAAACTTCTACGTCCATCAGAACTCTTAAAACATTTTTATCCAATAGTGAAGGAAACCATTTTGCAAACTGAAATTTTGCTTGAAACATTTGATGCTGGAAACCATTCAAAATCATGAGTCCTCTCTCATCTGAATCGGTCATCAAACTGAAGTTCTGAAAGCACAAAGCCTGTGAGAGTTACTGCAATCAACTGCAAGATCTATTTCTTGGTTACCAACAGTGGTTTTCTGTTCATGCTAAGAACATTATGGCCTGGTTACTAACATTTAAATAGGGCTTTTAATAGAGCCTAAATGTCACACTTTAATACAAGCAGCAAATATATCCCTTATTTCCACAAAACCAGATTCTGTGTCCAAAGACACACATGAGGTACTTATGCTAAAACATGCACATCTAAATGCTTGGAGTGAGGTCAATCATTCTGAAAGGGCCAGGGATTAACTACAAAAGGCATAAAAAATAGGAGAAAGCATTGGGATTTTTTTTTCCAATTTCTTTCTAAGTATAACAGGTGAAGGATTCTGCAAATTAAACCTGTATGTTCAAGTAGTCAGAACTGCAGGACCACCAGCGAAATTGCTCTCTTCCTCCTGCAGAAGCCTACATGCTTACAACGTCAAAATTTCCCATGCACTAATATTTTAAAACGACCATAAGCAAATCATTACATCAGTACCACACACAGAATATTTGAAGTATTTATTTTTTTCTTGGCAACTTAGTCTATTTCCTCTTCCATTTCTGTCAAAAAAAAAACTTCTACAATACAAGCAAAAAAAATGCTATCAATTTATCCTATTACTACTGGTTTTACTTCTTCATTCTTAGAAGTTGACAAGAGTAAGGACCATTAGATTACAAATCCAGTCCAGCTCAAAACTGTCCACTTAACGTTACAAAACGAATCTCAGCACAGACCACCTTTAGAAATCCTAGTGGTGACTAAACATTTATTATGTTCGATATGATCAGCAAAACCAGACCTGAAGTACCATTCACTCCAATAAACCAGCATCCAGGAGCACGCAAATAGTTTCTACAAAATATTCTACAAAATAACACGTGAGGGGACTAAACTGGCTAACAGACACACAAACTATCAGTTATGACAGATTGGCTTGTTTTTAAAATCTCTATTCTCAAATGCAAAACAAAGATAACATCACTTTTCTTAAAACTGAACATGTAACAATGCTATTTACTAGTAAGTTAATTTGGAATGTTAGCAGTAGCATGTGTTTTTCAGACTTTTCATACTACTGTAAGAGAGATCTCTCCAAAGTACACGATAATATTCTTTTACAAAAGTGTTCAATTAATGGGTTGCTTTTAAATTCAGCCAAACAGATAATAACAACTATACAGGCACAATAAAAGACAACAACAACACAAAATCATACTACATTTCAAAGCGAAAAAGTGTCTGAATATAAAAAAAATACATTTTCAGACTTTCAAGTTTTTACCATGCTTATTCTTTAAAGACAACCAACCTGATTTCATGGTACTAGATCAAATTGGCACCAAAAGGAGCACTGGTGGCTGCATACAAAAGTAACTCTTCCAGGCCAAACAAATTTGGTGGTTTTTTTGTTTTGGTTTGGTTTTTAAGAGGATCAGCCCTCATATGTCCTCCTGCAGCTGGCACAGAACTGACATCATGTGTAGAACCATATTGTCAGCTTCAGCTAAAGCCATAATGGAAACTGAGTTCACTCAAAACTATCTTTGCAGTTTTGCCATGATTTATCAGTAGCAGCATAAGGCATTACACATCACATTGTAATTTTAACTTGTGCTCATATTGGCTTAGCTTGCAGTAACAGATAAATTGATTTATAAAGTTTCCTGTTCAAATTAAACTGATTTAAACGACTGCAACATCAATTTTGCAAATACTGTATTAGGCTGGTTTAAAAATACTGTGCAAAAACTAGTAGGTCTTTTCTCATGTGTGCAAGATCTAAAATTTTAATACCTTTACATTAATAGATTAATTTAATTAAGATTAATAGATTAATTTATTGGGATTAAATACAGCTAGACAAGCTTCGCTGGTTAACATAACTAAGTCATCCGTATCCTCATAAAAAGAGTGTATTTAACAGCTAAGACTTTTTCCTTATTTGATGTTCACAGTTTTACACCTGTTTCTTATTAGCAGAAATCATTATCACTAAAGCAGTATAAGACTTTATCAGTTGCTTAGCCCAAGACCTCAACACATATACATATATAAAATAACAAAAAGAGAGACACCCACACAGCAAACCAGGGAGAGGATGGAGCAGATGCGTGATGTTACTAATGCATCAGCAGAGTGCTAAACAAGGGAGAAATATGAAAGAAAAGGAGATACAAAGAGTAATGAAGATGGGGCAGGGGCGGAGGGAAAGGGCAACTGACAACTCGGATTGCTGAACAGAGCTAATAAATAAGATATGATCTTTTACTCTGGATTTCTCCAGTCTGGTAGAGATTAAATAAATTGTAAGGAGAAAAACGATACTAACCAGGAGAAAGAAATTTAAAACGGAGGCGCATATTGAAACCAAATACCAAGAACAAAAAGCCACTGCAATAAAACTGGCTGTTACCAAAGAGATATGCACTACTCTGCCAGACAAAAACCTAGAGACTGTAGGGACAATTACGAGTGAGAAAGCACATCCTGTGTGACCACCAATGACTAAACCCTATGCCTACAGCAAGAATGAACTGACAGATGACACCAAGGATACAGTATCTTATTCAAGCAAACAAAGAAAATCCAACTAAAGGATGCCTAGACATCAAAGTGACAGTGAGGAGTGAATAAGAGCAGAAATTCAGGAAGCTGATAAAAGCACGGACAAGGGGGAAGGGAAGAAGGAAGGGGGCTGACTGAAGAGGGAAGTCAATGTAATTAGGGTTGTGGAACCTGTAAAATTCGCTTCCTGTGAGATCATCCCTTTCAACGCAGGCAGCTATACAAAATCTGTCTCTTACTCTCTTCCCCTCACCTTTCTTTTTTTTTTTTTTTTTTCCAGTGCACAGATGCCAGGTAGGTCTTCAATATCTCTTGCCACATCCTGGGACAACAGGCATTAATTTGTGCCTGTGCTGCACTACAGAATGAAATGAGGAATTAATTCCCCTGACAACTGTATTAATCAACATCTGCCATTTGTATGTGCTTTAAAAACATTAATCTTTAGGCCAACTAAAAATACAGAATACTTAATTTATATTCTTTTTCCTCTCTCCTGAATATGTATAAAGCCCTCCTAATTTATTTTTTAATATTATTCTTTAGAATATTTTAGTAGTAACTAGTCACAAGTACTTTAAACCTCACAAAACGCATGCACTTTTCCCGTGTAGTGTAAACATGCAGTTGATTTCTGAAAAAGCAACATTTCTTAACTATTACTCCATTTCTCTAAGCAGCACTTCTCTACACTAGGTGCCATTTTCTATAGCGATGAAAATCACATGCTAAGTCTTTACAACAAGTACAGCCACCACTACCTGTAAGAAATCTAAGAGTCCCTACAGAACCACACATGGGTTCTGAAAAGGAAAACAGAACTGCTGATTTTTAAAGCGTTACGATAAACAGTAAGCAGACATGTACTGATCCTACTCCATGGCAAATTCTTCCTCACTTTCATATCTAACATTGTATAACGTGCCTCTCAAAAGCTAAACATCCACTAATTTTAGAGAAGGATACCATTAGAATACAATATGGCCTTTATTAAATATGAATTATTTGTTCACAACATATTCGGCATGACAGCAGGAAATCATTGCCTTCAGGCCACCATTATATCTGCCCTGTTTCCTTCTCTTTTTTCCCCGTCATCATACATCTGCTTTGTCAGCTCCAACAGCATCCAATTTCCATGGGCAAAGAGATTGTTCCTTCCTTTTCAGAGCAATTATTTTTATTTGATACTAACACAGAAATGAAATTGTGAACTTTAAGATTGAAGTTTTCAACAGAGATTAAGGCAGAGTGTTTCTCACCTCTTAGCTGCTGCTGTAGACTCCCACAGATGACACCTCATTTGATTTCACCAGTTTCATGCCAGAAAAATTTAGTTCATAGCCACGAAGACCAAAATTTATTTGTTAAACAAAAGATTAGATTTGATGGAAGTGGGTTACAAACAATATTATGGGATCTACACATTTGATGTTCAGGCTTTGGAATGCCTTTTAAAACACAAAGGAGACACGCAAGATGGGACAGTGAAGGGCAGTTAAAGAACAAACTCCTCAGAAGACTTTAATGAAGCAACTATCTGATCTGTCCCGGGGCTAGGCCAACAACAGAGCTCTGGAACACAAACAGCATCATGGCCATGAAGTTCTGCCACAAGAAACACAGCAGGGACAGCATCTGGTACAAGAACCACCCTCAATATCAGTTCCTGAATACATTAGACATTATAAACAAGGCTTGAGGTGGGCATGGGAATCAATCCAGAAATACTGCGGGGCATTCCTGTTCTGTTGGTACAAGTATCTTTTCCTCAGGATTGAAAGTATCATGTACCAAGAAGGTATTCAGCAAATGTTGAACTTCAACCTATTGCGATGGTCTTACAAACTATCAAATCTGTTTATAATGGTGACTATCCAAAGCAAAGGAGAACTGAAGCATGCAAAAGGAATCAAAGTAACATCATTATTATCGTTTCATGCTCTATAAAACTGTACGTTTGGTAAAAAGCCTCCTATTTTGAAACATGTTGCTGATACTATTCCTTTTAAATTATTTTTCATGCATGTCTTACTTATTAAATGAGTTCCCTTGACAATATATATGCAGTAAATACAGTATCAACATCAAACAGTGGCTGCATCACACAGACACAAATGTAATCATAGAGTGCTGAAATTTTGGTCCAGAAGGAAGGAAAAAGCTGCCAAGACTTGATAATACATGAAAACTATATTTTCAAAATAAAATTGGTAAATTTGGTGCATCATGCAAAAAAGTAATAAGTTGTTCACAACCAATCATAAAACACAAGATTGTAGATTTTCATGAAGCATTAATTAGTTCCCATCTTTCACTCAAAAATCCAAATTATCAGGTTCTCTGTAAAATGCAGGTTTGCCTGTATAGATTCAGAACAAGGGATTTTTTACAACGTGAAACTGTTTAAAATAGAATATGTTTTTACATATTTCATTAATTTATTTTCATGAATTATATTTATATATTGAAATATCTATACAGATGTAAAACCCCTAAGGCAATTTTAATAAAGACAGATGTATAAGTGCCCACTTAAGCACAAATGCATTGTACTCCACATATTACAAATAATTTCACATATGAACACCATAAATATTACAGGGCTAGAATGAACTGCATTTTGCTGAAGAAGTTTGCAAGGTAGTGGTTTCCACTTACCATTCAAAATAGGACAGAAATTATATGCTTGTACACTGCTATTACAATCAATTTTTGAAGTGAAAACTGTAATCATATCAGCAGCTACTAAAGACTGATGGCCTGCTTTTTCTAACACTAGCTTAGTGCTTTCTAAATAGTAAACTGAATTGTGATACTCAGCCTGGCGCGGTGGTGGGGGGGGGAATCAGAAAAAAGCCTGAGAGAGATTGCAGTTTATAGGCATACACATATGGCAATGTATTTAGAAATTAAAACAAGAAATGCTATTCTTAAACCCACAGGTAAAATGAAGACCATAAATTTGCAGTGAACAAGCCTATAATAATATAGGTCATATCTGATGATTCGCTATTTGGAAATACCTCTCGTGATGAGATCTGGGGACATAGAGTTCTGCTCACATTTAAAGTGAGACTTTAATGTAGGGCATTTCACATTTAATTTAGTTTTAAATATTCTTCAAAAGTCCTAGGTAGCTGAAAAGATTTTGTCCTTCACCCTTATTCACCTATAGGAACAGATCTGAGAGAAAGGCAGCAGTCAACTGGTCAAATCAGCAGTACTGGAAGCGTAATATATTAATACATCCAGAGTCACAGAGGTTATGTAAACTGATACAGCAAATTAATACCACTCCTTTGCTGCCTCCAAAATACAAACTGCTCAGCTACTCAGTCATTACAAATGATATCTCCATTTCAATGCTGGGGGGGGGGGGGGGGGGGGAATAAATAAATAAATAATAATAAAAAAATATATATATATAAAGACTAACTGTCAGAAACTGAGCTACCTTCTCATTCAAGAAGAGATCTGGAGGTCAGAGCTGAGGCTTATCCAGTAAGGTGGCACCCAAATGTGCCATTTGCACTTTCACTGCCCCTGTTGCACTCATCCTGAAGATGCACACAAAATTCAGGTTTTTCAGATCACTCCAAGATTTTTGTAAAGAGATAAAAGAGGACGTCCTGCAGAAAAATCACTTCTCAGGTGTTCGGCAGACTGGTCTGCACCTAGCCAAGAGGTAACAGTACAAAAGAACAATATGAAGAAGCTGAACTATATAAGAGCTATGTCAAGAAGTAGTCACGAAAAACACTTCTCCAGGTATACACACTTTTTGACTTGCAGAATTTAACAATGTCAGTATGAACTTGGAGGATACTGAACTGTAAGACTCCTAAGAGAAACAAAATACTTGCCCAATATAGTCTTAAAAAAAAGTCACAGCACAAAGAATTCCTAAAATAGAAGCTAGCAAAGCGCATTATATTGTCAGAGCAAATCTGTCTCCATCCCACTAGAGATGCTAGCTCAGTGATCCGCATATAACTCCACCTATCTTTTAAGGCAAAAACTGTCCTAGTATCACTGCTTGTGGGCTTTAATGCAAAGTCCTGGCAATTGGCCAAGACTCTGGAAGGCAGGGCAGGCAGCTTTTAAAATTTTCTTTTTAGGTCATGACATAAGAGATCACTCTGATGTCCACTAATGCTCCATTTACAAACACAGAGGGAAGTCAGCAATTTGTACTTACAGAAAAAAGGAAGGCACTTTTGAAAACAATGCTACATTGTACAGAAACTTCATGTTTAGGCAAGTTACCTAACAGTTTCCACAGAGTTTAGTAAAACATAAAACTGAGAAAATATCACATACTAAAAGGAACTGAAAGTGAAGGGTAAACCAGTATATTTTTATTCTAGTGAAAAGAGATGTTTTTAAATGCAAGCTTTAATTTTAACAAGGAAATGAACACTTCAAACTTTTTTTTTTTAATCAAATTTTATCCTGTCACCTATGCTCAGAATACAAAAAGTCATATTCATCAAAGAAATGGCCAGACTGAGTTAGAGTTCAGAGCATTTTAAAGCTAGTAAGTGATATCTGGAGCTTCTGTCTATCTACAAAGGAATCCAAACTGGGTTTGGGACTTGGGATGTTATTAAGTCTTCTGGCAACGATAAAAACCAAGAGCTTTCCCACATTTTACTCAGACTTGTACTTCTGAACAAAGTTAAATTATGTACAGTCTTGTGGCTTTATACAGAACTCTTTACAGCAGCCTTTGCCAGCAGCCAGATGCCATATTGCTTCTATATCAAAATAGCAACTAAGAATGATGGGTAAGGATATGACTGGAACAGGGATCCAATTAACAGAACATGGCAAAATTGACATTTATATAACAAAATTTCA